>NC_060125.1:65294882-65919882 GCF_021461395.2 Schistocerca americana
TCTGAGCTGAATGGGAAGTTAGTTTCTATTTTACAACAACACATTATACTGTTCGTATGAGTTCACAATAAGGATGATGATGTAATACACTCTAAGACAAAACAAAATCGCACCACGAATTACCCGTTGGGACGGAAATAGGTAAGTGTGACGTATATGTACAGACAAAAGAAAATAATAATTTCATAAAAATTGAATGACTTATTCAGGAGAAAGAGCTTCACAATTTCAGCAAGTCGTTATTGCATTGGTCCATCTCTGGCCCTTATGCAAGCAGTTATTCGGCTTATTGATGAAGTTGCTGAACGTCGTCCTGGGAGATATGGTGCCAATTTCTGTCCACCTGGTGCGTTAGATCGCGACAATCCTGAGCTGGTTGCAGGAATGCTCCAGACTTGCTCAACTGGGGAGAGCTCTGGCGACATTACTGCCCAAGGTAGGGTTAGACAAGCAGCAGAAACTATCGCCGTATGCCGGTGTCTCGTCGTATGTGAGTGGGCATTATCTTGCTGACATGTAAGCCGAGGACGGCTTGCCATGAAGGAAATAAAAAGATAAACGGGACGACCAATATCGTCGACGTACCACAATGCTTTGAGGGTGCTACAGATGATAACCAAAGGGGTCCTGCTATGAAATGAAATGGGACTGACAATCGCTCCTGGTTCTCGGACTTTGTGGCGAATGACCGTCACGTTGCTATCTCACCACTGTCTGCGACGTCTCTAGATACGTCTTCGATGGTTCTCGGGAGGGGGGGGGGGCAGTTAGAAGTGGGATTCAGCACTGAAGCCAATTCTATTCCAGTTAATGAAATTCCAGGTCCAGACGACCAGCGAAGACGTGTCTGCGGCCGAGCCGGACAGTGGAGGGATACCAACCTGGAAGTGATAGCCTGAGGTGCCATTTGCATTCATAGCAGGACCCTTACAGCTTAGCAATTCGTCGACGAGATTCTACACCACTTTTTGTTGCGCTTCATGGGAAGCCATCCTGGGCTTACATTTCAGCAAGATAATGTCCGCCCGCACATGGCGAGAGTTTCTACTGTTTATCTTCGTGCTTGCTGAACCCAACCTGGACCAGCAAGGTCTCCGGATCTCCCCTTATTGAGAATGTTTAGAGAATTATGAGAAGGACCCGCCAACCAGCTCGAAGTTTTGACGGTCTGTCGCGCCAGTTGGGCGGAATTTGGAACGATCTCCCTCAGGAGATCTATTAAACAACGCCAGGCCGAATAACTGCTTCCATATGGACCAGAGGCGGGCCGACGCGTTATTGATCTGCTCCACTTGTGAAGCTCTTCTCTTTCTCTTGAACAAAACAGACAGTTGTAGTCATTTGTTTGTCTCTACGTGTACATCTACTGGTTTCTGTTCCATTTGGATAATTTCCTCATGGCGCACAGTTCCTTTCCCTTTTCTCTCTCTCTTTTTTTTTCTCTTACAGCGTACATATTCTCATTTGCGCTGTAATCTTCACGAACCAGAAAAGAAACAATCAGTGTTGGTTTTTCTAGAGAAGAACGAGGAATTAAGATGTGATTTTTGCCGATAGTCATACTTAAGCAGAAACAGGGTACACAACAAATTTCAAGAATCACTGTTGCTAAATAACATACAGTAATCGAATTAGATAGTGACAAATACTTTATAACGGGTATGTGTCGTTGCAGTACCGAAAACATACGGTACAAAATACAGGGTGATTCAAAAAGAATACCACAACTTTAGGAATTTAAAACTTTGCAACGACAAAAGGCAGAGCTAAGCACTATCTGTCGGCGAATTAACGGAGCTATAAAGTTTCATTTAGTTGTACATTTGTTCGCTTGAGGTGCTGTTGACTAGGCGTCAGCGTCAGTTGATGTTAAGATGGCGACCGCTCAACAGAAAGCTTTTTGTGTTATTGAGTACGGCAGAAGTGAATCGACGACAGTTGTTCAGCGTGCATTTCGAACGAAGTATGGTGTTAAACCTCCTGATAGGTGGTGTATTAAACGTTGGTATAAACAGTTTACAGAGAATGGGTGTTTGTGCAAAGGGAAAAGTTCTGGACGGCCAAGAACGAGTGATGAAAATGTACCACGCATCCAGCAAGCATTTGTTCGCAGCCCAGGAATTGGCTGTTCCCTCAGCTCGAACAATAAGCACAACAATTCATATTTCAGCAGGATGGAGCGCCACCACATTGGCACTTATCTGTCCGTAACTACCTGAACGTCAACTACCCGAGGCGATGGATCGGCCGCCAGGCAGCCCGTGACAGAGCACTTCATCACTGGCCTCCAAGAAGCCCTGATCTTACCCCCTGCGATTTTTTCTTATGGGGGTATGTTAAGGATATGGTGTTTCGGCCACCTCTCCCAGCCACCATCGATGATTTGAAACGAGAAATAACAGCAGCTATCCAAACTGTTACGCCTGATATGCTACAGAGTGTGTGGAACGAGTTGGAGTATCGGGTTGATATTGCTCGAGTGTCTGGAGGGGGCCATATTGATCATCTCTGAACTTGTTTTTGAGTGGAAAAAAACCTTTTTAAATACTCTTTGTAATGATGTATAACAGAAGGTTATATTTTGTTTCTTTCATTAAATACACATTTTTAAAGTTGTGGTATTCTTTTTGAATCACCCTGTACAATGGTTAGGAGTGCTGCTGGTCGTTCTGTCACCCAGAATGCTCCCCAAGAACTCTCTTAGGCTCTCACTGGGAATATCGGACCCGAGATCGCAGACTGACCTCGACAGATATACGCGAAGCGTGTCAGGAAGCTGTTAGGTATTTTAAATAGTTTCAGAGAGCTTACGACGCAAAATATCCCTACCTATGATAAAAATCATTCAGTATGGTTGAATGAGCGGCCGCTGCCACACTGCGTCTGACACGATGTGAATGTTTTGGTGTCCGCTGAGAAATGGGCGAAAAATAAAATATTTTTTTTATTTTTATTATTTTACACGAAAGACACTTGCTAGCAAATACATCGTGGTCGATTGTTGTGTTAGTTAATTTTTTATCCGATGGACGTCTTCCCTAATTAGACAGGCTCAAAGAATACGTAAAGTCACACCCAGATCTACGTAAAACAATAAACCAAAATGCTTAGAATTCATAAGATTGCAGAAACAGAAAAAAGCATTTAATAACTACACTCAAATTGTTAATAACTATAAAAATACATTGTAGGAATTTACATAAATGTCATGTCTTAATGATGGACAACAAATGGGAGAAATACTCGTACCTTAGTGGAATAAAATAAACATAACGTAGCGAAGTAGGTCTGAAGTACTCATTATGTTATGGAACGTAATTCACTGAAATTAATGGAACAGTAGAGAACGGTGTTAGTTATCAATATTAACAAACGGCTTGCACTCTCAAGCCGCTCACCCGCTCAACGTTTCAGGTCGCCCCTATGACCGCATCCGTGGACAACAACAATTCGCGTTTTTCAGACAGTATCCACATATACCACTGAATATACCTGTAGAATTATATCATTGTACGACGTATAGTTCATGAGGTATCACATCATAAACAGAAAGACCAACTTCTCTTAAAACGCAGCGTCTTTAACCATAAAAGTCTGACATAATAATAACTCACATGTGAAGCAACCATGCTTTTGAGGTTACTTTATTCCTGAGAGTTCGATTCTTTAAGGAATCGTCGGTGGGAGAATATTGATTGTCTGTATCCCATTAATTGCAGTGAATTACCTGATGAAACACATCTATGCAGACCTGAAGTAATGCTTCAAATTACTTAAAGAATTTTCTTGCAGATACACGCCCAAATTGGCTTTTAAAACTTTTGTATGTCACTAAAAGTGTTTTACTTTTCTCCTTAAGGAAACACATGCAATGAAATGATCGTTCTGGTGTCTTGTATTCACTATATGAATGCTGTTAGTCCTTGAGAACACCTTTGAACTTCAAAACACCCACCGTAAGTAGTACACAGCAATGTCAGTAAAAAAATCTGCAAACTGTGCGAGGTTCTTGAATTAGCACCGCGGTCGCTAGAGTTCTTTATGTCAGTGGCATTGTGGCATTATACGAATTTGAAGAATATACCAGCTTATGGATGGCTGATTTGGGGGAGGAGACCAAACAGCGAGGTCACAGGTCCCATCGAATTAGGGAAGGAGGAGAAGGAAGTCGGCCATGTCCTTCCAAAGGAACCATCCCAGCATTTGCCTGAAGCGATTTAGGGAACTCACCGAAAACCTAAATCAGTATGGCCGGACTCAGGTTTGAACCGTCGTCCTCCCGAATGCGAGTCCAGTGTGCTAACCACTGCGCCGCCTCGCCAGGTGCCAGCTTACGCTGAATGTGAATAATCGTTAAGGTAACTGCATCTAGCAGTCGTGGACTGCAGAGGATACGTTTCAGCTACTAAAATGTCTCATACTCTCTGCAGTCACATTAATGTGACCACCTGTCAAAACCTTTATAACCTCCTTTTGCAGCATGAGACAAAGAAAAAAGAGAGTTTGCTCGTATTGTTTTAGGGCGCAAAATCAAGTGATGTCATAAGCGTCCATGTCAGAACCTAAGAACACTAATATGGAAAAGAAGTTAAAAGCGACCGACCACATGTTAAGCCAAAGTGACGGAAGGAAAGAGAGCTACCAAGAACAAGAACTTCCTCTCGGAGAACGGGCGAAAAGATACGCCGCAGTGACAGCGGAGGTTCCAAACTAAAGATTAAATGTCCTTAGCTATGTTAGTGAGACGGATCAAAAGTAAAACACCATCGACAGCCCGCCTGTCGTCCGCCAAAAGGCCGATAACTCAGACGGCAAACATACAACGGGACGTAAGCGCTTAAAAAGACGGCACTCGGTTACAAAATGGCGAACCGTCAAAGACAGTGAGCACATAGTGGTAGCGGATCATCACCTAACAAATGACGATGGCTTATACGACAGTGTCCATTACACTTTCCGGAGGAAAGAGAGACCCAGTAGCTGGCGGAGGAAGCAGGTCTGCAGCCTTCGCTGCAGCGTCAGCAGCCTCGTTTCCCGTTAGACAGACGTGACCAGAAACCCATATAAACATGACAGCGGCTTCCTAAAGAGCGAGCTATTGGAAACTTTCTTGGACTCGATGCACTAAGGGATGGAATACGTACAGCACACAGAGGCATAGGGCATAGAGAGTCCTGTGCGGCTGATCCCGGCGGAGATTCGAGTCCTTCCTCGGGCACGGGTGTGTGTGTGTTTGTCCTTAGGATAATTGAGGTTAAGTAGAGTGTAAGCTTAGGGACTGATGACCTTAGCAGTTAAGTCCCATAAGATTTCACACCCATTTGAACATTTTTTAACATAGAGAGAGTCGGAGCATGACACAATTAAAAAGCCTCTGTCACCGGATGTATTGAGTGGCCGGATAGAGGACGAGGAGCTCTGCTGTAAATATTGATCCGATATCAAGGATGGCCGGTGCCAATGACGAAGGCACACCCGACACCACAGTCAGTCTTACAGCCATCCGCGTACATGAAGGTGCTATCACTAAGTTGTGTGTGAAAGTCGAGAAACTTACAGCGATAGATCGAATGCAGAGTACTTTCCTTGCGAAGCGAACGAAGTCCAAGATGAACACGGGCTGCCGCAAGAAATCCGAGGTAGTGAAGGGTTCATACCCATCGGGAACGCTGCAGTAGCATGCAGTCAACAGAATCATCGAGAAAGGAGGCATAAGATGGGTAGCCAGGCATGACAGACAAACGGTAAGCGTACCTGCTCAGCTTCCTCTGATTTAAAAAACACAGTCTCAGTCTGGTATTTCCACACAATACCGTTCACGACATCAGTTGAAATAATAACATGCTCAACTGCAGAACGGTACGCTCGAAATCCACATAGAGCAGTTATTAGTAGATTGCGAGATTCCAGGCTCCATACCAACTGGCCATGTCTCATATGTTCCATCACCTTGCAAACACAGCTGGTAAAGATATGGGGCGGTAGCTAGAAAGGAGGTGTTTGTCTTTGGCGAGCTTTGGTATGGTACGACAGTGGCTTCACGCCAGCTCCTCGGGAACGTGCCATCTGCCCAAATGCTGTTATACATATGAAGGAGAAAGTGCTTGCCCACAAGATAAAGGTGCTGCAACATCTGAATGGGAACATCATCTGCCCCTGGGGTGGAATATCGGGTGAAGTGAGAGTATGATCCAGGTCCCTCATATTAACGACAGAATTGTAGCATTCACCATTCTGAGAGGATAAGGATATCACCAGAGCCTCCTTCACTCGTTTCTGAGGGAGGAAGACGGGATGATGGTGGGTGGAACTCGAAATCTCCAGAAAATAGCGACTAAGGTGTTTGAGATAACAACAGGGTCCACAATGACATAATCTGCTATGGTCAAGCTGGAAGTTGGGGAATGAAACTTGGTCACAGAGAGCCGATGGAGGTTGCACCACACGACAGAAGCTCCCTGTGCCTGGCCTGTACCAGGGGTAAGTGCAAACCCTACCTGTCGACCTGTGGCAGGGAATTGTTATGCGTCAAACGCGTGGGACAGCCTTCAGGAGCGCACAGCGAGGAAGAAGAAACATAGCGGAACCTCAAACGCCAAAGGAGAGGAGGGTTTGAAGGTGGAGAACGAAGAAAGAAACAAAAAAACAGATGAGAGGCTGTTCTGATGTCAGGCTATTAAGACCTCAGAACTCATTCCCAAACATATCCTACACAAGTTCCCCAGAGGAGGGGAAAACGAGTAGCAGAAGGATAGACATGCAGCACAGAAAAGAATAGGTGCTGCAGGGGCTGGGGTCCTATGACCGCCAAGCACAAACTCACCAAAAAGCGGTGAACCCCATGGAGAAGGAGGAAGAGAGTGAATTAGGTTCCAGAAGGTACTGATGACGATGTGGAGCCATGCCATCTCCAGAACCTCGGCTGAGGATCCACTGCGCGGACATGCCCGTTAGTACCACAGATTTTCGATCTGGGTTAAATCTGGGGAGTTTCGTGGCCATGAGGAAGTGATAAACTCAACCTGGTGCTCTCCAACCAAGCACGTACACTGTGAGCTGTGTGACACGTTGCATTCTCCTATTGGCAGATGCCACAATGCCGATGAAAAACAAACTGTATGCAGGGGTCTTTGCTTTCAGACGTTTCACGCAGTAGACGCCAGCAGCCACCTGCCACACGGAGCGTAAAACGTGAGTCATCTCAGCACATTTCACCCTTCGTCAGTACTGGTGCATGAACCAGTCGCCTGCCGCGGAGGCCTGTACGCAACAACGCTCGCTGAACAGTCGTTGAGCAGACGCTTTTGGTAGGCCCTTGATACATCTGGGCGGCCGGTTTCTCAACAGTTGCGCGTCGTTTCGCCCCTACACACCTCTGCAACCGTCTTTCCCCCATGTGGTCTATGGCCCGTGCTGCACCACAGTTGCTTAAGCGTCGAGTTTCGACAGCATCATTTGCCCATGCACGATATACTTTAACCATGGCAGCACGCGAACGGCTTACAAACTTAGCCGTTTCGGAAATGCTTCCTCCCTTGGCCCGCAAGCCAATGACCGTGCATTTTGGACATTAGATAAATCGCGCAGTTTCTGCACTACGGCAGTGACTGCACCGTTTTGGCCGCCGGAGTGGCCGAGCGGTTCTAGGCGCTACAGTCTGGAACCGCGCGACCGCTACGGTTGAGGGTTCGAATCCTGCCTCGGGCATGGATGTGTGTGATGTCATTAGGTTAGTTAGGTTTAAGTAGTTCTAAGTTCTAGGGGACTTATGACCTCAGCAGTTGAGTCCCATAGTGCTCAGAGCCATTTTTTGCACTGTTTTCCTCGTCCTTCCTACATGCTTTTTATGTCCTCAGTTGCTAGTGCTGCCACCTGTTGTCCATGAGAGGTTATTCCACGTGCATGCCGAACGTAGTCGGTGGTCACTTTGTGTGACTGGACCATGTATATACTTAGTGGGAAGTAAATATGCTGTCCGCAATTTTATTAATAGTGACGTCTTTGTAGAACAGATAATTTTCAAACGTGGACACAATTGCGTGTAAAGAGTTGGTTGTACGTGTGTCACTGCAGTCATGAGGTAGTGCTTCAAGCACGCCATATTTCCAAAAATGTGTTCTCCGATCTCTTCTCAGTCGTATGTTAGTTCAGACGACTCGAGGTAGCGAAGAAAGAATGCGTAACAAATGTGGGCAATATTCGGTTGCTTGATCGTATATGTCGTTTGCATACTCAGTTAACTTGGATACGACCGGACCGGCTATGTCATTTTCACACTCTCTGTTTACTTCATCCGTTTCCCAGTCACTGCTGTCTCCACTACCACTCCTCACATATCAGGAACCTGTCACCATTCCACACAACCGCAGTGCCAGACCGGATACGTCCAGCATCTCGGCTGTAACTCTGAACAACATTAAATCTTCCTCCATCTCCTTTTCCACTTCAGACATACAACTATCGAACAAATTACCCTGTTATCTGCGTCATGTCCAAAACCAGTCTCTATTAAGGAGGAGTTAAAGCTTTATCCTTGCGAACGGCGTGTCTCCCGTCCCTTTCTAGTGCAGCTCCCTTCTTTCCACCTCATCTGCTAATTTTAGCTTAATATTTCTCCCCTCTTCCTCTGTCCAGTGAACTTCTTCTCCACTTTCATTCCTTTTGTGCTTTGTCATACGTTTCTGTTAATGTCACTGCTCACATGCGACAAGAACTTCATGAAGAACTTTTTTAATTCAACTACAGGGTGGTCCATTGATCGTGACCGGGCCAAATATCTCACGAAATAAGCGTCAAGCGAGAAACCTAGAAAGAACGAAACTTGTCTAGCTTGAAGGGAGAAAACAGATGGTGCTATGGTTGGCCCGCTAGATGGCGCTGCCATAGGTCAAACGGATATCAACTGCGTTTTCTTTCAATAGGAACCCCCTTTTTTTTTATTACATATTCGTGTAGTACGTAAAGAAATATGAATGTTTTAGTTGGACCACTTTTTTCGCTTTGTGATGGATGGCGTTGTAATAGCCACAAACACATGGCTCACAATTTTAGACGAACAGTTGGTAACAGGTAGGTTTTTTAAATTGAAATACAGAACGTTGGTACATTTGAACATTTTATTTCGGTTGTTCCAATGTGATGCATGTACCTTTGTGAACTTATCATTTCTGAGAACGCATGCTGTTATAGCTTGATTACTTGTAAATACCACATTAATGCAATAAATGCTCAGAATGATGTCCGTCAACCTCATTGCATTTGGCAATGCGTGTAACGACATTCCTCTCAACAGCGAGTAGTTCGCCTTCCTTAATGTTCGCACATGCACTGACAATGCGCTGACGCATGTTATCAGGCGTTGTCGGTATATCACGATAGCAAATATCCTTCAACTTTCCCCACAGAAAGAAATCCGGGGACGTCAGATCTGGTGAACGTGCGGGCCATGGTATGGTGCTTCGACGACCAATCAACCTTGTACGTAGGCTGTCTAGGTTTTTATATTGAAACGCCACGTAGCGCTCTGTATGAAAATCACTGGCTGTGCTGTGTGCAGTCTGTGGCTGGGTGGCATTGTTGTAATATTCGCTATTGTAGTGTTGGGCTGTTGGCTGTTAACAGCGCGTAGCGTTGCGCAGTCGGAGGTGAGCCGCCAGCAGTGGTGGATGTGGGGAGTGAGATGGCGGAGTTTTGGACAGCGACAGTAAATTTGTAAGACTGGATGCCATGAACTGATATATATATATATATATATATATATATATATATATATATATATATATATATAATGACTTTTGAACACTATTGAGGTAAATACATTGTTTGTTCTCCATCAAAATCTTTCTTTTGCTAACTATACCTATCAGTAGTTAGTGCCTTCAGTAGTTTGAATCTTTTATTTAGCTGGCGGTAGTGGCGCTCGCTGTATTGCAGTAGTTCGAGTAACGAAGATTTTTGTGAGGTAAGTGAAACGTATAGGTTAATTTAGTCAGGGCCATTCTCTTGTAGGGATTATTGAAAGTCAGACTGCGTTGCGCTAAAAAATATTGTGTGTCAGTTTAGTGTTGATCAGAATAAGTGAAGAGAGTAATGTCTGAGTACGTTCTGTTTTTCTCAGCAGTTTGAAAATCAAATAATTTAAGAGGTTTATCAGCACAGTAATTCATTAATTTTTCTAAGGGGACGTTTCATATGGCGACCCTTAGCCGAGGATACCTCGCTGGAATCTTCTGATTTTTTCTTGTAGTTTGTGTAATTAATGTAGCTTTTGTTTATTGCTAGCGCGTAATTGTAGAGACAATCTCCTTTGTAGTTGCAGTCTTTCATTGTTGTACAGTAAAACAGTTGTGGCATGCATGTAGATTTGCACCAAGTATTTCGCAGCTGCGCTTGCAATTAACTAGATATTATTTTCAGTGCTATGTTAATGTGTTTTCTTATTTTTGCTCTTCAAATTGTGCTTTTCTGTGTTATCGTGTGAAATATTGTGACAATTATGGCGTGTGAAAAACGTAATACTAGGCTCCAAAGTACACTGAGAAATGACAGTGAAGACGAAAGCAGTGTGTTAGCGCCACCGTGTAATGAATTAACTAATGTTCAACATAGTAATTTGGTAGGGACGTTTCAACCTGTCATGAAATATGCTATTTAATACATCTTCAACCGCATGCGAGGTATGTGCCGGAAATCCATCATGTTGGAAGTACATCGCCATTCCGTGACGCAGTGAAACATCTTGCAGTAACATCGGTAGAACATTACGTAGGAAATCAGCATCCATTGCACCATTTAAATTGCCATCGATAAAATGGGCGCCAAATATCCTTCCTCCCATATTGTCGCAACATACATTAACCCGCCAAGGTAACTGATTTTCCACTTGTCTCAGCCATCGTGGACTTTCCGTTCCCCAATAGTTTACGTTACCGCTGTTGGTGAATGACGTTTCGTCGCTAAATAGAACGCGTGCAAAAAATCTGTCATCGTCCCGTAATTTCTCTTGTGCCCAGTGGCAGAACTGTACACGACGTTCAAAGTCGTCGCCATGCAATTCCTGGTGCATAGAAATATGGTATGGTTGCAGTCGATGTTGATGTAGCATTCTCAAGACCAACGTTTTTAAGATTCCCAATTCTCATGCAATTTGTCTGCTACTGATGTGCGGATTGGCCGCGACAGCAGCTTTTCACCTACTTGGGCATCATCATTTGTTGCAGGCCGTGGTTGACGTTTCGCATGTGGCTGAACACTTCATGTTTCCTTAAATAACATAACTATCAGGCGAACAGTCCGGACACTTGGATGATGTCTTCCAAGATACCGAACAGCATAATTAGCACACGCCCGTTGGGCATTCTGACCACAATAGCCACACATCAACACAATATCGATCTTTTCCGCAATTGGTAAACGGTCCATTTTAACATGGGTAATGTATCACGAAGCAAATACCGTCCGCACTGGTGGAATGTTACGTGATACCGCGTACTCATACGTTTGTGACTATTACAGCGCCATCTATCACAAAGCGAAAAAAGTGGTCCAACTAAAACATTTATATTTCTTCAGGTACTACACGAATATGTAATAAAAATGGGGGTTCCTCTCTAAAAAGACGCAGTTGATAACCGTTTGACCTATGGCAGCGCCATCTAAGGGGTCAACCATAGCGCCATCTGGTTTCGCCCTTCAAGCTACGCGAGTTTCGTTCTTTGTAGTTTTTTCGTTTGATGCTTGTTTCGTGAGGTATTTGGCCCGGTCACTATCAATTTACCAACCTGCATATTATAGAAAATGGTGATAAATTTGCATATGGCATAAACGCTGAGGTATGTTAAAATCTGCTGCATTATGCACGATGTCTAAATTTATTGATTATTTGCTACTAACTTTATTGGCAATACATTTTGCAGACAGTGTCGACATATACCGCCGCGTAGATGTTCGTCTTCTTTTTCTTGCTTTTCACTCATTACCCGGATCTCGCTACTACAGAGCAGTGAGGATATTGCAACTGTTTCACTGAATTTCATTTGAGTGTCTTTCCACGTTTTGTTGGCTCAAAATGGCTCTGAGCACTATGGGACTTAACTGCTGAGGTCATTAGTCCCCTAGAACTTAGAACTAGTTAAACCTAACTAACCTAAGGACATCACAAACATCCATGCCCGAGGCAGGATTCGAACCTGCGACCGTAGCGGTCTTGCAGTTCCAGACTGCAGCGCCTTTAATCGCACGGCCACTTCGGCCGGCCCTAGTTTTGTTTTCATGGTATAAGGCGAAATTGTCTGTTATGGTATCTATCGTTGCTGGCGTCTTCATCTATCTCTTTTTCCTTCGCACTTTCTAGCCCTTAAAGAGAGTCTGCCAATCTCCATTCTTTCTAGGTGTTCGTTTCATTTTCTCCCATACACCACTGTTTTATTATTATGATTAAAAAATTTTGATTCGTCTCTAATATCTTGATTCTTTAGTCTTTCTTCTATTGTGCAACTAAGTCGCCTCAGAAATTTCATTTCTTGTTCCTGAGTAAGGCTTTCTTGCTTTTTGCTCATTATCCAGGTTTTGCTTCTACAAAGCAGTGAGGGGACTGCAACTATTTCATAGAATTTCATTTGAGTACCTTTCCTAGTTTTGTTTTCAAGACTACACGTACCGGGCTAAATTTGCTAAGCTTAATTTCTGCATATTTTCTATAGCAACATGTCACCTCACATCCTAGGTAACTTAAGTAAGTGATCTACTTGCTGTAAAATCTCTTGATTTACTACTATTTCTGTTCTAATGTGTTCTTTCCCCATAGAGGCCATTGCCTTAGATTTTCTGTTGAGGTCTCCCTGTCAAATTTCACACTTATTTATTTCAGTAAGTAAATTCCTTTTTGGAGGTCCTCTTCTTCATCTGGTCCTTCTACAAAGGGGTTAAGCGGATGGCTGGTAACCAGCTCTCGGAAAACACACACTACTCCTATTACCCAAGGAGCTTCGGTAACAGCATAGTCTCAAAGGTTAATTACAAAGCTGAATATACCAACAAAATTGTGTCATTTTATGATATACAGGTAAGGAGATATGCCGTCATAAACACTGATATGTGTGAAAAAATTCCGTATCGTGTATGAAGTTTTAATAGACGTATTCTTTATTACAGAGACACTCCTATAGTCGAGTCAATTCAAGGAAATGCCCTTCACCCGGCAGCGCTTTTGTCGGCTTTCGACTGCGAGACGCAAACGGCTTCACGTGAAAACAATAGACGGCTACAGAGCTACGAAGAGACGTTGGTTCTACACACGCGAAGCAGCTCCGCCCAGCGTACAAGAACTGTACACTACAAACACGGTTCACCTTTTTGATTTCTTTTCCTACAGAAAATTGGCAAAATGATTGCCTGGGAAATGCTCGATTTGTCACCTATTTTTAATAATAAGAGTGACTTCTTTTAAATTCCACATATTAATTACTGTACACATTGTCATTTTTAACTTCATTTGGGTCATCTGTGGATCACAAAAATGGCTCTGAGCAATATGGGACGTAACTTCTGAGGTCATCAGTCCCCTAGAACTTAGAATTACTTAAACCTAACTAACCTAAGGACATAAAACACATCAATGCCGAACCTGAGACCGTAGCGGTCACGCGGTTCCAGACTGTAGTGCCTACAACAGCTCGGCCAAAGCGGCCGGCTGTGAATCACAGCGGCTGTGTTTTTGATATGTTGTCGTCTGCCATTTGTGGTGTTCTTGGTGAAGTTAAGTAGTTAATATATCCTTGATAGTACCTCGAGCTTCTCTGTTAGCCAAACATTCTTTCATTTCCTTACTAGACTCTGTCTTGCATTCCTCGGACCATTTCCTTGGCTCACTGTGGTTGAGTTCTGTAAGGGATGTCAGTTAGGGTCTGATTTCAATAGCTGCAAAGTCTTGCCTAATAAGAAGTTCTACAAACTCTCTATGGGCTTCATCTAAAGCGACCAATTGGCTTTACTCTTAAGAAACATCCTGGCAGATTAAAACTGTGTGGCGGATCGATACTCGAACTTGGGACCTTTGCCTTTCACGGGCAAGTGCTCTACCAACTGAGCTACCCAAGTACGACTCACGCCCCGTCCTCATAGCTTCACTTCTGCCAGTATCTCGTCTCCTACCTTTCAAACTTTGCAGAAGCTCTCCTGCTTGGGTAGCTCAGATGGTAGAGCACTTGCCCGCGAAGGGCAAAGGTCCCGAGTTCGAGTCTCGGTCCGGCACACAGTTTTAATCTGCCAGGAAGTTTCATATCAGCGCTCAATGCGCTGCAGAGTGAAAATCTCATTCTGGCTTTATTTCTGCTGACTACCCTGTAGATCTTACAGGACAGCCCATGGGGGTCCATTCCGTACAGGTGGCCATTGATTGCTGGTCGTCTTCTTCTGATCGCATCGATAAGGTTCTGTTGATAATGGTAGAGTTCATTATTAGGTTTGTACCACCGTCTCTTATCTCGAAGAATTCTTGGTCGCACTATCTTCCGCAGCAGTTCCCTTTCCTGTAATTCGAAGATTGTAACTGAGGTCTTCTAGGTTAGGGATAGGCACTCTGCCGTACAGAGGACTGACTACTTGTTGTAGAGGCTTTCTTTGTCATTACTACTTTATTACTATTATAGTTATATTGTTCATTTCCTTCACAAGCTGCAATTGTTACTGTTGTTGTTGTTGTGGTCTTCAGTCCTGAGACTGGTTTGATGCAGCTCTCCATGCTACTCTATCCTGTGCAAGCTTTTTCATCTCCCAGTACCTACTGCAACCTACATCCTTCTGAATCTGCTTAGTGTATTCATCTCTTGGTCTCCCTCTACGATTTTTACCCTCCACGCTGCCCTCCAATACTAAATTGGTGATCCCTTGATGCCTCACAACATGTCCTACCAACCGATCCCTTCTTCTGGTCAAGTTGTGCCACAAACTTCTCTTCTCCCCAATCCTATTCAATACTTCCTCATTAGTTATGTGATCTACCCATCTAATCTTCAGCATTCTTCTGTAGCACCACATTTCGAAAGCTTCTATTCTCTTCTTGTCCAAACTATTTATCGTCCATGTTTCACTTCCATACATGGCTACACTCCATACGAATACTTTCAGAAATGACTTCCTGACACTTAAATCAATACTGGATGTTAACAAATTTCTCTTCTTCAGAAACGCTTTCCTTGCCATTGCCAGCCTACATTTTATATCCTCTCTACTTCGACCATCATCAGTTATTTTGCTCCCCAAATAGCAAAACTCCTTTACTACTTTAAGTGCCTCATTTCCTAATCTAATTCCCTCAGCATCACCCGACTTAATTAGACTACATTCCATTATCCTTGTTTTGCTTTTGTTGATGTTCATCTTATATCCTCCTTTCAAGACACTGTCCATTCCATTCAACTGCTCTTCCAAGTCCTTTGCTGTCTCTGGCAGAATTACAATGTCATCGGCGAACCTCAAAGTTTTTATTTCTTCTCCATGAATTTTAATACCTACTCCGAATTTTTCTTTTGTTTCCTTTACTGCTTGCTCAATATACAGATTGAACAACATCGGGGAGAGGCTACAACCCTGTCTTACTCCCTTCCCAACCACTGCTTCCCTTTCATGTCCCTCGACTCTTATAACTGCCATCTGGTTTCTGTACAAATTGTAAATAGCCTTTCGCTCCCTGTATTTTACCCCTGCCACCTTTAGAATTTGAAAGAGAGTATTCCAGTCAACATTGTCAAAAGCTTTCTCTAAGTCTACAAATGCTAGAAACGTAGGTTTGCCTTTTCTTAATCTTTCTTCTAAGATAAGTCGGAAGGTCAGTATTGCCTCACGTGTTCCAGTGTTTCTACGGAATCCAAACTGATCTTCCCCGAGGTTGGCTTCTACTAGTTTTTCCATTCGTCTGTAAAGAATTCGTGTTAGTATTTTGCAGCTGTGACTTATTAAGCTGATAGTTCGGTAATTTTCACATCTGTCAACACCTGCTTTCTTTGGGATTGGAATTATTATATTCTTCTTGAAGTCTGAGGGTATTTCGCCTGTTTCATACATCTTGCTCACCAGATGGTAGAGTTTTGTCAGGACTGGCTCTCCCAAGGCTGTCAGTAGTTCCAATGGAATATTGTCTACTCCGGGGGCCTTGTTTCGACTCAGGTCTTTCAGTGCTCTGTCAAACTCTTCACGCAGTATCATATCTCCCATTTCATCTTCATCTACATCCTCTTCCATTTCCATAATATTGTCCTCAAGTACATCGCCCTTGTATAGACCCTCTATATACTCCTTCCACCTTTCTGCTTTCCCTTCTTTGCTTAGAACTGGGTTTCCATCTGAGCTCTTGATATTCATACAAGTCGTTCTCGTATCTCCAAAGGTCTCTTTAATTTTCCTGTAGGCGGTATCTATCTTACCCCTAGTGAGATAGGCCTCTACATCCTTACATTTGTCCTCTAGCCATCCCTGCTTAGCCATTTTGCACTTCCTGTCGATCTCATTTTTGAGACGTTTGTATTCCTTTTTGCCTGTTTCACTTAATGCATTTTTATATTTTCTCCTTTCATCAATTAAATTCAATATTTCTTCTGTTACCCAAGGATTTCTACTAGCCCTCGTCTTTTTACCTACTTGATCCTCTGCTGCCTTCACTACTTCATCCCTCAAAGCTACCCATTCTTCTTCTACTGTATTTATTTCCCCCATTCCTGTCAATTGCTCCCTTATGCTCTCCCTGAATCTCTGTACAACCTCTGGTTCTTTTAGTTTATCCAGGTCCCATCTCCTTAAATTCCCACCTTTTTGCAGTTTCTTCAGTTTTAATCTACAGGTCATAACCAATAGATTGTGGTCAGAGTCCACATCTGCCCCTGGAAATGTCTTACAATTTAAAACCTGGTTCCTAAATCTCTGTCTTACCATTATATAATCTATCTGATACCTTTTAGTATCTCCAGGGTTCTTCCATGTATACAACCTTCTTTCATGATTCTTAAACCAAGTGTTAGCTATGATTATGTTGTGCTCTGTGCAAAATTCTACCAAGCGGCTTCCTCTTTCATTTCTGTCCCCCAATCCATATTCACCTACTATGTTTCCTTCTCTCCCTTTTCCTACACTCGAATTCCAGTCACCCATGACTATTAAATTTTCGTCTCCCTTCACAATCTGAATAATTTCTTTTATTTCATCATACATTTCTTCAATTTCTTCGTCATCTGCAGAGCTAGTTGGCATATAAACTTGTACTACTGTAGTAAGTGTGGGCTTCGTATCTATCTTGGCCACAATAATGCGTTCACTATGCTGTTTGTAGTAGCTTACCCGCATTCCTATTTTCCTATTCATTATTAAACCTACTCCTGCATTACCCCTATTTGATTTTGTGTTTATAACCCTGTAGTCACCTGACCAGAAGTCTTGTTCCTCCTGCCACCGAACTTCACTAATTCCCACTATATCTAACTTCAAGCTATCCATTTCCCTTTTTAAATTTTCTAACCTACCTGCCCGATTAAGGGATCTGACATTCCACGCTCCGATCCGTAGAACGCCAGTTTTCTTTCTCCTGATAACGACATCCTCTTGAGTAGTCCCCGCCCGGAGATCCGAATGGGGGACTATTTTACCTCCGGAATATTTTACCCAAGAGGACGCCATCATCATGTAATCATACAGTAAAGCTGCATGCCCTCGGGAAAAATTACGGCTGTAGTTTCCCCTTGCTTTCAGCCGTTCGCAGTACCATCACAGCAATTGTTACTGACTGAGGAAATCGGGTTTCATCTAAGACAGGGCATGAGCGCCGCAATCCTGCCGCCGCCTTTTCTTTAGCTGCACCGCGGAAAGACGCAGTGGTGGGTGATGGGTGGCCGGCGGGGAGCGGCCAGTTGGCAGCTTCCGGCGGCGGCCGCGCTGGCGCTGGCGTCGCCACGTGGGGCCGGCTGGCGCGCGCCGCGGCCCCCGACGCCGCCCCCGCCGCCGCCGCCTCCGCCTCCGCCGCCGCCGCGGGCGTCGCGCCGCCTATATAAAGCGGTGCGTGTCCGCCGGCCCGACGCTTGGCCCCGCCGACCACCGCCGCCGCCGACCTCCGAGACGCCCCCGACGCCGCCGCCGACGCCGCCTCTGACGGACCGCACGACCACCCTGTCGCAGACCGCCGCCTCTCCGCCAAGGTGAGTGCGCGGTGCTCGCCAGCGGCGGCCCCACAAGCGCTCCTAGACGGCAAAGCCAGACCTCAGACCTCAGAGGATTTCGACAATGCTTCTAAATAGAAAATCCCTAAAAGAGGCTAACAAAATGTTGTAGTATGCCATCAACTGTACATACGTATGTTAAAACCTTTAATGGCTCATACGTCCACTATGTTATACATAAGAACATTCTCTCTGAAACCAACTGCCTTCACCAGCACCAAAAGTAAATACGTGATCAGCACGTCATCGGCAGATGATTTTTTATTTTATTTATGATGCGCCTGCAAAGGCTTAAAATCTAGCTCATAGACAAGAAAACAAATTTTGAAACAATAAATCGCGACTACTACTTGCTTTTTTTTCTCGGATAATTCACGCCAAACTCGTACAAACAGCTTCTGTAGCAACTTTTTATATTTACATACATTCCGTGATGGTGTTGTACACTAAAAGTTAAGCGTGAATTATCCGAGAGAAACCAGCTAATACTCACGATTTATTGTTTCATTTTGTTTCTTCTTCTATTGGCTAAGTACTGAGCCACTGCAAGCACATCATTTAAGGGTAGATATTGACGAAAACAAATTCAAAAAGCTTTTGATGATGCCGTGCAGACCACGGCTACGCTTGTTGTGCTAGTGAACGCAGCTCATTTCAAAGAGAATCTAGCAATTTCTATCAATTTCATGCAAGACGTAGCTACATAGTTACACCATATGTTGCCGTCACAAACTTGATTAAGTTGGTCCTACTTTCAGTCATATACATGGACCATCTCCTAGCGCTGGTCAAAAATTTCGTTACAGAATTTCGAGTTCTGATGCATTACAGGCTGTTGCCTTAATATTAAGTTAAGTAGGCAAACACTAGCGTTCTTATTACGTGTCACTAACACGCCTTCAATACCTGGAGACATCTGGCCTTTCGTTGCACAAGGTGGAAAACCTGTTTCGTGTCAAGGTGCCTGAGTTATTCTAAATCTGCTCGCTTCGCAACCCTGCCGAAAACTTCGTTCCTGCACAAATACAAATCGTATTCTCACTGTCTGTAGCTATCGACTTTCGAGTTCACTATATAACTCTACTTACAGGGAGATCAATGGCCACCAACAGAACTTAATATTTGACAGCCGTACGTGGTGTAGCTATATAAACTATATCAGCTGCAGAACACCACATTCTTAAATCTTTTATACAAATTTGGTTAGATACTGTTATGAATAATTTCATGTTGTGGTATTCGGAAAGCTGTAGCTCGACAAAAGATCATTCTTGCAGGGTATTCATCTTTAATATTATGAGTGTTGTAGAAAACTGTGATTATATCATTCGCGAAGAAGCAGCAAAAATTTCCATATTACTGTCTCCAGGAAGAAAACATATTTTAAAGCTTATTCCATTGAGTGATGGGCTGATTCGTACAACAAACGATTTCCGTAATGGCACAAGGAGACGGGCTCGATTCTACAGCAATTTTTATTAGGAATTTTGTATTAAAAACAACTTTGCAACCAAGACTGGCTCTTTATGTGTATATTTTACAGTTTATTTCACACATTCTTCTGGAACCTACGCGTAAGTAAGAATTCTATGGAAACTGTGTGTTTCGATAGCTTTCCCCTAAGATTAATTTCAACCGATATGACAAACTTCAGAAAAATCTGCACGTCATTCACTAAACAGACTTACTATGAATGCCCACAGTCTCAGATGGAAACTATAAAGAGTTCAAAAGGTAGGTCACAGGGAACGGAAGAACGTTCAGTACCTCATGCGGGCAAGAGAATCCAGAGTATACTCATAAGTCGCCGCACATATCATCGATATCTGTTGTATCTGGCAGACAGCTCATGACAACAAAACAGCTGATGACATTATAATTTCGACAAGTAACAAACCGCAAAGGAGCGGATATTTTTGAACAAGCTTCAGGACTCGCAGATATCTTGTCCACTAAGGTAATATAATTATTCAAATTGAAAATATGTACCGTTGTGACGGCCTTCGCGAGTGCTCGCGAAAAAGTAATAACAAGAATTTGGTTTTCAGGTTCATCATATCTTTAGCAAAAAGCTAATAAGCTAAAAAATTAAGCCCTAGAATTTTGACGCTTCTCAATTTCATCTGCTTTGACTGTCAAACATTGTTTAATGGGGCAGAAATCGTTCTATAGCAGGTACTTCACCTGCACACTTCGCTTTAAAAAATACAGTTTGTGCATACAAATCGCTACGATCATTAATCTCACCCACACTTTTTCGGACTTTTATTTATCGAGTGTCTATCACTATTTTGAATTCTGTATAAACTGTTCGGGATCATCAAGTGACGGAACATATCCTGTGTACATATGACGATGTTGCAATGTACTGTGTCTACGTTATTACTCACATTGCTGTTAGCTAAACTGGGCAGGCGCACATAAGAGCCAAATTACACATACCTTACTTAAACTGATATTAACCACTCATAGACATGGTTGACAGTCATGTAGAATATTTTAAAGGACGTCATATTCGACGTTGACGATAGATTTCTTCACTCAACGGCGAATATGATTTTCAAACGGATATATTTTTATCATTCACGTGACAAATTTTGCAGCTAATAACAATTACGTAATTGACGCCAAGGAACCTTACCTAAATTTTATATCGTGTTAACCGTGATTTGAAAATACTCGACTGAGCGAAAGCTAGTTGCCTGTGAGTAAATATACAACACTTTCTGATGGTTCCACAATTTCATTTTTAGTCTGCAGCAGCTATCAATTTTATTATTCCGCTGTACTAGGATAAATGGAGAAATAACGTAAGATAATTGATATTTAATTTTCAATATGCATTTATGTGCTATTTAACAGGTTTCTTAATTGTGAGCGATGTTCATAATAATAATTCGAGGCATAATGCGTAGAAATTCGTCAGAAGCGTTTAAGCTATTTTCACCTATATGCTACCAAAGTGAACAATGTATTATGGACTGAAGTTGCATTTACTGCAGACTTATTTTTAGAATACCCATTAGTTTTATTCTCTCGTTTGTCTCTCCTACAGCCGTATGTAGTTCATGGAGGAATCTTTTTATAAGCGGATGAGCGTGTCAGAAGAGTAGCAAAATTCTGACACTTTGTCACATGGAGGAAAAGGATTAAAACCGAGTTGTCCACACACACATATCAAAACTGTGGTGTATTCATTGCTAAGCGTTGAAGCTTTTAAAAGCTCTGACGCTGTACACAAAACTAGGATTTTGCTATAAAATGTATATCTTTTTAGCAAACGCAATAGGAATTCTGGCTTACATAGTACACTGTCGCAGTCCAGACAGGAGTTTATCCTCCATTGTTTAACATTTACAAAGGAGATTTCCGCGTGGGAATGCAACACATACTGTATGTGTGTAACTCCAACGTAGAGCCACAAGAGCAGGAAGTAACCCTCTGCAGTTTTCTTTGCCTTTCAGCATTAAACGGTACAAACAATTCACTCTACGGAAGTTGATACCCCTTGAGTGATTTGATCGGTTTAAAAGAACGTCTGCTTTCAAGTTTTACAGTTTTTTAGCCGTGCTGTTTAAGTACTTAACGGTATCGTATCTACAAGTAACAAAAATTTTTCTTAATTACATCAGAAAGAAAAATGTTTTATACATCTTCTTTCATAGAAATTCCGATACCCCACATTTAGCAGCCCTTTCTTATCGTTCAGATTATTTTCTATTACAGTTGCGGAAAATCATTTTTTTGTGGAGACAGTCTGTTCCTGAGTTATTTCTACAGCCGTTTGGCTGTGCAACAGCCACACTTTCAGATACAGTAGAAATGAGATATTTTCCTGTGGAAGATAATAAGTAGGAAAATATGGTCTTCTTTTCTCTGTTCAAATGGCTCTGAGCACTATGGCACTTAACTTCTAAGGTCATCAGTCCCCTAGGACTTAGAACTGCTTAAACCTAACTAACCTAAGGACATCACACACATCCATGCCCGAGGCAGGATTACAACCTGCGACTGTAGCGGTCGCGCGCTTCGAGACTGCAGCGCCTAGAACCGCTCGGCCACCCCGGCCGGCTTGTTTCTCTGTAAACCTAAGCAAACGATACGTGTTATATCACTGAACTTCTCTTTTAAATGAATTTAAATGAAGTTAAAAGTATACCATTGTTTTTAAAGGAAGTTGCTCAGATACCACGTTATATTTTTAAAAAATACATGTGCAACCAGTACAGCAAATTACTTCTCATTTGTGTGCTATAATTTGCCACTTCCACTCCTCGATCTGCCTATGAAACACTCTAGATGTACAAGTTACGTGGTTAAACGTGAATACGAGAAGTATGCAGCACCACATATGGAAGGAAACAGGCGACGTACTGTTCTTCCCTCCTGGTTAGAAAAGTGAGAAGGCCTTAAAAAATTAAATACTTCTTGTCAGCGAGTGTTACAATAAATAATATCATGAAGGAAGCTAAGGAAGTTAGCAAATATAGATATCAGAAAAATCATGAAAAATGTAAAGAACCCATAAGATTTGCAACTATAGATTGTAGCATAGTCAGAATTCTACAGTGTTACTTAAATTACTGGAATCGATTGGCAAATGTTCGTCGAATACTGCCGAGAGTCCTTCACCTTCGTCACAGAAGTTACTAAGCTAGTTAAGATCTACACCTCACTCGTTAGAGCGAATGGTGTCCAGCAGTATGAAGCACAGTTCAGGTTTCAGCAGTATCATCTGTACCACATACGTGCCCGTTTATCAAATCACACACACACACACACACGCGCGCGCGCATTATAAGCGATCTCATGATAACTATAGATATTGTCGTCATATCTGTCCCACTTTCTGCTTGTTATTCACTGTTGCTGTGAATAGATCGATGACAAAGTGAGTCGCTGCCTCAGATTTATCGTTTCTTTACTCTACTGTTTAATATTTTATTTTCAAGCAATCTAGTGACTGGTTCGGTGCGTTATACCACGAATTCATATCTAGTACCAGTCTCTTCATCGTAGATCAGCACTCTCATTTACCCTACGCCCTAAATTATTTGTTGTGTGTATTTCAGTGCCAGTCTTCGGGTACAGTTCTCCCCACTACAGCTCCTTCAAATACAATGGAAGTTATCGTCCTGTCAATGTGTTCCATATGTTTCGCTCTTCGGCAGTTCTACGCAAACCTTCACATTTCTCATCTGAGCAGACCACCTGATCTTCAACAGCCTTCTGTAGCACATCTCAAACGCTCCGATTTTCTTCTTTTCCTGTTTTCCCATAGTCTGTGGTTCACCACCACATAACGTTGTGTTCCAAACTTACACTCTCAGAAACTTCTCTGTATTATAGACGCTCTTTAAGAATTGATTTGCTGGAAAAAATTTCTTTTAGCTGTAAACAAAACACCACCGGTTAGTTGATTAAAATCCGGGAAATCTGCCACTGAACACTTCACGCATGTTCCTGCCTTCAAGCCGGTGTCTGCCCATTCACTTTGTGCTTGAATTTAGTGCGTATTTCCCTACCATATGCCTCGTTGAATCGCTGCCTCCCAGCGGAAAGGCTGCAGCATAGTCGAAACAATCTTGACTGCATGTGGGCGGGAATTATCCTCCGAGAGAATGATGAAGTCCGTCAACATTCCTAGGCGCTTGGACTTAACGGCGCGCTTCAGTTTTTGCATAGCCTTCACGTACTGCTTTGAGTTAATTGTGGCTCCGTGTTCCATAAAGTCAATGAGGAGCTGGTTGACGGACGGCATCATTCTCTTGCAGGATAATGCCGCCCACATATTTCCAAGACTGCTTCGATTATACCGCAGGCTTTTCGCTAGAAAGCCCTTCCCATCGCCCGTATAATGCTGTTCTCTCCCCATGCGACTTACACATTTTTGGAACCGTGAAGAAAGATATTCGTGGTCGTCGATTTGCTTCGGACGGAAAGTTGGACGCCTGCGTGCGATCATAGTTCTGTGGGCAGCCGCAAATATTTTTGCTTGAAGGCATTAATTGTTTTCTCACAGTGAGATAAATCTATTTACAGTTATGGCGATTACTTTTGACATCATAAACAGTTTTGATAACTAACTAATATTTTCCAAAAGGCCGCACATAAAAACAGATAGGTTGGCGGCTCATACCTCGGGTTTTTATTGGTGATAGAAAGTTAGGCTCAAGTGTTATGGATAGCCCTTTGGCTACGAATCATTCGTACAGCCAACAGTAAGATCGTCTTAGCGTCACTATCCTACAGCTCAGGGTCAAAGTATGAATATTAAAATCTCCTCCCGCTTAGGCAGATGGAGCAAATCGGTTGCTTCTTGTTGTATTTGAAGTGGTCTGTGGTGGACCTTTTTTAAGGGGCTTATGGGGGCACCATTCGTTCATGAGTGGTTTCTCGGAAACCCAAAAACTTTTTTTTGTTGCTTTTTCGTAGCAAAACCAAGCCACCGATTGCAAGACGGCTGTGCTCAGGAAATGGCTGAAATTTTTATGAGGCATTTCTAAGATCCGCACCTCGAACAAACTAGAAAATTACTCCCGAGATACAGAGGTTCAAAGCTATCCTAGCTGCACACGTAAAATTCGGTGTGAGGTGAAAACACAGTTTTTAAAGTGACATATCACGGAGAATTATACTGTGTAGTATCCCCGTTATCATCGGAAGTGTTCTGGAAACCCCGTGTTTTAGCACACAAGCAAATGCAAAATTTTTGCGCTCGTAAAATGCGCACTGAGATGCACAATTACATAATTTTGCGTTATTTCAATTTCACGTAAGTAAACCATCAAAATTTTACTGATCCATATAATGCTTTTCATCTGAGCGACCTGCCCTGCTGTAGCAGCCAGAAGAAGGACGACAGTGGAAAAATGTTCTTTTCGGAATACAAAAAGGCGAATATGCTCCTTTTTAAAGGGCTCTGCCAGAAAAGTGGAGTACCAGCTGTGTCATTCTACCTTCATTAGCACCTTTAAAAAAATTTCAGAACTTTTAGTATATGAACATATTCGACCTTTCTTGTTCTGAGAGAGAAGAAGACAGTGGCAGTGGTAAGGAGATGGAAAAGTAATAAATACTGGCTGATAGTGGGCAGTGGTTGTATTACAGAAGGAGGGAAGGAGATAATGGTAATGTGTAAGAAAGAGAGGGACACAATGGTAGTGGAACATGGTTCACAGTGACAGAAAGGGCTAGGAAAAGAGTCAAGGAGACAGGGAAAGTGGGGGAGAAATAAAGACAAGGAGGATGTGGAGGGTGTTAGAGCTGCTGATAAAGAGAGACAGAGTCTATGACAATGACAGTTAAATAAGAGTGGTATAGTGACAGTGAAAAGAGACAACAGCAGTAAAAATAAAGGAAGCAGATAGTAAGAGTAAGAGAGAGCAAGACAGAGACAGGAGACATTAATAGTAGAACAGATCGAAGGAGACTGTGGCTGTGTGAATGAAGACAGTCACAGAGACTCAAAGAGGTAACTACAATGAGTTGGGTGGAGCGAGGGAGGGAGTGAGTGAGTGAGAATAGGCAAGTGGGACTGAAGAGATATGAGCGACTTACAACGATGGGCTAGTGAGTATAAGGGACTTAACTTAGGGAAGCTTGTAAGAGTGAGAGAATATCTTCAGATGTCAAAGTTTTTGGGAATTCTTTTAAAGGTACCGAGGAAGACAGAATGAAGCAGCTGGTAAGCCATTTTTCAGTCACAGTTCTTTGAACTGGAACGTGTTCGCCTTTTTTCTGCTCCGATAGGAGCATTTTTGCGTTACTGCTCTAACTGCGTAGAATAACTACAAAGTAGGAAATGAAGCTACTTTTTGACATGTGGTCACAGCGTCTCCAAATTGCCTTTCTGTGACGACAATTTTCTATTGGAAATATTCACGGGATGAAATCTTATTACAGATATTTTTGTTAACATGAAAGGGACCGCGCTGTGGCGACCGAGTAGGCCAATTTTTGTTCACCCCGTATTTTTAAAAGTCCAGCGCTCTTATGACACCAGATGCCTGATCAGTGCAGTCGCTGACCAACTCCAGTATTCGGTTACAGGAGGATTCATCTAAGATGGACGGAGTACAGATGTCTATGGTTACATTGACTAGAATTGCGAAAAAGTACATACAAATACAAAATAAAATGATTAATTTAACAACAGTAGTTCTGCTCAAACATCTGGGATTTATGTAAACGACAGAGAATAATGGATAATAATATTTATTAAAGAAAGGACATCTAAAATGAACGGGAAGTGGTCCTACGATATACAGTTAAAATGCAGACAGAAAATACCCTTACCAAATGCAGTAAAGTTACGTTGAGACTGATACGAGAATGGTAGAAAAATCCAAAAACCAGTCGTGGCCGACTCACGAAAACTAAGTCCATTTCGTGACCACAATATATGAAAGATTCACCAACTCAATATAATTTAGAGTTCAACATAATTACTCACAAATTAACAAACGCCATACGAAGATTAGTAACTCATACTCTGTCTATTCTGAGTTCCGTAAATAAAGCGGCAAAAGTTAGAGTCCTGCACCGGAGCACATTCAGACCTTTCGAAATATAAAGTCTCTTCAAAAGTTGTCCGCAACTCGTGGTCGTGCGGTAGCGTTCTCGCTTCCGACGCCCGGGTTCCCGGGTTCGATTCCCGGCGGGGTCAGGGATTTTCTCTGCCTCGTGATGACTGGGTGTTGTATGTTGTCCTTAGGTTAGTTAGGTTTAAGTAGTTATAAGTTCTAGGGGACTGATGACCATAGATGTTAAGTCCCATAGTGCTCAGAGCCATTTGAACCATTTGTCTTCAAAAGTTGAAGTATTGTAGGGGTGTTCACCTCCAAGAAACTATCACCTTTACGACTGAATCACGCACTGTACCCTAGGCAGGCCTGCATCCTTCCAGAACTCGCCACAAAGTGTTCCGAATCACTCCACTGAGCTCTTCACTCGAGAAGTCGCAGCCTTCACTTGACTCTCATAGTGTTCCGCTACTGTCTGCTACTCCACTGGCTAAAGACCGTCCCCACCAAAAATTCATCGTCCGTAAGCTCTTCGGATACGATCTGATTCAACTAATATATTACAACACAGTTTAAATAAAGAAATGCTACAAACATTCGGTCACACTCAGACCATTCACAGTAAATATAGGTAAAGGTTTATCCGTAATTAAGTAAGCCAGTATTCTGTCGCAAGTGCACTCACCTTAAATGACAACGAATTATCGTTAATTGTTGTTTGATCAAATAATCATCAAATGGCTTTCATTCAAAGAAATCTAAAATCTGAGGACTTCTGAAAACTTTGTTTCGACTGCCTCTCCTGTCCCCTGACGAAACTGATGTCTGCTTCGTCGGAGACCTAATATAGCGCAAACCTAACAATGAACATCTAGAATTTTTTCATTATTTATTACATGCCTATTTTCTTGCAGGTAGAGACTTTCCACCTCTTATGTAGGCAGACAGTAGTAGTAGTTCTGAACGGACTAGTACCTGGGGTGACGTATTCCGTCCTAACTTGAAATGGGAGGAAAAATTTTATCCCGGTATGATAGCTTATGGGAATCAGCACCCACTGTATGGAAAAAGAAGAAAGCAACTAATGGGAATCAGTATGTCCGCTGTCAGATAAATATGGTGCCAGCTAATGGGAATCAAGACTTCCATATTGAAATCAATTCGGGGTCAGCCGTTTGAAACGCGAAAACTTTCCAAATGGAGACTAATTTTCTAGAGCGTACATGAAGTTCATGGGCAAATCTCACGGACATCCCACACAACGAAACTCTTAGCAATATCATATCGGTCAACTTAAACTGGATTTCTTCTTAATAACGTCATGTTTCACCACAAAGAGTTGCTGACTGCAATTTCTTTTACATGCAAGCAGTTTCAATCCGTAGACCATCATCAGGTGTAAAATATTGATAACCGCGTACAATGAGGTGTAAAACCATTGGCGTCAAATAATATTTGTATCTGCCAACATCGACAAATCATGCCTTTTATATTATTCGACGCCATTTGTTTCATATAGCCTTGTTGATGTAAATATTTTGTGATGCCTGATGATGGTCTGTGGACCGAAACTCTTTGTGTAATAAAGAAACATTTTAAGCAGTTGTTGCCAGTGAATAGTGACGTTTTTTCAAAGATTTACCTTATTTGGAGCACCACCTTCTTTCTGAATACCTCTCTAAGCCTGCTTATGGGCTTTCACGTCTGTGGCCCAAATAAAAGAAATATCCCTAGCTGTTCGAGGTGTATAACGCTTGTTCAGTGGTGCTAAAGGAAAAGACAGGCAAGATAACATACGTGGTCAACGGTGAGACTGATTAAAAGCGTGGACACGTAGTGTCCAGCGTACGGTCCCCAG
Source organism: Schistocerca americana (assembly GCF_021461395.2). Lineage (NCBI taxonomy): Eukaryota > Metazoa > Arthropoda > Insecta > Orthoptera > Acrididae > Schistocerca > Schistocerca americana. The sequence goes on from NC_060125.1 coordinate 65,323,466, forward strand.
TACTGGTTTATCCAACGTCAGCTCTCACATATACTAGAATGAGATTTTCACTCTGCAGCGGAGTGTGCACTGATATGAAACTTCCTCGCAGATTAAAACTGTTGACCCGGACCGAGACTCGAACTCTAGACCTTTGCCTTTCGCCGGCAAGTGCTCTACCATCTGAGCAACGACTCACACCGCGTCCGCACAGCTCTACTTCTGCTAGTACCTCGTCTCCTACTTTCCAAACTTCACAGAAGCTCTCCTGCGAACCTTGCAGAACTAGCACTCCCGGAAGAAAGATATTGCAGAGACACTGCTTAGCCACAGCCTGGGGGATGTTTCTAGAATGAAATTTTCATTCTGCAGCGGAGTGTGCACTGATATGAAACTTCGTGGCAGATTAAAACTGTGTGCCGTATCGAGACTCGAACTCGGGGCCTTTGCCTTTCGTGGGCAAGTGCTCTACCATCTGAGCTATCCTAGTCGTGCTTGGGTAGCTCAAATGGTAGAGCACTTGCCGGCGAAAGGCAAAGGTCCCGAGTTTGAGTTTCGGTCCGGCACACAGTTTTAATCCCACATATACTATAAAACTCTTCCTGTACAGCGACACTATCAAGTTACCATTTCCATTCCTCGTAAATGACACGTCATTAAAATATATACACTCGATGGAAATATTCACTTCCGCAGTGGCCACAGCGTCATATCCAATATATCCAGTGTCATTCATACCGAAACCCCTACTGGGCCTGCTACCGGAAAGATATCTATTCCTAAAATGGTTTATGTGCCAACAGCGCGCTCGGTTCACACAGCTGCCGCCTGCACTCCTAGCTCGAGTTCTTGCTCGTACTTCACTGCTGTATTGCAACGTCTCAAAGGTCGGCGAGCGGGTGCTGAAGAAAATATACATAGTGACCGAAAGTTTCCGATTTTTGACGATCTGCCAGCTGAGGACTGCAGCGTGACGTGACGGTGGAGGGGAGAAAAAGGAAGTTGAGGGGATATGTAATTACGTATTTTACTTTCCCCTTGTAAGGTTACGCGTATTCAGGAGAGTTAGGGCCGCCCAGTACTGGTATGAGGTAAGATGAATTTGCTTGTGCCGCTGAACGCTAGTGGGCAGAGGTCTCTGGGGGCGTAGCGGCGGTTACGACCTGCGGGTAGCTGACCTGTAGAAGCGAGTCCAGGTAGTGAGACTAGCTGCGTCGCTGGAAATAGGAAAAATCCCGAAGCTGGAAACTTGACACTTGTTACTCAAAAAAGGCTCTGAGCACTAAGCGACTTAACTTCTGAGGTCATCAGTCGCCTAGAACTTAGAACTAATTAAACCTAACTAACCTAAGGACAGCACACACATCCATGCCCGAGACAGGATTCGAACCTGCGACCGTAGCGGTCGCTCGGCTCCAGACTGTAGTGCCTAGAACCGCACGGTCACTCCGGCCGGCTGACACTCGTTACTCGCTTGGCCTTTGTGCAGGACATGATCCAAGCAATGGCGGAGTGTTAGTGAATCTTAAACCTGGCTAAGCTACAGCTCTTTGAGATTCTACAAGAACTCAGAGTCAAATATTAGTGCAAATCTGAATACATCTTCTATCTCAGAAAAATGAGGCACATCCAATGACACCACAATATTTCAGTATCCTTAAAACTACAGAAGCTAATATTTCAAGGTGAATAAACATTTTCACAATGAACCTCTGAATTAACAAATTTTAATTTCAACAAACTGTATTTCAGATTATAGCATTAGACTATAGCTATCATCCCTGAAAGCTACGTATCTGTATCTATCTTCTCTATTGATTTACGACGTCTTTTATAACACTCTCATTATGTAAATGTTTGTCAGAACATCCTGTTCCCACATTTACACAGGAGATGAATATAGCAGCAATACCTCATATTTTGTCATACTTCTGTATTCATTTAATGAACAGTAAAGTATCTTGCTAGTCATTTTATTTAAATGTTGATTGCATGTGTTATTTAAGAAAGTATGCTAATTTAAAAGAGGTCAGTCGCATGTGTTAGCGGACACTACAATTGGAAAGTGAACAAAAAGATGCTTCTGTGAAGAAGTAATGAATAACAGAGGCCAACGATGGAAATACTATTTCCTGAAAATAACTTATACTTATAATTTGAGGGGTGGGAAATCCAAATACGATACTTTAAAAAACTGTATCACCCACCGTTTCTTCACGTTTTACAGTTAAATTTATTACATTCGTCTATTTTTAAAGAATTTAACAGCTTTTATATAGTTAAAATAATTTAAAAAGGAGGTATAATGAATGTGGATGACGTTGATAACACTGCTGAAAAACATTTTCTGGCAATAAAAGTCGACTCTATTTTTGTGTGAACAGATGGTGTTTGGTTTACTGTCAACCTAACCTCACTTTCCCATTTCCTGTACATGTGCTCAGTACAATGTCTAATCGTGGTTGTAAAAACTCTGCTGACAGTTTTTGCTATATTTATGGTGAATTTGTGATTAAAAAACACCAAACAAACATTACAGACTTTGTGAAAAAGGTTTATCTATCAAACTTGGTTCTCAACTTGGTGGTCAAGATAAATCTTGGGCGCCACATAAGGTATGTTGTGTGTGTGTTGAAGATCTGAGAAAATTGTCCAAAAAGGAGAAAAAAGCCTTTAGATTTGCTGTTCCTATGGTATGAAGGGAGCCAAAAAATCATTACGATGATTGGATGATTGCCACTTTTGCAGTGTTGATATTACTGGTCATAATTCGAAAAACAGGAAGGTAATAAGCTACCTTAACCTTCCATCCGCCATCCGACCAGTAGGGTATGGTGTAGATTTGCTGGTTCCTGAACCACCAGATAATTTAAATTCTATTCCAACAGAAGTATTTTCTGGCGTACAACGTGATGTAGATGAACCAGATGATGAATTCTATTGTAATGCAGAAAGGATGGAGCCCAAATTGTTTACGCAGACCGAGCTTAAGGATTTGGTTAGGGATCTGGGCTTAAGGAAAGAAAACGCTGAATTGCTTGGCTCTAGATTAAAAGAAAAGAACTTATTGGCAGTTGGAACCAGCATATAGATGTATAGAAAAAAGGTAATTTAGTGTACTGCTCAGACATTCCCGGTCTGATGAATGAGTTTGGTATTGAACACAAAAAGGAAGACTGGAGGCTGTTTATTGATTCATCCAAAACTAGTTTAAAGGCTGTTTTATTACATAATGGTAACATGTATGCATCTATACCTGCTGGATATTCTGTACATATGAAAGAAAGCTATGAAAACCTAGAAATACTGCAAAATACAATAGGCTATTCTGCTCATGATTGGATGATATGTAGCGATCTAAAAGTAACAAGCATGCTCGTTGGTCAGCAAGGTGGCTTTACCAAATTTCCATGTTTCTTGTGTGAATGGGACAGTAGGGCTAGGGATCAACACTGGTGCAGAAAGAACTGGCCTCTGAGGGAGTCTTTAAAATCTGGTGAGAAGAACATTCTACGCAAAAACCTTGTAGATCCAAAAAATATACCCCTACCACCACTACATATAAAGTTAGGCTAATGAAACAGTTGGTAAAGGCTTTGCCTAGAGATGGACCATGTTTTAAGTATCTCTGCCAAAAGTTTCCACACCTTTCAGAAGCTAAACTAAAAGAAGGCGTCTTTGTCGGACCTGACATAAGAAAATTGACGTTTGATGTTAACGTTGAATCCACAATGACCTTAAATGAGAAAGAAGCAAGAGTTTTATTCAAGTAAGTCGTTACAAAGTTCTTAGGACATGAAAAAGACCCAGAATATGTTTCTACTATAGCTATAATGTTAAAGAAGTTAAAAACTTTAGGATGTTTATGAGCCTGAAAGTTCACTTTTATCAGTACCCTTGATTACTTCGCGGACAATATGGGAGATGATAGTGAGGAGTAAGGAGAACGTTTCCACCAGGACATTAAAGTGATGGAAAAAACGCTACCCAGACCGCTGGAACGCCAACATGATGGGGACTACTGTTGGTCACTTCACCGAGTAGTTCAGCAAGCGACTCACCGTAGAAAAAGCTACACGAAAAGCTTCAAAGAAAAGAGAGAAAGAAAATACAAACCAATTACAGCTGACAAGTGAAACCTCTAACAAACCAATTCCAGCTGACAAGTGAAACCTCTACTAACATATATCATTGTTTTAAGTAGCTTACTGTTGTAACAAAGCGTTTCACTAATTTTCCCGTTGACCGTAGAGCATAGGATTTTTACACTATATAGTAAAAAGTATATTGCTCGAAAACTATGGATAATACAAAAAAACTAAGGCTAGATTTCGATTCAGCTCATAAAAATCTATAAAGATCAGCTATCAAAGTAAAAAAAAGTTTCTCAATAAATTTTTTTCGTTGGCCTGTGTAACCCCAACGACTGAATATTTGTCCACCATGGTTTGGGACCACGGGACCAGACGTAATCAACTGCCTGGTGAATTGCCGTATCAAAGCCAACTTATATCGTGTCCAGATAGGTGTTATTTTCAATTAAGGACAAAGCGTCCGCATATGTTTCTTTCACTTTCTCTCTTTCTTTTTTAGAATAAAATGGGAAACAGTGTTTTCTTCATTTTCCCGTGAATTATAAATAATTGGTACAACAGCTTAGGACAACTCTTGAAGCGCCCGTATATAAAAAGATCTCTCCACTCTTCAAGGAAAAAAAATGGTTCAAATGGCTCTGAGCACTGTACGGCTTAACTTCTGAGGTCATCAGTCGCCTAGAACTTAGAACTAATTAAACCTACCTAACCTAAGGACATCACACACATCCATCCCCGAGGCAGGATTCGAACCTGCCACCGTAGCGGTCGCTCGGTTCTAAACTGTAGCGCCTAGAACCGCATGGCCACTTCAAACTGTTTTGTCGTGAGAAACTCAGAATACTCTTTTCAGAGTAGTTCACAAATAAAATATTTTCTCCCCCGTATGTGCGGAAAACATCACTCATCAGTGCTCCATGTAGTTCTAGTAAGTTATTGGGCAACGTCGGATGTTAGCGTAATCGACACAAATCCTAAGTTGTGAGCGCGTCAGTAACACCATTAACTAACTCGGAGCATGTAAGTTTGGAGGGGAGCTCACACAAAGTTTCCTCAGCCTTTCTCTTCATAATATTACTGATTCTGTGACGGATTAATGTACCAGACTCATCCTTTTTACGATTATGGTCTGATTGCACACTGCGCACCGATAATATAAATTAAAGAACTTAGTATCACAAAACAGTTAAATGTTCTCCTCCTACACTTGCATCTTGCATCTATGAACGCTATCGAAGAGACATTTATGGAAACAGAGTCTATAAACTGACATTATATCAACTTCTTACTCGCAATACACTGACTACTTACAATCCTGACTAGCCTGTCTACGCGGAGGTGGAATGGAGTAGCGAAACGTCGCTGGCCGAAAGTTTGCGGGATCAACATGGACGTTACTGTCCGGCGAACTTACCGAAAGTGAGAATCAACTTGCTCACTTTTCAACCGCAGAGGAGCGCGGCGGTACAGTAGCGTTTCGAAGAAAACCAATTGCTCGTGTCCAAGCAGCAGCAATAATTATGGGTGTCACAACTACGGGAACAATTTACTCGCCGTATTCCGGTAACTTCGGAGTTTGGGAGGGATAACGATGCTCGTTACTGGAAGCCAGTCTTGCCGAAGACTCAGATGAGCGTGGGTGGATCGGATGGGTGGTGAGGGACTCGCGGCATCTCGCGTCGCGCGCTCACCAGAGAGCCGTGGGCTAGAGGAGATCACGCGGGACTTAGAGGCGAGTTGTAGACCTGGGGCAAGCTTAGCGGAACTGCGCTGGTCGCTAGTTTCCAAGTCTCTACAGCGGGAAAGGCGAGGGATGAAAGTTGTTGTCCCGGTCGTCTTGCGGGCCTAAAGTGATCTTAAGAGTGCCAAGTGATAGAAAAATTGGTTTATTGGTTTGATTCACTATTGTCGATAAAATTAAGTACACCTCTAGGCTTCAACAATAATGGAGTGAATAACAGAGTCCTTCTGGGCGTTCTTCCGAGTTGTTGTTTCCACATAATGGAATGGTTGCAAGTATAAGTAGCTGCTGAAGATTCTGGAGGATTATAGGTGTCTGTAAAATCTAATGAGGAGAACACGACAAGTGCCATAAGCCGATTTCTCAGAAAAGCCGCTCAGTGGAGGAGGAGTCGAAATGTGCGAACACATTTCTAAATTTATCCGTAGATACTCCATCGTTACAGAGAAAACGATGGCTGAAGTTCTCGAGGAACTTTGTGTGCCATTTAGCGAGCAAATACGAGGGTCGTTCAATAAGTAATGCCCCACATTTTTTTTCTCAGAACACATTTATTGTTAAGAGTCAGAATTTGGTGACAATATACATCAACATATCTTGCCCACGTCCTATTTTTCTACGTAGTCTCCATCACGTTCTACGGCCGTACGCCAACGTTGTGGAAGAGCATGTTTTCTGTGTTTGTAAAAGCTCTTGTCCTGTAGGCGTAGCCATGTTTCCACTACATGACTGACACTCTCGTCATCTTCAAAGTGTCTTTAAGTATCTTTAAGCTCCAAAAATTCAAATGAATGACCTATCTTTGAATCTTGTGGTCCGCTATGAGCATTAGTGGAACCCTTCGTGAACACCTCTTTGAATATCCGAGAGTCTGGATCATTGCAGACTCAATTCCAATGCTGACCGACAACTGTAGAGCCAAATGGCGAGTTATGATGCGCCGGTAGGCACGAATAATGGCATCCGCACGATTCAGCATGTCTGGAGCAGAGGCTGTGACAGGACGTCCCGAGCGTGACTGATCATGGAGTTCTGTTTCTGCATTTCCTGAGGCTATAACTTCTTTTACTCATTGCCCGGTTGTACTCCTATCAGCAGTAGCATCGCCATACACTGCACACAAATGTTTATGGATGTTCACCACGATTTCTTTCTCTGTACTCGGCCGGCCAGTGTGGCCGTGCGGTTCTAGGCGCTTCAGTTTGGAACCGCGTGACCGCTAGGGTCGCAGGTTCGAATCCTGTCTCGGGCATCGATGTGCGTGATGTCCTTAGGTTAGTTAGGTTTAAGTAGTTCTAAGTTCTAGGGGACTGATGACCACAGATGTTAAGTCCCATAGTGCTCAGGGCCACTTGAGCCGCTCTCTGTACTCAAGAATTCAAAAACAGTACGCTACTTATGACGTGAGTCGTATGTAGCCGCCATTTTGATGCTGTACTACGGCGCTGCTATCTGCCAGAACAGTACCTAACTTCACCGGCACAGAGAACAAACATCAAATGTGGATCACCAACAAGGACGTTTGTCTACGTAAGTTAAAGGCTATTTAAAAAATGTGCGGCATTACTTATTAAACGACGCTCGCACTTCACCCGAAGCACAGTAACTAGCGTGGCGGATTCACACTTCTGTGGCTCGTGTTCGTAAACATATTTTTATTTTTTATCTCTATTTATCTACCCAGGTCCGTAAAAGATTACTACAGTACTACGTACAATGAAATATCGTTGTCGTTATTCGTATGCTAATTGAATTTCTCGTTAATGAATTTAAAAAAGGAAAGAAAGTAAAAAAAGTAAATGAATGAGAAAATAGTTTGCGACCATTTTCAGTGAAACTCCTGTAATGTATCTTGATTCATAATCAACTGCAAGCGCCAATTACGATAAAGTGATCCGTTATGCGTGGTTTGCCGCGAAATCATTTCCAACGTGTACACTCTTTCTTTCCCGGGTGAGATTCACACAGAGGAATGTCACTGTGGCAAATTTGCCTTCGCGCGATGCTCAAGGTGTTCGGAATTTCTATGCTTCAAATGATTTTAAGATCGGTATCATCCAAGAGAGTGCACCAAATCTTCCTGGAGAATAAACATAAAAATAAAATAGCCGGCACGGTAGCTCAGCGTGTTCGGTCAGAGGAGTTAGCTATCCTCTGTAATAAAAAAACTGAGTGAACGGATCAAAGAACAATCCGTACGGGTGTTATCGGACGTCTGCCACGAACACATTCAACGAACAATATAGAAAAAAAATTAGATCAAGGAAAAAAAAAAAAAAAAGCTGAGTGGTTAGCGTGACGGATTGCCGTCCCACGGGTCCGGGTTCGATTCCCGGCTGCGTCGGAGATCCTTTCTCCGCGTAGGGACTGGGTGTTGTGTTGTGTTCATCATCATTTCAATCCCCATCCGGAGTGCAGGTCGCCCAATATGGCGTCGAATGTGATAAGACCTGCACCAAGGTGGGCGGACCTGCCCCGCAAGGGGCCTCCCGGCCAATTACGCCAAACGCTCATTTCCATTTCCATTTGTTGTGAATCACAGTTGTAATTTTAAAAGTAATATAAGCCCTTGTGTCACATAACTTGACAATAAATGTTTGTGTAGTAACCTTCTACGGACACTGGTAGACGAATGAAAAAAAAAGTAAAAACAATAATCGGTTTTCGCACACGGGGCGCAAAAGTGAGAGACCTCAACGCTAGCCACCGTGCCAACATATCGGCTGAGGGTTTGCCGCGCTAAAAAGCGTGTAATTTACGTCGAAAACTTTGACCATCGTTTCTCAGAAACCGTCGAGAATTTTTGAATTTTTCAAGATACATGTTCGTTTATTTTGCCTCCTGATGCATGGAACGAAGTTTCTGGGGAATAGGTTTATGGTACCTGCCATGTTCTCATCGTAAATGTGGATCTGGCTATGCCGTAGAGGAGTCAAACTCGGTTTCTGTCTTACTTACAACTTGCAGAAGTAAATTATTAGATGTGTAGTCCCACTTATTAGACACTGGCAATTTTTCGGTCTATTCTACATCTACATCAGTTTTATTCGAATCACTATAAAGTAAGTGTAGAGAATACTTCCCACTGGATTAGGACTTTTTGCTGTTCCGTTCACGTACGGAGTGCGGGAAGAAGGATTGTTTAAACGGCTCTGTGGGCGCTACAATTAGTCTGATCCCCACGGGAGTGATTTGTAGAGGACTGCAGCGTATTTCTACAGTCATCACTTACATCTGGTTCTGGGAGCTTTGTAAGTTGGCTTCCTCGGGACAGTTTGCGTCTATCTTGACAACTGTCTCCCAGTTCAGCATTCCAGCATCTCCGTGACACTCCCTCTTGGGTTAAACAATCCTGTGACCATTCATCCTGTAATTCTCTGAATACATTCAATATTCCCAGTTAGTCGTATTTGCTGCGGGTCTCACTCACTTGAGTGATAATTTAGGATGGCTAGACGAGTGTTTTGTAAGAAATCTCCTTTGTACCTCTGCCGCCGGAGGTTCTAGTCCTCCCTTGGGTATGGGTGTATGTGTTTCTCATGGTATAAGTTAGTTTAAGTTAGTTTAAATGGTGTGTAAGTCTAGGGACAGATGACCGCAGCAGTTTGGTCCCTCAGAAATTCACACACATTTTGAGCATTCTCCTTTGTAAACCTACTGCGTTTCACTAGTATTCTTTCAATGAACCGAGGTCTTTTAGCCGCTTAATCTACGACTAAGCTTATATGGTCATTTCATAAGCAGTTATTTTGTGGTAGTATCATTTGGCTGCTTGGGAGTGCGCCTAAGTTCGATTCATGTGTGCCATGGATGTCGATGTATAGATACAAGTTGGGGCACGTTTGTCAGTCCGCGAAATTTGATACCGCTGTTCTTTCTACAGGCTCTCACACTTAGACACGGCGGCGTGGTCAGCACGCACTGGCCTCTCGTTCTGGAGGACGTCGGATCAGATTCCAGCTCTGCCATCCTGATTTAGGCTTTCCATGATTTTTCTGAGTCGCTTCATGTAAGTGCCGGGTTGGTTCTTTCCAACGCCCTCGGCCAATTTCCTTTCCGACGCTCCCTTAATCCGAGCTTGTGCTCCGTCTCTGATGCTACGCTGAACGCCATTATTCCTTTCGTTGCTTTTACAATTAGACTTCTCGCCAAAGTTTCCGCGTCTCAACGGGAATTTGAAGCTAGCTATTGTCTGGCTGTTTGCCGTTGAGACGGCTGAATGGCATGCAACAGGGAACAGAATAATAGGAGCAACCAACATGGACTACTTACCATTTTCGGTACAGTCATCGATTGAAGCGAAGATGCTATAATGTGAACATAGGTCAGAATCGAACCATTGCTAAGAACACTTCCCAGACTTCAGTCCATGTTTGCAGTAAAGCGAGAGAATGTCGCTAGGATTAGTATCGCGCCACCAAAGCTCGATTTTATTTTAGGGCAAAGAGCAGGACAAATAGATCGTTTTTTATTGTCTTAGTAACTATATCTTACTAACTATATTAAGAAACGCATTACAAAATCCACTCAGAGTGAAAAAACAATAATCGTGTGTGTGAGTGGAGGAGGAGGAGTGTCAATTGACATCTCTGTGCTCAATTTTAGGTGACTTTTCTATTTAAATTTCAACGAAGCTGCCCAAGAGGAATTGTTACTGTGGCAATGGTAAATAAATTTTCGATTCAGCGTATGACATTTTTTTGTTGAAAATTAATAATCGCTGCATCAACGACGTAGAATTATGTTTGCGATCGAATGACCATAATCGAGTCGATATCTGGTATAACTGTTCCGCCAAGAGCGTTTAATTTTTTGCACATTTAGTATTGCGCAAGATAATGAATTTGTGAATTGTGCGCTTTTCCTATGGTGAAAACTGACTTCAATGTCATCCAAATTTATTTAGTCTTCTCTAACTGTTACGTAATTCCCCCTCCTCCACCTGTGTGTGTTTTGTGTATCGCGTCTTGCGGGAAATAGTGAGACATATGGCTCGTATTTAACTACTCTCAAAATTGCGTAACCGTCTGCACGAAGAGATGCAGCCGCTGCAACGCTGTCTCGGAGACAACAGGTCTGCTGTCGAAGCTAATTTAATTATTGCTGGCAGTGTGGGACAGAACCAGACTGACCTGCGCGTCTCTCCCAAGTGAGTCGGTGACGTCACTGCACAGTCACGTTCTAGGGTGCGGCGGCCATATTGCTTAGGGGACGTCGCCGTACCGTGGAGAGGGCGTCTGGGGCAGCAAGCAGCAGAGCAATCCACACTGTCCTTGTCACGAAACTGAACGTAGTTTCTATGCACTGTGCGAGATTCGCGAAATCTATATTTCCAGTACTGTAGTGCTACAACCACGACTTCGTTGTCAGTATGACTCCACTGACGTGAGATTTCATTGCGGTAGTAAACCACTCCACAAAATTGGTGAGAGCATTCTTAAAAAAATAAATACACCACGCAGAACTCTTTCTCATGGCTGATAAACGATTAATAGCGACTCATAGCCTGCAAACGAATCATTATACCAACAACAGCGGTAAGGATCATGACTAATAAATGGAGCTTCCGAACCCCAAGTGGACGCATATACGAAGATATTGCATTCTCTTACTGACAGTAGAAGGTGTTCTAGTTTGTAAATATACTGCAGTAGCCGATTTTAGTTTTTTGTGAATCCTTTTCTAAAAACTCTTAGAGGAAATTCGGAATTTTGATATCCACTTTGCACGGCTTCAGTTAAAGAATCTGACAACTTGTACATCATATGCGTAAACATTACCATGAACATCAAAAACTGACGAAAGCAATCTTGATATAATAAGAGTTAATAGGCTAACCCAATTGAAATAAAGAACTTGCTTAAGTCGTAAGTGTGAATGGTTGTAATGAGAAAACTAGCTTCACTTTTGACCCAGAAAAATCAACTACTAGAGGATATTAGATTATGATATCCAGGCTATTACTTGACAACAAAAACCAGAGGGAAGAGAAAACATTCGCTTCCAGAGACTGCAGGTCTGGCAGGCAATGCCACGGAAAGGTGAACCCGGGCTACAGATGATCCAAAAAGTACCAACTATTTGATGAACCTTAAAGTTTACTTTAGAAATGGCTATTCTCCATGGAATTGTAATTTGGATTTACATCTACATCTACATATATACTCCGCTAGCCACCAAGCGGTGTGTAACGAAGGGCACATTTTGCGCCATAGTCATATTCCCCCCCCCCCCTCCTCTATCTTTGAATGGTGATCATTGCGCAATTTGAAAGTTGGTGGTAATAACATATGCCCTGCATCCTCGGCGAAGATCGGATTTCGGAATTTAGTGAGCAGCCCCTTCCGTTTAGCTCGTCGTCTATCTGCAAGTGTGTCCCACTTCAAACTTTCCAGGAGATTTGTAACGTACTCACGATGGCTAAACGTACCAGTCACGAACCTTGCCGCTCTTCTTTGGACCTTCTCAATGACTTAAATCAGACCCAACCGGTAAGGGTCCCATACCCGACGAACAATATCTAATACAGGACGAACTAACGTACTGTAAGCAATTTCCTTTGTTGAAGGACTGTATCCCTTCAGGATTCTACCAATAAACCGCAATCTAGAGTTCGCCTTACCCGTTACTTATTTTGTACTCGTACATTAATGGGAATTTTCGTCTTGGTATACCCAGTAGGTTACACTTATTAATATTGAGAGATAACTGCCAGTCATTACACCACGCATTTATTTTCTGCGAATCCTCATTGATTCGTTCATAATATTCGTGTGATACTACTTTCCTGTAGACTACAGCATCATCGGTAAACAGTCTAATGCCGCTGTCAATACTATCAACCAGATCGTTTATGTAAATCGTAAAAAGCAGAGGACCTCTTACACACCCTGGGGCACACTTGAAGTTACGCTTGTTTCTGTTGAAGTCACCCCATTTAGGACGACATACTGCTCTCTGTCTGTTAGAAAACTTTCTATCCAGCCGCATATGTCATCGGATATACCGCAAGCGCGCACTTTTTGTAGCAAGCGACAGTGCGGAACTGAGTCGAACGCCTTTCGAAAGTCGAGAAATATGGCATCAACCTGGGAGCCGGTATATAGAGCCTGTTGTATATCATGCACAAAGACCATGGGGCCAGCTGTGTCTCGCATGACCGCTGTTTCTTAAAACGGTGCTGGTTTCTGCAGATGAACTTCTCAGAGTCTAGAGAGATCGTTATGTCTGAACAAAATATGTTCCATGATTCTACAACAAATCGATGTCAGTGAAATTGGCCGGTAATTATGTGCATCCGATTTTCTAACCTTTTTATAGATTGCTATGACCTGGGCCTTCTTCCTGTCCAGTCCATTGGAACTTTCCGCTGTACCAATGATCTCTGATAGATGATGGATGCTATATTTGTAGCGTAGTCAACATATAATCTTACGGGGATACCGTCTGAGCCATATGCCTTCCTGGCGCCTAAGGATCTTAACTGTTTTACAATCCCTGATACACTAAACGCTGTGTGAGTCATTCTTGCGTTTGTTCGATAATTGAAAGGGGGAATGGTGCTGCAGTTTTCTACCGTAAACGAGTGTTTGAAACCTAGGTTTAGAATGTCGGCCTTCTGTTTATCATCGTCCGTTACATTACCCGTACTGTCAACAAGGGAAGGTGTTGAATTAGTTGTTGCGTTCATAGATTTTACGTACGACCAAAATGTTTTGGGGCTATTTTTAGAATCTGCAGATAAAATATTGCTTTGAAATTCGTTAAAAGAATCTCTCATTGACCTTTTGACAGCTGCTTTCATTTCGCATAATTTCTGTTTGTGAACGGGGCAGTGGCTACGTTGAAAACGACTGTGCGAAATTCTCTGCTTTCTCAGCAACTTCCTAATATGTTTGTTGTACCAAGGTGGATCCTTTCCCTCTTCTGTATTTTTGCTAGGTACATACTTCTCTAGCATGTGGTGGACAATATCTTTGAATTCCGACCAAAGATGCTGGATATGTTTGTGTCCCACGGTGAATGATTGGAGCTGAATCATTAATGAAACTTTTATTTGCTTTCCGAAACAAGAAAACTCTGCACTATTTGTTTGGTTTTTTTGCAACTTCCGCTGCCATAAAAGCTACAACGACGTTATGATCACTAATACCTTCTTCTAGATTAATTTCCTCAAAAAGATCAGGAATGTTTGTCGCCAAGATATCTAATATGTTCCCATCTCGAGTTGGTTTTCTAACTAATTGCTCAAGGCTGTATGTTGAGAGGTTGGAAGTTCAGAGGTTCATATCTATGGTACAGTGCATTACACTCACATTTTTACTTAATAGTTATTATACACTTCCTTGATAGGAATATTCTAGAACTTATATCATCTTGAGCAAATAGTGGGGGCCGAATGTCCGTTACTGAAACTGTCCGATAGTGAAGTACAGTAATGTGTTAGGGGTGAACAAAAGTTTCCGTTAGAAGATCGTACAGTCCAGAATCGGCATCCCAATCAGGCAAAATCTCTGTGAGCGCTGACGCAATCATGCCACAGACGCCTCAGGTTGAAGGTACCCGTTTCGTAGAACACCGTGTCCTGTTGCGTGAAGAAGTCCATAACAGTCTGAAGCATATCCTTGTCGGACAGGAATCGTCGACCTTTCAAGTACATTTTTATGGGACCGATGGGAGAGATGGGGAAATGGGGAGAGATGAGGACCAGAGGGCACGTTCTTCAGATTTCTCACTTAAGTTGGCGTTAGCTTCTGCTTTAAGATATTTCCGATACGGGGGCGTGCGTTATCATGAAATAGTTGCACACCTCATCGCATTTTTGTCGAACATTTTGCTTTAATTGGCGCCGCGATATCTCTGGCGACGTGTATCTACCGGTGTGTCTGATTCGGCAGCCAAGAAAAGAATAACAGCACGCTGGTCCCGTTTGGACGCATTTGGTAATAATGTCACCATAGCTCAGGTTTCTGCATTTATCGCATGCACGTCGGAAAGAAAAACACGAAACCCTTGTCTACATGTCGGTGCTGATGTTCCCGCATCAAAGTCGAGCTACGTCTCATATACGTCGTAGCAACGCCCTCAAACGGAAATTTCTTCGTCGCCCCTTGTAGTTAATTCAAAGATATGTTTTGCTAAGAGCTGAAATATTTTAGATTTACTCAACAGTGGGTACCACCAGAGCCTTAGGTACCTCTTTAAATTATCACCGAATGAGTGCAACTGGATATTAGCCATCAGCGAAGATACAGCTGGCATATGATATAGCAAAACTTATGTCATTTTGTATTTGGAACGGAAGTTGTCTCTTTGTCTTTGTATTTCATTGAGGATAGTTGATGGTGGGAGTCGGGGCGAGATTATATAGAAAATCCATGATGAAGATAAATCGAGTAAGCAGCGGACTTTATCTGTGATGCAAACGTGAGAAGAATACATTTAAATTAAATGTCACAGAGATCCGCACGTAGTTTTTCTCTCCATCATTTGCTTGGCGACGTGAACTGTGTTTTTCGTGCGATCTGTGTTACATTTATATTTCATACCACCGATGCAGCTTACTATTTAGCGTCGCTGTTTTCGTTACGGAAAGATCCGGGTTCGAGTCGCAGTAGCTCCTCGGAATTTTACAAAGTAGGGAAATCTGGAACGGCATTGACTCAAGCTCGTGAAAGAAAATGAGAAGCTCCTTGAATAGAAAAGCAGCGGTATCGTCACGATTCATACACTGGCAATAACAGCTGGAGGCGTTGGAGGCATGCTGATCACATGTCACTTCCAGCGAGGAACTTCTCCTTCAAGGATATGACTATAGATCGACTATAGATCACTCCTTGTAGGCACCTGTCCGGCAGTTGGGAGAGGCCCAAGGTCTAATACGTGAGTGCTGTTTATATTTTTTTCTTAGTCTTATCCAGTCCCGGCAATGTCAAGAGCAGTGATACATATACAATGGTTGGAACTTTAATAGTGGCAACTATTTATTTACAGCTCGTACAAAATTGATAAGCGTTTCAAAGTGCTACTGACCTTCAAAATAGTCACCAGTATTGTGTATAACCATCTGCCAGCGATGTGGAAGTCGTAGGACACTCTTAGCGGTGCCAGTTCGAGCGGCGTAGTCTATTGCCTGACGAATTTGTAGCAGTTCTGAAGAGAATGCCATGAAGTGTTTCCTTCAGTTTAAAAATCGAGTTCAACTCACGAAGGCTTAAGTCAGGGGAGTGCAGCAAATGGTATAGCACTTAGCAGCCCCATCAGTCAAACAAATCAGTAACAGCTTGCAATGTACGTGCTTCAGCATTGTCCTGCAAAATGATGGTCAGGTCCTGCAGAAAGTGTCATCATTTCTGTCTCTATACTGTTCATTGTGGGAACACAACCTACGACCAGCTTAGAGAACCCGAGTCTTCGCATACTGATTTAGGTTTTCCGTGATTTCCCTAAATCTCTTCAGGCAAATGCCGAGATGGTTCCATTGAAAAGGGCACCACCGACTTCCTTCCCCATCCTTCCCTAAACTGATGAGCCCGATGACCTCGCTGTTTGGTCTCCTCCCCCGAAACAACCCAACCCGGCCTACTGTTCACCGCTGTTGGCTTCATTTTTGCACGTTCAGAAAGAAAGTCTGGGGAGTTTTTACTGTTCCAGTAAAACTTGAACTTGCAAATTTTTTATGCACAACTTCTGCAGTCACAATAACGTTCTTGCATTTTCGCAGGGTAAAGCGGCGCACATAACAAAAACTGCAGTTGCAACTGAGAGGATTGTCTCGTCTCAGAATAGCAACCTGCCAATATATATATAATTCTGAAACTTAAGTAACATATTTGGGCCACGTGTGTACAAAATCGCTAACCAGCTAACATTAGATGACCGAACTAGCTTGCAAAGCGGTTAAACCACTACTAGACTAACAGAGAACAAATCCTTGTCTGCATACCCAGGTTAACGATTTTAAACGTGACATATAGATTACATGCCGTTCTTTT
The DNA here is from genome assembly GCF_021461395.2 of Schistocerca americana. Taxonomy (NCBI): domain Eukaryota; kingdom Metazoa; phylum Arthropoda; class Insecta; order Orthoptera; family Acrididae; genus Schistocerca; species Schistocerca americana. The sequence goes on from NC_060125.1 coordinate 65,340,274, forward strand.
CAATATGCTGGAATCGAAACCCTGTCCCATCTTATCCTATTGACTTGTGAAATGAGTAGTCCAGTATTTGATAAGAAATGTACTGTGTTGGTGCAGTTATTCATTGTGCATCTATTGTCAAATTGCAATAGAGTTACAAGTATAAATATAAGGTTTGCGTCCCACATGATATCACTGTTAAACAGCAATAAATCCGTTACTGACATTCGTCTGATTTTGATTTTTAATGTCCAAGAAAGCTGAAAGAAAAGAAAAAGGTGGTGGCAAATAGTTTAAACAGTGTCAGGTGATATGGGAAAAGTGAATTTCCAACAACTAGACGTCAAATTTGTATTACTAATTGGCTAAAATTCTCACACTGGCTCTCTTGCAGATTGCCTATGTAGCGATTTCCAAGGGCAACAAAAATTTGATTATGCAATTTTTCACGTAATATATTGACCGAATTTAAAATTTTTAAAAGCGGTCATAGCCTACTCATTAAGCGGTATAAACTTATGTTACAGATTTAACGTAATGAGTCATGTATTAGTCACAAACTATGTACATGTCTTGAGGCTTCGTAAGTCACACGGTGCAAATCATCCATACTACATTCATCCACTGTCTGAGAATGAGACCCCTTAGAAACTTCCAACACATTTAATACCATATCTTTTCGAAATTTTATTCTTCCCGACGCTCCCTACACAAATACAGCAAATATTCAGCACCTGGCGTGATATTTTGTGTTATAACTTCTTTACTACTTATCCAAACCACAAAAAATTTTGGATACAGTCTTCACATATACCACTGAATGTACCTTCAAAATTATATCATTGTACGATACATGGTTCTGGAGGTATGATGCTACACAAATTGGGATGCGAGAAAAACTAGAATTTTCCGCCTGCGACCATTAAGGTTTTACGTGCTTAATGTCCAGTGTTTAACACTTCAACTAACTTGTAATCTTAGGAGATATTTGAAGTTGTTTTATACTGTTTGAGGTGTTTTATACGTCGGAGTTCGATTCTTTTGTGATTCTGGTGTGAGGGAGTTACTGGTTTTTAGTAGTAACAAATACACATACCCTTGAAGGAGAAGTTTCTCACTGGAAGTTAATGCGAAGACAGATATATACTACATTTCTTTTTTCGGAAATAAATTATGGAGGGAATGAGTATCCCGCATCCTCACAGCAGATTAGTTATGTGTGAATACTGCAAAGCGATGACTGTCTCGCGGAACCAGGCGGTAGTCAAGGAGGATATTATTGATTCAGGGAGTAACATCAGTAAAAGCTGTCAGAAAGGTCTGACATAACCCCTCGACAAGGAATGTCAATATATTTTCAGAAGTTTCATTAGAGTCGTCGCGTGTCATTTAGCAGTCCCGTTCAATAGCTGGCACAAGAACAGAACAGACAGCAGCCATCTGGAAATTGGCTTTGGTCAGGAAACTCACAAAGAACAGCGTGAGGCCTTCTTTTCACTTGTTTCCTTCCCTCCGTACGTTGCCGCGCGTCTATCGAGGAGGTGGTGTCTAACAATTCTGTGTCTTCCGAGAACAAGAGGTAATTGCACGAAGGACAATTGGGTTGTCGTTCTACCGGAAGTTACATGAATAACATATGCGATCGGAGTGTTTTCCATGCTTAAAGGCACAACTTTTCTCCATTTTATCAAATAAGGCATATTTTACGATGCTCGTAAATTGAAGTTTAATTATACGAATATTTCGATCGAATATCGCTGTCGCATCAATCATGTCGGCGTTGCATTACAGCGAGAATAATCTACGATGCAGGGCTGCACAGTATCATCCATTTCCTCAAAACTACAATCGTAATCTACACAGCTATTTCTGTGTCAGTACTCTGTCATATATCGCAATAAGTGTTTACCTTTGCACCAAAAACTAATGCGGAAATAATTGAGCTAACGGTTTTCGCGGAGTATTTGGAATGCCGGTGGTTGGAAGAAAAGTTGTCGCTCAACTTCTAGTCGACCTAGAGGCTTTGTTGAGCAAGGATGCAGAAAGGCAGAAAGAGTAGCGTTTAACGTCCCGTCTATGGCGGGGTCATCAGAGACGAAAGCACAAGCTCGTATTGGGGCAGAATAGAGAAGGAAGTAGACCGCGCACTTTGAAGGAACTATCCTACCATTCACCTGAAATGATTTACGGAAATGCCTAAACATGAGTAGTGTGTCTTAGGGGGTTTTCTGGTCTAGAGGTCCGATTTTTACGTCATTTTCAATCTTTCTTTTTTAGGTAAAATCTAACGTTAAGTCAAACAATGCTTATATCAAACTTCCTAGCAGATTAAAACTGAATGCCGGACAGAGACTCGAACTCGGGACCTTTGCCTTTCGCGGGCAAAGGTTTCGGTCCGGCACACAGTTTTAATCTGCCAAGAAGTTTCATATCAGCGCACACTCCGCTGCAGAGTGAAAATCTCATTCTGGAAAGCTTATATCCTTTTATTCATCAATTTTTTACTCAATTTTTTACTTGCAATACATTTTTTTCTGAGAATATTAAGGGGTTACTAAACAAATGGCGTCGAAGATCGTTATACACGCCGTGCACCGGTAGGCGGGTGGGCCTGGTTCACGTAACTGGGTGGTTCGAAACAGACCAGACCAAAATATTATTAAAGCGTATGAGTGTAGCTATGCTCGGTATCTCCGAAAAGTGAAAAAACGTCATTTTTCACAAAATGGCTGCTATTTGAAAAAAAAAAATAACAAAAATCGACTTTGTTTGGACATTGAAACGTGCATAAAAATCTATATTTTGAAAGTTGTTTGACTTTTAGAGGTTCAGACCATAGACAATTCAGTTCTCTAAAAAAATAGCTAAGCGTCATCAGAATCAAAAATGGTTCAAATGGCTCTGAGCACTATGGGACTTAACTGCTGAGTTCATCAGTCCCCTAGAACTTAGAGCTACTTAAACCTAACTAACCTAAGGACATGACATACAACCATGCCCGAGGCAGGATTCTAACCTGCTACCATAGCGGTCGCGCAGCTCCAGACTGCAGCGCCTAGAACCACTCGGCCACTCCGGCCGGCCCAACAGAATCGACCGAGTATTTTTTCGGCAACACAGACACTCCGCAAAAAATATGTGACCTTTATGAAACAGCGTTTTAAGTTCGGGAAATCGTATTGGTCTATTTTTTTGGGACTTACCCATCAGTCTGCGATGCCTGGAGCATACAGTACGCCTTCCTCGATCTCGTACATCTCGTTCGCGTGCGCCGCTTCCTCCCAGGCCGCAGACCTGGCTTGTTTACTGGCCATAGACGCGCACTCCTCTAGGCGTACGAGGCGGTCTGCGTTGCGCCTTCTGCAAAATTCGAACGCCGAGTTGCCAAGTTGAAAGCCCGTGACATTCGTTGTCTGTGCGAGTCCCATGAAGCCGTCATCGAAGATAGCTGCAGCCAAATTGTTTGCAATTTCGACTACTTCTTTCCAGGAATATATGTGTTTTGGAGAAAGCGTCAAAATCAGCGAATTCATCGACTCTTAGAGATTTGAGTGTTCGCGCCAATACATTTTTCCAGTAGACTGTCATTCGATAGGTCTTCGTATACAGGTCTGATTGCTTTCGAGCGCCGTCCGTAGTCGCCGGTCGACGCGGGACTGCCGGTCCCACGATCGTGTATTTCAATTACAGGCGACAGTTTACTGGCAAAACGGTTTCGTCCATATGGTCTCCATAAAATAAGGTATCGAAAAATGCAATAAAATCGATTTTTTGAACTTCTAGACCAGAAAACTCCTTTAAGCACCACGCCATTTATCCCGGTTTGTACAAAAGAAATCTAGTTCAAACCATATCTGTATCCTATTGTAAAGACTGCTGGATTCATTTCGAAAAAGGGCTGAAGCACGTGCCACGATCCGTGGTAACCATATGCAGCAGTGCCCTTAGTGTCTCCTTGTACGTGACAGACAGATGGGAATGAGAGGGAAGACTGGCTCATATCTCAATACGTGGGCCCTATCATTACAGGACTTTTCCTTCTAGTTCGATCAATATTCTCCTGTAGGAATATGCGACACTTTTGTTGAAAGTCCCGGTATTTCGCTTAATCGATAAACAAACGTGGTGCAGTTGTTACACTACCGCCGTTTATACACTTGTTTCAGGTACCGAAAGCTCTTTTCTACAGCGTATTGTCCTCTTGGCGGCAAGATTTACTAAAAATCAGTGGACTGAAAGAAACGTCATGCTGGAGCCATTTTTAAGAAGTTCAGCTTCGGTCTTGTTTTGTTCAGAAAGGTGCTGACTTATGATCCGTTAAGTGAGTGTGGTGGTGAAAAAATGGAGAACTACGTTTTAGTTGTCTTCTAATAAATTATTGTTTTAAGTTGCCACTGTGTTCGGAAATATCAACGCCAGTTCCTTTTTCTTCACATTCGTGCTGTGGATGAAAACAAAGTCGGGTGGAGGGGAGAGGGGGCTGGTGGTGGTACTGATTCACTGTCATATCTCGAACAGTAAATTTTAGTCAATCAGTTATTAAAGAACTCTAGTTTGCTAGATACATCCCTATATAGCTGTTAATTCTTGGAACTTTATTTGAATCAGTGTAGATTATAAAGAAAAAAGTGATTTCGAATAGTAGGATCAGACAACACGTGGCAGTGCTATAAACCCATCTCGTGCCAGAACATACAGTCATCGGAAAGCAAAGTAGAGCATTTAGAAACTCGTACGTCACTGTTAGCAATATAACTACTACAGCTGTACAACAGCACCAAAGAAAATTGTTGACAACTAGTTAGCAATCCCATTCAATCAACTTCAATTCGGAGAGGAAATTAAACACCTCTTCATCAGTAGTTACTACAAACGATATGTTTTCTGCGACATATCATACGGAATACGAGTAAGGTGAGGTATGGTTTGTCAGTACGGTGTAATTTATGTCTTGCTTCGACAAGTTTAGGATACTCGACGCTCCAAACGAAAGGGATTGCCAGAGATTGGAATGACTGGAAAGAAGGAACTGTCAATGGGTTTGTTATTAATATGTGAAGTGTATGTTACTGACAGACTCTATCGACTGAGATGTACTAACTCGCAGTAGACATTAGCTTACATCATGCTTTGTGAACATGTTTTCTTTCATGAGTGTTCTGCCTTGCTACTCTGATCGTCCAGACATTAAGTAAAGTATGTTGTGGTCAATGAAATCCACCGTGACCTCAATGTGGTTCATGTGGCATTATTTATGGCTATTAGATAGACGACTAAACTATGTTACAGAGAATACAGCACCTCTTCGTTAGACCAGCATATCAAAAAGACCAAGTGTTCCTTAATAACTCGGCAGTTTCATGACGGGCGTTTCACGTAGCACGCAAACGTTGCGTTCGACAGATCATTCGTGGCTTCTGTTTTTTTAAACAAAAAACAGCGAGGGAATTCCATCTGCCATATTAAAGATTCTATCTACAAAAGTCTTCAAAGTAATGAAAATAGTACAGAAATTTCACCGTAAGTTTACAGCGTCAGTGAGTGTTAATTGGTGGTTAGTTTTGGAATATTTTCGCTTACGTTCTGCAGCTTTCGGTGGTACTCATAGTTGTTTTGTAATAGTGAGCTTGCGTACCGCCAACATCACGTGTATTATCTCTGTAGTTACAGCTTCCTGCCGGGAATATTTATTATCAGAATCAAGGTACTGTATCGGATTTGGTTGGTGTCTTTGGTTATTTGTCTTGGATTCGTTTTTCTTTATCATTACTGTAACTTTACCCAGCGATGGATTTCGTTACTAGACGCTTGAGATACTATTCAGCTTGAGACTACCAGTAAATTACATTTTATAATATTTAATATATCTTTGCACGATCTTTCTTTGAAACCTTGTAAGTCTTTTAGCGGTAGGTCTTTCCGTATTAATAATTCATCAATAAATTTTCTTCGATTCATATCTCCTAACGGTATAAAGTACAACTTTTTTCTTCAGTCTTTTACATCTTCGAATAAAACAAGGGAAATCTACCAACGTAAGCCGCCAGGTGTGGCAGTGCGGTTTTAGACGCTTCAGTCTGGAACCGCGTGACCGCTACGGTCGCAGGTTCGAATCCTGCCTCGGGCATGGATGTGTGTGATGTCCTTAGGTTAGTTAGGTTCAAGTAGTTCTAAGTTCTAGGGAACTGATGACCACAGATGTTAAGTCCCATAGTGCTCAGAGCCGTTTCAACCATTTTCAACCTACGCAAATTCTTTGTACTTGCACGCTTCACCAATAAAATATTGATATTCATATTCTGTAGTAGTACAACATCACAGTTAAGAAGCGTGTTGCTGTCGTTATCAACATTACACATTTCTTACAATGTTACACGATACACAACCTTTTGGTACCGATACAGCATAAAACAGCGTGTTATAAAGATATAAATCGTACAGCTTTTACATGTAATCTTTTTTTCCACAATTGTAATGTTGAAACATTTACCACGCGAAATGGTATCAAAACAACGGTTTCCTCTCGCGGTCGGTGGCCGTCAGCTAATCGTGATGCTGTGACCGCAGAGTCGCGATGATCCTCTCAGAACCAAGGACAAGAATTTGAGTATAACCAAAATTTGTCCTGGGAAATCGTCTGTTTGTACTGTCCTCCGATGTCCAGCCGAATGCAGTCGTTCGCGGAACGCGATACGTCGACAGCGTAGCTCGCCGTTAGTTTCAGGTAATACCTGTAGAATGACGGTATTCACTACACCGCGCCTCCATTATACTGTTATCGTTGCCCACCCGTTCTCTCGCTACCCGGCCGCACGCCGTGTCGGGTGAAGTGACGCGGGAACGCGGCTGCCGAATGCTGGGCGCGATCTCCGCTCTCTCAGCCCTTCTCCCGGCCCTTCGAGGACGAAATCCGCTGTCGGCTGTCGTTGTGACTACAGTCGGCTGAGCTTTACTGAGCGCTGGGTCACTAGCTTCACTGACAGTAGTGCCTCTGTCCTTATTGGTCGGTATTTCAACAGCGACCTTTCGAAAGGAATTCGAAAGCGACGAGTACTGTCTTAGCACTTCCATTTGTTTACGTTTCATTCAGTCCCCTATAGCTGTGCAGTGTTCCGAAATCTCATATTTCGTTTGTTACTTGAGTTCCGTGTACGTCCTGTGCTCCTCACCCCCTTCTTTGACTCTCCGCACAATCTGCCGGACATATGCCTCAGCGCATTTTCAGAGAATACGTTAGACACCGAACCTAACAGTGCATGCACTTTCGGAAGCAGAGGGAAAACGAAATTAATGTTACGTCGATTCTAGTTCCTGCCGATGTTATTCTGTACTTTGCCGGAGCACGGAAGTTAACTCCATAGTCTTACCGCCCCGCATGTCTACATCTACATCTACATGGATACTCTGCAAATCACATTTAAGTGCCTGGCACAGGGTTCACCGAACCACCTTCACAATTCACTATTATTCTAATCTCGTATAGCGTGCGGAAAGAATGAACACCTATATCTTTCCGTACGAGCTCTGATTTCCCTTATTTTATTGTGGTGATCGTTCCGTCGCGTGTAGATCGGTGTCAACAAAATATTTTCGCATTCGGAAAAGATAGTTGGTGATTGGAATTTCGTGAGAAGATTCCATCGCAAAGAAAAACGCCTTTCTTTTAATGATTTCCAGCCCACATCTTATATCATTTCTGTGACACTCTCTCCCATATTTCGCGACAGTACAAAATGTGCTGCCTTTCTCTGAACTTTTTCGTCGTACTCCGTCTGCCATACCTAGTAAGGATCCCACACTGCGCAGCAGTGCTCTAAAAGAGGACGAAAAAAATGGTTCAAATGGCTCTGAGCACTATGGGACTTAACATCTGAGGTCATCAGTCCCCTAGAACTTAGAACTATTTAAACTTACCTAATCTAAGGACATCACACACCTCCACGCCCGAGGCAGGATTCGAACTTGTGACCGTAGCAGTCGCGCGGTGCTAAAAGAGGACGGACAAGAGTAGTGTAGGCAGTCTCCTTAGTAGGTCTGTTACATTTTCTAAGTTTCCTGCCAATAAACCTCAGCCTTTGGTTAGCCTTCCCCACAACATGTTAAATGTCCTACAATTTATCTCAAAAACATAAACTGTAAGTACATATTCCGTAATTATACACCAGTTTACATTCAGTGTGTAAGACTTTTACATCTTTTGAAATGTTACGTTGTCTTAATGTCTGCAATTTTTGCTTTTAGCAAATTATTGAAAATGGCATAAAAGGCCGAAACCTGGGTTGTACTTAAATAAACAATAAAACAGTAAAATGGTGTGTCCCTTTAAATCATATTTTATGACTGTTGCTCAGCAACATCGAAAGCTGTTTACAAAGGTCGCTTTTCTTTCATTGTGATCACAGTCACGTATAATTTAATAATGTTAAGCAGTCAGCTGACTATGCTGGTGGTGTAATTGTCCAATTAGTATGGACCCAAAAAGTCTAATATCGATAACAGTTCACGCAGTCGGAAATTTTTGAACAGTGGCAGGAGGGAGTACCACGAATAACATATGAGAAATCTTGATTGGTAAGCGATGTGTGTGGGGTCGGAGGTGCGTGTTTTCTTGAGTAACTCGAAATCATTGGCCTCCAGCGAAAACGTATACCAGTAAGAGATTTAAATACTTTAAATTTCCTACAAAAGAGTTACTGTCCATTTTTTCTGCAAGACTAATAGTTTGGCCGTAGCGAGCGAGGTAATATGAAAATCTCGCTTGTGGTTTTTGAAGACCACGTATAATATTGCGGGTTCCGTACAACGACAGCCTTAGGGGTAGCTGACTTACCCTGTATGTTAGAATATAATATACGTCTTGAACTTTTAATGGAAATGACAACCAAACTGTGCTGAGAGGTACAAACACTTGAACTGGAATGCAAAAAATATTTCTTAACGGCCTATGAGTACGTAGTCATTATACGGTTGTTCTGTTTGGCAGACCTCACCATAGACCAGGGTAGAGACAGAGGTAGAACGTTGGAATTCATATAGCTATTTCTTCTGAAAAAAAATGATGTCACGTAATGTTCCGAAACTTTCAGAGCGCAGAAAATATTCTATGTGGCGTTTACAGTAGTCGGGGTTTCATATTCGGGAAGATAACTGTTTTTCTTACATTACTGGTGGTCGGCAGATGTTGACTCAACAAGCAATCTCTCACATATTGGAACTGTGTTTGGCTGCAGGTTCTTTGAATTCATTTCACTCACGTTACAGCAGTATGCGGTGGAGTGCTTACCGAATCCACACACGCTAGCGAAAAATAATCTTAGAAAAACATAGTTACCGACTTGAAGTTCAAAAATGGTTCAAATGGCTCTGAGCACTATGGGACTTAACAGCTGTCATCAGTCCCCTAGAACCTAGAACTACTTAAACCTAACTAACCTAAGGACAGCACACACATCCATGCCCGAGGCAGGATTCGAACCTGCGACCGTAGCAGTCTCGCGGTTCCGGACTCCACACCCAGAACCGCTCGGCCACCGCGGCCGGCCGACTTGAAGTAGAGTGACTAAGCGACCTTTATTTAAGATTGAATTATACTATAATGCAGAATATAGTTCTAGATACACACTATTTGATCAAAAATATCCGGACACCCCTATATAATGCGGAATTGACCTCTAGTTGTGACGAGAGGTGGACCCACCGGTATAAAGGAGAAGGTGAGTACCGTTCTCCAGTGGAAAAGTAGTAACACCATGGCCACGAGAGCTCAGGGGCTTGGAACGTGCACTAGACATTGGGTGTCACCTGAGCAAGGACATTCCAACCCTTCTGAAGGCGTCCAAGTCGACTTTCCTGATGCGTCTGTTAAGTGGAAATGCGAAGGAAGGAGAACAGCTAAACCAAGAACAGCCAGACATGTGCTGACGGGAATGGACCGTCGAGCGCTGTTGGTTGTGAAATATCGCATTATTTCAAGTGAGCCTTGAGCTCCAGAGTGCTACCACTAGTCCACCTAACACAATCAGAGTGCTTGGAGAGTTGAGAAGAACGGGGTACAGTGGTCAGTTCGCTCATTATAAGCCACTTTTTTCTGTAGTCAGTCACTTGAGGTTGCTCAGAGAGCCACACCACTGGACAGTGAATGACTAGAAACGTCTGGTTTGTAGTGATGAATCGCGCTGTTTCCTGTGGTAATCCGATTGAAGGTTTTCCGTTTGGTGCATGGCTGAATAACGTTACTTGCCAATATCTGTATTGCCAACATTGTAGTATGGGGGAGATGGTGTTGCGGTAAGAGGTATTTTTTGTCATGGTGGGGGTGTGGTGTCTTATATCGCTTAAGAAGACGCTAAATGAGGAAAGATACGAATTCATTCACATCATTTTGTACTGCGTACAGTAGAGGAAAAATTGGTAGACAATGATTGCTTGTGCAGGGTGACAGTTATTGAACGATATGAAATATAATCTCATAACTTCTCAACGGTTTGCGTTGTTAGGACGTTCAAGCTGCACTGTTGGCCGTGCGGCATGATGGGAATTAGTATGTGCTGTATGATCTGGTTTAGCGAAAAAGCCCATTTTCATTTGGATAGGTTCGTCAATAAGCAAAATTGGCGCATTTAGAGGGCTGAGGATCCGCATTTCGCTATCGAAAAATCTCTTCACCCTCAACGGGTGACTGTCTGGTGTGCAATGCGTAGCCGCCCTCCGTCGAACTGCTGACGTCGACTTCTCTCACGTAAGATATTTATGTTGTTATCTACCGTATATGACCCACTATTCGTTACATCTATACCTCAGATAGAGCAGCCACAAACATCTTCACTGTAACGGCGACTAAATTTCAGGTTTTCGTAATAATTATTGTTAAGTTTTTGCTCAATCAATCACCCTTCATTTGTTTCTACGTTACAGAAGACGAGATAGTTAATAACGTCTTTGGATGTGAGTTCTTATTTACTAATATGTGGTGTCACCGCCAGACACCACACTTGCTGGGTGGTAGCTTAAATCGGCCGCAGTCCATTTAGTACATGTCGGACCCGCGTGTCGCCACTGTGTGATCGCAGATCGAGCGCCACCACAAGGCAGGTCTCGAGATACGGGATAGCACTCGCCCCAGTTGTACGACGACTTTGCTAGCGACTACACTGACGAAGCCTTTCTCTCATTTGCCGAGAGACTGTTAGAATAGCCTTCAGCTAAGTCCATGGCTACGACCTAGCAAGGCGCCATTAGCCTTACCTACTTTGAGAGTTATCGTATGAAATGTCTCATCAAGAATGCTGTAATTCACATCAAAGAATAAAAGATAAGTATTCGAGGAGCTGCATACTTTTCTTGTTAGAATTCACTACTTATCCTGTTCCAGAATTCACGCCCGTCTGTGTTAGATAGCGTGCCTTTAGGCCGCCTCTATCTACAAGGTGTTGGCACATTTGCCAACACATCATAATACACACGTGATTATGGAAATCACTTTAGTTTTTTATTAATTACGTTTAATAATAATGAAATGATCATGAATGATTGCGTTTTGTATAGATGGAAAAGGAGGGTTGATTCTACAATTTCTCTCAGCAATTACGGCAACCAAAATGTCCGTGATTTTTATAGTTCGTCACTCAAAGATATTATAGCAAGGACTATGGTCCATTACTATATGTCGATACAGTGATTCAAACTTCATACGCTTTTACTTTCACAAAGCTAAATGTGCAGTTCTGTTTTATATTGAACTTAACGTCCTTTCGTATAGTCCACAGATCCCATTATCAGTTATTCGGCATGTAACAGAATGCAATACCGTGCGTTACTTTTTCTCGAGTACACAGTTTCTCAGATGTTCCCTACATTGTGACCTTACGGCAAAAGTCTGTCCCGTAAAAATGAACTATAGCCAATTTTCTTGCAGTTTAACAAAAATACCCTGGTCCCTTCCGCAGCATACCACACGGAAATGCCCGCTATATCGCACGCCGCAGCTACGTAGACTTATTCAGAGCGCAGTAAACTAGACAAGAGAACTAACAATATCCGCGCATGGTTTATGTAGTAGAGTTTAGAAACAAAAGTAGCCGCGTTGCTTTCCCTGAAGCGCTGCTTTGCTGCGGGCGTTATTCTAAATGAGAAATTATATACCGATAATGTTAATTAAAACTTTTTCGATGCTATTAATTGTTTCTATACTATCGATCACCTCACCCCTATATGAGAATAAGCCTGACAATATGGTTCTTAATTAAAAGAGCGGTTATAAATGTCGAGTCATTGAATAATCCGTGCTATATTCCTTGATGGCACGGTTTGACAAGATGTGGTTCATACAAGACAGAGCTCGACCTCTTAAAAGCAGGAGGGTGTTTGATGTCCTGGAGGAACACTTTGGCGACCGCGTTCTGGCTCTGTGTTAGCCCGGAGGCCACTGGCGTAGGCTTCCATTGGCCGCCATATTCTCCGGATATGAACACATCTGACTCCTTCTTGTCAGGGTATATTTAAAACAAGATGTACACCAATAACCCCAAAAACATTGCTCAGCTGAAAACAGCCGTTCAGGAGGTCATCGACAGCATCTATGTTCTGACAATTATCGGGTCATGCAGAATTGGCTATTCGTCTGCGCCACGTCTTCGCCAATGATGACAGGCATATCGAACATGTCATAACCTAATCCGAATATCTGTAGTGACATTTAATGTAGAATAAAGTGTGTTCTCGCCGTAGATTGTAACTGAATTACGTTTTTTTTCATGTAGTTCAATAATTGTCACCCTTTATCATTAAGACGATGCACCGTGTTATGAAACAGCATCTATGAAGCAATTATTTGTAGACACTAACATCCCTGAAATGATTTGGCTGGCCGGAGTCGCGACATGAAGAGAGTGGAACGCCTCTGAGCAGATTTCAGCTGGTGGAGAATAACGGACTGCCGCTCCGTCACGGACACACGTGTACCTCAATGAAAGTGTTCCCAGCAGAGTCCAAGCCATGATAAAGGCGAAGGGGACCGAGCGAGGTGGCGCAGTGGTTAGCACGCTGGACTCGCATTCGTGATGACGACGGTTCAAACACGCTTCCCGCCATCCTGATTTAGGTTTCCCGTGATTACCCTAAACCGCTTGAGGCAAATGTTGGGATGGTTCCTTTGAAAGGGCACGGCCGACTTCATTCCCCATCATTCGCTAACCCGATGGGACCGATGACCTCGCTGTTTGGTCCCTCCCCCCAACCGTCCCCTCCCACAACCGTCCCCACCCCCAATCGTCCCCTCCCCAAATCAATCAACCAATGGCAAAGCGTGACACCCCCCATATTAAAGTCCACTAATAGGTGTCCAGTTACTTTTGGTCAGGTAGTGTAGCTTCAGTAAACACAGCGACCGTTGCCACAAAGAAGGTTTTGTTACCTGTATTATCCAGCATAAGAAACTACATAAATACTTGCTGTGATCCGTATCAACTTTAATAAGTATTCTTCGCGTATTCGTTGGTAACTGAAGATACAGTTTCATGTGCTACAGAAATTCGAATATTAATTCAGATTAAATCGAAATAGCTTAATCAAGATTAAAGCGAAATCGGTTACATGCTGTAGCTAGGTACACTTTCTGTGATTTGGACTGCGTATATATTAAACTGTTAATTTCAAAGACTCGCTGACATTAAAAACAAAAACTATACTAAGATTGACGATCTTTTACAGAAGCTCGAAATTTAGGGAGGACTTCAATGCGAGATGCTTATAACAATTTCCACAATGAAACTTTGTCTCAAAACCTGGCTGAAAATCCAAAGAGATTATGGTAGTATGTGAACTATGCTAACAGCAAGACACAGTCAATGCCTTCTCCGCGCGATAGCAATAGAGATATTATCGAAGACAGTGCTGCCAAAGCAGAGGTACGAAACACAGCCTTCCAAAATGCCTTCACAAAAGAAGACGAAGTAAATATTCCAGAATTCGGATCGAGAACAGCTGCCAACATGAACAACGTAAAAGTAGATATCCTCAGAGTAGTGAAGCAACTTAAGTCACTAAATAAAAGAGTCTTCTGCTCCAGACTGTATACCAATTAGGTTCCTTTCAGAGTATGTTGATGCAATAGCTCAATACTTAACAATCACAGCATATGCAACCGTTCGCTCAACGAAAGATACGTACTCAAAGATTGGAAAGTTGCACAGATCACGCCAGTATTCAAGAAAAGCAATAGATTAATCCACTAAATTAAAGGTCAGTATCAGTAGCGTCGATATGCAGCACGATTTTGGATCATATATTGTGTTCGTACATTATGAATTACCCCGAAGAAAACCGTCTATTGACACACAGCCAACACGGATTTAGAAGACATCGTTCCTGTGAAACACAACTAGCTCTACAAGCGCGAAGTATTAATTGCTATTGGCAAGGGATTTCAGATCGATTCCTCATTTCTGGATTCCCGGAAGGCTTTTTACCTGTACCAAACAACCGGCTTGTAGTGAAACTGCGGGTTTATGGAATATCGTCTGAGTTATGTGACTGGATTCGTGATTTCCTGTCAGAGAGGTCACAGTTCGTAGTAACGGACGGAACATTATCGAGTAAACCAGAAGTGATTTCTGGCGTTCTCCAAGATAGTGTTATAGGCTCTCTGCTATTCCTTATTTATATAAATGATTTGGAAGACAACCTGAGCAGCCGTCTTAGGTTGTTTTCAGATAACGTTGTCGTTTATCGATTAGTAAACTCAACTGAAGATCAGAAGAAATTGCAAAACGAATTATAAAAGATATCTGAAAGGTGTGAAAATTGTCAGTTGACCCTAAATAATGAAAAGTATGAGGTCATCCACACGAGTGCTGAAAGGAATCCGTTGAAATTCGGTTACATGATTAATCAGTCAAATCTAAAGGCCGTAAATTCAACTGAATACCTAGAATTTACAGTTACGAACAACTTAAATTGGAAGGAACACATAGAAAATTTTGAGTGGATGGCTAATCAAAGACTGAGTTTTATTGATAGGACACTTAGAATTAGAAAATGTAACAGACCTACTAAGAATACTGGCTACACTAGGCTTGTCCGTCGTCTTTTAGAATACTCCTGCGTGGTGTGGGATCCTTACCAGAAAGGGTTGACGGAGAACATGGAACAAGTTCAAAGAAGGGCAGCACGTTTAGTATTATCGCGAAATACGGGAGAGAGTGTAACTGAAACGATACAGGATTTGGGATGGGCATCGTTAAAACAAAGGCGTTTTTCGTTGCGGAGTAATCTTCTCACGAAATGCCAATACCAACTTTCTTCTCCGAATGCGAAAATATTTTTTTGACGCCGGCATACAGAGGGAGAAAAGATCACCATGATAAAATAAGGGAAATCAGAGCTCATACGGGAAGATGCAGGTGTTCGTTCTTTCAGCGCGCTATACGAGATTGCAATAATATAGAATTGTGAAGGTGGTTCGATGAACCCTCTGCCAGGAACTTAAACGTGATTTGCAGAGTATCCATCTAGATGTAGATGTACGCACAGAATACAATTTGAAATTTCAGGATCCAATATTTAAAACATAAAAGTGTGACTCTACAGCATCTATTTCTGTGTCTGTTTATCCTGAGAGAGTCGGCAACAATGTCCGCTAACTGCTCGTTCCGTTGCGGGGAAACAGTTGCATTCGATGCAGTGTGTGGACGGATGCCAGATAGCGTAGCGTTTGTCCTGCATGCGCCAGAGACAGTCGCTCCGTCCGGCGACGTGACTCCCACGGCATCTGGACTGTTGGTAAGTTGTCTCTTCCTAAAGAATACCGCAAATTTTGCGACTTCACAAATCAGTGTACACCTTATGTCACCGTATGATCTCCGCACATTTTCCATGCAAGAAAGTAAGGATTATGTTGGAAGGAGTCTGCATCGATTGATTTTGTGATCAGGATAACGATGTTCTCCTCGTAATTCCCCACGTAGTTCGAAACATTAGAGCAGTCCGTGTTCTCTGTGTTAGAGAGATAATTTGATTCTTTTTAAAATTATTTTCTAGCGCTGTAAGCGGGTGGTTACTCTTAAAATAAATGTGTCGCTCAAAAGGAGGCTCTTACTCGAATTGTTACAAGTGTTGACCAGTGGTGTAGGAAACCTCACACAACCGACTTCTGAAATTTGCTTACACTTGCATACGTTCTCATTTATTTCTTGAGGAATCTTCGAGTTATTTAGCTCAACTACAGCACGCGATTTCTACCAGGTGCAGAAGTATGATACCGGAATTTGGTTGCAATATTTACACGTCTGTTGTTTGAAACTGATAAACAATATTTTATTCAAAATAATCTCCATTGCTATTTATACATTTGCTCCACCTCTCCGGCAGGTTATGAATTCCGCGCCAAAGAAACGGTTCTTCTTTTGAAGCGAACCAGTCAGCGAGCCACTTTCGTACATTTTCATGCGAACGGAAGTGTTATTCAGCGAGAGCGTGTCCCAGTGATGGAAATAGATGATTATCAGGTGGAGCCAAGTCTGGAGAATAAGCCTCACGCCCTAGTATTTCCCGACTGAACGCCTTGATCGTTTCCCTGGCCAGTTTTGCTGTGTCTTATGGGCCGTTATCATGGAGCAATATGACTTTGTGTTGACTTTTTCCATATTCCGGACGTTTTTCACATAATGCTCGATTTAAATCGATCATTTGCTGTTGGTAGCGTTGAGTGTTAACTGTTTCACGAGGTTTTAGCAGCTCATAATATATGACAAACTTCTGATCCCACCAAACACAGAGCATTGTCTTCTTTCCACAGCTATTTGGTCTTGCAGTGGATGTCGATGGTTCGCCTGGATTCACCCATTATTAAGCCTCTCCCAGTGGCTTGCAAGATCTCCTCTAGGCTATCCCGCCGGCAGGAGGTCATTTTAACTAATCTGCGTATTGTACACTACCTTTTTAGCCATCGTCATTTGGTCAGTGGCGGTACCCCACCACTTTGTACACATTGCGCCCAAGTTTTAACTGTCCGCCACTTCCTGACGGACTGCCCATTTTTTTAATTGTTTACGTTCCCGCTTGGGTTTGACGTCTGAGTTATCGTAACCAACATTTATAGCATTTTTAGACTTAGAGAAAGCTTTTGTCAGTGTTGACTGGAATACTCTCTGAAATTCTGAAGATAACAGGAATGAAATGCAGGGAGAGAAACGCTATTTACAACTTATACAGAAACCAGTTGCCACTTGTAAGACTCGAGGGTCATGAAAGGTAAGCAGGGATTGAGAATGGGGCGAGACAGGATTATAACCTATCCCTGATGTTATTCAGTCGGTACACTGAACAAGCAGTAAAGGAAACGGAAGACAATTGTGATAGGAAGCAGACTTTAGGTAGAAGAAATAAGAACTTTAACGTCTTCCGATTGCGTTGTAATTCTGTCAGAGACCACAAATGACTTGAACGAATAGTTGAAGGGATTGGACAGTGTTTCTAAAGGAGAATATTACATGAACATCAGCAAAATTAAAACAAAGATAGTGGAATCTAGTGCAGTTAAATCAATTGATGCTAAGGAAATTAAATTAGGAAACGAGTACTTTAAGTTGAAGATGAATTTGCTATTTTGGCAGAAAAGTAACTGATGATTGTCGAAATAAAAAAAGCACTGCGTCTTCAGGACACAAGTGGCCCATCGGGACTATCCGACCGCCGTGTCATCCTCATCTGAGGATTCAGATAGGAGAGGCGTGTGATCAGCACACTGCTCTCCCAGTCGTTATGATGGATTTCTTTGACCGGAGCCGCTACTATTTGGTCGAGTAGCTCTTCAGTTGGCATCACGAGGCTGATTGCACCCGAAAAATGCACAGCGCATGGTGGCCTGGATGGTCACCCATCCAAGTGTCGGCCACCCCCGACAGCGCTTAACGTCGGTGTATCCATTGCGGCAAGGCCGTTGCCTCATTGTCGAAATAGAGAGGATACAAAATGTAGACTGACAATGGCAAGAAAAGTATTCCTGAAAAACTGAAATTTGTTAACATTGAAAATTGATCGAAGTGTTAGGAAGTCTTTTCTGAACGTGTTTGTCTGGAGTAGCCATGTATGCAAGTGAAGTATGGACGATAAACTGTTTAGATAAGAACAGATTCAAATGGCTCTGAGCACTATGGGACTTAACATCTATGGTCATCAGTCCCCTAGAACTTAGAACTACTTAAACCTAACCAACCTAAGGACATCACACACATCCATGCCCGAGGCAGGATTCGAACCTGCGACCGTAGCGGTCACGCGGTTCCAAACTGAAGCGCCTAGAACCGCACGGCCACACCGGCCGGCTACAAGAAGAGAACAGAAACTTCGAAATGTGGTGCTACAGAAGAATGTTGAAGGTTAGATGGGTCGATCACGTAACTACTGAGGAGGTGGTGAATACAGTTGGGTAGACCAAAAGAAGGGATCGGGTGACAGGTCACATTCTGAGACATCAACGGATTACCAGCTTAGTACTGGAGGGCAGTGTGGGCGTAAAAAATCTTAGAAGGAGACCAGAGGTGAATGAAGTAAGCAAATACAGACGGATGCAGGTTACAATAGTTATTCGGAAATGAAGTGGCTCTCACAGGATGTTATAGCATGGATGGCTGCATAAAGCCACTTTACGGACTGAATATCACAGGAAGAACGTCCTCAACATAGGTTTCCAGCAGAGATCTTGCTCACATACTTAAGTTCGAATATAATAAATTTCCCTGAGGTAGGAAACCTTCTGTCCACGATTCAGAACGGATTTACAAAGCATCGCTCATGCGATACCCAGCTTGCCCTTTTCTCACCACCATAGAGGCGAACCATGGAATGATGGCAACAACATCCAGTATACTTCTACTGTCATCTATTATAGCCGTATTTCCCGAACAGAAAAATTCGCTTACTAGTATTAGAATTTTATTCCGTAATTCAGCGTTTACCATTATTTCTCTGTTCGATTCATCTGTCATCATTATTAAAGTCTTGTTGTCCTTTAGTTCCAATTTGCGATTATACAGGGCGTGTGACAATAGTTCATGTCCTTTTCTGAGTCTGTTACGACTACTATATCAGCGTCGAATACAGTGTATATGTGAAGCATTAATTCTGATCCGTTTGTTGCTGTTTTTTATTGCCTGTGTTACCATTTCTATAAATAAATTTAAAAATACCTGTAAGCATAGAGGGCAGGTTTGTCGGGCAACTGTTATTATAGTAGTTTAGAGCCATTGATGTCTCTTTCTGTAATCGTCCTTTTATATTTTTTAGGAAACGTATAAGTACGAATGGCAGGGATTTATAAGTACATTAGCCCAGATGATACACATTCAGTAGCCAAAATTAAGGTGAAAAATGAAAGAAAAGTACATCTAAATACTAGAACGCAGTCCTCTAGAAGGTAGTGTTAACCCTGAGACTGTTCGGACACAGAAAGAGCAATAAACATATGTTGGCCAGGCAACAGTTCAGGGATAATAGGCTACCGCGAAACGAATGGTTGCATGTATATTGATTGAGTGAGAGCAGGACTTTGTTTGGGACGGTCTGACTGAGCCCCTATCTGTTTAATCCGTCCTGATGCATCGCCCCAGAACAATTGGGGACGCGGCAGAGTAAAACGAGGAGGCGCGACACCGCAACCCCAGTCCAGTGCCGATCGAGTGCAAGAGCGCAGCACGGCGCGAGGTGGCTGTGTGACTGTTTATCTGCACACACTGCTGGCAGCCTCGTCATCAAACACTTGCTGGTTAAAGACGCGGTCAGCTGCGGGCTCTACTGCCGACCTGCACCTGTGAACACCGCTAGAGTCCCAAGCGGGATGTTTACATCTTATGCTGTGGCTAATGTCGGATGAGGGCCTGTATCGTATACTACAATACTGTTCTGCCCGCTCACCTGTCGGCAGATAAAATTCACAGATGAAGAAAAACACGCCTGAATACCATCCCAGATAGTATATAGAATTTTATAATGTTTACTTTATCGTTGTCGCTACTCGTAAAGGAAACTAAAACCGAACAGAGATTACAATCATGTCCACTTATCTAAAGACAATATCTCGAGAATCGATTAAATTGTGGCTAATACTTGATTCAATTCAACAATGACCAAGTCTTAGGTAAAAAAAAAAAGTCATCCGAATTATTGAATAATATGGTGAGCACACAATGTACTCTCTCACTCCCTTCCCAATTATTGCTTTTCTTTCCTGTATTTCAGCTCTTATAACTGGAGTCTGGTTTCTGTACAGGTTGTAAGTAACCCCTGTCCTCTTGCTCTTTCTCGCTGCTTATTTGAAAGAGTGCAACTCTTATAACTGAAACCTGGTTTCGGTACAGTTCGTATATAACATTTCGCACCCCGTACTTTATCTCTGTTACTGCCATAATTTAAAAGAGATAATCCAGTCAACACTGTAAAGTGTTTGCTCTAAATCTGTAAATAATGTAAACATAAGTTTTCCTTTCTGAAGTTGATCTTCTAAGGTAAGTTGTGGGTCCAGTAATGCCTTCTGTGTTGCTACACTGAAAAAACAAAAGGTTTTTAGGCACCCATATTTTTTAATTTGTGTGGGAAGAGGGCTACCCATGGACCATGAGAAGATACCATCGAATGTTCTAGAAATGTTTTCATTGTAAGCACTGACACTGCAAAACAAAATAAAAATATACGTGATTGCTATTTTTCATTCACAAAATATTAACGAAAATTTAATTACTGGATGTTATGGAACAGTCTGAAACACGGATGTACAGAGAAAGTGACATTGCAATTGGAACATATTATTCTTGTCCTCTTTTTTTTGTTCTTTTCTTGTACTGCATATACGACAACGCCTATACTTCACAGCCGGCTGCTGTGGCCGAGTGGTTCTAGGCGCTTTAGTCGAGAACCGCCGGTGCTGCTATGGTCGCAGGTTCGAATCATGCCTCGGGCATGGTTGTGTGCGATATCCTTAGGTTAGTTAGGTTTAAGTAGTTCCAAGTCTCGGGGACTGATGACCTCAGATGTTAAACCTCATAGTGCTTAGAGCCATTTTTTCTATACTTCACAATTTTCTTCGGCGGATGTTCACATCTGAAAGTCTGAATTCATGAGGAACACCAGTGCTGTCTGGTTTTTTTTTCCAAATGAATGACTCGTGGGGTAGCCGTGTGCTCTAAGGCGCCTTCCCACGGATCGCGCGGCTCCCCCGTCGGAGCTTCGAGTCCTCCGTTGGACATGGGTGCGTGTGTTGTCTTTAGCGTAAGTTAGTTTAAGTTAGATTAAGTAGTGTGTAAGCCTAGAGACCGATGACCTCAGCAGTTTAGTCCCATAGAACTTACCACAAATTTCCAAATTTCCAAATTTGAAATTAATAGAGATGGACGCCCACGTCGTTTCCGTGATGAGAACCTGACTGTAATTCTCTTGCTAACTGTAAAAGGAATGTTGGCTGCTCTCCATTTACTCTCACTGTTGCGGGAATTGTAAACTCATTCACAATGACAGTATCAGTGTAAAATAAAAGATTCTGTGTCACCATTTTAGAGGTCGCTGTCCAACTTATTACCGTTCTTGCCTCTGGTAGAAGATATCAACACTGCTCACTACACTATTGCACAAACTTGCGGCACTTAGACAAGCTATGCTACACATCTCGTCCTTTTCTGGAAACGAATGTTACGTCCTTGGAAGTTATTGCTGTAGACAAAACTGTTACTGTTCTTGTGTCTTGCCACTTTATCGCAACGACTGAATCTTTGATCTGTGCGTTGAACTCGCCTCTTGGAAGTTTGCCATTTTTCTTCGCCATTTGTGGACGACATTTTCTGTTGACTCTGGCAGTACCTACAGGATATATTTCATTATCCAAAAGTGTTTTCATTATGGCGAACGAAGTGAAATAGTTGTTAAATGTAACAATACATTTACCAGTTTTCAAAGTTGAACACAATTCAAGTACAACCCCTTCACCAAGAGGAATATTGCCATTATTGTCTTCCTGTTTTCCACAATAGATCTGGAACATCAGTACATAGCCTATCGTGGCATTAGCCAGGCACCAAACCTTGTACCCTTGTTTTATAGACTTCATGCGCTTAAACTGTTTTATGCTCGAGCTTCCCCTGCCCGCATCTCGTGGTCGTGCGGTAGCGTTCTCGCTTCCCACGCCCGGGTTCCCGGGTTCGATTCCCGGCGGGGTCAGGAATTTTCTCTACCTCGTGATGGCTGGGTGTTGTGTGCTGTCCTTAGGTTCGTTAGGTTTAAGTAGTTCTAAGTTCTAGGGGACTTATGACCACAGCAGTTGAGTCCCATAGTGCTCAGAGCCAGCCAGTCGAGCTTCCCTTGAAATGTATCATAGTTTCATCAGTGGATAATTTCCTGAATGATTATAAACCTCTAAGAAATATTATTTAGGGCGTCAGTTAGTGGCATCACTTTATATAATTTATCATATCTAGGAGCACACTGCCTTCGAATTATCGTGGAGATGATGGTTTTCTAAAAATCTTTGAAACTTTTTAGGGTCATCACTTTCGACACTGATTCAACATGCAAAAGAGTATCTGAACTCCAGTAATTTGATAAATGTGGCAGTTTATGGATTCCCATAATGGTGAACAACACAATAAATGCTTTGATTTCAGAATCAGTTGTCTGCATCGAGTTCTTTGTTATTACAGGTGTTTCAGAGCTCATTTGAAAATTTTGTCGCTCTTGGGATTCATAAAAGTTTGTTTGTTCAACAGTATTTTCAATGATATTTCCATTGTCGATATCAAGAAAATACTCGTATAGACGATTAGTTTTACAGAATGTTTTCTTTTAAAATGCTCAACTTTCTCTAACAGTATTTATGCGTAAACACTGAGGCAATGTTTCATCCCAGTCAGTTTCAGGGTTCACACCACTATCACTCAGGGCTGGAATTTTTGTCGACTCTGTGGAAGAACCTGTAGATACGAACACACACCATGGACTGAAATATTGTCTGCTACTGACGTCGCTTGTTGTTAAAAAAATTAGCGGAATACTGTGGGTGGATGTTCAGTAAATTATTTCCCTTATTTCTTGAAACATCGTTTCATTCAATGTCGGAAACTGACTCGTCATCAGGAAGTGAGAAGAGATGTTCCAGCACGTCGTCCTCTCTGGTAAAGTAATTCTGTAATGAAATACCTAAAATAAGTGAATATGCCTAGCGACACCTCAATAAACAGGCATATTGTCTATAACAAAAGTGTGAAACAGTGCTAGATGTGTGGCCAATTGGACCGAGAGCGCAAATATTCCCACAAGCTTACAACGTATTTTTGATGTGTTAGAATGGACTAGAAATTTTCATTCATTTGTTAACATCAATAAAATTGTATAGAATATCAAATAAGGACTGTGAAGTTACTTGCAAACGACACTGTCTGCAGGTAACAAACAAAACCACAAAACAATACCAAAATGACGTGTTTCTGCCATCAAACCACAACAGACAATTAATACTTCGTCAATTGTTGACATTGCGACTGATGACAGCGGCGGAAATTTTAACATGTTTCTCAATGTAATCTGCAGATGGCAGCGCCTGCAAGACGTGGGAATCTCGAGTCTCTTGAGCCCTGGAAGACATTAAAGTTTGTGGGACGTTATCTTCCCACTGCACATGAAAAAAAATTTTGTCGCAGAGAAATGGTCTAACTGTCTTTTCTGCCTAAGTTTCTAATACAAGTATCTTGTTGATTGACAGGAAAGGTACTGCCATGCGAGTGTCTTTCGAAGTATTTCAGTAGCTCAATGAATTACTGACAAAAACGTCAGATTTTACAGTAAGCGCTCGTCGCAAAGAAATGTGGCTTTTGTCTTCGATTTTCAGTATATGTAAAGTGTTTACTCAGGGAGAAACGAAGTGAGATTGTACGTCTGTGCCGCTGATGCCTAACATGAGGAAATCCAGAGTAAGTCATCACAGTAAGTGTTCACTTGACGCAGCAAAACTGTAGCTGATCGCATTAAATCTGGATAAAGTCGATATAAAGCGTGGATCTTAGAGCCATCTAATATTGACGAAGTATGTAAGAATATAGTTAATAGGGGATATAAACTGAGAAGAAAATATTTAAGAAGTCCACAAAGAAAATGATAGGAAGACATTGACTTCTTGTGTGAATTCTGTGAAAGCGAGGCATATCTGCAACAAAGACCGCACACTAAGGCTGCACAGCACACACTGAACATGTACTGCAATGTGCGGCTTCCTTTTGAAGTCAGCCTGAAAGAGAACGTGGGTGAAATCGGATGACATACTCTAAGCGTCGTAGGAGACAATCATATAAGTGAAACAGCAAGTGAGTAGGCGTAAGGACTCTGCTGGGGCTCTTTATGGCGTTGACAGAAGGTAAAATACGTACCAATTAGTGACTAACCTGTACCACGAGTATGTCTTCTGTAACGCCAGAAAATAAGTTACCACTTTTGGTGCCTCTTACGTCACAGCAACGCAAGTTATTTGCCACAGTGTGGGAGCTGGTGGCCGAGATTGGTAGGTAGCCGCGCTTTCAGGCGCTCCAGCCTCCGCTTGTACAGCCCGTTCAGACAATACTTGTCCGAATCTTAACTTATAGTGGGGCGTGACTCACTAATTTAGCTGAGAATCACAAAATAATCAGCAGCGCTACTTCGATAATATTATATAATATCGATTTTGTCAATTCGCGTAAGAAATGCTAGTAAAACTTAATTTCATTAGTTTTGCCAGTGGTCTAGTCTATGCTGCGTAAGCACTGCCTGCCTTGCGTCCACTGTATACACGCAATAGTCAGCTAAATCTCGCCCCATCTCACTTACAGCCCCCCTCCCCTACGCTCCTTCCTTCCCTCGTAAGGGTTGCCAGGCGACTCTCCGTTTTGGAAGCTCCAAAACCCCTCCATGACTTTATTATCTAGTGCTTTCCGCCAGTCAAATTCAAAAGTAGAATTCAGACAGTTTAAAAAACGATTTACCGCTCACGTTTAAATTGCTCTTCTACCAAGACTGCTTTCTGCCATGGCTACCGAAAACATACTTCAGACAAGTGCAGGGAAAGACTTGCCATCATAGAACAGTCACTCCCTCCATAGTGGGCTGAGGAGGATAATGGAAAGCCCGACCCATCGTATACAGGACTGACAATGCCACCATCTCTGGAGTCCATGTATACATGGTGTAATGGGTATTAGCGTAGGTATTTCTGTTAGTGACTGAGCATGGAGTACTGAACAACATTACATCTATGTCATTTGTGGACTACTGATTACAGCTGTTACAACCCATATATTTTAAGGTTGGGTAGTACCTCCAACTAGATATGGAAAGAACAAGTCATTAATGCTTATTTAAAAATGGTTCAAATGGCTCTGAGCACTATGGGAATTAACTTCTGAGGTCATCAGTCCCCTAGAACTTAGAACTACTTAAACCTAAGTGACCTAAGGACATCACACACACCCATGCCCGAGGCAGGGTTCGAACCTGCTACCGTAGCGGTCGCGCGGTTCCAGACTGAAGTGCCTAGAACCGCTCGGCCACTCCGGCCGGCAATGCTTATTTCCCCCTGGGCAGCAGGTCAGGTGTTGAAGTATTGACACGTGGACGCAAAACAGTTGGTCTATACGGACAGGAAGTGTCCACTTAGTGGAGCTGCTACGACTGTGCAGGAAACATCAGATCGTGAAGTTTGTGACGTGTTTGTGGGAAGACTGTTCGATACAGAGAAACAACAAGTAATAAACTGATGTGTGTACGAATTACGGTACCACATACAAAAATATCTCTACTTATACCAATTACGCCCTGTATAGCAGTATAGTATTAACTGTAACTGACACAATACTACAATGACCCGATTCGATATTCTTTTTTGGGTTATGGTGAAACATGTAGACACGAAACGAATGATGGAGGTTAGCCGCGCAATAAGGAGCAGTTCATGATTGTGGCTTGCTTGACCTTCTCAGCTGCGACAAAGGGATTCTTAAAGCTCCTGCTTTGCTTTGATATCCGCGCGGCGGTAAGAGGCACGCAATGCGCATGCGCGGCTTCTGTGCCGAGCCCCTTCATTCTCTCCGAGGCTTCCGCGGCGCATCGTTTCCCTTTCAAGGCGCCGCCGAGCGGCCTTTTACTTCTTACGCGCCCACTGGCTGCGCTGTGCTGAGGAGCTTCGGACTGGCTGGTCGCTGCACCCGCGACTCCTTTGTTGTGGTGGCTCGCGCTTCTGCCACACAGCGTGATGCGCCTTTCTGATGAGACTCTGTCGTAAGGGCACGAGTCTCGCAAAATTTTAAAATGGATGGCGTAGTTCCTCTGAACCAAAACCCACACAAACTGAAGAGTAACATAACCCAAGGAAGATGCTAACTAAGCGGTGCCGTATTGTTACAGCTTTCTTGATTGCAAATGGACACGAAAGTGTGCGTTAATTGAACTAATCAGATATAAAGTGCTCATAGCTTTTTAAAGTCCGACAGTATGCAGTGCCGCTGTTTCCTACTTGTGAATACTACCTGGCTGTAAGCCAACCAGTCACGAAACAACACACAGCAAACTTGTAGTCCTAGGAGAAATCGACACATCTCTCCCTAGTCAAAAAACAAATTTTTAATCAAAAATACGAGTGACTGCAGTGTTCGTTATATTCCCTGACCAGTAACAAAATGGTTGTTGACTTGGGCCATGTGCACAACAATAACACTGGCACAGTGAAAACAATACTCTTCGGTGTGCACCAGGTTGTTCATATTATTAATGCGTCGGTTAACCATAGAAAAGTTGTTGTAACATTTAAAGGATCTCCAAATATAAGTCAAGACTGAGATTAACAGATATTTATATCTCTAAAACACAAATCAAATTAAAAAAATAATGCTGACATTGTCGAATGGTAACAGGTGGTTGTAATTAAAGTTCAGGTACACACAGAGATCCAGTGTGGGCTGTAATTACCGTACGGCAGTGAAACTTACGCTGGCAAAAAATTAGTTCCAGTTTCGGCCACCAGGTGCAGATCTAGCGCTGTGAATGCAAGAAAAACGTATAGATATGTTTCCACATGTAATGAATAAGGAATGGGACGTGGGCAGGAAAGATCAAACAAGTGAGAAAGACATAATACCGATTTTATTATTAACTGCCACTTTCACAGTTTGTTCAATATTATATTGGACAAACTGTGAAAGTGGCAGTTAATAAGGACATCACTTCAGATGATGACTAGATGCAGTATGGCACCAGATTTGCAGCTGGTGACCAAAATTGGAATTAATTTTTTCCAGCGTAAGTCGTTTCTACATGAACGCATTAGCATATTTTCCAAGTTTTGCTGCTATACGATAGTTAACAGCCCCAACTGGACCGCCGTGAGTACCTGCACTTTAACTAAAGCCACCGGGTAGCAGAAGACTACGGAGAAAGCATAACATCATCTGCTCATCTAGGCAGCTCGCAAAACCAAGCTATCGATACAGCATGAAGCCACAAATTCTAATGAAACTAAGTAACACAAGTTACCTGGCAAACTAAGCAAGTGATGAGCTGCGCAGAATATGGGCACGGGTGCTGCAATTACGATACTAACATTTCCCCAGCGCGTCCACCTATCAGTACCAGATGGCCATCCGCAGAGAAAACATTCGACAGAGAGACGTAGAGGAGACTCGCC
The DNA here is from genome assembly GCF_021461395.2 of Schistocerca americana. Taxonomy (NCBI): domain Eukaryota; kingdom Metazoa; phylum Arthropoda; class Insecta; order Orthoptera; family Acrididae; genus Schistocerca; species Schistocerca americana. Next base: position 65,367,935 of record NC_060125.1, read on the forward strand.
CCTAATCGTAGTTCACGGTCCTTAACTGCCTAACTTTCGAAAATATCATATGGAGGGTTTGATCCGTTGCTATTGCCAACGTTACTGACGAGAATGTCACTTAAACCTAACTCACCTAAGGACATCACACTCTTCCATGCCCGAGGCAGGATCCGAACATGCGACCGTAGCGGTCGCGCGGTTCCAGACTGAAGCGCCTAGAACCGCTCGGCCACACCGTCCGGCGTACTAGAATCATTCGACCGTCAGCTACAAATGCTAGTTCTCTAAATTTTCTTAACAGTGTTCCTCGAAAAGAACGGCGGATGGCCATTTGAGTTCCTAAAGTATCTCCGTAACACTTGCTTTTTGTTCGAACCTACCGGTATCAAATCTAGCAGCCCGCTTCCGAACTGTTTGGATGTCCTCCTTTAATCTGATCTGTTAGGGATCCCAAACACTCGAGCAGTGCTCAAGAATAGATCGCACCAGCTTGCTATATGTGGTCTCCTTTACAAGCGAACCACTATTTCCTAAAATTCTCCCAATAAACCGAAGTCGACCATTCGCCTTTCCAACCACAGTTCTCATATGCTCGTTTCATTTCATATCGCTTCGCAACGTTACGCCCAAATATTTAAACGACTTGACTGACTCAAGCAGGACACTAGTAATATTGCAGCATGCCCAAATATTCAAACGACTTGACCGTGTCGAGCAGGACACTAGTAATAATGCAAACGAACATTACAGGTTTTTTCTTCCCACTCAACCTCATTACCTTACATTTTTTTCACATTTAGAGTTAGTTGTCATTCATCACACCAACTAGAAATTTTCTCTAAGTCGTCTTGTATCTTTCTACAGTCACTCAGCTTCGAGATCTTACTGCACACCATAGCATCATCAGCAAACAACCGCAGATTGCTGCCCACCCTGACAGCTAAATCATGTGTCTACACAGAGAACAACAAAGGCCCTATCACTCTTCCCTGCGGCACTTCCAACGATGCGCTTGTCTTTGACGGACATTCGCCGTAGAGGGCAACATACTGGGTTCTATTACTTAAGAAGTCTTCGAGCCACACATACCTGTGAACTTGTTGCATGTGCTCGTACCTTCGCCAACAGCCTGCAATGGGGCACCGTCTCAAATGCTTTATGGAAATCTAGAAATATAGAATCTTCCTGTTCTCCTTCAACCATAGCTCTTAGTATATCATGCGAGAAAAGAGCAACCTGAGTTTCGCACGAGCGATGCTTGGAAAACTACGCTGATTCGTGGACGTAAACTTCTCAGTCTCAAAAAAGTTTATTATATTCGAACTGGGAATATATTCAAGAATTCTGCAGCTGACAGAATTTAGGGACATTGGTCTATAATTTTGCTGGTTCGTTCTTTTAGCCTTCTTATATACTGGAGTCACCTGAGCTGTTTTCCAATCGCTTGGGACTTTGTGCCTGGCGAGAGATTCACCGTAAATGCAAACTAGGTAAGGGGCCAATGCCGTAGAGCGCTACCCGTGAGTAAAAACTAGAATTTGTCTGGAAATCTTATCAAACATTAGCAGGGTAGCGTTTGATGCTATTATTAACAGTGAAATGCGTTCTTATAATCAGTAGACTATTCTATAGACCCAAATAGTAGCCGGTCAGTGTGGCCAAGCGGTTCTAGGCGCTTCAGTCTGGAACCGCGCGACCGCTACAGTCGCAGGTTCGAATCCTGCAGGAATGCATACAGTCATCCACAGTTAATCAAATGTTCCTGACCCACAAACCACATACATTACCCATGTGGGCTACTAAGTCACGTCTACCTCCCAGCGCTGTCAGCGACGATGTGGTCGAGTACATCAGACTGTAAACTCTGCCCTTGCGCTGGAACAAGATGAAGGTGTGCTGGCCAGCGCCCAGTCTATGTCTCTGGCGGTCTTTCAGATTCCCACAGGTTTCTGTGCTCGTTGAACGTTAGAGCGCCAACCAGGATTGTGGCCTTTTATGTTCCGTGAGGTCGCCAGCTCCCTTGTATCTCGGGTAGCTCTTGAAAGAAAAGCTTTACTGTGCGCCAAAGCAGTCCTGGTAGTTCCCGTCCAGCCTGTGTTGTCTGAACACCGTCCAACCATACATTCTGCATTGTGGAGTTTTTTTCCACTCGTCCAATAAATACTGACGAAATTTCCGGTTTTCCAAACCCTTTGACCTTCTATAGCTCGCTAGCGCCTTTTCCGTGTCTTTACCGTTTCACCACCATACTTTACAGAGTACAAGTTCAATTCAATGCTCATTACGTCCCTCCAAATAATTAAATGCCCAAAAAGCGAACATATATTCTTAGGACGCTGAGTACAGTAATTCCAGTAAATAACGTATCATTGTATTGTTTTGTATGAATAATAATCCAAGAGAACCTACAGCAGAAAGCAAAACTTCGGGAAAGCTTACCGTGTCCGATAATCTCCGAGTTTGCCCTATCTTGGGCGCACTGTATCGCCGTATGATGACGTGTCTTATGCTCAATTTGTTCTACAAGATGCCTTTTGTGACCCCATGAATTTTAGCGTTATCGTTTCGTTACACCCGGTGTATTTCCCACCGGGAACCTCTTCTTCCCTCTCCCGTTCTCTTGAGATTTGACTAAGACGAACCGAGATACGAGGGTTGTTCAATAATTAACGCCCAACAGTTTTTTTCTCCTAACATATGTATTTTTAAGAATCAGAATTTGGCGACAATGTACATCAACATGTCTTGTCCATGTCCTATTTTTCTACGTAGTCTCCATCACGTTCTATGGCCGTACGCCAACGTTGTGGAAGAGCATGTATTCCATGCTGGTAAGAGCTCTTGTCCTGTAGGCGTAGCCATGTATTCACTGCATTACTGACACTCTCCTCATCTTCAAAGTGTGTTCCCCGCAGGTAATTATTAAGAGACCCAAAGAGATGGAGGAGTGAGGGTACCAGCTCTGGACTGTAGGTTGTATAAGGCAATGATGTACAACCAAATTTGACGATGTGTTCCCGGGTTCTCAGGCTCATGTGTGGGCGTGCATCATCGTGTTGGAGCAAAACTTCTGCTGGATTCTTGCCCGATCCAACACGTCGTAAACGGTTCTTGAGTTTATTGAGAGTCTTCACGTATGCCTCTGGTTGATTCTCTTGGCATCACATCCACGAGAATGACGCCATCACAATCCGAGGAGACTGTCACCTTAACTTTTCCGGCAGAGGGGGTTGTCTCGAATTTCTTCTTTTGTGGCGAATGACCATGGTGCCACTCCATGGTCTGCCTTTTTGTTTCCAGCGCAAATTCGTGCACCCAGCTTTCGTACCCCGTAACGGTCCGTGACAGAAAGCCCTCGTCGTCGGTCTCAAAACGCTCTAACACTTTAGATGAAATGACCTTTCTTTGAATCTTGTGGTCCGCTGTGAGCCTTCGTGGAACACATCGTGAGCACCTCTTTGAATATCCGAGAGTCTCGATCACTGCAGAGGCACTTCCAATGCTGACCGACAACTGTAGAGTCAATTGTCGAGTTGTGATGCGCTGGTCGGCACGAATAATCGCTCCCGCACGGTTCAGCATGTCTGGAGCAGTGGCTGTGACTCGACGTCCCAAAGGGTGGCTGATCATGGAGCTCTGTTTCATCATTTTCTGGGGCTCTAACTTTCTTTACTCATCGCCCTACTGTACTCCTGTCAACTGCAGCACCGTCATACACTGCACACAAAGTTTTATGGATGTTCACCACGGTTTCTTTCTCTGCACACAGGAATTCAATAACAACACGGTGCCTGTAACGTGAGTCGTATGTAGACGCCATTTTGAAGCTGTACTACGGCGCTGTTATCTGCCAGAAGGGTTCGAAACTTCACCGGTGCACAGAAAAAACATAAAATGTGAAGGACCAACAAGGACGTTAATTGTTTTTTTTTTTTTAATGTGGGGCATTACTTATTGAACGACCTCGTATATAATGAAATAGATCTCAAACAACCCATTCTGTCTCCTACACTGGGCAGGGAATGCCAGCATATTATATATTCCTCTATTTTACTGGTGAACACTCTAGTATCACGCATCTACCGTCTTCTAAGTGACTGCTGAGTATTTCAGAATGATATAAGTTTCTGGAATACTGAACTCTATAGGCGTCCTTATTTCAAATTACGAACCTTATTTTTTCGCCGGCCGCGGTAGCCGAGCGGTTCTAGGCGCTTCTGTCCGGAACCGCGCGACTGCTACGGTCGCAGTTTCGAATTCTGCCTCGGGTATGGATGTGTGTGATGTCCTTAGGTTAGGTAGGTTTAAGTAGTTCTAAGTTCTAGGGGACTGATGGCCTCAGATGTTTAGTCCCATAGTGCTCAGAGCCATTTGAACATTATTTTTTCAAAACACTTTAACGTATTACATAAATATTTTCAAAACTCTTTTCCATTTCAGATCCGAAATATCTTTTCTGGCATATGACCTACAGTTACCGGGATGCAAGAACTCTGTCCTTGAAATTCATTATGACTGCGTCATACGACTCCAGTTGCATTTTGCCAACAACACGTCGAATGTCCTTCTTTAGTTAGCGGATGTTTCGGGTTCATTGATGTATATGAATGTGATTATATAATCTCAAAGAGAATAAATCGCAAGTGACTGAAGCACATGACCTTGGTGGCTATTGTCAGTCACCACTACGTGAGATGAGCGATGTGGAAACCGCTCATGGAGCAACTTAATTCCTTCGCACCAAATGTGACTGGGGTGTCATCCTACTTAACCCACTGCTCCTGAACGTTTATTCTGTTGAGCTGAGACCAGTAAATATCTCTTCTTATAGCACGACATCAGTTTCATTTAACTTTCACGGCCTGTCCAACCTCATTAAAAAAAGAAAAAAAAGTCCGGTGACGTCGCACACCCAAAAGCCACAAGAAATTTTCACTTGCTGTGCATACATATCCTTCTCTGGAACCGTGCAAGCAGATGTGGCACTTCTGTTTAAACAGAATTCTATTTAAGTGGATGTGTGCCATGTCACCAAAGATGACATTCCTCGTAAAATTGTCTCTGCAGAGAAACTAGTCAATGAAATGATACCTTTTCTCATGATCAGTTTCTTTCACAAGCTGAGATAACTGAATTCTGTAAGAGCGGTAATGGAGATCACACCGGAGAATTCGCCATACTGAAGAATATCACGCAAATCCAGTTTAAGTGATAATTTTGAAGGGAATACTAAGAGACACTGAGTTCGTGAATATCGCCGAGGTTTCACCGATGCCAGAATTAATTTCTAGACAGAGGGCGACCAGAACCAGTAGATATGCGACCAACATCGTCGCAACAAAGTAGAACAGACAGAATAAACTGGGACTTACATGTGGCTTATGTGGGCTCCTGCCAGGAGCAGGCAGCCAAAGGTAGGTGTCGCATTGGTTGACCATAAAGGAACTGCGCTAGCTCACCTGTAGCCCCATCTTAGCGCTGACACTCGGTGGGTACGGGGTTCTTTCGGGATCGTACGGATTGCCTGGAACTCCGGTTCTAGGACTGTAGCATGCTGACTCCAGCAATCTAATGGTAGCATGGGTCACGGATGTTCAATTCCGCAGTAGAGGCTGCCTGAAGAATGTTCAAAAATGGTTCAAATGGCTCTGAGCATTATGGATCTTAACTTCTGAGGTCATCAGTCCACTACAACTTAGAACTACTTAAACCTAACTAACATAAGGACATCACACACATCAATACCCGAGGCAGGATTCGAACCTGCGACCGTAGCGGTCGCGCGGTTCCAAACTGTAGCGCCTAGAACCGCTCGGCCACCCCGGCCGGCTGAAGAATATGTTTTCCTTAATCCTGACGATGATCGGTACTGCCAATGGACCATATTTTGTGATGGTAGTGTTGATGATTAAAAAATGTAGTATCATGTTTAAGGGTTATGGAGATTATCCTGTTTAATTTATTATTTTATAAATTTTCTGTTTCCTCTATATTTACTTCGGCTAATTATTGATAATGCTTAAGGTACATTACAGTTCTCGATTAGGATGTTAATTACAGCTGTATCGACGCGCAGTGTAGCCCCGCGGTCTGAGGCGCCTTGTCATGGGCCGTGCGGTTCCTGCGTAGGAGGTTCGCGTCCTCCCTCGGGCATTCATGTGTGTTGTCCTTAGCGTAAGTTAGTTTACGTTAGATTACGTAGGACAGATGACCTCAGCAGTTTGGTCCCATAAGACCTTACCACAATTTTTTACAGTTGTATACAATGTTCTGTAGTTACATGAAAATTAGACCCGCACTGGATTCCAAGTGGCGGGTGTCGAAATTGTAAGCAATAATAACCAAGTAAAATACCCAATTCTTGGGAGGATGAAGAAGCGACATCAGTCGACTAGTGTAACACCTACACTGTGACGAAGCACTGCAATACAGGGTGTTTATAAATGAATATCGAGGTTTTAACGCTTTATAATATTTATTATATTAAACTTACAGGTATAAATGATACGTCAAATCTAAGAGCAACTCAAACAGTTTTACCAAGAACCTTATAAATGTTGAATGTGAGCACAATTTGTCACACGCCACACATAAAACCGAGCGAGGTGGCGCAGTGGCTAGCACACTGGACTCGCACTCGGGAGGGCGACGGTTCAATTCCGCGTCCGGCCATCCTGATTTAGGTTTTCCGTGATTTCCCTAAATCGCTCCAGGCAAATGCCGGGATGGTTCCTTTGAAAGGGCACGGCCGACTTCCATCCTCGTCCTTCCCTAACCCGGTGAGACCGATGACCTCGCGGTCTGGTCTCCTCCCCCAAACAACCCCACACATCAAGTCTATAGCCGAGTTCTTCCCAAACGTCGATAAGTGTGTCTTCAGAGATTGTAGCAACAGCTGCTTCACTCCGGTTTCTTCATTCAGGGAGGTCTGCTGGTAGCGGAGTCACGTACATACGGTCCTTGATGAAACCCCAAAGGAAAAAATCACACTGCGTGGAGGCCATGCAAAGCAAGCCCTCTCATTGTGCCCCTTGCAGCCGATCCAGCGCTTGGGAACACTGAAGTTCAACCAACCGCGGATTGAGGCGGAAACATTCATTGTTGAGCATGTTTCATTGGACTTTACATTACGTTTGCGATGTGTTGATTCACTCGGTGCTTATTGCGCCCTAAAGACACAGATGCTGCACGATTTTCTGCGTTCCGATAAAATGTCTTCACTATTACCATAGCTGTCCAGTAGTAAACTGCATCATGGCTAGACACACAGTAAAGAAAGACGAGAAATTCCGTTTCAGGGAATAATAAGAATGTTTACGGAAATGGAAATGATACACGACAATGCGGTGAACCAACAAAGAAAAATATACTACGTGATTCAAAACCGGTGCGATTTCCAAGGCCGTTTTATTATGAATGAAAATATCTCGATATCTGAGGGAAATGTGTCACGATCGAGTTTGTGGAGTGAATTATCTCTGGAGGTGATGGCGGGCGATTCTCCCCATAAAACCGTCAGCGGCGCGAGTCGCGGATGGCTGCCGCCTATTAGAGCCATTAAACAGCGCGACCAATTCGCGCGCCTTATCGCCTATCTTATCGCCGCAGCGTGATTGTATTTGGGTAGTAGGCTGCGCACGTCATTAACGGATTTCAGTTTATACTGCCGGAGATTAGGCCGCCACCATCGACCGTTCTAAACTCTTGCCAACGATCGGGTCCACTCGGTCACAGATCTCAACGTCTCTCCCGGAGACAGGTGGACTCGACTTAATAAAACGTACCGAGCCTTCCTTCGTTTTATGAGGCTGGGAATGCAGTCATTAAAAAAGCTGTAAAACCTGTGACTTCGCAGGAGGTAATAAGAAGATTATTCCCGCGGGGGGTGTTGATGTTGGTGATACTTAAATGGCGTCATCTGTTATCACTACACACTGCTAGGAAAGCGTACTGATCCACAATAGGCCCTCCTGCCGCTGAAATACGGACAAAAAAGAGAGGAAGACAGAAGATAAAGGTTCCATCGACATCCCGAACTCTACGTAAAGTCAAAGATTGCAGCTTCTCGTCTGGAAAAAGTCCTTTGTCCTAGCGAACGTGGACCTCAAGGTAGTCGAGTATCGTAACATCACAAAGTGGAATTTCATTTTACAATCATCTTCCAAGTGTGGAAGGAGGAATCAGATACCTCAGATTTTCCTAGCATTAGCTGAATTTTCCGTCGGTACTTGACAGAACATGACAACAGTTTTAAACAGAAGAGTCTTTCATGATATGTTGAAAAAATTATTTTTGGTTTCCTGCCGGCTTTCGGCTTCTTTGCTCGTAGTCAGATTACACATAAACACCAATAACAAGACATGCAAAGTACAAAGATATTACCTGTGCAGAAGATTTGGTTCAAAAGGCTCTGAGCACTATGGGACTTAACATCTGAGGTCATCAGTCCCCTAGAACTTAGAACTACTTAAACCTAACTAACCTAATGACAGCACACACATCCATGCCCGATGCAGGATTTGAACCTGCGACCGTAGCGGCCGCGCGGTTCCAGACTGAAGCGCCTAGAACCGCTCGGCCACACCAGCCAGCTACAGAAGATACAAAAAATACAAAAATTGTAACGTACAGAGTGCATACGAAGGAAACTATTTCATTTACTTACTTTCAACTAAACTTACTTTTAACTGAACTTACTTCTGACTACTACTTTCTTTTAACTAAAGATTAAAAACATAGGTATCTATGTGTATTCCTTCGCACTTAACATCAGATGAAAAATTAAATTGAATTTACAATTGTAATGTAATAACTGTATGACGCAAACTTATTTTAACAGAGGAGAAAATATCATATTACAGCTGTAAACGCAATTTTTTTCATCTGTTGTTAAATGTAACGATATCCAGGTAAAAAGTCGACAGCCGAAAGCCAGTTCATTATCAAAGAATGAGACTGTTATTTAATACTTTGAGTTTTTGTGCTTCGTGGAGAGGAATGTGTCCAACGAGATGCAAGGACGTTTTCTAGGTCACAAGCAGAGCTTGGGAGACACGCAGTGGATTTCGTCATTTGCTGTTGAAGCTTGTATTTTGTGACTTTTTTATATGATAACGTATGAGCTATGAATATATGCTGTTTCAGAGCATCGGCACATTGGGCATCCGTCAAAAACACAATGTTTATCACTTGCTGATTCCCTCAGCATTCGGTACAGTGCCTGCTCTAGACGGAACAACATGGCTAGCACATGGTCAAGGACGCAAATGTGCGTTTTAATACATGCAGTGGAAGAGGTATAATGTTTGTTTAATGTTAAAAGTAACAATTATCACAACAAACATTGGCCAGCCGAGACAGTTTTCTGCGTATCTGGAAAGGTAAAATGTCTAGGACGGAATTAATGGCTCAAAATAATGCCAACAACAATTTTTAAATATGCGTAACAGTTGGTTGTCTGCATCCCGATTTCCTCCGTTCATCTTCGACAATCGCAAACAGAGCTAACGTATCTACTGATGCACATCCGTTGTCGTATGAAATTTTCGTGGATTTCGGGTCAGATACAGCCGACAACTGCTGCTGAAAAGCACTTCTGTCACAGAATTCGTTTTTGACCACGTCCTGTGTGATGTAACAACTAATCTGTGAACATGTACTCTCTCAGATTCCGCGTGCGGCTATCAGGTGACAGAGTCGAGGTGACTGCCTTCCGCCGGCGGGTAGGGGTCGTTGGATGCGTGTCTCTATAAAGAGACTTTTTCAAAGGCGCGCAGATAGCAGCAAGGGTGTCGCTGAGCTGTGGGGTCTTTGACAGACTCTTTGCCGTTTTATTCACACGTGTGTCAATTCATACACCCTTACTATTCCACCACACATGAAACGTTGCGGTAATGTACTGATGGTTAGAAAATGGGGTGGTGCTTCGGCGTGCGTAAAGCACCGACGCGATCTTTCTTCAATGGTAACGTTTTCCAACAGCGCTGGCAGTCCATCATGCAGAAATCGGTGACGTATAGCACCTGTTAATTTGTTTGGCAAAGTGTGTTGCCTTATGAGTCCATCACCGACAATTCCTGCCCATATATTGGTAGTGAAACCTACCATAATGCCTCAGCGCTATGGTTGTTAGAGGATTTTACAAAGCCCTCGCTTGTGAATCATGCCTACACCACCGAATACTACACATTACTCGTCTAAAGGGAAACGGCCCGCATGTCAACTGGTGTTAGTTTGTGGAGTTGTAATTACACGATTGTCTTCTAGTTTTGGTCAGCTCTATTTCCTGTCGCAAAATGTGACACTATTTTGCCCACAACATTCTTACAACACAATTGAGGAGCGGTGGGTGTCACAGAGATTCTTCGCTATCGAGTTTTCCGCTTCAACAGAAACCCATCACATATACACGTACCTCTCCTTCAACTGGAGGGACCTTTATTTCTGTAGAGGTTTCTGCCTGACTCACACAATACGAGCAGCCAAGATGCATGTTCTCTGGCAAACATAACGATCCAGATCTGCAGCATTCACTGAAACCTGCCCAGAACTTAATCGTAGACTGGTGGCACTGACCGGTCCCGAGATTGGGATGTGCGGGTTCACCAATCCCCGTACCCAGAGGGAACAGGTCGACTTCCCTGGCACGCTGCCCATTCAGCAACACCTGCTGGGCCACGTGTCACCTGTCGAATGCTACGGAGCCGCTGAGTTGCTAGTAGCTTCGGACTCTCGCCTGGATGGCGTTTAACCTGTGCTCTGCTGTGGACTTACCGTATCTCTCTAAAACAATATGTTTACAGAGCGATCTTCTCACTTACTTAATCCTCACGACCTTCCCACATCTTTCACATTCTGGGGCCAGCCTTGCATCTGATCAGCAGACCAAGAAGTTCCTCCTGAGTACCAATCCGAGGGCAGTGTCGCTGACATACAATACCCAAACACGCTTTGCCGCTTAACTCGTACTGTGGACTTCCCGTAGCTCTCTAGAACAAAATGTTTGCATTGGGCTATTCTCAGTTACTCAATGCTTACGTCCTTATAACGTGGCTCACACTCTGAAGCGAGTCGTGTGTGTTTGCTTCACGACACATTCCACCTAAAGACCAATGCCCGTGCAGTGCCGCTGACTGACAGAAAATCCTACCACGCTTTGGTCTCCTGTTAAGCTAGTAAACGGATCGAAATCATCTGTGCAAACGTTCTCCAATCAGAACGGCATCGAAACAGAGGACGACACAGAGACACCGAAATACTAAACTCTTTTTTTCAAAACTGTTTCACAGACATAGATCGTACTGCGGTTCCTCATTTAAATCATCGCACAAACCTCAAAATGACACATGTCTGCCGGCCGGTGTGGCCGAGCGGCTCTAGGCGCTACAGTCCGGAACCGCGCGACTGCTACGGTCGCAGGTTCGAATCCTGCCTCGGGCATGGGTGTTGTGTGATGTCCTTAGGTTAGTTAGGTTTAAGTAGTTCTAAGTTCTAGGGGACTTATGACCTCAGAAGTTAAGTCCATAGTGCTCAGAGCCATTTTGAACACAAAATGATTGAAATGGCTCTGAGCATTATGGGACTTAACTTCTAAGGTCATAAGTCCCCTAGAACTTAGAACTACTTAAACCTAACTAACCTAAGGACATCACACACGGTGATAGATATAAAATCATTAAGTCTCTCAACAGAGGAAAGGACTCAGCAAGGATTACGCGGAACAACCAGTCCCTCTTCTGGCAGCAGCGTTGCGTAACACACTGGAGGAATAGAACGTTCCTAGTAGCTGGACAAAAGTGCAGCCCAATAGCGCTGTCAAGAAAGGGCATCTAAAAGACGCAAAAGCCCTAAATCGCTGCTGACGGTCTGTTCTATACGTTTGGAAAATGCTTTACAGCCCGCCTATACTTTTGGAGGATGGAATATAACTCCATGCTCTGCTCTCGTTGGTACCACACCGCGTCTAGTAATCGTCCACCGCGATGCTCAGAGTCACAGCACCAAGTTACGAACCTGAAAATGGGCGTTTAAGAGCCCGAAACTGGTCCCATCCTAAATAAGAGAACCTTACAACTGCAGCGGTATTTTCAGCTTCTGTGGAGTTTCATTAAGGACAACGTTTATGCACCAACACTACCGCAGAACCTAGAAGAGTTGAAGAACCGGACCGATGCCATAACATCAGTGATGGTGGACATGCTTACCCTATTATGGGAGGAATTCGACTATCGTTGTGATATTGTTCATACTGCTGGCAGTGGACATATTGAACATCTGCAATCGATACTTGAGAGATTCGTAAATGTGTATGTGTCCTAAGTTTCATAGTTGTATCTGTTGTATCTCTTACAAAAAAAAAATGGTTCAAATGGCTTTAAGCACTATGGGACTTAACATCTGAGGTCATCAGTCCCCTAGACTTAGAACTACTTAAACCTAACTAACCTAAGGACATCACACACAGTCTTGTCCGAGGCAGGATTCGAACCTGCGACCGTAGCAGCAGCGCGTTTGCAGACTGAAGCGCCTAGAACCGCTCGGTCACAGTGGCCGGCTATCTCTTACAAAATTATATATATATATATATATATATATTTCGATACTGTGAAACAAATCTCTTCTACTGCAAGTTCTTTGCAGAACTCCGTAGAATATACGTATTTGGAACGTATATACAGGGTGCATCATAATTAATGGCGTAAACGTATACAGTTGAAAGTACACGATACTAGAAGCAAAAAAGTCTCAGTAAAAATAGGGTCGAAAATGCAATCGTTAAGAGCTACGAGCAATTTTTCATCTTCGATACTGAGAAGCAAATCTCTTCTACTGCAAGTTCCTTGCTTTTCATATTTTGGGAACTGGCAGTATGGACCAAACGAAGAAAAAAACTCCAGTAAACATGTGCTCTAAAATGCTTTCCATAAGAGCTATGAGCACTTGTTCATCTTTGCTACTTTGAGACACAACTCTTCTAATGATCAAGTGCTCGTAACTTTTAAGGTATGTATTTTAGAACACGTGATTGCTGGCCTTTTTTTCTTATTTTGGTCCATACTACCACTTCCCAAAATATGGAAAGCAAAGAACTTGCAGTAGATTTGTTTCACAGTATCGAAGATGAAAGATTCCTCATATCTTTTAAGGTATGCATTTTCGACCCGACCATTGCTGAGACTTTTTTTGCTTCTAGTAACGTGTACTTTCAACTGTATGCGTTAACTGGTCGAACAATCCGCTCGACGTTCTTGCGCACACCGGCTTCTGGCCTTCGCTGTTGTTCTACTGGCTCCACACTCACCAGCGCAAGGCTCGACTAAAAAAATGTAATTACACGATGTAGCAAGAGGCAGCGACGAGGAGGGACAGTGAACCGCTTTGCTTTTTTTAATTACATTTTAAGCGTCGTTTCGGGCGTGGAATTTTAATAGCAAAACAAATGTGCGGGTTAAACAACAGCCGGATCAGTAAAGATTGTATAGGAAAAGCCTACGCGCCTCCGATAATATACTGCATAGTTTATATTATAGGATCTGTCCTGCTAGCGTAATTATGCCGTCCTTCCTACTATTGTTTTTACAGACTGCCCGTCGTCTTACTAACGTTGTTAGTATCACCAGCAACGGCAGTCAACAGTTTTCATACGCGCTGTGTTTGACTAAACGGAAGAGGTAAGTAGAGGACCGTGAAACAATCAAACAACCCTAATACACACAGGACCAGAAACCAGTGCCTTCTTTGATACGACGTTATCACCAATGGAGTCATGCCAATGTTAGCCCTCTCAGGTAGCCGCCGGTGTTAACGAGACAGCTTCCGGCAGGGGGAGGGTTCCCTTGCTCCGCTTCAGATACATGCTATGCAAACATTTAGAACACCGGCTCATACTTCCGCACAGAATTCACTCTACACGCAGATTGGGCACTGCTTCTGTCCTGGTGGCGTGACGGAGGCAGGGATGGGGGAGGGGGGGGGGGGGAGAGGAGGGTTTGTGTGAGTAACGGACTGATGACCTTAGCTCTTTGGTCTCCTTATACACATACTCAGCAGCAACAGAAGCTACTGTTACAACACTCTACTATTAATGTCTAAGGCTACATATTTTCCTAAATACCGCACGTGGGGCGTAAGATACAATGTGATACCTGCCCTCGATTGACTATCATCACTCCGGGTACCTAAGTACTGATAAACAGTGTCTCGACAACGAGCATGTGGGTAGTGGCTCGCAGTTCCATGATTTGTCAGGTCTCCAGCTTCAATCTGTTGGAATGTCTTGTGTGGGGATGCCTGAAAACTTTAGTGCATTCCAGCCCTGTTGATAGTGTTCCTGCACTCAGGAGACGGATTTTTTAACGTGCTGCACATCGACGTGGAGATGTGCCGAAGCCCACCTTCACATGAATGGTGGTTATGTGAAACACTAATTCTAATGTGTTTTCTCTCATGTGCTTATTTGATTTGCAGTTTGGATCCTACACGGGGGGGGGAGGGGGGGGGGGGGAGGTTGCTGCTTGCTTCCGTTTGCGACGGTACCTAACGGTTGCTGTTGAGTAGTTGCTCTTCTAAACAGCACGCAACATGAGCAAACCAGTTGCGTCTTTACCTGCGGTTACTCACGGCTCTGTTAGAATGAATACACTACTGGCCATTAAAATTGCAACACCAAGAAGAAATGCAGATGATAAACGGGTATTCATTGGAAAAATATATTATACTAGAACTGACATGTGACTACATTTTCACGCAGTTTGGGTGCACAGATCCTGAGAAATTAGTACCCAGAACAACCATCTCTGGCCGTAATAACGGCCTTGACACGCCTAGGTATTGAGTCAAACAGAGTTTGGATGGCGTGTACAGGTACAGCTGCCCATGCAGCTTCAACGCGATACCATAGTTCATCAAGAGTAATGACTGGCGTATTGTGACGAGCCAGTTTCTCGGCCACCATTGACCAGACGTTTTCAATTAGTGAGAGATATGGAAAATGTGCTGGCCGTTGTGCATTATGATGCTGAAATGTAGGGTTTCGCAGGGATCGAATGAAGGGTGGAGCCACGGGTCGTAACACATATGAAATGTAACGTCCACTGTTCAAAGTGCCGTCAATGCGAACAAGAGGTGACCGAGACCTGTAACCAATGGCACCCCATACCATCACGCCGGGTGATACGCCAGTATGGCGATGACGAATACACGATTCCAATGTGCGTTCACCGCGATGTCGCCAAACACGGGTGCGACCATCATGATGCTGTAAACAGAACCTGCATTCATCCGAAAAAATGACGTTTTGTCATTCGTGCTACCAGGTTCGTCGTTGAGTACACCATCGGTGGCGCTCCTGTCTGTGATGCAGCGTCAAGGGTAACCGGAACCATGGTCTCCGAGCTGATTGTCCATGCTCCTGCAAACGTCGTCGAACTGTTCGTGCAGATGGTTGTTGTCTTGCAAACGTCCACATCTGTTGACTCAGGGATCGAGACGTGGCTGCA
The DNA here is from genome assembly GCF_021461395.2 of Schistocerca americana. Taxonomy (NCBI): domain Eukaryota; kingdom Metazoa; phylum Arthropoda; class Insecta; order Orthoptera; family Acrididae; genus Schistocerca; species Schistocerca americana. The sequence goes on from NC_060125.1 coordinate 65,383,414, forward strand.
CGATCCGTTACAGCCATGCGGATAAGATGCCAGTAATCTCGACTGCTAAGTGATACGAGGCCATTGGGATCGAGCACGGCGTTCCGTATTACCCTCCTGAACCCACCGATTCCATATTCTATTAACAGTCATTGGATCTCAACCAACGCGAGCAGCAATGTCGCGATACGATAAACCGCAATCGCGATAGGCTACGATCCGATCTTTATCAAAGTCGGAAACGTGATGGTAGGCATTTCTCCCCCTTACACGAGGCATCACAACGTTTCACCAGGCATCGCCGGTCAACTACTGTTTGTGTATGAGAAATCGGTTGGAAACTTGCCTCATGTCAGCACGTTGTAGGTGTCGCCACCGGCGACAACCTTGTGTGAATGCTGTGAAAAGCTAATCATTTGCATATCACAGCATCTTCTTCCGGTCGGTTAAATTTTGCGTCTGTAGCACGTCATCTTCGTGGTGTAGCAATTTTAATGGCCAGTAGTGTAGTTCCATATAGTCATGGGGCAGAGCCGGCGCGTCTGCTTTCGTGCCCTGTAGTTAAGTCGCTACGAATAATAACCCGTAGCTGTGACCCTACACTCAAATAGTCAATGCATTGGCTAGAGTTGCAAATTAAAAAAATACAGAGAAACACAAAATAAAATTTAAATGAATAACTTAATAAGTAGGGTTCTATTCTAAAGTCTGTAATTAACGTAGACGACAGAGGATTGTGTTAAATAATGTTTATCTAAGAAATGACATCTCAAATAAACGTAAAGTGGCCCCTACGATAATCAGGCATAATACAGACAGAAATAGTCCATTTCGTTATCACTATACACGAAATATTCACCAGCCCAGAAAAGTTAGAAGTTAACCATAATGATTTACAAATTATCCAACGCAATGCAAAGAATAGTAACTCATACTCTATCTACCCTCATTTCCGTAATAGAATCGGAAAAAGTTAGAGTTCTACTCTGGAGCACATTCCGACCACTCGGAATATAAACTCTGTTCAAAAGTTGAAGTATGGTAATGTCCATTCAGCACCTAGCACAAAATACCTTCACGATCGAAAAACCGCGCGTTACGGCAGGCAAGTCTGCCTCCTTGCAGAACTCTCGTAAAAGTGTCCCTAATCTCTCCCTTGAGCTCTTCATTGGAAAAGTACCAGTCTCCAATTGACTCCCGTAGTGTTCTCCTATCGTGCGCTTTTTCATGGGCTGAAGGTTGTCCTTCACAAAAAATAGATAGTTCGTCAGTTCAACAGACGTGGTCTCAACGTGACCACTTCCCGGACTAAACTAAGAAACTGCCTTAATATTTAAATAAAGAAATGTTACAATATTCGTTCATACTCAGACAGTTCACAATAAATATAAATACAGATTTTTCCATAAATAATGAGCATCTACATCTACTCCGAAAACCACCTAATGGTGTGTGGCGGAGGGTATTCTTGCGGCAGTTCGTTCGCGGTAAATGACAACAGATTATCGTTAAAGTTTGTTTAAACAATTATATGTGCCTTCTTGACACAAAGGTCTTTCGTTCCTCCTTTGAACTGTGGTCGACGCCTAAGTCACCCGGAAGAAGTGCCGATAGTTCCGGCGCGTTAGGCGACGTGCAACGAAGACTGGTCCCAAAATACGGTCGCCAATTATCCCGGCCCACACATTCAGGCAGCACCAATGCTGATGATTCGCTGTCACCACACGATGGGGGTTCTACAGACTATCCCACAGGCGATTGTTATGGAAGTTGAAGACACCACTCTGCGGAAAGGTATCTGTGAATAGGATGGATGACACAAATTCCGGAATCGTGGTTGCCTGGTGAAGAAACCAGTGACAAAACTGCCCGGAGTGTGGCTAATCACTAAGGTTCACACGGCTCGCTTGTTAGAAATCACGCCACCCGGAGACATTGCTACCGTCCATATAATCGTCCCCAAACATGCTGCGTATGTTTCTGTGAATTTCACTCGGTTCATGCACTTTAGCCCACAAATATCGAGCTACACTTCGCCGTTGTTCACAAGTTGACGACAGCAAGATACGCGCCACCTTTGTTTTGGAGCTCAGGCTTCTCTCGCTGGAACTGCACATGAAAACAAAATACCTCTGTAGCGCAAACTTCAAACTACACCGTCGTGAAATTTCAACGCTCCAGCTGCAATACCAGGAGAGAGAAAATTTATTGTGCATTACCTTCCGATCCTCACTCGTACAATAACTCATTGTCACTCCCCATAACAAAGTTAGAGATATGCAAGCGCAGTCGCAGGTGAAAGGTAGTCAATCACAAAGAGTCTCCTCCCATAAGACAATTTAGCAAAAATGTGACGTAGAACATAATTACGAAAAGTATGTTCTGAAAGCAAAATTAATTCCGTGACATGTCCTTCTAGTTACCTGCGTACTAAACAACTTAGAGTGTCCGATCGTGTATTACGGAGCGCTGGGTATCATTCAGAGAGTGAGATCCACTACCTGTACCCACAGCATATACACAAGCCAGTAAAACATCATCCCAACAATAAAACTTACGTACCTTTTCTCTTTATTTATGACGTGTGACTTCATAGCGCACCGGAAATATTGTTCCGACTACATCTGTGTGCTAGTCACTAACATTCATCAGTTTCTTACCACATCTACATCTACATTTACAGCTTATCACAGTAAACTAAAGAGGCAGTAACTTTACCTGCGCACCGAGAACAGTTATATAAATGTCATAGGTTCCTGTCAGGCTTGAACATTTTGACTGCTTCCTAATTGCCCCATTTAGCGCATGGAAAATATATTGACGATGAAACTCGTGAGACTGTACGCATGTTAAAATTAATTGCGAGACAAATTAATGTCACTGAGCTATATTTAGTTGATAGTTGCTCGAAAAAAACTCCTTAGAAATCGAACTTGCCACGTCATTACTGAAACAAATCTTCTCTCTTATTTTCGGTTAAACTTCCATTTTTCAACTAACAAACAGTTCACGAGCAATATCACTGAACCATCGCCGTTTTCATTCCCATTTATTTTATTATTTTCTAAAGCAGTTTCTCCATCCTCAGACTCCTTGTATAATGGGCTAATTGCATCTCGGATTGTGCACTGATTACTGTGGTCGGATGTCCATGTCTTCAGACTGACCTAAACCCAAGGTTCCAGGAGAGTTGTGAACGTCATCTGATAACGAACTGCTACTTTCTGGCAGACACTTTTTAGAGCAGTTTCCATGCATTTGGCATCTGAGATGGAAAGAGGAAGCGTCCCTGAGTTTGTATAACCGCGTCTGAGAGTGCGCCAAAAAGTCACTCTCAAGTCACCGGCATACTGTACTCATGTTCGCAAATCCATAGTGTGGGTGTAATATCAGTGTTGATTAGTGTTATTTCCCATCAATTGCTGTTTCGTATTAGTTGCAGAAACAGTCAGCCACGTCGAAGAGGCATAATGCATAGTAGGTCATATAGGTAGAAAGAACAAATTGCCAAAGCACATACGTTATGCTTCTCTCTCCTTTCTTTTATTTCAGAAGGCTCTGTAACAGCAGTAAAAATCCGTAAAGGAAACTAGTGCACAATGAAAACTAAAACAGTGGGTACGTTGTATGCACCCCTCAACAAAGGGTGTGCTTTGAAGATGTGATACACTGTTCGACTACTGGACACCAAACACTTCTATTCAACTGTCATTTCCTGATAGCCAACTTCAGTGCGAGACTTTTAAGCCTTGTCTCCTGTTTGTGCCGTGTCTGTCGGCGCCTTTGTCTCAGGTGGGTGTTTCCTTGTGCCTCTGGCGGCTTTATTGTACACACGAGTAGATGGTGCCGGAAGCCTTTCGACGGGGCCGATTTGCGCGACGATATGGGCCAATCTCTTATGGAGCTTGTGGGGCTTCCTCCAACTTTGTGTCACACCTGCAAAATACAGCCACATCCAAACAAAGGCATTTTGAATGAGCGGAAATTTCTATCTAAAGTAAAAGCTGCTTCTGCAGTGTGCGCAAGCTGTCTGAGATTATCTGTACGATGCAAGCGGTTAAGGAAACAGGGCTATATAGGTAAGGATGCCTATACACCCTGGCATTCGCGTATTGTGTACACATCTGAAATCTTTGAGATTCGAGAAGAAGAATAGATTACAAACAATTATATAGACAAAAGGAACAACAAGAGGTCCATAACAACGTCAGCATCCCCAAATTTCATTAGACTACATTTCACTTAATTTTGTTTTGCTTTCATCGATATTCCTCTTATAATCTTGTTTAAAGACATTATCCATTGCGTTTGTCTGATCATCCAAGTATTTTGTCAGTTCAAACAGGATAACAATGTCATCGCAGACCTCAAAGTTTTTATTTCTTCTCCATGAATTTATACACACTTTCCAAATTTCTGCTTGGATTCCTTCACCCGTTGCTCAATGCACGTATTAAATAACTAAGGAGAGGGGATATAAACCCGTTCCATTCCCTTCCTAACTACTGCTTCCCCTTTGTATCCTTCGACTTAAGGCGTTTCCTTCTAGAAAATGGTTCAAATGGCTCTGAGCACAATGGGACTTAACATCTGAAGTCATCAGTCCCCTAGAACTTAGAACTACTTAAACCTAACTAACTTAAGGACATCACACACACCCATGCCCGAGGCAGGATTCGAACCTGCGACCGTAGCAGTCACGCGGTTCCGGACTGAAGTGCCTAGAACCGCTCGGTCACCGAGGCCGGCGTTTCCCTCTAGAATCTACAGTACAAGAGTATGGCCTGTGATGTTACTGCTATGAAAACTTTCCCAGTACGTCACGACAGATAAAAACGTTGTTGATTATTATGCAGTTTCGTGACGGGTGAGAGAAACATTCAAAAACGACAAACTGAAAAAATATAGATAAATGAAATCAATGATTATTCTCAAAAGATATAAATTACATATTCACATACCTACAAGGTCACCGCCCATTAATATCGTGAAGCACGACACATTAGTCCATTAAAGCGACTGCCGAAGTGATTGTTCGAAAGTAACTGACCAATCAACCCAACCTTATGTAAGAGATATACACGAGGAATGACGTTCTGATTAATGATTTTGAATAGGTAACGACAGAGCACGTAATTTGTTCGGTCGTTCTACCATCGAACAATTCATCACCAAACCTTCTTTATGGCCTCTTAACAGAAAGATGCAAATATTCATACGAAGCTATAGTTATTATTATGGGATCGAATAAGGGTCTCAAGAGCCGTTAAATTCCACTTACACATTTAAATTAAATATCTTACATTTTATCTAAATTTACGGTACGTAGAAACATGTGTACTTACTCTACAACAGTCAGACGACAAAGTACGCCAAAAATGTCAAGAATAAATAAAGTCCAGTTCCATGTGTTTTACAGCAGAAGATATACGGAGTTCGTCTCCCTTTGGCCGATTTAGCAAAAGCATCCGCTCAATCGTTTTTATTGTGATTTTAATTACAAAAATTAATTTACACAGAAAAATAAAACGTGTCGTGAAATGATCACAACGAGAAAATACGAGAAACTGACTTAATTTGGAGATTTACCCTTATCAATCTTCCTGTGTGATATTTGCGAAGGGGGAAGGGGAATCAGATAGTGGTACCACAAATACCCACTGCAACACAACGTTAAGTGGTTTCTGGAGTATAGATGTAGATGTTGATCTCTCCCCTTACGATTCCTTACCCGTCCCGAAAATAAAATTGAAGTTGGAAGGGCGGCGTTTAGAGAAATAGAAAAGATTCGAACGAAATCGCAAATACACACATCAAAAGAAGTTTTGCTTCACCCCGGTACCCAGCACTTCTGAAGATAGATGTTGACTGTGGATATTGTATCACAGACGCAGTCCCTTTGACTGTTCAGAGATGTCACTAAACCCGCCCAAAGATGTAAACAACCATGCATGAGCAGCCCCTATTAGACGGACGGGGTCCGACAGTCGATCAGTTCCAGTCATTCTACCAGGAAAGAGGTACACGGCTCGTGTTGTCTCTAGTTCAATCATGCCTAGACGGTCAATACCGCGGTTCGATCGCGTTCGCATTGTTACTTTATGCCAGGAAGGGCTCTCAACAAGGGAAGTGGCAGGCGTCTCGGAGTGAACCAAAGCGATGTTGCTCGGCCATGGAGGAGATACAGAGAGACAGGAACTGTCGATGACATGCCTCGCTCAGGCCGCCCAAGGGTTACTACTGTAGTGGATGACCTCTGCCTACGGATTATGGTTCGGAGGAACCCTGACAGCAACGCCACCATGTTGAATAATGCTTTTCGTGCAGCCACAGGACGTCATGCTAAGACTCAAACTTTGCGCACTAGGCCGCATGATGCGAAACTTCACTCCCACGTCCATGGCGAGGTCCGTATTTGCAACCACGACACCACCCAGCGCGGTACAGATGGCCCCAACAACATGCCGAATGGACCGTTCAGGTTTGGCATCACGTTCTCTTCACCGGTGAGTGTCGCATATACCTTTTACCAGACAATCGTCTGGGACGTTTGTGGAGGCAACCTGGTCAGTCTGAAAGCCTTAGACACACTGTCCAGCGAGTGCAGCAAGGTGGAGGTTCCCTGATGTTTTGGGGTGGCATTATGTGGAGCCGACGTACGCCACTGGTGGTCATGGAAGGCGCCGTAACGGCTATACGATGCGTGAATGCCATCCTCCGACCGATAGAGCAACCATATCGGCAGCATATTGGTGAGGCATTTATTTCTCTCCATGGACGACAATTCGCACTCCCATCGTGCACATCTTGTGAATAACTTCCTTCTGGATAACAGTATCGTCGAATAGAGCGGCCAGCATGTTCTCCAGACATGAACCCTATCGAACAATCCTGGGATTGATAGAAAAGGGCTGTTTATGGACGACGTGACCCACCAACCACTCTGAGGGATCTACGCCGAATCGCCGTTGAGGAGTGGAACACTCTGGACCAACAGTGCCTTGATGAACTTGTGGATAGTATGCCACGACGAATATGAGCATGCATCAATGCCAGAGGACGTGTTACTGGGTATTAGAGGTACTGGTGTGTACAGAAATCTGGACCACCACCACTGAAGGTCTCGCTGTATGGTTTCACGAGCAATAAAAAGGGCGGAAATGATGTTTATGTTGATCTCTGTTCCAACTTTCTGTACAGGTTCCGACACTCTCAGAACCGAGGTGATGCAAAACTGTTTTTGTAATGTGTATTCTGACACGATGCAACCTGCAGCGCTGCTCCGAATTGTTGTAAAATCACTGTAAGGGGTTTTGTACAGTGTGTCCATAACTAAATTTCCAGTTTCAAAACGCTGTACAAAGAGAACCACTGCTCAGAAAGACATCAGATTCTAACAGCATATCATTTATGCAGGAGGAAACGTCATGGAGCAAAAAAATCGGGGAGAGGAGAAATCTGACCAATAGTTTTTTCCGTTGCAAACGTCTGAATATGCACAATAGACGTGCGACACACGGTTGTTCCTCTGTTTGCTTCCGAGACGCCCAATACAACTTTCCATGTAGTATCGCGCGTTGTGGTAAAGCTCTTTTACAAGAACGGTGACAGTAGCCCAGCAGAAGATTCCGAGACTCAAGTGTACGAGGTGTGGCTAAAAAAAAACCGGACTAGTAGTGGTGAAACAATAAAATGAATGCAATAAGGCTGAAAGTCGCGTGGCCTGTCACGTGACTCTCGCTCCACCTACTGCTCGAGTTTCATCTGCCTCCTGCACTCAGTCTGCCCGTGGCGTCTGTTTTAAGTAGTTGACGTTTTGTCTGTGCGTCGGAAAATGTTGAGTGTACAGAAAGAACAGCGTGTTAACATCAAATTTTGTTTCAAACTAGGAAAATCTGCAAGTGAAACGTTTGTAATGTTACAACAAGTGTATGGCGATGATTGTTTATCGCGAACACAAGTGTTTGAGTGGTTTAAACGATTTAAAGATGGCCGCGAAGACACCAGTCAGACCATTGTCAGCAAAAACTGATGCAAACATTAAAAAAATCGGTAAACTTGTTCGACAAGATCGCCGTTTAACAATCAGAGCAGTGTCTGAGTTAACAGGAGTTGACAAGGATAGTGTTAGGCAGATTCTTCATGAAAGTTTCAACATGAACAAAGTGTGTTCAAAAATGGTTCCAAAGTGTCTCACAATTGAACATAAGGAACGCCGAAGAATGATTTGTTCTGACATCCTGCAAAACATTGAAAGTGATCCCACCTTCTTACAAAATGTTATTACTTGCGATGAATCGTGGTTTTTTACTTACGATCCCGAAACTAAACGCCAATCGATGCATTGGAAAACTCCTGGTTCTCCACGACAAAAAAAGCACGAATGTCAAAATCGAAATTCAAGGCAATGATGATTGTTTTTTTTTGACATCAAAGGGATTGTACACATTGATTGGGTACCAGAGGGACAAACAGTGAATGAGCATTACTACATTAGCGTCCTGACTACCCTACGTGAGCGAGTACGGAGAAAACGGAACGATTTGTGGAGAAAAAAGTCATGGATCCTTCACCAAGACAATGCCCCAGCTCACAGTGCGTTGTTAGTGAAGACGTTTTTGGCAAAACACAACATTCCCATCTTAGATCATCCACCCTACTCACCTGATTTGGCCCCCTGTGACTTTTTTCCTTTCCCTTAAGTCAAGTCAGCTTTGAAAGGAACTAGATTTGAGACTGTTGAAGCAGTAAAAGAAAAAGCGACGGAAGTAATGTATGGACTTACCGAAAAGCCGGCCGCGGTGGTCTAGCGGTTCTAGGCGCGCAGTCCGGAACCGCGCGACTGCTACGGTCGCAGGTTCGAATCCTGCCTCGGGCATGGATGTGTGTGATGTCCTTAGGTTAGTTAGGTTTAAGTAGTTCTAAGTTCTAGGGGACTGATGACCACTGTAGTTAAGTCCCATAGTGCTCAGAGCCATTTTTGAACTTACCGAAAATGATCTGCAGCATTGCTATGAACAGTGGAAAATTCGTATGGAGCGGTGTAGAGACCGAGGAGGAGAGTACATTGAAGGAGATAACATGAAATTGTAAATAATTGTAAATAAATGTTTTTTCCAGCATCAGTCCGGTTTTTTTATAGCCGCACCTCGTATGAAGACAGGCACTGATCCGATGTCTGCACGGCAGGTGGAGGAAAGCAGTTGATCCGACGTATGTCGAAGATGGGGCCACAGCACTGTAGCAGGAGTCGAGCGATGGTGTGCAAACATACAGTGCATGGGGAACTGCCCGAACGATGCACATACCTGCGAACACGGTGCATATAATCATACGATATATCCGGCATTGCTGTTTACACAAAATCACCCACATTCAACAGTAGCTTTCAGCTGACCCTCCAACATGACAAACGTTTGCTCTGGAATTTCTAGCTCGCATGGAAGTGGACAATGAATGGCCATGGAGTACTCTGTGGACAGACCCTATTTCCATTTCAAAGGACTTGTCAATACGCAGACTTGCAGAATACGGGCAATGGAAAATGGAAAATCCGCTCGAACGTCAGCAGCTACCACATCAGTCTGCAGAGGTGACTGTGTGGTGCGGGTTGACAGCATCGTTTGTCATCGGGCCGTATTTTTTCGAGGTGATGTGTGCTGGGGGTCCTGTTATCCGTACCGTCACCGGTAAACGACAGGAAAATCTTTTGCGTACCAACGTCATTCCAACCCTTCAACAGTGTGCAAGTGTGGGTAGCATCATTTTTGTGCTAGATGGTGCTGCTCCTCACACTGCATAGCCTGCGAAGCGGCTCCTGTAGAGGCATTTTGAAAATGCTAGAATTGTAAGCCGTCATTCCCTACAGCCTGAACGTCCATATCTTCCGACCTTAATACGTACGGCTTCTGGCTGTGGTTTTAACTGAAAGATGTTGTTTTCAGTGCTACATTTACGAAGGTAGCTGAATTGAAGGCATGCATTCTAAACGTGTCCCCAGGAGACACTCCGATCTCTTGTAGAAATTTATGTTTGTCAATTTCAAGCTATGGCAGAAAACGGTGGACAGCATACTGAGCATGTCATGCACCAGTCTCACGACAGGTAGAAACCGATACCATTCAGGACAGTTAAAAACCGATTTGTCTCATCCGATGTTGTATGACCTCGACGTGGTGCATGTCTTGCATAAGTAATAGTACAGCAACTGTTTAGTTGCGCAGTCATGTACACTGAACAGTGCGGCTGCCTTAATGTGCAACTCAAACCATAGCCTTCATTTTGCGATTCATCTGTCACTTGTAGCCTATCCCATTTATGTTAAGACGCTTACAGAGCCATCTATTGGTATATTTTCTTGGTGACGTTGAATCTTGCGTCAATAATATGCTGTTAAAATCTGACGTCATTCTAACCAGTGCTTTTGTTCCTTCAGCGTTTGAAATCTGGAACTTTAATTGTGGACTCCCTGTACATGTGTGAGGTGACCACCCTGAAGGTGACGATGGAAATTAAGGTGCAAGATAACTTTCCTGATTTTTACGGGGACATCCATGAAAATTTAGGGTGCTACCTCATAAATGGTAACTCTACAGTGGGTGGAAGCTAAGGGTGACAGTTCTTGAACTATGTGAAAAGAAACGTAAATTTGCCGGCCGCTGTGACCGAGTGGTTCTAGGTGCATTCGTCGGGAACCGCGCGACCGCTACGGTCGCAGGTTCGAATCCTGTGATGTCCTTAAGTTAGTTAGGTTTAAGTATTTCTAAGTTCTAGGGGACTTTTGACCTCATATGTTAAGTCCCATAGCGCTCAGAGCCATTTGAACCAATTGAAACACTTTATTCGACATGTGAACATCACTACAGATATTCGGATATTGACGTCGACATGTTTCATACATCTGGCATCATTGGTGGTGATGTGACACAGACGAACAGCGAAATTCTGGGTGACCCGCTGATGTGTCGGAGCATCGATGGTGTCGATGACCTCCTGAATGGCTGTTTTCAGCTCAGCATCGGCTTTGTCTTTAATAGTGTCCCACAAAAAGAAGTAGCATATGTTCAAATCCGGAGGATATGGTGACCAATGCCAGTGGCCTGTGGGTACCCCAGAGCCAGAATGCGGTCCCCAGAATGCTCCTACAGGACATCAGTCTCCTGCTTCAATGAGGTCGAGCTCAGTCTTGTATGGAACATATCTTAGCGAAATCAGGGTCACTTTGGATAATGGGATGAAATCATCTTGCAAAACCCTCACGTACCTTGCGGTGGTCACCGCGTCATCAAGGAACATCGCAACGTTCGTTTCACTACTACACATTGCACACCAGACAGGCACCTGTTGAGGTTGAGGAGACCTCTCGATCGCGAAATGCGGAATCTCATTCCCCCAAATTGGGCCAATTTTGCATATTGACGAACCCATCCAAACGAGAGTGGGCTTCGTCGCTAAATGCGCTTACTAGTTCCCATCATGCCCCACGGCCAACCGTGCGGTTTGAATATCCCGTCGTAAACCGTTCAGAAGTTAGGACGATTTTAATTAATGTAGTTGATAATTCTTCCGGGTTATTTGGCCGTGGTCCATGGAATTCTTCTATTCCGAACGTTCCGTCCAATACTACGTTTGACATCCTCAGAGGTATGGCTGGTTCTGCTGAGTCCTGCCGACGTAGTATTGGACGAAACGTTCGGAATAGAAGAATTCCATGGACCACGGCCATATAACCCGGAAGAATTATCAACAACAGTACCATCCGGTCCTGAAAGCCTTCATTGTATGATTAATCGATGTAGTTCAATAATTGTCACCATCTACATGGCGACTGTGCATCAGAATGCCACAAGCCGCGACCACATTCCTTCTGTCCCGGCGCTCCCTCGATACGGAGCACGTGGTCGCGGCAGCGAGGCACCGGCCTGGCAGGATTTCATCTGCCCTATTACAATCTGCCTGGCTGTCTGCAGCCGGATATTATTACATTCCTGTCGAAGGCGGCGCGCGTGGCCGCGTCCTCGCGGTGACGTCTCCCGACGCCTCCAGACGCCTAGACGCAGCCGAGCCAGCCCGGGCCGGCTCCGCCGTTTTATTGTGCCATAAAGACAGCGCGGCGGGCACTCTTTCTGGCCGGCCCGCCAGCCCGCTGTTAATTGGCGGGCTTCGCGACGGCTAATTGGCGTGCAGATTTATTGGCGTCGCCCTGCCGGAATGGCTGGCTCTCCGTCCACAACATAACGCGCCGCAAAGCAATCTCCGCCCCCGGCGCGCCGCCCCCCGATTCCAGTCCCGCCCGCGCCGGCCAAACGCCTTCCCGCGGTATCGATTTCACGCGTGAACCGATCTCCGCATTTCAGCTATTTGTTCACCGAACATTCGTAAACTTTAGATCATCAGACGCTTGACTCACACTAGCGAACGGCGAACTGATGTATGCGGCTGGCCATTAAATTTGCTACTCCAGAAAAGATAGCAAATAAATTAAACGAAATTATCGTGGGGCAACAGTATAACGGGAGCAATCGATGATAAATTTGTGCGTGATTAGAAGTGCACAGTGCTGCCATCTCTGTCAGTGACAACTGCTCTGACCAGGTGGACTATCGAGTAGAACTGAGCTTGTATGGCAGACACATGTATATCATTCCATGCTGCTTCAGCACTGTGGCACAATTTATCAACTACAGCGGCTATCAAGAGATGGCATGCCGATATCTCTACAATATAACACATTTTCTTGAGACCGAAAACATTCTCTCCACGAATCAGCACGGTATTCGAGAGCAACGCTCGTGCGAAACCCAACTTACCCTTTTCGCAAAAGATATACTGCGAACTATGGCTCAAGTGCGACAAGCAGTTCCCATGTTTCTACACTACTGGCCATTAAAATTGCTACACCAAGAAGAAATGCAGATGATAAACGGGTATTCAGTGGACAAATATATTATACTAGAACTGACATGAGATTACATTTTCACGGAATTTGGGTGCATAGGTCCTGAGAAATCAGTACCCAGAACAACCACCTCTGCCCGTTATAACAGCCTTGGTACGCCTGGGCACTGAGTCAAACAGAGCTTGGATGGCGTGTACAGGTATAGCTGCCCATGAAGCTTCAACACGATACCACAGTTCATCAAGAGTAGTGACTGGCGTATTGTGACGAGCCAGTTGCTCGGCCACCATTGACCAGACGTTTTCAATTGGTGAGAGATTTGGAGAATGTGCTGGCCGGGGCAGCAGTCGAACATTTTCTGAATCCAGAAAGGCCCGTAAAGGACCTGAAACATGCGGTTGTGCATTATCCTGCTCAAATGTAGGGTTTCGCAGGGATCGAATGAAGGGTAGAGCCACTGGTCATAACACATCTGAAATGTAACGTCCACTGTTCAAAGTGCCGTTAGTGCGAACAAGAGGTGACCGAGACTTGTAAACAATGGCACCCCATACCATCACGCCGGGTGATACGCCAGTATGGAGATGACGAATACACGCTTCCAATGCGCGTTCACCGCGATGTCGCCAAATACGGATGCGACCATTATTATGCTGTAAACAGAACCTGGATTCATCCGAAAAATGACGTTTTGCCATTCGTGCAGGCTCTCCTGTTTGTGATGTAGCGTCAAGGGTACCCGCAGCTATAGTCTCTGAGCTGATAGTCCATGCTGCTCCAAACGTCGTCGAACTGTTCGTGCAGATGGTTGTTGTCTTGCAAACGTCCCCATCTGTTGACTCAGGGATCGAGACGTGGCTGCACGATCCGTTACAGCCATACGGATAAGATTCCTGTCATCTCGACTGCTAGTGATACGAGGCCATTGGGATCCAGCACGGCGTTCCGTATTACCCTCCTGAACCCACCGATTCCATATTCTGCTAGCAGTCATTGGATCTCGACCAACGCGTGCAACAATGTCGGGATACGATAAACCGCAATCGCGATAGGCTACAATCCGACCTTTATCAAAGTCGGAATCGTGATGGTACGCATTTCTCCTCCTTACACGAGGCATCACAAGAACGTTTCACCAGGCAACGCCGGTCAACTGCTGTTTGTGTATGAGAAATTGGTTGGAAACTTTCCTCATGTAAATATGTTGTAGGTGTCGCCACCGGCGCCAGCCTTGTGTGAATGCTCTGAAAAGCTAATCATTTGCATATCACAGCATCTTATTCTTGTCGGTTAAATGTCGCGTCTGTAGCACATCATTTTCGTGGTGTAGCAATTTTAATGGCCAGTTGTGTAGATTTCCTAAAAGCATTTGACAGGTTGCCCCACTCCAGACTGTTAACGAAGTTACTTGAGTATGGAATAAAATCCCAAGTAGGTGAATGACTCGAAGACTTTTTAAATAACAGAACCCAGTATTTTGTCCTCGACGGCGAGTGTTCATCCGAGACAAGGATATCGACAGAAGCGCTCCAGGGAAACGTGATAGCACTGCTGTTGTTCTCTATAGCAGTCTCCGGTTGTTTGCTGATGCTGCTGTGGTGCACAATAAACTTGAAAAATGGTTCAAATGCCTGTACGTACTATGGGACTTAACATCTGAGGTCATCAGTCCCCTAGAACTTAGAACTACTTAAACCTAACTAACCTAAGGACATTACACACATCCATGCCTGAGGCAGGATTCGAACCTGCGACCGTAGCAGCAGCGCGGTTTCCGACTGAAGCACCTAGAACCGCTCGGCCACAGCGGCCGGCCACAGGAAACTATCGAAACTGAGTGGCACTAGGATCATACAAGACGACTTAGACAAAATTTGTAGCCGGTTTGATAAATGAGGGTTATATTTAAATGTAGAAAAATGTAAGCTAATGCAGATGTTTAGGAAAACCAAACCAGTAATTTTCGGATACACCACTGGTAGTGTCCTCCTTAACAAAGTCACGTCTTTTAAATATCTGGGCGTAGCGTTGCAAAGCGATATGAAATGGAGTAAACATGTGAGGATTATGATAGGGCAGGCAAATGGTCGACTTCTGTTTATTGGGAGAATTTTAGGAAAGTGTGGTTCGTCTATAGAGGAGACCGCATGTAGAACGTTTTTGCTCGAGTGTTTGGGATCCGCAAAAGGTCGGATTAAACGCAGACATCGAAGCAAGTCGGAGGCGGGCCACTAGATTAGTTACCGGTAGGTTTGAACAACTCGCACGTATTATGGAGATGCTTCGGGAACTCAAATCGAAATCCCTGGAGAAACGTTGACGTTCTTTTCGAGAAATACTATTGACAAATTTTAGAAAAACGTCATCTGAAGTTGACTGCGGAACGATTCTACTGCCGCCAACATACAATCCACGTAAGGACCCGTTGATGAGATCTGAGAAATTAGGGCTCATACGGGGGCACATAGATAGTAATTTTTCCCTCTGTTTATTTACGAGTCGAGTAGGAAAGGAAATGAATAGCAGTTGTTCAGTATACAGCCTGCCACGCACCGTACCGTGACATACGGGGTTTGGTTGCAGATGTGGATGTAGAAGCCGTGACTAGAGATTTACAATAGGTGAAGTACAGCGTGGTTATAATTAAACCCTCGCTATACGAGCCTGTGTCGACGGAAAACTACTTACTGAGTGACCAACTTTACAGCAATGACGTTCAGACTGCGCGCTGCCAGATTTGCGTTGTTAGCAGTGTTAGTGTCATGACTTCCCGTTAGGTGCCAGTACTGGTGTGGTGTCGTAGGGTTCAAACACAGCCCTTAGTGTGCATTACAGCTGTCGACAGTCAACACGGGTCTGCACAAGGTGAGCAGAGCTTCGCTCGTACAGCTGTGTTGTCAAAACAACAGCGGCAGTGCTGCTGCTCTTCCCGAGTATTGACGCATTATACGAATGCAGAGAGGTTTCCTTTCCGCAACGGGGCTGAAAAACATTATTCGGTAGATCGAAATAGCTGCAGTTTTAGAAATTGCTCCAGGAAGAGGTAGACGGTCAATTGCTCCACAATTGTTGAAAAGTTAATGTTGCCACGGTTGGTGTTCCTGGACGCAATGTACGATCTGTGTCACCACAGCTGAACATTCCATGGCCCACCGTTAGAAAAGCGATGCGAATAATTGTGAAATTGTGTGTATAGCGCAGTTCCAAGGCGTCATGAATGCAGAGAGTCATCACATGGGGCAACGTTTGGAACCTGGAACGTAAACACGGTACTCAAATCACAAACAAAATTGAAGCCATTTTGACTATTTTTCGACTGTGACTGTCCTAATAAATATGTAAAGTTTTCTTTTAAATTACCGCTACCACTCACAAACTTTGTTGACTATTGTATTACTTCTTTATTTAGCGACATGTTTCGAGGGAATACCTTATCTTCAGGCTAAATGGCATTACAAGAACAATTTTACAGTGAGGTCAGTGTGCTGCCCCACTGCATCCCTCACCTCGCTGTTGAGGTATAAAGTCCTGTGTCGTTGGGAACATGAGTGGCTAGAAGTGACCGACAACAAGCTCCGTGTCATCAAGCCCACAAATCGGCCGTGGCGCACTTCCTTCCAGCCTCGTCGTCGGGACGAGGTCCCCCTTACTCTTCTTCGCATCGGCCACACGCCTATGACGCACGGATTTTTACTCCGGCGAGAGGGCCCTCCGATGTGTGGCGCTTGTGGAGTGCAGATCACGATGCACCACATTTTATTGCACTGCATTTTGTTCGCTGACCGGCGGACTGCAGCGGATTTGCCGGCGGATCTGCAGTCTATTTTATGCAATACTCAAACCAATGTGGTTCGGGTTTTAAAGTTCTGTGAATTGTATCACATTTTTAACAAGATTTTGGGGAGATATTTTTAATGTGTCAACGGGGTGGCTAGCTCACCCAAATTTTTTCGTAAGTGGTCAGCCAGTCTCATTTCCATGTGCTGTTCTTTTAGCTCTTTTGTGTCTTGTTTTCCCTCTGCTTTAATTTCTTGATTAGCTATCTTGCCTCCAGATTGGTTTTAATGCATGGGAGAGTGCCTGTGCGATAGTCATAGTGTGGTCGTTTCGTGTGCATGCGTGTACGACAGTTTTCGTTCTTATCCACATTTGTTTGTTTTCATCGATGTCAGGGCGCTGCTAACCTCGCCGTTGGGCGACCATAAGTTCCCAAACCATACACATACTGAAGTTACATAGTCTTTTCGTGAACGCTGTGGTTATCTTTGTTCTTCTGGAGTGGCAGTCTCGTTGTGATGCGCTGAGGTGTTTTTCACTTTTTGGCAGCGCCACATTCCAAGAACTTGTGGTTTCTTCTTCTTTAGATTTCCAATGGGCCACGTTTCACATTCACATATTTCTGTGCCCCAGTAACATCTTTCTCAAAACAGTTTTAATATACAATGACAAGTTTCTTTTATCGAAAAAGGCTTCCTTTCCTGAAATACCTCCATCAACATCCGTACTCCGTCAGCGACCGGACGGCTCTCAGTGGAGGCTAATTCTGGTACCACTGCCTGTCCCCACTTCTCTGTTCCATTCGCGAATGACACCTAGGAAGAATGATTGTCGGTAAATCTCCGTGGACAGTGAAGAAGAAAACAGTGTTTTATATTGCAAGTTAAACTAAATAATTTGTACATAAATCAAGAAACATTCATTAGACAATTAGAGAGACAGTACAGCTGCTAGAACACTGACGTCATATTCAGAAGAACGGAGCTGCTCTGTCTGGCCATCGTGATTTGGGTCTTCCGTAGCTTTTCTTGATCGCTAAGGCAAATGCCGAGATTGTTCCATAATCAAGATCACAGCCTGCGACGTGTCCTATTATCTTTTAACATACTATGTATGCTGTAGGCTACATTTTGGCTCGCTGATTGGTAGTGTGCTAACTTGATAAATCCTGTATCATTGTGATGTGATCCTTGGGTGTCTAGATGAATCCGAACTAATATTATGAACGCCAAATTAACTATGTCTGTTACGCTGAACTGGTTTCATGATATTTGCTATGAAAATAGCTTGAACGCTGAGGAAAATCATAGGCTACTTTAGAACTAGATATTTATTGATCTTAGTAGTATAAGGCGATTATGGAGTAATAGTTAATCCTTCGAAAAGCTATTTACTCTTCGACTTTTTACTGTACTTCTGAATATGCTTTTATTGTTGATATGTTCTATGTAATTTGATTCAGTGTAATGAATACAGTAGCTATAAAACCCACAACGTGTTTAATCCATACTTACGAGGTGCATACAGAAAGTAGGGTCCAATTAGGCGCAAAATGGAAACCACTGTGAAATGTTGCACAGACGTGTTGAGTTGTGTCCTGAGTGTGCCTGTCGATCGCTTCACTTCGCTCTTTTCAGTTCAGAGCGCAAAGTGGTCACATAGAATTCCCTAAAACAACTGTGACTCCCGCCAAGTATGTGGATCTGGTGAGGGATTTCGCCTGAAGCTATGCAGCCCACGTAACATAAATGTCAGGCGTTTCTTTTTCCAAGACAATTTTCAGCCGCATTCTGCAGGGGCAATGAAGACGCTCCTGCAGTGTTTTTGATGGGAAGTGTTTCATAACCCACGGTACTGCACTTAATTGGCTTCCTCCGTTGTTCATCTCTGCTCACATGAACCCATGGCTGCGGAGACAACATTTTGGCACAAGCAACGAAAGGCAGACCAACGTAGAGAACTGGCAGCAAGCACAGGCGACTGCTTTCTGTGACGAGGGTACTGGAAAGATTGTACAACATGACTGCAAATGTGGTGAAAGGTGTGGCTAATTGTTGCGAATAAAAAATTTTTGATTTTCACAGTGGTTTTCCTTTCGCGACAGATTGGACCTTACTTTCCGATCAGCCCTCGTATATCATTCACAAGCATGTCGCATATTAGCCGCTGAGCGTCAAGCGCCTCTTATAGCTTCTGAGAGGCTTGAAGACTCACCACAATGGAGTCATTTAAATGCTGTACGACAAACAGAGAGACGTCGTGCCTCTACATATAGGATGTGGGAGGATTTTGTTGATGCTGCATTTGATTGTGATACGTAGGCGCAGCCGTGGGTAATAGGTTGACGCATGAGGGCTTCTGACATTATTGCACATACGAATGTTACAAAACTCGTGCTACATCGATATACAAATTACGTATTCTCTTTCTTCGTCAGTCTGAGGCTATTTCGTAATTTTAGGAGGTCCAAATTCTACTTTAGTACCGTCACCATCACTCACCGTAACAAAACTACAGATATGCGTCAACAACTCGTCGTCTTTCTGTTAGCGTTGCTGACCCGTGATCTACATCTACATCTACATCCATACTCCGCAAGCCACCTGACGGTGTGTGGTGGGGGGTACTATGAGTACCTCTATCGGTTCTCCCATCTATTCCAGTCTCGTATTGTTCGTGGAAAGAAAGATTGTCGGTACGCCTCTGTGTGGCCTCTAATCTCTCTAATTTTATCCTCATGGTCTCTTCGTGAGATATACGTAGGATGGAGCAATATACTGCCTGACTCCTCAGTGAAGGTATGTTCTCGAAACTTCAACAAAAGCCCGAACCGAGCTACTGAGCGTCTCTCCTGCAGAGTCTTCCACGATTACTAAATAATCCTGTAAAGAAGCGCGCTGCTCTCTGTTGGATCTTCTCTATCTCTTCTATCAACTCTACGTGGTACAGATCCCACATTGGTGAGCAGTATTCAAGCAATGGGCGAACAAGTGAACTGTAACTTACTTCCTTTGTTTTCGGATTGGTTCCCTGGCAGGTCGAATTTTCTTGGCTTCAGACTGGGCGTGTGTATTGCCCTTATCATCATCGATACACAAGTCACCGAATTGCCTTCAAGTGGATACCTGCATCAAGCGGCCGAAGATCCCGAACGGGGTCTCCTGGCCAATAAACACTCCCGCACCTATCACTTCATTTTACTGATATGTGAGTGCAGCTGCCGGTAACAGCTATAGTGCGCGTCGTTTACGATGGCGGCCGAGTTTAGGTTCGTTCTGCGCATCTGACGTCGCAAAACACAGTCAGCCAATGAACAGAGAACGACATTGCCAGAGCTCGACCGCAGTGCAGAGCATGGACGAGTGTCTTCAGTTTTAGAAACGTTCAGTCATAAATAAACTAATTGAACAAAAGTAATATCTTGATAGCAGACTTTCTTTTATAAAAAGTTTGAAAAAACATTCTTTATACCAATTGCTTCATATTCTATTAATTAATTAAACCAAACAAGCAATAAGCCTCCTAATTCAGGCGATAGCAAGGAAAGATGTTTGTATCGTCCTCAGGAACCGCTTTTTCGCAATAAAGAACAACAGTAATTGTTATTTCCTATTGTACTTCGACGAAACGTAATTCATAGTCATACCAATAGTGTTTGTCGGTATTTTGCGTTGAATTTTAGCCTCCTCTGGGAGTTCTGATAAACGATGAGCTTCGTTAGTGTAATCGTGAAGGTGTGTGGCTGCTAGTGAAAGGGTCTGAGTACAAACCTTGTTCGGTGCTTAATATTTTCTTTATTTAAAAACAACGTCGAAGTGTCTTACTTAATGAATTTTATTCGTTTGAATGTAATTTTTTGAAATTTCTAATGCTGTGTCTCTTCATTTAATCATAATAAGTTTTCGGTTTTTCTAACTTTGTCCTACAATATTTCTTTTCATAGCAATTAAAAACAATGCAAAGGAACACATACAATATTCATGTTATCTGTTTTGTTTGTGTATCTTCTCTTTAGTCTACTTTCTTTTGATTGATTGAGGTGCTTTAAAATAAAGCCAAACGCGCCTGGTATAAGTAAAACTTTTATTACAGTCACGAGAGCCGGAGTATTTCTCAGTATTACATACGACATCTACCTGGTACTTAAATCAAATGAGATACTGTTATACAGTAAATTTTATATGAAATTTAAGTATCTTGTCCGCATTTCATTCTCAACATTGTGGCAACTAAAATCGACCATACGGAAAGTATACGCTATGGACTTTTACATCTGAAAACTCTTCAAAATTTCGTGCAATGGTTTAGTACATTTAATGCTACACAATAACTACGTTGAACATCGAAACAAAATGAAGTCATTTATGGGGATATGGTATCAGTTAAGAAGATGTGTAAAAATCTAATTTTTGGGCCAAATAGTTTTTGTGAAATCGAATTATAAGTGTGTCAAAGCAGTCGGAACACTATGTGTCCGCACAGGCGAGCAGTGCAGTGATGATAAAATCGCGCACAGCGCGGAATGCGGCCGTGGTTAATGCGGCCGTGGTGGCTTTACTTCATTAACTGCGCGCTCCCCCCTAAAGGTAAATTTGCGAACTACGCTTTACTACGGCGCTGCTTCTCTTGGCACGTGAGTCGTGTGCAACTGGCAACGCAGCGATCGCCCGCGTCTGGGCGGGCATGCGCGAGCCGCCAAGATAAAAGAATTGAACTGTAGTAAATAAATACATGGATGGATTTATAGAATTAAGGACATCATGTGGCGTTCTTCCCAGCAGTTGACAATGGACGAGCGTGGCGTACACTTGTCATATCTCTTAGCGCTGGAACTGACTTAGTTAACCACCCCCTATCACCAGAAGAGCCTTGCGCCTCTCGGCGACCGGAACCGTAGGTGCTGACAAAAGGCGGGTGCGCGCATTTCGTGGCTGAAGAGGGACTCAGCCCGACAAGTAGCGGCGGCGGTGTCAGGCGCAGGGCGGCGCGCCTCATTTGGCCGAGAGGCGCCGCCCCCGTCGCCCCTGCCGCCCCCCGCCACCGCCTGCCACCGGCAACAGAGCGCCGCGACGGCGGACCGAGCGCCGGGGGCGGCCGCTGAAAGGCGCCGCTCTCGCGGAAGTGATTATTCCGGCGAGGCCGGCGCCGGGCTGTCCTGCCCCCGCTGCACAGTGGAGGCGGCGACAACGGCCGCCCTGCCTACAAAGCCGGCGCCTGCAGCAAGCCCTCCTCGCTGCCTCCCTCCGTCCCTCGCGACGCCTCGGGACGATCCGCGCGGATGCCCGCATGGAGCCCTAAGGCGCTCCTCTCACGCGTCGCCCTCCGAAGAATGCCTTCGCTCAGTACTGCTCTTCGTCTCCAGTATTCTCCGCGTTTCCTTTGACACAGATGCCACTCGTTACAACTTTTCGAACTGAAGCGCCTGGTGAAGAAATCTGCTTTATGCGTAGAGATATATTATTATTTTCTGTTTCTACAACTTCATGTAATTCGTTGTTGTTGTGGTCTTCAGTCCAGGGACTGGTTTGATGCAGCTCTCCATGTCACTCTGTCCTGTGCAAGGTTCTTCATCACCCAGTACCTACTGCAATCTACATCCTTCTGAATCTGTTTGGTGTATTCATCTCTCGGAATCCCTCTGCGATTTTTACTGTCCACGCTGTCCTCCAAAATACTAAATTGGTGATCCCTTGATGCCTCAGAACATGTTCTAACAAACCGACCCCTTCTTCTATTCAAGTTGTGCCACAAATTGCTCTTCTCCTCAGTTCTGATCAGTACCTCCTCATTAGTTACATGATCTACCCATCTAATCTTCAGCATTCTTCTGTAGCACCACGCTTCGAATGCTTCTATTCTCTTCTTGTACAAACTATTTATCGTCCACGATTCACTTCCATACACGGCTACACTGCATACAAATACTTTCAGAAACGACTTCCTGACACTTAAATCTATACTCGATGTTAACAAATTTCTCTTCTTTAGGAACACTTTACTTGCCATTGCCAGTCTACATTTTATATCTTCTCTACTTCGACCGTCATCAGTTATTTTGCTCCCCAAATAGCAATACTCATTTACTACTTTAAGCGTCTCATTTCCTAATCTAATTCCCTCAGCATCACCCAATTTCATTCGACTCGATTCCATTATCCCCGTTTTGCTTTTGTTGATGTTCATCTTATATCCTCCTTTCAAGAGACTGTCCATTCCGTTCAGCTGCTCTTCCAGGTCCTTTGCTGTCTCTGACAGAATTACAATGTCATCGGTGAAAGTTTTTATTTCTTCTCCATGGATTTTAATTCCTACTCCGAATTTTTCTTTTGTTTCCTATACTGCTTACTCAATATACAGATTGAATAACATCGGGGATAGGCTACAACCCTGTCTCACTCCCTTCCCAACCACAGTTTCCCTTTCATGCCCCTCGACTCTTATAACTGCCATTTGGTTTCTGTATTTTACCCCTGCAACTTTTAGAATTTGAAGGAGAGTATTCCAGTCAACATTGTCAAAAGCTTTCTCTAAGTCTACAAATGCTAGAAACGTAGGTTTGCCTTTCCTTAATCTTTCTTCTAAGATAAGTCGTAAGGTCAGTATTGCCTCACGTGTTTCAACATTTCTACGGAATCCAAACTGATCTTCCCCGAGGTCGTCTTCTATCAGTTTTTCTACTCGTCTGTAAAGAATTCGCGTTAGTATTTCGCAGATGTGACTTATTAAACTGATAGTTCGGTAATTTTGACATCTGTCAACACCTGCTTTCTTTGGGATTGGAATTATTACATTCTTCTTGTAGTCTGAGGGTATTTTGCCTGTCCCATACATCTTGCTCACCAGATGGTAGAGTTTTGTTAGACCTGGCTCTCCCAAAGCTGTCAGTAGTAACGTCTATTATTCTACACAGAACGTCTGTTGTTTCAGAAGACGTCTGTCCAAAGTCTCCAAGACATAGCCACAATACGCACACATCAAATGGTAGTGCATCTCTCCAAGATTTTAACTAACATTCCAGGTGTTAAAAGTCGACACGGTTTGTGTAGCGGATTGGTTCAAATAGTTCTGAGCTCTGTGGGACTTAACTTCTGAGGTCATCAGTCCCCTAGAACTTAGAACTACTTATACCTAACTAACCTAAGAACTTCACACACATCCATCCCCGAGGCAGGATTCGAACCTGCGACCGTAGCGGTCGCGCAGTTCCAGACTGAAGCGCCTAGAACCGCTCGGCCAACGTGTCCGGCTTGTGTACTGGAAAACGTCAATATGTCTTGCAGATAACTGAAATCACTGCTTCTCCTGCTGACTGGAAAGGCGCTGCGACAACAGCTCGTTTTGGATATCTGTTCATTGGGTTCCCTATCTAAAGGCGAAAAACTAATTAAGGAGTGTATAATTTGTCTACATATTCTGACACGCCGGACACGTAGTTGTGATCCCTGAAACTACAACTCGATGTGTATAACGACTCGAAACTGGATGCTCCATATGTTGATATGTGTCATTTTTGTCTATGTCTTGCAGTTGTCCTAGTTGGCCTCCATATCTGAGTAGTCACAGTAGAAAGATCCAGGTTCGATTCCCTCTATAGCCGACGAATTGTCCTTGATTGCGGGGAGGGGGGGGAGGGGGTCTTGTACTGTCTGCACTCAGACTCATGATGCCGACTGAGGAGCTACTTGACTGAAGACCATTTACTCCTTGGCCTGGAAAGTCTGCAAAGTGGCCGGAAGAGCGGTGTGCTGACCACACGCCCATCCGTACCGCATCCATATGACTGCCAAGGCAAAGGATGACACGTCCGCTGGTGGATGTCCCTCGGGCTTTCGTGGCTTGGTATGTGGTTGTCTTCAGAAACCCCTCAGGTACCTATGAATAACCAAATGTGTTCATAGTGGTATCGCCCAGAGATCGCGGTGGCTCACCAGAGTCTGCGGCTCCCTGCAACCGGCAGTGACGTATGGTGGGCGCTCCTGATGGCCACCTCTCCCCTCTCAGCATACCAGTGCCTTACAGGGGGCGGTCATCTGAGTGCTGAGCAGCCGGCAGCGGTGGCCGAGCGGTTCTAGGAGCTACAGTCTGGAACCGCGCGACAGCTACGGTCGCAGGCTCGAATCCTGCCTCGGGCATGGATGTGTCTGATATCCTTAGGTTAGTTAGTTTTCAGTAGTTCTAAGTTCTAGGGGACTGATGACCTCAGAAGTTAAGTCCCATAGTGCTCAGAGCCATTTGAACCATTTTGAGTAATGAGCATGCAAGGGCTCACCCCAGTTCGTGACCTCGGCTACAACAGTCAATATGGTAGTGTAGGACCTACAAGTAGTTAATGTTTCTGATGTACTTTTGTAAATGTCGAACATTCTGTCTCCAGAGGACGGTTTGTTACTTAGTACGTCATGTGATACTTTTATAGTCAATGAAATTTATAAATTATCTAGTACTACTGTGACAGAAAACTGTGTCAAAGTTAAGTAAATGTCTAATTCATTTATCTAAAGAAGTGGACTAATATTTCATACGTTCTAGCTTGATGAGCCTTCTCCCAGGATAATGAGAGAACTCACTTTTATGGAGCTACGGCCGGACGAAAGTAGTTTTGTCAGGTCATAACATTAATGGTGTGATTCCATGTGCTGTGCTGAGTTGTTTTCATTTCACCCGCAAAATGGAAACAACATCTCGGCAGAACATCTGGAAGCACACCATTAATCAGTCACACCGAGAAAATTTGACCGATCGCAACCCTGCATATTTCGAGTAGCGGTATGAGACAGGTGCACACAATGAAAAGCCTGTGTCGTTAACTTCAGTTTGTTTTGGAATTGTGAAACACGTTTTATAGGAACATATTATGATGATTTTTGAAAGCAAGAAATCTGCTCTATAAAAATCAACATGAATGTTTCAGACAGAGATCTTCCGTAACTCAGGTCATTCTGTTCGTCCATGAGACCTAGAGTGCCGTAGAATTCGGCACTCAGTTTGAGGCCGTGTTCCTTGACTTCAGGAAGCCGTTCGATCCAGTTGCACATTATCGTTTAACGAACAAAATATGAAATGACCGGGTGTAGGACTAGATTTGTGACTATCGACTTTTACCGATAGCACTCAACACATCGCTATTAACGGAACGCAATCGAGAAGTGCGAAGAAAATTTCTCAAGTACCACAAGAAAATCTCATAGGACCGTTTCTGTATGCAAGTATACTTAAATGGACTACTGGATAAGATCGCAATATCTGTGAGGCTGTTCGCAGGTGATGCGGTGTGTATGAGAAGGCAGCAACGCCAGAAGACTGCGGTAAACTGCGGGAAGACGTACAAGGAACTGACGACTGGTGCACCGACGGGCAGCTGACTCTCAACCTAAATAAATGTAACCTATCGCGCATCAACAAGCGGGGAGGTCCACAACTGGACGATTACACTGCTGGGAACAAATTCATGGAAACAGTATTTACTGTTTGATACGTAGCAATAGGCATCCAGTGTAACCGAAAGCGGAGTGAGTGTATAAAACTAATTGTTGGAAAAGCGGACACTAGGCTGAGACTCAATGCAAGAATCTGAAGAAAACATAATACAGCTACCGAAAGAATCGGTTTGGAAAACACTCGTTCGTCTGATTCTTTGTCATTGCTCATCCGTCCATTTCCCTTGGCAGCCTGGATTAATAGAAGAACGCAGAAGCTCCAATGAAAGGCGATGTGTTTGTCTGCACGAGGGTATTACGGAGACGTTCAACAATCTCCATAGGCGGAGGCTACCAGATGGTCATCGCGCATCGCACAAATGTTTATCACTCAAATTCCGACAAAGTACGTTACGGGAAAAGTAAGGCAACATATTATTTCTTCCAACATATGTCTCACGAAATGTCCACAACGAGGAAATACGAGAAATTAAAGTTGATACTAATGTTCACTGAAGTCATTCTTCCCTAGTTCCACTGGCGAGTGAAACAGGGAAGGAAGAAATAGATAAGTGGTGCAAGAAATTAGACGTACCAACCCTCACACTCCATGAGATTGAGCGTAGAGATCTATCTATAAGTCTATACGTAAATAGTTTCTCAACTACTTATTTTTTAAAAAAAAGGTTCAAATGGCTTTAAGCACTATGGGACTTAACAGCTGAGGTCATCAGTCCCCTAGACTTAGAACTACTTAAACCTAACTAACCTAAGGACATCACACACATCCATGCCCGAGGCAGGATTCGAACCCGCGACCGTAGCAGCAGCGCGGATCCGTACTGTGACGCCTAGAACCGGTCGGCCACCCAGCCGGCCTCAGTGGTTAAAAAATCGAGTCAAATTTACAAAGAACTTGGCAGTAAGAGCTCACCTACCTATATGATGATGCCTAGATGATACACTGATTCCGCCGGCCGGAGTGGCCGTGCTGTTCTAGGCGCTACAGTCTGGAGCCGAGCGACCGATACGGTCGCAGGTTCGAATCCTGCCTCGGGCATGGATGTGTGTGATGTCCTTAGGATAGTTAGGTTTAATTAGTTCTAAGTTCTAGGCGACTGATGACCTCAGCAGTTATGTCGCATAGTGCTCAGAGCCGTTTGATACACTGATTCCGTTGAGAAGGCCACAGCGGCCACAGCGGCCGGCTGTTTATTTTCCATTCTTCTGTTTCTGTCGTCAAAATACATTAAATCTGCGAAGATACTGAGTAATATAGATCAATTTGGATTATCTCCGAATGTCTCTCTTTTTAAAATCCTAAACGAAGGATTTTGCTGTTCGCTCTACAAATAAACTGTCTACCCACGATCAACGATCAACGGGTGTGGGACTGAATACATAGAAATAGTAGCTTCGTTCGAGTTTCTTTAACTTCTGCCGTGAGGTTTCTGAGGACATAGCAAATGTCTGGTATGCCTTTCTCTCGCCATATGTGAAACGTTGGTTTTCGCAGAGTCAACTGAAGTTTTCTCATGTACCATCAAGAGTTTCTACATTTCTTTCCTGTTGTAAGGGCTCTACATTATGCTTCAGGAACCATAATTGCGGGTGAAAAACAACGCTGTTTTTTAAGTGATATGAGAGGGACAGAAATAGATCAAATTATTATTCGCTAATGTGTGTATTCAGCGCCACGTTGACAAACCTCCAACTGGTGCAGTTACATACGCCGCTATCAGGCCTCATCGCCTAGTGGTAAAGTGCGAAAACAAGAGGTCGCTATATCAAATGCCGGTTGAACAACGGGAATCTTTAGTCAAAAGGCGAGGTAGTCCATTGCTTCTGGTCGGGGCGCTGGCTACCGTCCGTAAAATAAAAATAAAAAATAAAAGAAAACAAAAAAGGGAGTAAAATTTTCCTCGGTACACTTTACGAGACGTCATCCGGAGTCCACACAGAACCAACCTCGCTGAAGAAGAAAGACGAGGAAGAAAAAAGAGTCGGTATAGCGCGTGCCTAGAGATCGACAGGTCGCGATGTGGAATTCCGATTGAGAAACGGAAATTTTTGGTCTGCCTCTGAACCAGCCTTCACCTCTCAACGACCTGAGAAGTCGGCAGGAATGACACGTCATTCGGATTCCGCGTTAAACTTGGGGTCTCCTTTCACTGATTGGACAACTGGGACACGCAAGTAATTGCAGTGGCCTCCAGTTAAAAGACGTGCGCTCAGCTATTGAGCAACACTAAATAATTATTATTATTTTAGTGAACGTAACAGTAGTAACTCTTCCCATAATGTTGATTAAGGGCTCTCCGTAGATGGATATTCTTTACTTTGCTGACGTTTCTGTGTCACGTAGCTTACTGTAATCAAGGAAAAAGAAGCCGCCTCCACTTCCCTGATGACAAGAAGCGTGGCCGGGGCCAGTAAGAGCACCACGGGGTCAAGATTTAGGGTCACGCACAGGCTTTTTATCTGGCCTCGTAAGGAACGGCACACGCGACAGCACAGTGGGGTGGGGAGGGGAGGGGGGGGGCTGCTCCACGGTATTCAGTGGGCGCGGAAATACCTGCACGCTCTCGCTTTCCAATTCCTTAACTCGACGAGCGCGGAACTGCATTTTCATACCTCCTAACTATCTTACTTTGGCCTCATTGTTTCATTACTCACGTCTCAGGCATTTCATTTGTTGACAGTAGTCTCATCAGAACACTGGCTGTAACTGAGCTTCTGCTCCCGGTTGTTGTGCATATCTTTGCTTTATACTAAGTAATCAGCAATAACTCTAGCATACTGTTTGCAAGGCTCTGTTTCGTATGAGAGTGACGTTACGACTGAAATTACAACAACATTACAAATTGAAGTACGAAGACTGAGAATAATGTTTTAAGGACTCTATACTGCATGAAAGAAGCTCTGCAACAAAAGCTACAATAGGATTAAAATTTAACGTACGAATGTATATCTATATACATTTAGCAATCGGGTACAGTCTTTTGTTGCAGCCTATTCCACTTCTACGGGAGAATCATCTTGATACAGTGATAAATGCTATAACTTAGCAGTACTGTCGTCCCACCAACGTGTGATGCACAGTAACGCAAAAATCAAGTACGATTTCGTCTATATTCATACTATAGATGTTCTCTTCTGCTGATTGTCGATATAATGATATTGCTGACGTTTACGTTCCTTAACGGAAATCTATCGATCTTCCGATCGTATTCTAATAGCACAATATGCAGCTGGTTGGTAACTTTTAGAGTTTCTACATATACACTATCTGATCAGAAGTATTCGGACACCTGTATGTAAGGCACTACTGGCCATTAAAATTGCTACACCAAGAAGAAATGCAGATGATAAACGGGTATTCATTAGAAAAATATATTATACTAGAACTGACATGTGATTACATTTTCACGCAATTTGGGTGCATAGATCCTGAGAAATCTGTACCGAGAAAAACCACTTCTGGCCGTAATAACGGCCTTGATACGCCTGAGTATTGAGTCAAACAGAGCTTGGATGGCGTGTACAGGTACAGCTGCCCATGCAGCTTCAACACGATACCACAGTTCATCAAGAGTAGTGACTGGCGTATTGTGACGAGCCAGTTGCTCGGCCACCATTGACCAGACGTTTTCAGTTGGTGAGAGATCTGTAGAATTTGCTGGCCAGTGCAGCAGTCGAACGTTTTCTGTATCCGGAAAGGCCTGTACAGGACCTGCATCATGCGGTCGTGCATTATCCTGCTGAAATGTAGGGTTTCGCAGGGACCGAATGAAGGGTAGAGCCACGGGTCGTAGCACATCTGAAAGGTAACGTCCACTGTTCAAAGTGCCGTTAATGCGAACAAGAGGTGACCGAGACGTGGCACCCCATACCATTATGCCGGGTGATACGCCAGTATGGCTTCCAATGTGCGTTCACTTCGATGTCGCCAAACACGGATGCGACCATCATGATGCTGTAAACAGAGCTTGGATTCATCCGAAAAAATGACGTTTTGACATTCGTGCACCCAGGTTTGTCGTTGAGTACACAATCGTAGCGTCAAGGGTAACCGCAGCCATAGTCTCCGAGCTGATAATCCATGTTGCGGCAAACTTCGTCGAACTGGTCGTGCAGATGGTTGTTG
Source organism: Schistocerca americana (assembly GCF_021461395.2). NCBI lineage: Eukaryota > Metazoa > Arthropoda > Insecta > Orthoptera > Acrididae > Schistocerca > Schistocerca americana. Next base: position 65,413,631 of record NC_060125.1, read on the forward strand.
TCTTGCAAAAGTCCCCATCTGTTGACTCAGGGATCGAGACGTGGCCGCACGATCCGTTACAGCCATGCGGATAAGATGCCTGTCATCTCCACTGCTAGTGATACGAGACCGTTGGGATCCAGCACGGCGTTCCGTATTACCCTCCTGAACCCACCGATTCCATATTCCGCTAACAGTCTTGGATCTCGACCAACGGGAGCAGCAATGTCGGGATACGATAAACCGTAATCGCGGTAGGCTACAATCCGGCCTTTATCAAAGTCGGAAACGTGATGGTACGCATTTCTCCTCCTTACACGAGGCATCACAACATCGTTTCACCAGGCAACGCCGGTCAACTGCTGCTTGTGTATGAGAAATCGGTTGGAAACTTCCCTCGTGTCATCATGTTGTACGTGTCGCCACCGGCGCCAACGTGTGTGAATGCTCTGAAAAGCTAATGATTTTCATATTTTAGCATCTTCTTCTTGTCGGTTAAATTTCGCGTCTGTAGCACGTCATCTTCGTGGTGTAGTAATTTTAATGGCCAGTAATGTACATAATCAACCCGCAGATGTGACTGGAGTGGTCCATCCATGCCCCCACCACCCCGTATGAAAGGAGGAGAGGAGTGTTACGTTGTCGGTAGACAAGCAGTAAAATCAGAATTGGTTGGTAAGGACAGCTCGGTGACTTCGAACCTAGATGGACGTCGAACCATTGGATGTCGTCAGCGACACATCAACGCTTCTAAATCTTCCCAAGCCAACTGCTGATGATGCGCTTGTGAAGTGGAAACACGTAGGAACGACCGAAACTAAACTAAGATTAGGCAGACGTCATGTATTGACGGACAGGCACGGCTGAGCATTGCGGAGCGTGTTTGTAGAGTACAGCATGAAATCAGCGGAAGCAGTCAAAAGTTGGAACCCTGTACGTCTCGAAGTAGAATTTAAATACAGCAACCACTAACGGATCGGGCACTGCCATCGCCGTATGAGTGAAAATATAACAACTACCTATGCACAACCCGTTTTTAAACGCACACACAAGTAAACTAATAATTAAAAGTTTTGAGTGTATAAGAAAATTAGGTGTTATATCGAATTTTACAAAAAGGGGAAATATGTTTTACATAAACGAAATTTAGAAAAGAATGTATTTTCATTTCGAAAATAAATAGTGTTGCGCAAAAAATCACACCACAATAATTCTGGGTGACATTTCAATTACTTAAATAAGTTCTAGGGTTCTGTACCTAAATCGATAGAAACGGAACCCTTATGGGATCATTTTGCTGTCCGCATGTCTGTCTGTCTGAATGTTAAGACCCCTTTTTCTCAGGAACTGGTAGAGGGGTCAAGTTGAAACAGGTGCCAAATACTAAGACCTACAACAACTTTTCGGTGTGAAATATTTAAGTTTCCAAGTCAATGCAATCAAAAGATAGCGCCATTTATGTCACATATTTCGATACTAGCAAAGCTACCTATCAAAACCTTTAGGATACTTCCCACTGACCTAGAATCACTCTCATCAAAACCCATAGAGTAGTTCCTATTGAGCTAAAATCATGAAATTTGACAACACGCGTCGTTTCACGGTACAACTAATGGAAAAAATTGACAAATTGTTCATTTGTAACTGTATCACACTTTTTTTGCATTTGTTGCCCGTCCATCTGTCTTTTTGTCCGTGAGTTAAGAAACCTTGGTCTCAGGAACATTTACAGGTACCACGTTGAAATACATGTCAAATACTAAGATGTAGGTCCCTTCCCAGTGTAAATAATTTCCAAGTCGATGCAATCAAAAGATACCGCCATATGCGCCACACTTTGATACTCGCAAACTCACTTATCAAAAGCGATACGTGAACTATCTAAATACATGTCGTGCCCGGTGGTCTATCGGTAAAAACGCAACCAGGATACTGAGAGTCCGCGGGATCGAATATCGGTCGGACAACGGATTTCTCACTCGAAACTGTTCTTATTATCTATACACATAACTAAGTTTTACGGAACCCTCAGAGCGCAAGTCCTGCTCCAACATGTCCTGTTTTTTAGTAGCAATACTCTCACACGTTCTTTTATAGGTGTTGAGCATTTTCAAAACGTGCTTTCAAGATATAAAATTAAATACACTATTAAACAGAAGCAACATCATGTCGTTTTCAAAGAAAGAAGAAATCATATTATAAATCTGAAATACTAATGTACTTTTGAGATTGACAGCACTTGTACTCTCTTACAACATTAAAAACTCCGTCCGAACAGGCCTCGGAAGGCCCAACGGTACCGACAGGCCACCGTGTCATCTTCAGCCGATAGGCGTCACTGGATGCGGATATGGAGGGGCATGTGGTCAGCACACCGCTCTCCTAGCCATTGTCAGTTTTCATGACCACAGCCGGTACCTGTCAATGAAGTAGCTCCTCCACTGCCCTCACAAGGGCTGAGTCCACACCGCTCGCCAACAGCTCTCGGTAGACTCGGACGGTGACCTATCCAAGTACTAGCCAAGCCCAAAGCGCTTAACTTCGGTGATCTGAAGCGAATCGGTGCTAACATTGCGGCAAGGCCATTAACTGCAACACTGAATGATGAATGAGAAAAAGTTAGCAGCAGTTATGAAACATTTCCAGTTTCACGACCAGCTGTCAACTAATACACTACTGGCCATTAAAATTGCTACACCAAGAATAAATGCAGATGATAAACTAGTATTCATTGGAGAAATATGTTATACTAGAACTGACATGTCATTACATTTCCACGCAATTTGGGTGCATAGATCCTGAGAAATCAGCACCCAGAAAAACCGCATCTGGCCGTAATAACGGCCTTGATACGCCTGGGCATTGAGTCAAACAGAGCTTGGATGGCGTGTACAGCTACAGCTGCCCATGCAGCTTCAACACGATACCACAGTTCATCAAGAGTAGTGACTGGCGTATTGTGACGAGCCAGTTGCTCGGCCACCATTGACCAGACGTTTTCAAAAAGTGAGAGATCTGGAGAAAGTGCTGGCCAGGGCAGCAGTCGAACATTTTCTGCATCCAGGAAGGGCCGTACAGGACCTGCAACATGGCGGTCGTGCATTATCCTGCTGAAATGTATGGTTTCGCAGGGATCGAATGAAGCGTAGAGCCACGGGTCGTAACACATCTGAAATGTAACGTCCACTAGTGTCGTCAATGCGAACAAGAGGTAACCGAGACGTGTAACCAATGGCACCCCACGCCATCATCCCGGGTGATACGCCAGTATGGCGATGACGAATACACGCTTCCAATGTGCGTTCACTGCGATGCCCGCAAACACGGATGCGACCATCGTGATGCTGTGAACAGAACCTGGATTCATTCGAAAAAATGACGTTTTGCCATTCGTGCAACCAGGTTCGTCGTCGAGTACACCATCGCAGGCGCTCCTGTCTGTGATGCAGCGTCAAGGGTAACCGCAGCCATGGTCTCCGAGCTGATAGTCCATGCTGCTGCAAACGTCGTCGAACTGTTCGCGCAGATGGTTGTTGTCTTGCCAACGTCCCCCCATCTGTTGACTCAGGGATCTAGACGTGGCTCCACGATCTGTTACAGCCATGCGGATAAGATACCTGTCATCTCGACTGCTAGTGAGAAGAGGCCGTTGGAATCCAGCACGGCGTTCCGTATTACCCTCCAGAACCCACCGATTCCATATTCTGCTATTAGTAATTGGATTTCGACCAACGCGAGTGGCAATGTCGGGATACTACAGGGTGTTTCAAAAATGACCGGTATATTTGAAACGGCAATAAAAACTAAACGAGCAGCGATAGAAATACATCGTTTGTTGCAATATGCTTGGGACAACAGTACATTTTCAGGCAGACAAACGTTCGAAATTACAGTAGTTACAATTTTCAACAACAGATGGCGCTGCGGTCTATGAAATTCTATAGTACGATATTTTCCACATATCCACCATGCGTAGCAATAATATGGCGTAGTCTCTGAATGAAATTACCCGAAACCTTTGACAACGTGTCTGGCGGAATGGCTTCACATGCAGATGAGATGTACTGCTTCAGCTGTTCAATTGTTTCTGGATTCTGGCGGTACACCTGGTCATTCAAGTGTCCCCACAGAAAGAAGTCACAGGGGTTCATGTCTGGCGAATAGGGAGGCCAATCCACGCCGCCTCCTGTATGTTTCGGATAGCCCAAAGCAATCACACGATCATCGAAATATTCATTCAGGAAATTAAAGACGTCGGCCGTGCGATGTGGCCGGGCACCATCTGGCATAAACCACGACGTGTTCGCAGTGTCGTCTAAGGCAGTTTGTACCGCCACAAATTCACGAAGAATGTCCAGATAGCGTGATGCAGTAATCGTTTCGGATCTGAAAAATGGGCCAATGATTTCTTTGGAAGAAATGGCGGCCCAGACCAGTACTTTTTGAGGATGCAGGGACGATGGGACTGCAACATGGGGCTTTTAGGTTCCCCATATGCGCCAGTTCTGTTTATTGACGAAGCCGTCCAGGTAAAAATAAGCTTCGTCAGTAAACCAAATGCTGCCCACATGCATATCGCCGTCAGCAATCCTGTGCACTATATCGTTAGCGAATGTCTCTCGTGCAGCAATGGTAGCGGCGCTGAGGGGTTGCCGCGTTTGAATTTTGTGTGGATAGAGGTGCAAACTCTGGCGCATGAGACGATTCGTGGACGTTGGCGTCATTTGGACCGCAGCTGCAACACGGCGAACGGAAACCCGAGGCCGCTGTTGGATCACCTGCTGCACTAGCTGCGCGTTGCCCTCTGTGGTTGCCGTACGCGGTCGCCCTACCTTTCCAGCACGTTCATCCGTCGCGCTCCCAGTCCGTTGAAATTTTTCAAACAGATCCTTTATTGTATCGCTTTTCGGTCTTTTGGTTACATTAAACCTCCGTTGAAAACTTCGTGTTGTTGCAACAACACTGTGTTCTAGGCGGTGGAATTCCAACACCAGAAAAATCCTCTGTTCTAAGGAATAAACCATGTTGTCTACAGCACACTTGCACGTTGTGAACAGCACACGCTTACAGCAGAAAGACGACGTACAGAATGGCGCACCCACAGACTGCGTTGTCTTCTATATCTTTCACATCACTTGCAGCGCCATCTGTTGTTGAAAATTGTAACTACTGTAATTTCGAAAGTTTGTCCGCCTGAAAATGTACTGTTGTCCCAAGCATATTGCAACAAACGGTGTATTTCTATCGCTGCTCGTTTAGTTTTTATTGCCGTTTCAAATATACCGCTCATTTTTGAAACACCCTGTATAAACCGCAATCGCGATAGGCTACAATCCGACCTTTATCAAAGTCAGAAACGTGATGGTACGCATTTCTCCTCCTTACACGAGGCATCACAAGAACGTTTCACCAGGCAACTCCGTTGAATTGCTGTTTGTGTATGAGAAATCGGTTGGAAACTTTTCTCGTGTCAGCACGTTGTAGGTGTCGCCATCGGCGCCAACCTTGTGTGAATGTTCTGAAAAGCTAGTCATTTGCATATGACAGCATCTCCTTCCTGTCAGTTAAATTTCGCGTCTGTAGCACGTCATCTTCGTGGTGTAGCAATTTTAATAGCCAGTAGTGTACGTTACTAGCATGTATCGAGTGCTGCACTAGTCTGCTGCGAACCTCCTTCCCCCCGGGTACTGGCTCTAACGGGCACAATAGCCGCTTGTCGAACACTCATGTGCCGTCCAGGAATTATACATCACAGCCAGCACCCTCCTGGCGGATTGTTTAACGCGTTAGCAGCCGCTGCCAGCTCGTCCTTGCGCAGTGCCGCCACGGTGCCGTAGCTGCCGCGGGGCGCTTCCGGTGAGGCGCGCGCGCGCCGCTCCACAGTCGCTTCTTAGCTGCCGGCCAGCCCGCGCCGCGGAATTAATTTGCATGTCTCCCTCACCGGCGTAAAACTTGCTTGCCAGAGTTTTCCAATTAGCCGGACGGTGCGGCGCTCGCTTTAATGCCATTAGGAGCGGCGTTGCTGAGACCGCCGTTTCCCCAGCCAAAGTGTAAAGGGCGGCTGCGGGGGTGGCGGCGGGTGCGGCTGTGGGGGCGGCGGCCGCCCCACGGCGACTGGCCGTCGTCTCCTTATCCACGGTAATTCCCCTCACGCCTCCAAGTTCCCTAACGGCCAGTTATCGAAACAGAAACTGATAATTCTGCACGCAGCTGTTCACTTACAGACCCTTGGTCCTTGTGTTTGTACCTTTCAGTTACGAGCGTTAAGTGAGGAAGGAATCACTGTCCTCCCCTTATTTCCAAACATATTATACATCAGTTTCAAAGGGAGCATTAGGCACTATTTGACTACTGGAAAGGAATACAGTAGAAGACGAATGGATAGCTTTGAGAGATGAAATAGTGAAGGCACCAGAAGCTCAAATAGGTAAAAAGACAAGGCCTAGTAGAAACTCTTGGATAACACACTCGATATTGAATTTAATCCACGAAAGAAGAAAATATAAAACTTCACCAAATGATGCAGACGAAAGAGAATATAAACGTTTAAAAATGAGATCGACGGGAAGTGCAAAATGGCTAAGCAGCAACGATAAAAGTTGAGGATTTAGAGGCATGTTTCACTTGGTGAAAGATAGGTATCGCCTAAAGGAAAATTAAAAAGGTCTTGAGGGAAAAGAAAGGAAAAACTGGTACAAGCCGACCTCTGGGAAGATCACTTTCGATTCCCGAGAAATGAACGAACATCGCGACGCAATACTGACCTCACGACTTACCTTAGAAGATGGATTAAGGAAAGGCAGACCTACATTTATAGCATTTCTAGACTTAGAGAAAGCTTTAGACATTGTTGACTGGAATACTCTCTTTGAAATTCTGAAGCTAGAAGGGGCAAAATACAGGGAGCTAAAGGCTATTTATAACTTGTTCAGAAACTAGATGGCAGTTACAAAAGTTGAGGGGCATGAGAGGAAAGCAGTGGTTGAGAAGGGAATGGGACAGGGTGGTAGCCCGTTATTCAGTCTGTACACTGAAAAAGCAGGAAAGAAAACCAAAGAAAAATTTGGAGTAGAAACTAAAGTTCAGGGACAAGAAATAATAACTTTGAGGTTTGACACTGCAATTCTTTCAGAATCATCAGAGGACTTGGAGGAGCAGGTGAACGGGATGGACATGGTCTTGATAGGAGGATATAAGATGAACATCAAATCAAGGATAATCGAATTTACTGGAATTACGTTAATTGATGCGAGGGAAATTAGATTAGGAAATGAGATGCTTAAAGTAGAAGATGAGTTTCGCTGCCTGAGCAGCAACGTAACTGATGATAGCTGAAGTAGAGAGGATATAAAATGTAGACTGGCAATGGCAAGAAAAGTATTTATGAAGAAGAGAACTTTGTTAGCATCGAATATAGATTGAAGTGTTAGAAAGTCTTGCCTGAAGGTAGATGTCTGGACTGTAACCATGTATGGAAATGAGAATACAAGCGCTCGAAATGTGGTGCTACACACGAATGCTGAACATTACATGGACAGATCACTCAACTAATGAGGGAGTACTGAATAGAACTGGGGAGGAAAGAATTTGTGACATAGCATTACCAAAAGAAGGGATCAGTTAATAGCATCAATAGTTTAGTATTTGGCGGAAGTGTGGGGGGTAAAAATCGTAGCGGGAGACCAAGAGGTGAGTGCAGTAAGCAGATTGAGATGAAGGTTGTAGTAGTTATTCAGGGATGAAGAGGCTCGCGCAGGATACAGTAGCATGGAGAGCTGCATCAAACCAGTCTTTGGATATAACAACATGATACACCAGAACGCAAGGCAGTTGATAAAAAAACAATTTTTTTGCATCAAATGGCAAGAGATTTGCATTTCTTCTCACTACGGAGTTTGCCTGGTTGACACACGAGACCGTTTGCGTCTCTAAATTACCTGGGTAGTCCCACGTTGGTGCCGGATCCGCAAGTGCCCTGCTCTAATCCTTGTCGTGGTTGCAGGTACTTTCATTTATACTAGGCTCGCAAGGGGCATGAGCGTTACTGCTTTTAATTTATGTTCACTAGTCTCTACATCACCCTTTTGACTCTAATACTTCTTACATACGTCTGAAAGAGTTTCGCTATTATTATCTTACGAATCACAAGTACAAACGTCAATAAACTATAGTACGAAATACACACAGATAGATTCTGTACATATAAGGAAACTAAAACTCTCTCGAGAAATGCACTGCCGGAAAAAATACAACAGTCTCAAGGAAAAGGTCATTTTATTGAGAAGCGAGCTGGCAAGTCTTTCATCATTGTAGGGTGTATAACACCAGGTTCAGACCACATGAAACACACATGTCACAGCAAAGGGTGCCCGAACAGTCGTATCAGTACAAATACAGTGTTTTGCCCCTTCTAGCGACAACGCAAGCGACTTTTCTCGCATCCAAACGCTGATAAAAGTGCAGAATGACAACCTGCGATAAAGAGTCCCAAGTAATTGATCCTTTTGTTGCAACTTGAGAGGGTTCTTACAGGCCCTGCAGAACGAGTAGGTACGTGTCCCACAGTGGTCGCGCTGGCCAGGGCAGTTGCCGTTCACCACGAAGAGCAGAGTGACAGCAGCCGTCTGTTACGTGCACTGCCCTGTTGAAAAAGCACACAGGCTTCCTGTCGCAGAAATGGAAGTACATGGGGATAACAGCATGCGCAATGTTGCGGGCACTGGTTACTTCCCCTTGTAGAAATGCGAAATGTGACCGCGAGTTGTAATTGATTGCTCGCCTCAGGATGAAGCCTGGGATGGGACCTACGGCTCGAGAGAGAATGCATTTTCGAATAGACCGCTCACACGTGTACGTCCATCATTCGTATACAGAAAGAACATACTCTCATCGCTGAAGACAACAGAACGCATTACACTCTCCCGTACATTCTTTCACGATTATATTTTAACTAAAGTTCAGTCTTGATCACAATACTTATGTCTCAATAACATAGGTGACCGGTTTAGGTTATATTTATATAACCATCTTCAGACCCATGGCTTCCTTGGAGGATGGTACGCGGAGCTCTCCTCAGCTGCTACGAAGCAGCTACGTTGACTTCGTAGCAGCTGAGGAGAGCTCCGCGTACCATCCTCCAAGGAAGCCATGGGTCTGAAGATGGTTACATAAATATAACCGCAACCAGTCACCTATGTTATTGATACATAATTGTTGCCATCAAGAGTGAACTTTAGTTAAAATATAACATTTTATTGATCACTGTTCCAAAAATGTTTATCAAAACTCTTTCACGACCCTAGAGCAGATAAAGCTTCGCATTGGAGTGGTGTCAGTGGTAGCCTGGCCAGAGGCAAACGCGATTACAGTCCTGCTGCAAGGAGACGGTTCCCAGTGGTCCGTGGTGACACAGCAGGTGCAAAGTGTGCCGGATTTGGCCCCTGAATCTGCACGATACTCGGCTGGCCTCGGCTGCATGCACCGTGTGTCGATTTTGACGTGCGTCAGTACTAGGCGTCCAGAACCTCGTCTACAGGAGTGGGAATGTTCCACAGACCTCTGATGAGGACAATGAGTCACCACCGTTACTATATGCCAGACATGCGCAGACATCCATCCAGCTTCCCCAGCACACACAATGCGACCCCTTTCAAATGGCTGGAGCTGTTCAACAGGAATAAGTACTTCTATGTGATCGTACCCTACAATGAATGTTGCAAACACTGTTCACCACCAAACTCAGCACAGTCAAACCAGAGGCCAAAGAGACAGGCCTCCTTAGCGCATTGTGATGGCCAATGACCGTGAGAAATGAATCACTAACACTGCAGTTCCTTAGTATGCACGTACTATACCCAGCTGCTGTTGAGCGCCGTCCTTGAGGGTATTGCTTACCATCCCCCGACCCCCAACGCTGTCTTCCACGCAACTTAAGGTAGGTAACCCCAATCTACACCATCCGCCCCAGGTGTCGATGATGTGAGACGGGTTGTCTAAACCGGAGCCGCTACTTCTCAGTCAAGTAGCTCCTCAGTTTGCCTCACAAGCGCTGAAGGCTCCTCGCGTGCCAACAGCGCTCGGCAGGCCAGATGGTCACTCATCCAAGTGCTACCCCAGCTGGACAGCGCTTAACTTCGATGATCTGACAGGTGTCAGTGTTAGCACTGCGGCAGTTCTGTTGGCGCTGATGATGCTGTAGTGCATCGGGAAGTATCATCGTCAAGTGACCGCAGGAGCAGAGAGGATGGCGCAGACAGAACTTCTGTTTGGAGTAATGAATGGCAGTTTCCTATAAATGCAGAAAACCCTATGTTTAAGCAGATGATCGTCAAAAACAATCCTGTCAAGCTCCAATACAATACTGCTGGTGTATTTCTTCAGACTTCCAGATCGATAAAATGTCCAAGCATAGTGTTGCGAAGCCATATTAAATGGAACGATGACGTAAGGTCTGTAGTAGGGAAACCGAATGGTCGACTTCAGGTTACTGGGAGAATTCTAGGAATGTGTGGCTCATCTATAAAGGAGACTCTTTACAGGACACTAGTGGGACGCATTCTTGATTACTGGTCCAGTGTTTGGGATGCACATCAAACATCGAGAAATATCACACAAGTGCGGCTGGGTTTGTTACCGGTAGGTTAGGTCAACACAAGACTATTATGGAGAATTTTTGTGAACTCACATGGGGATTCCTGGAATGGAAGACAACGCTTGTTTCCATACACACTACTGAGAAAATTTTGAGAACAGTTATTTGCGTCTGACTGCAGGACGATTCAACTGCCACAGACGTACAGTTCGCGTAAGTACAGCGAAGGCTAGGTAAGAGAAATTAAGGCTCTTTTGGAAGGTACAGATACTCCTCTAACCGTCGCTTAATTTGCAAGTGTAACCTGAAAGGCGATGACTAGCAGTGGCACAAGGTCCCCTCCGCCATACACCGTACTGTGGCGTTAAAAGAGGTGGGAGAAAGCAATTGAAACGCTTGTTCTTCAGAGAGTCGAAAAAACCTCGTTAACTCTAGCGTATTCGATGCCCGTTAAGATAGCTGTATGAGCAGTCCCAGTAATGGGCATATCTTTCCCAGAATCATGACAATAGGAGGGGTAGCCTTTGTAGGGGCCGTGCGTAAGAAGGGCAGGCGTGGGGGGCAGACTATGACGTCAGTATCGATAGGACGCGCCGATTTTGTTTGCGTTCTTTGTCGGAGAACGCAGGTGGCATTCTCAGAGGCAGCAGAGCTATTATGTTGATGCTAACAAGCGACGATAGAGGTCGCCTTTCAGCTTCTACTCGCGTGTTAACGGTGCAACGAAAAGCACGCGCTATTTTACGGTTCAGGGGCCAATATGTTTATTCATCTCTATGATAGCGTCGTAGAAAATTGATTCTCCTTTAAAAAAAAGTATCGGAGTTTCCGTCCAGTGTCTCCTCGTTAGATTTTGAGCTCTGACAGCTACTTTTTTGAATTTCCAGTGCGTCGCGAATATTAGTGTTACGCATTGCTATATCTTGTTTCCTTGGCATATTAGCTAAAGAATGACTTGTAAAGTAGAAGAATGCTTCCCCGTGTCAGTCAAGGTTAATTTTCTTTGTTTTGAGCTATTATTTATTACAAGACTCGGTAGACGAAATTTATCTATTAGTATCATCCAGAGAGGTGAAATATACAACGGTCATTCAATAAAAACCTGGAATTTTTTAAAATTATCTATTCGACAATGTAATACAAAACTTATTTAATTTTCAACGTAAGCTCTCTCAAGATGTATGCGTTTATGCCAGCAATGGACAAGCTTCTCAAGTCCACATGCAAATAATTCTTGAGAGGCGTGTGATTAACCAGTGCACTGTTGCCTGGACATCATCAGCGAACCTTGAACTACTAGGAGCTTCTTTCAGTGGGTCAAAAATATGACAGTCCGAAGGTGGCAGATTCGGCAAATTCGCAGGCTGCGAGAAGCAGACGAACTTCAGGTCTCCCTACACACCTGCAGCACCTTTCTGTCATATATGATGTCAAATGTTTTGAAATCCACCTCGCAAACACTTTCTTGAACGAGTACGTCATGAACAATACGATGGGCTATTTCGATGCTAATGTGCATCGTTGGCGCATACGACTCGTTGTAATACCCGTTTTCCCGTATCAACTGATCAACTTTCACAGTGTTCTTCTCCGTGACTACACAGGCAGAGCTCCTCGGGTGTGGGGAATCTTCAACACTTGTTTCACCCTATTTAAATTCATCTCCCTACTCGTACGCCTGCGTTCTATACTGCCACCAGACAGCGAATTTCTATTGATTTCAAGCCTTCAGCTGATAGAAATCTAACGACGCTGCTCTGCTCCACGTTGCTGCAGATCTGCAAGAGTGCCGCCATCTTGTTTCTCTGATTCCCAGCATCCTGTTTGCGAGGCTGGTGTGCCAGCCCCATCTGATAATAGTTCTAGGACACCACCAAATTTTAACAAGGAAGCACAAACTTTGGCGAAGTTCTGTATTTTTATTCATATTCTCCAGTTATTTATAGAACGGACCTTTTATCGTGTTCGAAGAGAACGCTCACAGTTTTGTACATCTGTGATCTATTGAATCTAGACTGATGTGCAAAAACGCACATTTCTTTCTCAGGGAATTTGATTCTGTTCTAGCTTTTAATACGTTCTACGTCAAAGGGAAATTAAGAATATTTTTGGGGACCTTCGCTTTCGAGTCTCGCTAAAAGCTGGTTTTGTGGATTAGAAGTAGTTGCCGCAAATTACGGGCCGGTAATTTGTGGATGCAGAGCTGACGTCGAGAACTGTCCCAACCGCGTTCCATCGGGTCCAGAGAAAGCGGCCAAGACATCAACTTGAGTTCACTATAACGTTCCTCAAACCGCTGTAGCATTATTCAGGTTTCTGGCACGGACAGTTGTCCTGTTGGAAGATGCCATCGCCGTCGGGGAAGACATCGGATGTGAAAGGATGTGTACCGGCCGGGGTGGCCGAGCGGTTCTAGGCGCTACAGTCTGGAACCGCGCGACCGCTACCGTCGTAGGTTCGAATCGTGCCTCGGGCATGGATGTGTGTGATGTCCTTAGGTTAGTTAGGTTTAAGTAATTCTAAGTTCTAGGGGACTGATGACCTCAGATGTTAAGTCCCATAGTGCTCAGAGCCATTTCAACCTTTTTTTTTATTTTTAATTTTTTTTTTAATTTTTGGCACTACAAAATACGAAGCAGCTTCATACATTTTCCCACCACCTACGAATGAGAATTCCACCCTTACACCTCTGTTTTACCAAGGAAGTGACTCTCAAAACAGACCTAAAATAAAGATCCAGATGTGTTAAGCGTTTAACGCAGTGTTTCGTAAAAACAGGGAAGACCTTGAGGGTTCAGCACGTTTCATTTTATCATTCACTCTCGAATAATACTAAACGTTCCTTTAAATCTCGTTTTATCTACAAGTATAACGGCAATATTCCTTAGCTATAATTACTGTGCCTATGTGAGCACTGTAAAATAATCTCAAATAATTTCGGGAACTATTTACATTGTGATTTCTCCGTACACGGCTACTCATAAGTACCACGTGGTTATAATTAACGTGCAGCTTCGCATGAAGATGCGGTATCAGCCGTAACTATCATATGGCAGCGAAACGTGTTCGATATGGTAATGTGTTAATGCGTAATTGGTTTACGCTGCAAAAAGTTAGTTCCAGTTTTGGCTGCCAGATGCAAATCTGGCGCTGTACGGTATCTCGTCAACCTCCCGGGGCTCACAACGAGCAAATTGTGTAAGCGTCGGTTTAATAATAAAATCGATAGTATGATTTCGTCACCTGTTTAACTTTTACTCTCCACGTCCCATTCCTAATTCATGACATATAGAAGCAGCTCTATAAGTGTTTCTTGCATTCACGGCGCCAGATTTGCACCTGGTGGCCAAAACCGGAACTAACGTTTTCTGTCGTAAATCAGTTTCGGAATAACGTATTAGAATATCTGACCGGTTTCGCTGCCATACGATAATTAGAGCCTACACTGGACGTCTTTGAGTAGTTGCACTGTAATTACAATGACCCAATAGCAGCAGTGCTTCAGAAGACGACTGCATGAAAACCACAAAACATACAGAAAACTGACAGATATCAGTGGATAGAGCATCTGTCCCAGTTTGGACTCGTAATACTTATCATAGCGTAGTTTCAGAGCGCAGCACTAGGGGGCTGGCGTGTCAGGACATGTAGGAAAATAGCCCGCTCCTTATTGTCTCAACGAATCAATTTGCATCTGCAGTTGGGTTAACAAGTGAACAGATTCCGAAGGCGGGCTATTGGCGTTGCGTTGTTTCAGGCAGCAGCAGACCTGACTTCAATGAATTGCAAGAACGTATTCGCATTTGGAATGCCAATAAAAAATTTAAAAGTATAGAACTGAGCACCTTTAATTTGGTTTGAAGCTTGCACAGATGGTCTATGTACTGGTATGTGTGTATTCTCTGTATTTCTTGTAGGTTCCCTGTACTCACCTTTGAAACCACGGATGTACTTATGAATACCTGTAATTATTGTATATTTTTACCAAACTGCTGGAAGTGTTGTTCAATAAATATAAGTAAAAAATTGGGTTGAACTTACCAAGAACAAAAAATAACACGCACGATAGGAAGTATCCTCTGCCGTGCACGTCACAGTGGTACGGGAGGGCGGGTATGGAAGTAGCTGGAACCACGGATCTACGGAGGAAAGGGGCCCTGAATATTACGCAGTTGCTGGTCACGCTGACGTCCTCTGATAGGTCAGCAGGTCAGTCGAGGCTGCAGCTGTAGCGACGGGCGCACTTGTCGGTAATTCGCCCGCAATGGGAGCATCGGTTTTTGCGAGCGGGACAGGCGAGGCGCGGCGGCCCCTGGAAGTGACAGCGGCGCCGCCACAAAAGGCCGACGGACAGCTGAATCGCCACAATGGCGCCTAATGGGCCGCTAATTGCCCCGGGCAGCCGACAGGCGGCCTGAAAAGCCGGCAAACTCGACCTAATCGCAGCCGACTGGTGCTCAATGCGCCGGCAGGTGTCCGCTCCGCTCTACGCAGGCCTGCGGTACGGGACGGGACGGGACGGCCGGTGTGACCGCAGCCAGCGTCGCGTCGTAGGCGAGGAGTGGGGGAACACTGACGGCCCGGCTACCACTTTGCGGTGACGTAACGACGTCGTAACCACACTGTCCCACCTAGGTCAGGTAACAAGCTGCCGAGTCCTCTAATGCTAACAAATCAATAGTTTTTTATTTGTCCTCAAGATCATATTCATAATGAACGTAATTATATGAAAAGTGTCAAAAGAACAAACATTAAGCACACTACGCCTTCAGCACACAAACACACACACATACACTATATATATTCCCTGTGATTACACCCATTATGCAGCCAACACATACATACACTACCGGCCATTAACATTGACACACCAAGAAGAAACGCAGATGATAAACGGGTATTCATTGGACAAATATACTAGAACTGACATGTGATTACACTTTCACGCAATTTGGGTGCATACAACCTGAGAAATCAGTACCCAGGACAACCATCTCAGGCCCTAATTTTGGCCTTGATACGCCTGGGCATTGAGTCAAACAGAGCTTGGATGGCGTGTACAGGTACAGCTGCCCAAGCAGCTTCAACGCGATGCCACAGTTCATCAACAGTAATGAATGGCGTATTGTGACGAGCCAGTTGCTCAGCCACCATTGACCAAACGTTTTCAGTTGGTGAGAGATCTGGGGAATGTGCTGGCCAGGGCAGCAGTCGAACATTTTCTGTATCCAGAAAGGCACTTACAGAACCTGCAATATGCGGCCGTGCATTATCCTGTTGAAATGTAGGGTTTCGCAGGGATCGAATGAAGCGTAGAACCACGGGTCGTAACACATCTGAAATGAAACGTCCACTGTTCAAAGTGCCGTCAATGCGAACAAGAGGTGACCGAGACGTGTAACCAATGGCACCCCAAACCATCACGTCGGTTCATACGCCAGTATGGCGATGACGAATACACGTTTCCAATGAGCGTCCATCGCGATATCGCCAAACACGTATGCGACCATCGTGATGCTGTGAACAGAACCTGGATTCATCCGAAAAAATGGCGTTTCGCCATTCGTGCACCCAGGTTCGTCGTCGAGTACACCAGCGCTGGCGCTCCTGTCTGTGATGCACCGTCAAGGGTAACCGCAGCCACGGTCTCCGAGCGGATAGTCCATGCTGCTGCAAACGTTGTCAAACTGTTCGTGCAGATGGTTGCTGTCGTGAAAACATCCCCATCTGTTGACTCAGGGATCGAGACGTTGCCGCACGATCCGTTACAGCCATGCGGATAAGATGCCTGTCATCGCGACTGCTAGTGATACGAGGCCGTTTGGGTCCAGCACGGCGTTCCGTATGACCCTCCTGAACCCACCGATTCCATATTCTGCTAACAGTCATTGGATCTCGACCAACGCGAGGAGCAATGTCGCGATACGATAAACCGCAAACGCGATAGGCTACAATCCGACCTTTATCAAAGTCGGAAACGGAATGGTACGCATTTCTCCTCCTTACACGAGGCATCACAACAACGTTTCACCAGGCAACGCCGGTCAACTCTTGTTTGTGTATGAGAAACCGGCTGGAAACTTTCCTCATGTCAGCACGTTGTAGGTGTCGTCACCGGCGCCGACCTTGTGTGAATGCTCTGAAAAGCTAATCATTTGCATATCACAGTATCTTCTTCCTGTCGGTTAAATTTCACGTCTGTAGCACGTCATCTTCGTGGTGTAGTAATTTTAGTGGCCAGTAGTGTAGAACACATCTCCTCTTCTTCTTTCTGCCTGTCCACCTCATCCTCTCACCTCTGTCTATCTCTTTTTCCCCACTCTCTCCGCCTCATGATCTCATCCTCCCCTCTCTTTGTCCATTTCCTCCACATACTCCCTGTGATCGTATCTTCCTGCCCCCTCTCTCTGACCATAGCCACCTCACACTCTCGCTTTCCAATTCTGCCTGCCCCTCCTCCTTATCCACCTGCCCACTACAATTCTACAATGTCCATCTGCCTCATGCATTTCCCCGTCCGCTCCTCTCTCAGTCCATTTCCTCCTCCCTTCTCTCCTTGCATCCCCTCTTCTATCCATCTCAACCTGTCCCCAAACATGCACATCAGCACATGTAACACCAGCAACGGTTAAAATGGCTCTAAGCACTATGGGACTTAACATCTGTGGTCATCAGCCCCTAAAACTTAGAACTACTTAAAACTAACTAACCTGAGGACATCACACACATCCATGCCCAAGGCAGGATTCGAACCTTTGACCGTAATAGCAGCGCTGTTCTGGACTCAAGCGCCAAGAACCACTCGGCCACAGCGGCCGGCTAACACCAGCAATACCTCTCACTAATGAGGCATATACTTCTCTGACAATATGCCTCTCGTGCAGGGCATGCTACACATTACTGGTGTGAAAATCATTTATTTGTCCCTTATGCACAGGCCTCCACGAAAACTAGGTTGGTAAGGCAGGCCGATACTGCTCCAACGCAACACGTCTGTCATGCAGGGCAGTCTATACGTTGGGAGCCCCTTACGTATAGGCTGCCCTGCAAAGCAGGCTGTTTTGGCAGGACGATGGTGTTTACATACAACATTCTTCACATGCAGTGCAGCCAATATTCCCAAGGCTGGGAAAAACTCGTTTTTGCCAGTATCTTCGCTTCTGTTGGAGATAGGAGGCTAGTGGTGTTACTTGTGAGTCCTGAAGTCTCTGTGCCAAATTTAGTTGAATTAGATCCAGGGCTTTGAGATGAGACCCCAGACATATACACATGGTTCAAATGGCTCTAAGCACTATGAGACTTAACAGCTGAGGTCATTAGTCCACTGGACTTAGAACTACTTAACCCTAACTAACCTAAGGACATCACCCACATCGATGCCTGAGGCAGGATTCGAACCTGTGACCGTAGCAGCAGCACGGTTCCGGACTGAAGCGCCTAGAACCACTCGGCCACACCACATATACACAACACACTGTATCTCTCTCTCTCTCTCTCTCTCTCTGTCTGTCTGTCTGTCTGTCTGTCTCTCTCTCTCTTTCTCTCTCTCTCTCTCTCTCTCTCTCTCTCTCTCTCTCTGTGTGTGTGTGTGTGTGTGTGTGTGTGTGTGTGTGTGTGTGTGTGTGGAATTATGTATATGTATGAGAGCTATTTTTGAGCCCATAGATCAGTTGGTAAAAACTAAACCCTGATACGATCACCTTGCTGTCTGTCCGTCCGTTTGTCTGTCTGTAAGGGCCCCATTTTCTCAGGAATGTGTACAGGTATCAAGTTCACACTTATGTCAAATACAGCCACTGCTCAGATTTATGTGAAATTTGAGTAGCATGGTATAGACGCAGGGGGAATGTGATGGAACAAAAAAGATTAAATAAAATTTTACCATTAGACAGTGCTGTAAGGGGATTAACGTAAATGGGGTCGGCTACAACTGATAGGTGAATCGCAACACAACTGCCATGGTTTGAGTTGCGCATTACACCATCCGTACTGTTCAGTGAGAATGACTGCACTCAACAGTAGCGGCACAGTCAGTTAAGAAAGCCTATCACCACGGCAAGGTGTGTGAAATCTTAAGGGACTTAACTGCTAAAGTCATCAGTCCATAAGCTTACACACTACTTAACCTAAATTATCCTAAGGACAAACACACACACCCATGTCCGAGGGAGGACTCGAACCTCCGCCGAGACCAGCCGCACAGTCCATGACTGAAGTGCCTAAGACCGCTCGGCTAATGCCGCGCGGCACGGCAAGGTCGTACCACATCGCATGGGAAAACCGGTTTTTTAGTTGTCCTGAGGCCAAAAACAGCATAAAAATCTAAATGGCATCTTTTTTCATTGTTCTGGGGTCAGAAGAAGCATAAAAAGGAAAATGACAGGTTTCTAGCTGACGCGAAATTGGCGCAAGACGTGTTCGATATGCTCCCAACCGTTTTCTGCCACAGAACGTTCCACAACAGATCGGCGTGCCTCGGGGTCACGTTCAGAATGCTTTGCGCAGTGCGTGCCGTCAATTTGTCTATGTTCGTAATTGGAGCACTGAACTCAGCTTTCAGATAATCCCACAGCCATAAGTCACACATATTAAGAGTAGGTGATCTGGGCGGACAGGCTATATGGAAAAGACTGCTGATAATTCTGCCATATCCGAAATGCCTCCGCAGCAACCGCTTCACTGGAGTACAACGGGTGAAAGAGCGCCATCTTGCATAAAAATGATTCTACCCACATACCAACGCTGTTGAAGGGTTGGAATGACGTTGATGTGCCTAATATTCTTCTAGCGCTGACCAGTAACAGTACACATAAAATAACTCGTCTCCCCGAAAAAATACGTCCTTACGATAAATGATGCCGCGAACCTCTATTACAACGCAGAATGAGGTGGTACCGGTTAATGTGAGTGAGGATTTTCCGTTGCCCATGTTCTACAATGCCACATGTTGATTTGTCCTTGGAGATGGAAATGGACTTCATCTGTCGACAGGATGTTCCTTGGCCATTCATTGTTCACTTACATGAGAGCAATAAATTTGAGAGCGAACGTGTCATGGTGGCAAGTTAGCAGGAAGCGACTAGGTTTTTATGCATCGCGCTTGAAGTAGCGTCCAACGTTCGGATAATACCCTCTGCTCTGCATGTTTACGCACCACCCCTCGACTCCTCCTGCAATGCTGTGTCACATCCACGAGAGACGTCTGATCGGCTGCTTTCCTCCCTCTGCCACGCTGCACTTCGAAGAACCTGTCTTTCCGAATTTTGTAACCAGACTCTTAGCAGACGTCAGACCAATGCATTTTATATACCCCTGAGAGTCAGGGACGTCTGCTGGGCTACTAGCGCACAGTCACCGATCCTGTAAAAGAGCTTCACCCGCAGCTTGCGGTCCTTTATGGAGACAGTGTCGGACAGAAACTGAGAACAGCCTTGTGCCTGCCGCGCGTCTGTTGGTGTGCATATTCTGACGTTTGTAGCGCCAGCTGTTGGTCAAATTTTCTTTCAATTCATTTTTGCTCCCTGGCGTTTCTCCCTGCGCCAATAATATGGTGTTCAAATTTGACGTCATTCTGAGCAGTGGTTCTCTTTCCACAGCATTCTGAAAATGGAACTTTAATTAGGGACACCCTGTGCTAATGTCTACGATCCCATAGCGGTGTGAAAAAGTGAAGTTTCTAAGTCAACGCAGTGAAAAGATACGGCCATTTGTGTCACATATCTTGAGACTTATCGGCCTATGTGGCCGAGCGGTTCAAGGCGCTTCAGTCCGGAACCGCGCTGCTGCTACGGTCGCAGGTTCGAATCCTACCTCGGGCATGGATGTGTGTGATTTCCTTAGGTTAGTTGGGTTTTAGTAGTTCTAAGTCCAGGGGACTGACGACCTCAGATGTTAATTCCCATAGTGCTTAGAGCCATTTGAACCATTTTTTTCTTGAGACTCGCCAACTCATCAAAGCCTATGGATGGACTATTTAAACACATATTGTGTCTAGTTGTGTAGCAGTAAAGCGCGTGTCTAGAAACGAGAGGCCGTGAGATCAGATCTCGCTCGCAAGTCAAATTTTTCAGCCATCGCTTTAACCTACCCTTTCGCACCACGATACTAAGTAGGTCAGTGACTCGCAAGTCGCTGTTGTAATGTCCAGCAGAAAGATATGCACCAGGCAATTACCCACACGAAGTAATTATTTTTATCAGTTGTACTTATAATTAAGTTTGTGCAAAACCTTCAGGGTACAAGTCCTACAAGCACTTGTCGGGCTTCTTTTTCAAGGTCCAGTCGGTCGTGAAATGGAAATCACAGCGGAAATAAAAAATGTTTTATTTGCACACAAAAAAGTGACCCCACAGAAGACATGCTTAGATGTCAATGTAACTTTGTACATTTACACACCATCACTGGATATGTAAATGATTAGGGCTGGAATTATCTGTGACAAGTAATACGGCCAACACAGTGCGTTAGTGTTGTTCATATTTACTGTTGCCTGGTATATAAGCGGCGTCAGATATTGAGTGATCACGGCGACCGACACTCATGTGAGACAGATTTATCTGCGTTTGCATCTACATACATACTCCGCAATCCACCATACGGTGCCTGGCGGAGGGTACCTCGAACCACAACTAGCATCTTCTCTCCCTGTTCCACTCCAAAACAGAACGAG
Organism: Schistocerca americana; assembly: GCF_021461395.2. NCBI lineage: Eukaryota > Metazoa > Arthropoda > Insecta > Orthoptera > Acrididae > Schistocerca > Schistocerca americana. The sequence goes on from NC_060125.1 coordinate 65,434,870, forward strand.
GGAAAAATGACTGCCTATATGCCTCTGTACGAGCCCTAATTTCTCTTATCTTATCTTTGTGGTCTTTCCGCGAAATATAAGTTGGCGGCAGTAAAATTCTACTGCAGTCAGCCTCAAACGCTGGTTCTTTAAATTTCCTCAGTAGCGATTCACGAAAAGAATGCCTCCTTTCCTCCAGAGACTCCCACCCGAGTTCCTGAAGCATTTCCGTAACACTCGCGTGATGATCAAACCTACCAGTAACAAATCTAGCAGCCCGCCTCTGAATTGCTTCTATGTCCTCCCTCAATCCGACCTGATAGGGATCCCAAACGCTCGAGTAGTACTCAAGAATAGGGCGTATTAGTGTTTTATAAGCGGCCTCTTTTGCAGATCAACCACATCTTCCCAAAATTCTACCAATGAACCGAAGACGACTATCCGCCTTCCCCACAACTGCCATTACATGCTTGTCCCACTTCATATCGCTCTGCAGTGTTACTCCCAAATATTTGATCGGCGTGACTGCGTCAAGCGCTACACTACTAATGGATTATTCAAACATTAGGGGATTCTTTTTCCTATTCATCTGCATAAATTTACATTTATCTATATTTAAAGTTAGCTGCCATTCTTTACACCAGTCACAAATCCCGTTCAAGTCATCTTGTATCCTCCTACAGTCACTCAGCGACGACACCTTCCCGTACACCACAGCAGTAGCTGACATAATTTGAAACGGGTCTCATAATAGGTCCTCATTTGGTCAGGTGGTCGAATGCTGCGGTATCGCCGGCCGGAGTGGCCGAGCGGTTCTAGGCGCTACAGTCTGGAACCGCGAGACCGCTACGGTCGCAGGTTTGAATCCTGCCTCGGGCATGGATGTGTGTGATGTCCTTAGGTTAGTTGGATTTAAGTAGTTCTAAGTTCTAGGGGACTGGTGACCTCAGAAGTTAAGTCCCATAGTGCTCACAGCCTTTTGAACCTGCGGTATCAAGATTTGTGAAGCATTTAGATGTGACAGTGGTCTATGTTGGACAGCATGTGAATGCGAGGGCAGGCTTACTGTTCGTCAATGTTCTGATCGACCACGTCTGATCACAACAAGGGAGGATCGACGTATTTTGCTCCCAGCACATCAGAACCCACATCACATCTGCGCCTGCCGTCAGAGAACAAGAAGGTGCTCTTTGCACTGGCCTATGTTGGACAGAATTGGTGTTACGCCGCACCATTGGTTGGAGATCAGCAGCAGCCTACCTAGGAATCACTGTCCCACGCAGAACTTGCCTGAAACACCACAACACGAACGCCTGCGTTTGGAGTGGGTTCAGCGACTGGAGGCCATGGCTGCCGAAGAACGACGTCGCATTGTGTTCAGCGATTAACCACGATTCTGCACTATCTTGTATGACCATTTTCTAAGAATGTGGTGGCGATAAGAGGAGAGATTTCATTCTTCCATTGCCTTGGAGAGGCGCAGTGGCTGTACCCCTAGCGCCATGGCGTGGGAATCATTGGGTATTATTTTATCTTACGACTGTTAGCGATTAAGGGCACTACCATAACTCACGGACATCATGCGTCCTCACGAGCTAGCTCTAGTTCAGCAGTATCATGGTGCATTTTTGAACGCAACAGTGCCCGTCCACACATGGAACGTGTCTTATGAAGTGCATGAGTAATGCCGAGCTTGGCTGTGGGGTCTGACGCACGGTTTTCCGGGTGGGAAGGAGCGCCGGTCCCGGGCACGAATCCGCCCGGCGGATTTGTGTCGAGCTCCGGTGAGCCGGCCAATCTGTGGATGGTTTTTAGGCGGTTTTCCATCTGTCTCGGCAAATGCGGGCTGGTTCCCCTTATTCCGCCTCAGCTATGCTATGTCGGCGATTGCTGCGCGAACGAGTTATCGACGTACGCGTACACCACCATTACTCTACCACGCAAACATAGAGGTTACACTCGTCTGGTGTGAGATGTTCCCTGGGGGAGGGGGGGGGGGGTCAACCGGGGGCCGAACCGCACAATAACCCTGGGTTCAGTGTGGGGCGGCGGAGGGTGTAGTGGACTGCGGTAGTCGTCGTGGGGTTGCGGACCACTGCGGCTGCGGCGGGGAAAGAGCCTCTCCATCGTTTCTAGGTCCCCCGTTAACATAATGTTGAGCTACTCCTGTGCCGAGCAACAACCTCAGATCCGCCCCACAGAGCAGGTGCGTGGTATCAGCAGGGACTCCCACTCCGTCCCAACCCCAGTATCTAGGATATCAAGGACCAGTTACAACAGTTATAGGTCAGCATGCTTCAGATGAAGATGCAATGGCTTTATGTTATCCTTCTCAACCGAATCAGTGTATCATCCAGGCCAGAGGGGGTACATCGTCATATAGATAGGTGTGCTCCTACGGACAAGTTGTTTGTAAATTTGACTCGATTTTTTAACCACTGAAATAACATAACATACCGTTTCAAACTGTGAAGTTTCATTTCGTTTCGTCCTCTCTTCTTGACTGTTTCACTTTTCCGCCAGTCAATGTATATCGACCAGGGCCTCTCAGCCAGGATGTTTTAAGTGGGGTAAAAAATGGTTCAAATGGCTCTGAGCACGATGGGACTTAACATCTGAGGTCATCAGTCCCCTATAACTTAGGACTATTTAAACCTAACTAACCTAAAGACATCACACACATCCATGCCCGAGGCAGGATTCGATCCTGCGAACGTAGCGGTCGCGCTGTTCCACACTGAGTCGCATAGAACCGCTCGGCCACTCCGGCCGGCTAAGTGACGTAAACTCCGGCTGTAAAAGCATACATTGTATGACTGTTGAAGACACTTCCGCTTTTCTAGAGCATAGACACCCTGTCGTAAAATTTTAGTGAGGAAGTTCATTTATTTTTCTATGGAAGTCACTATTAACGTGTATACTGTATCATCCGAATGGCATTTGCCAATCGGCTATGGTAATAGTCACAGACAGACCCTAAGGAAACTTCAACGTCCACTTCTCAAAAAGAAACGTGGAAACTTCCAATAACGTGCCAGTGGCTGAATATTTGCTGAAAGATAGTAACTATATTAACTTAGTGCCCTGAAACTAAACTTTCATTTGAAGAGATTTTTCCTCTTGAACAAGCTTCAAACAGATTTTGCTTAGTGTGTGTTTTAAATCTTAGGTAGTATTTTATTATTATATGCATTCCCTTTACTGCTGCCGTATAAGCTTGTTACTTGTTTATTGAAGTTTTATTTTAGAAGAGTGTTTTTTGAGAATCGAGACTAAGTTGATATTGTGTGTAACTAAGAAGTGATAAATCTACAATAACATGACACATTATTTGGATAATCTATTCAGTAAGAAAGACGCATACGTTGCAATTGAGGCTATCTGTCTTATATTTTAACACCATAGAGCACATACCTTAAAGGTCCCTGAAATGTTTGTAACATTACAGAGTGAGATCCGGAATCGGTACCGCGTCAGGTTAATATAAGGCAAAACTGGATGTCACCAGTTTTTGCTGTCTTCGGCGACGTCTCCGTAATAAGGAGTGATTCATCTTCCCGGGTCGATCGGCACTCGGCAGGGCACACACTGCAGACGACCCGGAGTCACCCATTACTCATTCCGATGTTTGCTCTGCACGGCAATCTCGTGGCGACCGCGGTGTGACTGGGTCCGGGAAGTTCTCGAGGGCTGCGAGCGGTGTTCGCAATTTGCTGTGGAGGGAGCTTCTTGCTACGCCTCGTGGGATGCAAATAATTATGTATTCAAACCCATTTTGTAGATTTCAGGTATCTGGTATCACAGTGTATTCATGTCGCTCGCTGAGAATTCTGTATTGTTCGGTCTTTGAGGCTAAGGTCGCGCAGCAGCAATGAAGCAATTCCGCCAAACTAATAGGGAAGGGGTTCTATTGCCACTGACAGAAGTCGACACTGATAACCGGACGCAGCCGACAAAGCGAGGTATGGTTACTACTCGCTTAGCTGATCGCCACTGTAACGCATTACACCGAAAAATCTCAGTGTATCTCTCTTAGAGAAGATTTGGACATTAGTAACGACGACAAGAATATAGCAGCAGCAATAGTAGTTCAAGAAAAACGTACCTTGCGCCATCACAGAGTTAGACCACAATTTTATAACTGTCACGCTACCGAGTGATTCCTAACCGCAGTCGACGACGCGAAGTGACGTCTGTGCAGTGTCTATCTACTAGGAGATAGCCAGTTCGAACACTGGTGACGGAAGAAGTTTTCGTTGGTAGTATTTGGCCGGCAAGGGGAGGAGAGGTGATGCCGTATAGTTCCCCTGACCCGCGCTTTGCACCAATGTCCTGCATTACATTCAGAAGATCTCCCTGGGTATCTCTGGGTGCGGCCATGCTACTTGGTTGATGGTGACCCATCACCGTATAACTATATTAAGCTCGGCGAGTCCTGCTGGTGCTATTTAAGACAGGTGGGATGTAGGTGGTCAGGGCCGGTTCGAAGATATTTTTCCAGACAAGCGACTTATCATATGGCGCGACCTCTCCATACTTGCCACCCCTTTTCCTTCGTATACTTTCGCACGTGTCAGTTTCAGATACCAATCACGATACGCACTGTACACAAATTTTGCACCTTTGGCGCTCCTCTCAACCTACCGCCCAAAGCGGTGGCTTGTGTCGCTTGGGCCTGAAACTGGCCCTGGTGCCGACATCGAGAGTCTTTCCCTTCCCTTCATCCATAACAATATAAACACAACACCACACTGTAAAAGCAGTCATAACCATTAGCTAGGCGACACAGATACACTCTTGACACTTCATAGCAGGATAGAGAAAATGGTTCAAATGGCTCTGAGCACTATGGGACTCAACTGCTGTGGTCATAAGTCCCCTAGAACTTAGAACTACTTAAACCTAACTAACCTAAGGACAGCACACAACACCCAGCCATCACGAGGCAGAGAAAATCCCTGACCCCGCCGGGAATCGAACCCGGGAACCCGGGCGTGGGAAGCGAGAACGCTACCGCACGACCACGAGATGCGGGCGCAGGATAGAGAAAGGAAATTGCAAACCATATCGAATAGGACGCTGTCAAGAATGGCAATGCGAGGTTGCCCATATAATGCTTCCAGAAATCATTTCCTGAGAATAGGACTGAACTGACCCGACATATTAACCTGTAATTTACAGCACACGCACGACGTTATACTTAAATGCAAAAAATGGTTCAAATGGCTCTGAGCACTATGGGACTTAACATCTATGGTCATCAGTCCCCTAGAACTTAGAACTACTTAAACCTAACTAACCTAAGGACAGCACACAACACCCAGCCATCACGAGGCAGAGAAAATCCCTGACCCCGCCGGGAATCGAACCCGGGAACCCGGGCGTGGGAAGCGAGAACGCTACCGCACGATTACGAGATGCGGGCATACTTAAATGCACTTGTTGCTGCTATCTGGATGTGAAGTTGTGAATTTAACATACCATCCTCGAGTAGGAAGAAAATAATTGATTAATCACTTACAATGAAGAGCCAAAGAGACTGCTACACCAGTCTAATATAGTGTAGACCCCCTCCTCAAGCTCGCAGAAGTACCACAACACGACGTGGCATTGACTCGACTATTGCCTGAACTAGTGCTGGAGGGAATTGACACCATGAATCCTGAAGGGCTGTCCATAAATCTATAAGACTATGAGGGACGGAGACCTTTTCTGAACAACACGTTGCAAGGCATCCCAGATGTGCTCAATAATGTTCATGTCTGAAGAGTTTGGTGGCCAGCGAAAGTGTTTAAACTCAGAGGAGCGCACCTGGAGCTACTCTGTAGCAATTCTGGACGTGTGTGGTGTCGCATTCTCCCGCTGGAATTGCCCAGGCCCTTCGGAATGCCCAGTGGACATGAATGGATGCAGGTGATAAGACAGGATGCTTACGTAGGAGACACCTGTCAGAGCTGTATCTAGACGTATCAGGGGTCCCATATCACTCCAACTGCACACGTCCCACACCAGTACGGAAACTTCACCAGCTTGAACAGTCCACTGCCGACATGCAGGATCCATGGGTTCATGAGGTTGTCTTCATACCCGCACACGTCCATCCGCTCGATATAAGTGGAAACGAGACTCATCCGACCAGGTAGCATATTTCCATTCATCAACAGTCCAACAGTGTTGACGGGCCCAGGCGAGGCGTAAAGCTTTGTGTCGGGCAGTCATCAAGAGTACACGAGTGGACCTTCGGCTCCGAAAGCCTATATCGATGATGTTTCATTGAATGGTTCGCACGCTGGCATTTGCTGATGGCCCATCATTGAAATCCAGAGCAATTTGCGGAATGGTTGCACTTTTGTCACGTTGAATGATTATCTTCCTGCAGGATCTTTTTCCGGCCACAGCGATGTCGGAGATTTGATGTTGTACCGGATTTCTGGTATTCACGGTACACTCGTGAAATTGTCGTACAGGAAAAGCCCCACTTCATCGCTACCTCAGAGATACTGTGTCCCATCGCTCGTGCGCCGACCATAACGCCACGTTAAAACTAATTTAAATCTTGTTAACCTGCCATTGTAGCAGCAGTAACCAATCTAACAACAGTGCCAGACACTTGTTGTCTTGTATAGGCGTTGCCGCCTGCAGCGACGTATTCTGCATGTTTACATATCTGTGTAATTGAATATGCATACCTATATAAGTTTCTTTGGTGCTTTAGTGTATTTGAGAGAGACAGAGGAAGGCGAGGTTATGTAGTGGTTGATTGATGTCGAACTTAGTTCTTATCTGACTGCGATAATAATAATATGACTCCAGTGGAGTCGTGCCGGACACTAGACCAATAAAGGCCAGTTCAGACTGGTTGTCACGACATCGCATTCACACTGCTCGTCACGTCGAGTCAGTTCAAGCCAGGTGGTTTCAACACGAGTGGCTGTCCTCATCTGTATTTCCGCGGCAGTTGCTGTCTTCGCAAGATGATTCTCAACTTTTTTTTCGCGCTCCGTACACATGCACAACGTGGTAGCAGAAATGCTGACGTTGACGTTTGTAATAAAATGACAGTTACCGGACTCTAAACTTTTGCACCTTGCAGGGATAGCTTAAAAATTTGACAAGGAGATAGAAGTGCGAAACAAAGCAAAAAACTGAGTGGGTGTCCGGGAAATGTCTTTACGTGGTACAGAACGGAAATTTGCATTTTATAAAATCTTTAGAAAAGACGAAACACCATGTTTTTACATTAGTTACGCCAGATTGCACTAGAATTACTAAAAGGAGAACAATGTTCCAGGCTGCAATCACATCTCCTTGAAACTTTGGTTTGTTTAAGTTTAGTTGCCATCCCAGCGCAAATTTTTATGCAATAGTCCATCAATATCTACATCTACATCTACATCTACATGACTACTCTGCAATTCACATTTAAGTGCTTGGCAGAGGGTTCGTCGAACCACAATCATACTATCTCTCTACCATTACACTCCCGAACAGCGCGCGGGCAAAACGAACACCTAAACCTTTCTGTTCGAGCTCTGATTTCTCTTATTTTATTTTGATGATCATTCCTACCTATGTAGGTTGGGCTCAACAAAATATTTTCGCATTCGGAAGAGAAAGTTGGTGACTGAAATTTCGTACGTAGATCTCGCCGCGACGAAAAACGTCTTTGCTTTAATGACTTCCATCCCAATTCGCGTATCATATCTGCCACACTCTCTCCCCTACTACGTGATAATACAAAACGAGCTGCCCTTTTTTGCACCCTTTCGATGTCCTCCGTCAATCCCACCTGGTAAGGATCCCACACCGCGCAGCAATATTCTAACAGAGGACGAACGAGTGTAGTGTAAGCTGTCTCTTTAGTGGACTTGTTGCATCTTCTAAGTGTCCTGCCAATGAAACGCAACCTTTGGCTCACCTTCCCCACAATATTATCTATGTGGTCTTTTCAACTAAAGTTGTTCGTAATTTTAACACCCAGGTACTTAGTTGAATTGACAGCCTTGAGAATTGTACTATTTATCGAGTAATCGAATTCCAACAGATTTCTTTTGGTACTCATGTGGATCACCTCACACTTTTCGTTATTTAGCGTCAACTGCCACCTGCCACACCACACAGCAATCTTTTCTAAATCGCTTTGCAACTGATACTGGTCGTCGGATGACCTTACTAGACGGTAAATTACAGCATCATCTGCGAACAACCTAAGAGAACTGCTCAGATTGTCACCCAGGTCATTTATATAGATCAGGGGCAGCAGAGGTCCCAGGACGCTTCCCTGGGCAACACCTGATATCACTTCAGTTTTACTCGATGATTTGCCGTCTATTACTACGAGCTGCGACCTTCCTGACAGAAAATCACGAGTCCAGTCGCACAACTGAGACGATACCCCATAGGCCCGCAGCGTGATTAGAAGTCGCTTGTGAGGAACGGTGTCAAAAGCTTTCCGGAAATCTAGAAATACGGAATCAACTTGAGATCCCCTGTCGATAACGGCCATTACTTCGTGCGAATAAAGAGCTAGCTGCGTTGCACAAGAACGATGTTTTCTGAAACCATGCTGATTACGTTCCCTTCGAGGTGATTCATAATGTTTGAATACAGTATATCCTCCAAAACCCTACTGCAAACCGACGTCAATGACATAGGTCTGTAGTTCGATGGATTACTCCTACTACCCTTCTTAAACACTGGTGCGACCTGCGCAATTTTCCAATCTGTAGCTACATATCTATCGGTGAGCGAGCGGTTGTATATGAGTGCTAAGTAGGGAGTTACTGTATCAGCGTAATCTGAAAGGAACCTAATCGGTATACAATCTAGACCTGCGATTTGAGTTGCTTCGCAACCCCTAAGGTATCTACTTCTAAGAAACTCATGCTAGCAGCTGTTCGTGTTTCAAATTCTGGAATATTCCATTCCTCTTCCCTGGTGAAGGAATTTCGGAAAACTGCGTTCAATAACTCCGCTTTAGCGGCACAGTCGTCGGTAACAGTACCATCGGCACTGCGCAGCCTTGCCTTCAAAAGTTACACCTTTCATGTTATCTTGTATTTGGCTTTTAAGACATCAAATGCCTTATTTGCACTGGGGGTTAGTTTTGGAAACCAGGTAAGCCTTGAACACTGATGCTTGCAAAACTGTTTCACACACAGTCCATAGAGTTACTTAACAATAAAGAAGCCTGCGGCAAACATATAATTAAACAAACCATTCTGACACATTACTTAATACATACGTCACTGTTGCAGTGCCTGAAGGTTTCAGTTCATTTCTTTATCAAACATTACAAATAACTGGCAACATACAAATAAATTCCACTTCAAGTTGCAGTACATTCCATTGTAAAACATTATATATGGTAGAGGGCAAGAAAATTACTGCGCTTATGTCTTACAGTTCAGACTGCTGCCTCACTACTTCACTTAACCTTTCGTTGGCAGTTATAGAATTTTAAATTTTAGCAAAATAAATTATAAAACGAAACAATTTATAACAAAGACGTAGAATATCAACCGGTATTAACGACGAAAAGCATGGCGAAAATAAATATGGATATGAGTGCATAGCTGTATATCATGAGGGAATGAGCCTCATGGTCACGTGATCAGCAACGGATGATGACGACAGCCATCAAAACTTTCCTCCCGAGAGACTGAGAGGTGTAGCGTAGTGGTTGGCAAATGGGACTCGTATTCGGGAGGACAACGGTTCAAACGTGCGTCCGCCATCCAGATTTGGGTTTATCGTGATTTCCCTAAATCACTTAAGGCAAATTGTAACACCCCACCCGTTGCTTGTCCTATTTTTGCGTGTGTTCGCCCCTGACAAACAACTTACAGAGTAATTGGGAGTAGAACTGTACGCAAAAATGGATAAAACTAGATTTAAATGTGGGCCTGTCACCCCTAATTAAACTGCGATGGTAGTGTTGACGATAAATCACACCTATTTTTACTTCCAAACACGAACGATCACGAACACTTAGGGTGTTCAGTGACATCAAACACGTACACAAACATAAAATAAAGCAAAAGGGTGAATTCAGGATCAACTACTGAAAGCAAAGGCTCTACTGAAGCACAATAATTTTATTATAACCTTCAGATCAATGCTGAATAAAACACAATGAACAATTTACAAATTATCCTCCTAACTGGCATTGGCAGTAGCTGTGTTAAAATCGGTCCAAAACGCGATTTCTTATAACATCTATACGAAGAACCACTACACTCCAAAGTACCGTGAAACCTCTGTGGAAACAGCAATTGCAATTGATCCAACTATTTAACGTTACTCCTACCACAGGCCGAAGCGGGAACGATCTCTCCGTAATATTCCTGTTGTAGCGGCGGCCTCCGACGGCGACGGCGCGGCCGTGCGGTCAGCGTGTGGCGCCTCAGAAAGTACAATCCTACAGTAATCGAACACCAGACTGCTGTCCGATAACTTCTGTAATTGCGTCAATGTTTCTGTCAGCAATGAGCTGGCGCGGCTAACGTCCTCTCAGAACAAAGAACCAAGAGGGAGACCATTTGGCTAACGTCCTCTCAGTACGAGAGCCCAGCACGGGACACCTCTACCGAGAGTCCAGCAAGATCGCTCTTCATCTTTGTTTTCTCATCTCAACTTTTACCAAGTGAATCACATCACTAGAAGCTCTCAAAATACCCAGTTTGCCAGTGTCGACCAATGTACGGCCTGGGAATAGAACTCTTTTGCACAATTCTTTTATTTCTACAAAATTTGACAAGTAAACTCCGCCCACGCCGCCTGGGAAGAACCACAGCTGTGGGCAATAACACGTTTACTGGAAGTTTTCTCCCAAGAGACCACTCGAGATTTTCTCATGAAGATTCCCCGTCGTAGCGAACACAGATTCTTGCATTGAAAGTTTGTTATTTGGAACTCCAGGCCTGCCCCACTTGAGTTACTCGAAGGCGTAAAATTAGTGGGACATAGGCGAGAGCACGCACAGGAAAGCCCGTCCAGCTATCCACTGCTCTGTTTTGGTAAACACTTGAGCACCTGCAGCCGCGCATCCCTCAGAGGTTGGCGGCCGTTGTGGCCTCTCTAAACGGAATACAGCAATCCCCCAGTTCACCATTCATACCGTCAGGCTGTGGCATTCGGCGGCTAGGCGGGGACGTAGCCGAGCTCTGTCTCACGTACTGCCTTTCCGCAAAATCTTATAATTACAAAGTCGCGGAATTCTCGCGTGCCGATGCGTTTCCACATAGATTTCCTAGACCATAATTTAGAGTATTACCCCAACAAAACCTAAAGTGCTACGTTAAATGGACTCATGTAAGGTGCAATGCCGTTGCCACCTTACAAAATGCTGGGTTGTTTCCTCTGAAAGGGCAATGCCGATTTCATTCTGCGTCCTTCAGTAATCCGAACTTGTGCTCCATCTCTGAGGACCTCATAGTCGACGGGACGTTAAACACTAATCTCCTACGGTGCGAGGTGGCGCAGTGGTTAGAACACTGGATTCGCATTCGGGCAAACGACGGTTCAAGCCCGCGTCCGGCCATCCTGATTTAGGTTTCCCCTTGATTTTCCTACATCGCTTGAGCCAAATGGCGGGATGGTTACTTTGAAAGGGCACGACCGACTTCCTTCCCCATCCTTCCCAAATCCGATGGGACATATTTGGTCCCCTCCTCCACGTGAACTAACCAACATGACATGTTCCTTCTCCTTTTCTCCCGAGAATCCCTGACGGTGACGTGACGTGACGGTAAGTGTGGATGCAGCCATTGGAAATGCATTGCGGAATGTTTTAACGTGACGTAACTTGACGCGACGGGCAGTGTGAATTGGCCTTAATCCGGTCCTCCGGGTGGAGCACAGTGAGTGAGGCGGTGATTGCTGGCGCCGTGCGGTCACCAGGCCACCGGACTGCCGCGGCGAGGCGGCGGCCGCGTCCGCTGGGCCCCGGCGACCTTATCACGGCCGGCGCCGAGCCGGCGGCGCCAACGCGATTACGCTGGCTTGTGGCGCTAACTCGGTTGCGCGGGCGAGCCTCTGGTCCGCCCCTCCAGCTCCCGCTAGTTGGCCCTCCCGGGACGTGACTGCCGGACGCTGCGTCCGCGACGTCGCGGGCCGCGCGCCTCTGCAGCCACTACACCACTGGAAACTCACAAACTGACAAAACAGTAAGGTACCCAGAAGACGTGGTCCATTGTCAATGCAACTCCGTACCGTTCACGCCACGGATGGGTACGTAAATGATTGGAGGTGTAATTTCTTATGGCAGGTAGAACATGCACCATAGTGCATTACTGTGTCCCGTGTTTAGTGTTTTACCAGGCCCCGTAGGGCATAGACAGCTCATACACTCAGGGAAGCACATGGATATGCCACGTAATCTCCATCAGGGTTTTCACTATCTCTCGTTGTGCCCTGAAATGAAGAGCATCCTATTCACTATCCTTGCCACCCCTCTCACAGTGCTGTTCCAATGGCAAACAAACCTATATAACATCTTATTTCATGCCTACTCCACCCCTGCTCCCAATCATTTGCCTCATGTTTCATATCTCTGTAATAGACCTACTTGCAAGACCTGCCCCATACATCCTCCCGAAACCACCTACTCCAGTCCAGTCCAAACGTCACATATCCCAATTACAGCAGGACTACCTGTGAGAGCAATCATATGATCTACAAGCTAAGCTGGAACCACTATGCTGCATTTTAATATCAGTATTTGATTGGCTCTGAAAAGGGGCTCTTTGTGAATATCCACTTGGCTGACTGGGCGAATAGCGCCGTATGGATATTTGTGGAGCACTGGGATGTGCTGCACTGCATGGACACGTGACGCCAAGCGTACTCACAATCATGGTTCCGACTAAACACGTCTGAGGATCACAAACGACTTATTATGCATCAAACACACTGAAACTCCTTCATATCTGCGGCTGTCATCCGAGAACAGGTGATACTCTTCCTTCATCATTCTGTGTCATCCAACACCATCGGTCGGAGGCTATCAGCAGCCAGACTGGAGAATTTCCACCCTAAAAGTAGTCTGCCACTAACACAGCATAAACGACTGCGTGTACGATGGTACCGTGGTCGAGAAACATACATTGCTGAGGAATGCCGTCATGCTGTATTCAGAGATGAATCGCAATTCTGTATTGCTCCGGGTGACCATCGTCGGAGGGAATGGCAGCGCCCCTGGAACATGTCTTCCAACGGTCTGGAGAGTTACAGCTGAGTTAGTCCTGACGCATGGCATGGAGAACCATCGGCTATGACTATCTGCCACTACCTAAGTAGTGGCAGATACTGATTGATGGAAGTGTGACTGCACAATACATCGTCAAGGACATCCTGCATCCTCATTCGTTACCTCTCATGCGGCAGAATCGTGAGCCATTTTTGGAGAGGATAATGCTCGTCGGCACATGGCACATGCCTCTATTTTGACACACTCCCGGGTGCAGAATGATCCCCAGATCTGTCCCCGGTAGAACATATGTCGGGCCACGTTGAACGTCAATTTCGTCCCATTGCCTGTATCCAGTACGTCAAGGACCAGCTACATCGTTAGTGCGCGAGCTTGCCTCAGGGGAGGATACAATATCTTCGTGACACCCTTCCGGAGAGAACAAGTGCATACATCTAGGCTAAGCTGCAACGGCATACTGATAACTGGGAGATTACTGCCAAGTTATTTGTAAATTTCACTCGATTTTGTAATCACTGAAATAACACCATGTACCTGCTCAATCGGTGAAGTTCCATTTTGTTTTTGCATCCCTTTATGGGTGCTTCTCTTTTTCTGCTAAGCAGTCTATTTGTAAGTCTTCCTGTTGGAGTAGGGGCCGCAATTAAATATGATTAAAACATATTATTGTGACAGTGACGGCTAACTACCACTGATTACTGAATCAAAAGCGATATTGTAAATAACTTGTATTTATTGTAAATTATCTCACGATAGAAATTAGATCATATTGAACAAATCATGAATGAAAACAAATTAAACAAATTGTACACTGTTCATAGATATACTACACTGGTAAGATTGGCTCTCAGCTCTTAATGTTAAGTTGACGCGAAGTTAGATTTAATTATGCCCCTGGATAAGCAAATGGTAAATGCGATCTGACTGCGTTCCTATAATCTCTTTTGTGTCTGAAATAATACGCACTTCGGACACCACCACCAAGAAACAAACCAAACAACATGCAAAAAGACAAATAACCAATAACGAATCGTAAGCAAAACTGCACGGATGCTCAGTGGATGGCAAGAACACGATCCAACAACTATTTCTGAACTTTACTGCCCTGCAAGTTTTAGAATACCGTCTACCAGCGTGCTGGCTCCGTCGATACTGCTGGGGCGACGACTGCAGCTGCGAAGTCACTGAATTAAGATAAGTGTCTCAAATATCTTGAGCAGAATAAATTACTCAGAAACTACTAATACCACAAGCCCTATATTTGCTCTAAATGGTATACAACGCTTTCAAGACTGGCTCAACAACCTTTAAGGTGCAGCCCAGTGTGTCTTGTACTAACGTGCAATACCAGTATGATAGCTCTGTGCACTGGTTGACTACGTTCAATGGTGACTGCCAGCCTATAAGGCGGAATCAACTGCAATTATACTAGTAGTCAATGCAATGCCTATTGTGGACGCCTATGTCCTACTGTAGCTGCAGACTCTAGATCATACACAGCACAGTTTTCAGAATCTAAGCCCCTCTCTCAGAGCTACCGAACTTTGCGACTGTCCGCTTTCACGTCACAAGACGCTCTCCATCCTGTCGCTCTCTGCACGATGCTCTTGCGACAATCTTGCCGCCAAACTCTAATCAGCCAATCCCGACCCTGCAAAGGCCTTCCACATCTCCCTCGCGGAGTGATACAATTTCTCCACTTATCCAAAAATTTCCCTGTCCAAACAGGGGGCGTTGACCCTCAGCGTTTCCCGCACTTTCTTATGAACTGCCCAATCAGAGCTCAGCCCATTTACCGCTAAAACAGCGCGACTGGGCGGCGCCAGCGCGTACGTTGGACGCTCTCTGTCTGCTCGACATTTCCCGTCTCTCTCTCACCTGGCACCCGGCGGCGTGCCTTTTGACGCTTGCAGGTCAGTGGCCGCATCCCCTGGGACCCCCAGCCCCTGCACAATCCTCTTCGGGGGCTCACCGGCCTTCGCCTCCCCGCTTCCACTGGCAAATTTATTTTGCTTACACCTACAGCATGCAACTAAATATTATCATTACCAAAGCCCGTATTATTTCAGACATGTGTCTAATCATCACGTATCTCTCTTTCTAATCCACCTAATAAGACCAATTAACCATTATATGGGTTTATTTACTTCAAATATGCAGAATAATCTGCGAAATGAATGTCACAAATGAAAGGCACCTTTCATATTTAGCAAAGTAACTAAAACCTTGCACGCTAGATAAAAACTGAGTCACCACCACGAGACATAATATACTATGTGATCAAACGTATCCAGACACCTGGCTGCAAATGACTTACAAGATCGTGGCGCCTTCAATTGGTAATACTGGAATTCAGTATGGTGTTGGTCCACCCTTAGCCTTGATGACAGATTCCACCCTCGCAGGCACACGTTCAATTATAGTTCAATTCTTTTATCTTGGCGGCTCGCGCATGCCCGCCCAGACGCGGGAGATTGCTGCGTTGCCAGTTGCACACGACTCACGCGCCAATAGAACAGCGCCATAGTATAGCATAGTTCGCAAGCTTACGTTTAGGGGGGAGCGCGCAGTTCATGAAGTAAAGCCACCACGGCCGCATTAACCCATTCGCTGCTACAAAGACGTGCTCCCTGCATTCCGCGCTGTGCGCGATTTTGTCACTGCACTGCTCGCCTGTGCAGACACATCGTGTTCCGACTGCTTTGACACTCTTATCATTCGATTCCACAAATATTATTTGCCCCAAAAATTAGATTTTTACACATCTTCTTGACTGATAACTTCCCCCCATAAATGACTTAATTTTGTTTCGATGTTCAACGCAGTTATTATGCAGCATTAAATATGGTAAACCATTGCACGAAATTTTGAAGAGTTTGCAGAGGTAAAAGTCCATAGAGTATACTTTCCGTATGGTCGATTTTAGTTGCCACAATGTTGAGAATGAAATGTGGACAAGATACCTAAATTTCATATAAAATTTACTGTATAACACTATCTCATTTAAGTACCACATAGCCATATCGTTGTATTCCATGGGCTCGTTGGTTACTTTGCAAGGTCCCATTGCTCTCAAGGATCATGTGACCATTTCGGCTGAACAGGTCCATCCCATAGGACAATGTTTGCTCCCCAATGGTGATGTGATGCTGTGTCGCAAGACGAGAGGGCACCTATTCATGCATCTTCTGTCGTCCAGGACTGGTTTTGTGAGCACGAGGTGTGAATCGTCGCTTCTCCCCTGGCCACCACACTCGCCAGCTCTCAGTATAATCGAGCTTTAGTGGCCTACTTTGGAGAGAAGGGTGGGTCATCGCCACCCACCGCCATCATCGCTTCGTGAACTCGACACTATTTTGCAGGAACAGTGTCATAAGATTCCGTTGAAAATCGTTAGTTATCCATTCCGAGACGACTGCGATCAGTTTTGAATGCCAATCTGTTTCCTGCACAGGCATTATGTTGTGTTTTTGGTGTTCCCATATTTTTCTCCAACCCCCTGTATTTTTTTGACTGACTCTGACGTTTCATTCACTTCTTGTAATGTTTCTGAAGCACGAAAAACAGGAAGAAGAAACATAGCCCTTATGCTACTTCGTATCACACACAACATCCTATTACAGGTAAAAAAGAAGCCACGTTCAGTAAGCAAACAGTTATATTGCGGGCTACGGTACTGGCAGATTGTTTTTAATAAATACCCAAGAATCATTTTAAAATTCTAGTTTCTCCGACAGAGCATTTCTGTGCTACGTCAGGGCGAATCATATGCTCTATGAATGCTAAGAGAGGAGGAACTTTAGACGCTTTATTCTGTGAAGTAGATATTGCAGCTGCACACACAGGGATATCTGCCCCTATCGACTCGTTTTGTGCAATCCACACTACGTTTACGTCAGTAATGTTACCCACACAGACGACAGCCACATAATCTATATAAGTTCCCTCTCAGAGTTTTATGCGACTATTAACAAATGGGAACCAGACTGTAAAAAATACAATTGGTGATTGGCCACCAGTTACATAATACTTTTGGTCCAAGATATACCTTACTTCTGCCATACTTATCCAAGTGTCTCCAATCCTTTTTTATGTAATTAGCTGTGTGATCATACAGGTTTTGAATGTCTCTGTAAGTTTATTCCGTTTATAGTATGTAGCCTTTCGTAAATGATTCAGGGGTTATGTACAGGAAAGTTGTTATTTCAACGCTTCCCACTGTGATATCTACTGTTAGTTTCGTTGTTTCGAATGGTGAAACACAAGTAAGGCAACGTTCCTGAACTATTGACGAAAGGCTGAGTACTATAAACCGTGTAAACGTACAGAGATATCCAAAAGCTCTATGACTACACTACTAATTACACAAAGAAACGTTGTAGATTCTTGGATACGTATGGCAGAAGTAAATTATCTCTTGTTCCTAAAATACCGAGTAAATGATGGCCAGTCCTCACTTGTACAGGGCTATTACAAATGATTGAAGCGATTTCATAAATTCACTGTAGCTCCATTCATTGACATATGGTCAGGACACACTACAGATACGTAGAAAACTCATAAAGTTTTCTTCGGCTGAAGCCGCACTTCAGGTTTCTGCCGCCAGAGCGCTCGAGAGCGCAGTGAGACAAAATGGCGACAGGAGCCGAGAAAGCGTATGTCGTGCTTGAAATGCACTCACATCAGTCAGTCATAACAGTGCAACGACACTTCAGGACGAAGTTCAACAAAGATCCACCAACTGCTAACTCCATTCGGCGATGGTATGCGCAGTTTAAAGCTGCCTCTGTAAGGGGAAATCAACGGGTCGGCCTGCAGTGAGCGAAGAAACGGTTGAACGCGTGCGGGCAAGTTTTACGCGTAGCCCGCGGAAGTCGAGGAATAAAGCAAGCAGGGAGCTAAACGTACCGCAGCCGACGGTCAACAGGATGGTGCTCCACCGCACTTCCATCATGATGTTCGTCATTTCTTAAACAGGAGATTGGAAAACCGATGGATCGGTCGTGGTGGAGATCATGATCAGCAATTCATGTCATGGCCTCCACGCTCTCCCGACTTAACCCCATGCGATTTCTTTCTGTGGGGTTACGTGAAAGATTCAGTGTTTAAACCTCCCCTACCAAGAAACGTGCCAGAACTGCGAGCTCGCATCAACGATGCTTTCGAACTCATTGATGGGGACATGCTGCACCGAGTGTGGGAGGAACTTGATTATCGACTTAATGTCTGCCGAATCACTAAAGGGGCACATATCGAACGTTTTTGAATGCCTAAAGAAACTTTTTGAGTTTTTGTATGTGTGTGCAAAGCATTGTGAAAATATCTCAAATAATAAAGCTATTGTAGAGCTGTGAAATCGCTTCAATCATTTGTAATAACCCTGTATTTTTTATAATGTGACTCCGTTTGCTTACAATCACCAGCGTGGCTGTCGCCGGTCTGTGTATTGTTCCTATTACGGAGATAGTGCGTGTTGCATAAGAGGAAACGGTAGTGGCGGATGTATCACCCTGTGTGTTATACAACCTGCAACGCCCTTTATGTGAAGTGGATACTGCCGGGAAGTATTTACTCGAGTCTGGCGCAGATGGATACCAAGAACAGCAAAAAATGAATTTCCTTCCACAAGGATATAGCGAAAGGAACCCGCCGAATTTTTGCTGCAAAGACTGGTGTTCTCCGCAAGGCCGACGCCGTGACAGGTTGCTGCTTGCGCGCTCTACCGGTTGCCTAGCGCTGAGTCCCCGCTTACACACGAGTCCCCCACTGCTGCCACGGTTTGTGGGCAGCGCAGCGATTCGCCGGCCGCTTTCAGATACGGTCGCGCTCCGACAGTCCTGCTATTGTTTGCCTCTTGCGGCGGCACTTTTGACATGAGCTTAAAACCTGCGAAGATCCCGACACAGTCCCCGCCCACCCCACTTAAGCTCCACCCCTGATCAGCAAGATGCTCCGCCCAACCGGAGCAAAACGATACACATCGTCGCAGATATGTTACTCCTAGAACGAGAACTAGAAAATGAACAATTTCCAACGTATAATGCAAAGACTTTAAGTTACAGGTATTAATGTAAACGTTTACAGACACGACTACGATTATAACTGTATGTTATTGACGAAGTAGAAGTGTCTATAACTTAAAATGGATTTCTGGTACCTAATGGTATTTACAACAAGCAGAACAAAAAATCACAAATGATTTAAAATAATAAATGAAAGCGAAATACAAACGTGCTGTCTGTTAATTATAATGTGAGCCAATTAGCATCAAATTAATCGCTTAATATAACGTGATCTTTCGCAAATAATGTGATTGGAAATGTTACGTATGTCGGTAATAAAAGCTTACGATGTCGCAGATGGCAACAGAGTTTATTTCTTTTATTCATCCAAAAAAATCTTTCCAGATTATAAGACACAGAACAAACACAAACCAAAACAGCACAGTAAAAATACTGTATTATGTCAGTAGAGACATAAATGTAAGCTTTATCCACCAAACAGCTTGCACTATTTTCATTAGCTTCACTATCTTGTTTCTAGTCCCTGTATCTCAAACATCCAAAATATTCTGCAACGGAATAGAAGCAATAATCTAATATGAATAGAAAGGCCTACTTGTTTACAATGTCCTCACTTGACTCAATATTTTTATGTTTATAAAATGTAGCTTGACTCATTAGACCTAAAGAAGTGAAGAATATAAAAATCATACTGATAACAAAAACGTTATGAAGACAGTCGTATTTTCCATACATGACACATGAGGTATTTCATTAATATAGTATTTGCGTCTGTATGTAAAGTTAGAAGTAGGTATATTGCAACCTATGAATTATTGTTATAATTACCAAATACTTCAATGGAACGACTAATTCACTTAAAAATTACGTACTATTTATTGATCTACTTTCAGTTTATCTGTAGTGACTTAAATGTTGTGTGGGTGCAGGAGTGCCTTAAGAAGTAGGAGCTCTTATTTTGTATACTTGCTGTAGTGTCCGTTCTTGTTACGAAATAAATATTTAGCGATTTCAGTAATACTTTTTCTTAAAAGCAATTCGTTTAATAGAAATCCCAATACTCGCGACGTAGGCCGAAATATTGTGTTACATAAACATTAAAATATCTGCTTAAGTTTTCTTAATAATTTAAATTTCGTTAAAACAAGGCAGCAGTTAGTTCCAGTAGTGTCTATTCTGTCTGTTCTTACCAGAAAAGAGTAATTAAACGTTTTAATTCATTTTTATCAACACAGTTCGTATTTGTTACTGGTTAGACAGACGTGATGTAGGCATACAATTTCTGAGTTGCTAACGTTTAAAAACATATCTAAACATTCTTTATAACGTGATTCTCCAAAACCAAAGCAATTAGTAATTAAGTCTTCTGCCGCTGTACCTCTAAAACAGAACGTAAACAGCGGCAACAACACAAAACAATTTATCAAATGCAGGTAGTCAGGTACTGTTTCCGGTCTTCCGTTGTGAGGGAACTATAGGGGGTGGGGTGAGGTCCCGTTCGTGAGCGAGGTATGGGGGTGGGGTGAGGACCCGTCGTGGGCGAGCTGGAGTGCGGGGGGAGTGTCGCAGGGAGGTAGAGTGGGGGGGATCCTCGCTGGGATCTTCGCAGGTTTTAACGTTTGCTCACTTTTGCGGGTTCTTTCTGCCTCTAAGCCCCGCCCTGCGCGGGCCCGGAAGCTCCCAGAAGCCCACCCTCTGCTTCCCTCGTGACGCCCTATCGGCCTCCGGATCGCTGGACCGCTGCTCCACATTCCATAGCCACGCTCAACAAATGAGTGCCAGCCCATGACGCCCGCTCCGAAAAGGCGATTTTTCCGCCCTCTTTACGGGCAGCTGTTAAAAACCGGCTTACGGTCTCAAGCGTACCCAGCGCCCCACGTTGCCCATCCGCTCGCGCTGTCTGGCGTAACGGGCCATTACACTAATCGGCGTAATTCAGTGAGCCTCGGCGTCAGCTTTTGTCTACGACGCTCAGCAGTGCCTCTAGAATTCTATCAGCGCTTTTAATTAATCCGTTTGTCTCTCACTTTTAATGGAAACATAATAAAAACCGCGTCCTGAGGTCTTTCTAACTACGGACATTAACTTCGGATAACGCATTGTGAGTGCGACCTGTATCCTCCGGTAATAGTCGA
Organism: Schistocerca americana; assembly: GCF_021461395.2. Classification (NCBI taxonomy): domain Eukaryota; kingdom Metazoa; phylum Arthropoda; class Insecta; order Orthoptera; family Acrididae; genus Schistocerca; species Schistocerca americana. The sequence continues at coordinate 65,456,217 of NC_060125.1, forward strand.
TACGCATTATCAATTATTGTCTCACAAGATAGCCGACAATCACTTTGTTTCAGTGCCCATTACTACCGGCACTCGCAGTTAAACTGGCCGACGTTTATTGAGAACGTATGAACGTTTCAAGGATGACGATCACTTGACCAACTCAATTAGAGGGAGTCACGTTAAGTGCCAGGTGTCACCCTTATAAAATAGACGACGCGTGAATCCACGAGACGCTGAAAACGATCAGGAGCCGACCTGACCCATCAACAATCACCGTAGGTCACATCTCATAGCGATTATTTGGAGCCGGATTCAAGAAAGACACTTAATAGACAGACTAGTAAACTACGAAACCCAGAAGCTTTATCATGTACGTAGAGTCTTCTTCAAAGAAATTTTACAAACTTCGGGCCTACTGGGCAATCCATTATCTTGCTGAAATTAGGTAGGTTGTGACACGTGCAGGGTTACTGATAAGTACGCGCCGGCCGGTGTGGCCGAGCAGTTCTAGGCGCTACAGTCTGGAACCGCGCGACCGCTACGGCTGCAAGTTCGAATCCTGCCTCGGGTACGAGTGTGTGTGATGTCCTTAGGTTACTTAGGTTTAAGTAGTTCGAAGTTCTAGGGCACTGATGACCTCAGATGTTAAGTCCTATAGTGCTCACAGCCATGTTAACCATTTGCTAAGTACGTCCGGGACTTAAGAGTATTACTGTGCGAGAACTTCCAAGACATACAGAAAAAGTAGCTGAGTGCGAATAGAACTCTCACACTGAGGGTTCCCTACAAACTTAATTACACTGACGCGTCAAACAAACTGGTAAAGGCATGAGTATTCAAATACAGAGATAAGCAAACAGGCAGAATATGGCGCTGCGGGCGGCAACGTCTATATAACGCAATAACTGTCTGCCGCGGCTGTTAGATCGGTTACTGCTGCTACAATGGAAGGTTATCAAGATTTAATTGAGTTTGAACATGGTGTTATAGACGGCGCACGAGCGATGGGACACAGTATCTCTGAGGTAGCGATGAAGTGGGGATTTTCCTTACGACCATTTCACGAGTGTTCCGTCAATATCAGGAATCCGGTAAAACATCAATTCTCAGACATAGCTACGACCGGAAAAGGATCCTGAAAAAACGGGACCAACGGCGACTGAAGAGAATCGTTCAGCGTGATAGAACTACAGCCCTTCCGCATATTGTTGCAGATTTCAATGCTGTGCCATCAACAAGTGTCAGCGTGCGAGCCATTCAACGAAACGGGCGTCCGGAGCCGAAGGCCCACTCGTTTATCCATCAGCCTGTTCCATTGAATTCTGTCGAAAACCTTTTCTATATCTATAAAAACAGCAAAGATTTCTCTACCTTTTTCCGTGTATCTTTCCCCTACAGTTCTAAACAGGCCAAGAGCATCTCTTGTTCCTTTTCCCCTTCTAAACCCGAACTGCTCCTCTGCAATCCCTCTATTTTTCGGTGGATACATCTCTTTGATAACCTGAAGAACGTGTAAGGATTCAGAGTAAAGGATAAAACTAATCCTCCCATCACGCCTCGCTTTGTCTAGTATCCTATCGCTTTTCCTACTTGAAATTCGTTGGACAACTGCACTGTAAGTAAATGATTTAGTGCCTGATCGTATTCGTATGTTTAGAGATATATGTCGAAGTGAAAATAAAATTGTAGTGATCTATAAAAATATTGTAATAAGTAAATTCAAGTGTCCAGACAAAATACAAACAAATTTTGCGAACCGTTGATTAATATATTTGCGGTCATGTTTCTGTGGAATATCAAGACCACTCGAGTTACTAAGTCTAAATCTCAAAATGGTAAGCGCAGAAATGTAGGAGCAAATATTGATAGCAATCTCTAGAGGTACTAGAGCCTTACAGACCTGTATCATACATGCGAGAGACCATTTGGGGTTTCGGTAGTATAGCATGGTGTCGGAATGCTCGACAGCTCTTCAGTCATACGCTTTGTTTCCTGTTAATACAGACAATAGGGTTCGATGAGTTCGTAAATAAAATGTACAACAGTTACTCATTATGGAGTTTCCTTGCAATCGTTATTTGCTAATTCTGTCCCGGGAGAGTAACAAAAGCGAGCACAAACAGTTAGTGATTATCAACTCAATGAATCGCGTCGACCCATAGTTTTGTCGTCACACATTATTTGCAAATCAATCGTCTCTCAGCAAGAGTGAGCTCCCGTTTTGTCAAGACCATTTGTCCTCGTTTATTCTTCTTCGGTGCTGCATTAAATAGCTTTCACAGTGTAAATCGGCCAAAATGGGGTGTGTAAGCTCTATCTTCTATTTTTTCTAAACGCACTATGAACTGCTCTCTTTACGTAAAACTGCAGGATGTCTACAAATTAATACCTTTACAAGTGTACTAGATATTAACAAATGGCTTTGAACATGTGATAAGGTACTCATTTACACACGTCAATGTACGCACCATTAGTGGCACGGGCAATGTGTATTCGGAAATCTATTTCTGTCCACTTACGATTCAAGATCTCCACGGTGGCGTGTTCAAATGCGTTGCGAATGAGTGCCTTCAAGTCCTAAGCTCAATGAAATACACCGCAGCCTTTACAAAACACCACAGGAAGACGTCTAGTGGTGTAAGGTCAGGGGATTGTGGAGGCCATAAAATTGAACTATCGCATCCAATCCACCTATCCGGAAACTTTTCACTTAGAAATTGACGGACATTTAGGGATCAATTGGGTGGTGTCCCATCAGGCTGGAATATAACATCAGATTGCAGATGTTCAAATAGTGGCACAGCAAACTCCTGTAACACGTCCAGGTAAAGACCACCGAAGACGGCAGACTCAATGAAAAAGACTGGACCAGTGATGGAATTGTGCGTCAATCCGTACCAGACGTTGACCTTGTGACTGTCTCTTTCCATTTCACATACAGCGTGAGGATGCTGTGAGCCCCATGTACGAACGTTACGACGATTCAGTTCGCGGATACATGAAACGTTGCCTCATCGGAGGAACACATCTTTTCATAAAGTCATTGTCTGCGTCAGTCTTGCTTGGCATATCCACTGTGAACTGTTGGCCCTATGGTTTATCCATAGGTTTTAATGCCTGAAGCAGGAGCACCTCGTAGGGATACAGCCGTAACCTCTTTTGCAAGACATTGTATGCTGTTGATCGTGTCATTTCGATCTCTCTGGTCGCCGTATGCACCGATTTTGTCGGACTTCTTGCAAACGTCTGCCGTACCTTGTCCACGTTGGAGTCTGAAACAGACGGGCGACCCCTCCTCCCCCCCCCCCTCCCCCCTTTTTGTGAAGAACACTACCTGTTTCCATAGAAGACGTATGCCAAGCCCCAATAGTTGGTCGGGATGATAGTTGCCTTCCATATGTCTTCGAAAGTTTCGTTGTACTTCGTTATCGGACGTCGTTTCTATGTACCAGGCCGTACACTAATCTTTCTGCTTTGGAATCCTCATTTTATCAGATTTTCAAGTTCAGTTTTACGTCAAAACTGCGTCACTTGGAAGATAAAGACACCTTTATGTCTTATCACATGTTGGAAACCATTTGTTAATATCTAGTGCAGATTTAAAGTTAATAAAGTCTCAAGTTGTAAAGATAATTTATGGACACCGTGTATAATGAAATTAGCAAGTTAGTATGTCTTCACGTGCTTAGAATGTTTTGTTCCTTCCTGTCAGTTTTAAAATCGGTGGTTTAAGTGTGCCTTTTTTGTATACAATCGCTAACTAGATGGTGATTTATTCCAAGAGTGTGATTTGGTCTCTTGAAGTCAGAAAATGCCATGTACTGCTTTAGCAATAAAAAAATCAGAAATGTAAATATAAGTGGATTACTTCCATATACACTCCTGGAAATTGAAATAAGAACACCGTGAATTCATTGTCCCAGGAAGGGGAAACTTTATTGACACATTCCTGGGGTCAGATACATCACTTGATCACACTGATAGAACCACAGGCACCTAGACACAGGCAACAGAGCATGCACAATGTCGGCACTAGTACAGTGTATATCCACCTTTCGCACCAATGCAGGCTGCTATTCCCCGATGGAGACGATCGTAGAGATGCTGGATGTAGTCCTGTGGAACGGCTTGCCATGCCATTTCCACCTGGCGCCTCAGTTGGACCAGCGTTCGTGCTGGACGTGCACACCGCGTGAGACGACGCTTCATCCAGTCCCAAACATGCTCAATGGGGGACAGATCCAGAAATCTTGCTGGCCAGGGTAGTTGACTTACACCTTCTAGAGCACGTTGGGTGGCACGGGATACATGCGGACGTGCATTGTCCTGTTGGAACAGCAAGTTCCCTTGCCGGTCTAGGAATGGTAGAACGATGGGTTCGATGACGGTTTGGATGTACCGTGCACTATTCAGTGTCCCCTCGACGATCACCAGTGGTGTACGGCCAGTGTAGGAGATCGCTCCCCACACCATGATGCCGGGTGTTGGCCCTGTGTGCCTCGGTCGTATGCAGTCCTGATTGTGGCGCTCACCTGCACGGCGCCAAACACGCATACGACCATCATTGGCACCAAGGCAGAAGCGACTCTCATCGCTGAAGACGAAACGTCTCCATTCGTCCCTCCATTCACGCCTGTCGCGACACCACTGGAGGCCGGCTGCACGATGTTGGGGCGTGAGCGGAAGACGGCCTAACGGTGTGCGGGACCGTAGCCCAGCTTCATGGAGACGGTTGCGAATGGTCCTCGCCGATACCCCAGGAGCAACAGTGTCCCTAATTTGCTGGGAAGTGGCGGTGCGGTCCCCTACGGCACTGCGTAGGATCCTACGGTCTTGGCGTGCATCCGTGCGTCGCTGCGGTCCGGTCCCAGGTCGACGGGCACGTGCACCTTCCGCCGACCACTGGCGACAACATCGATGTACTGTGGAGACCTCACGCCCCACGTGTTGAGCAATTCGGCGGTACGTCCACCCGGCCTCCCGCATGCCCACTATACGCCCTCGCTCAAAGTCCGTCAACTGCACATACGGTTCACGTCCACGCTGTCGCGGCATGCTACCAGTGTTAAAGACTGCGATGGAGCTCCGTATGCCACGGCAAACTGGCTGACACTGACGGCGGCGGTGCACAAATGCTGCGCAGCTAGCGCCATTCGACGGCCAACACCGCGGTTCCTGGTGTGTCCGCTGTGCCATGCGTGTGATCATTGCTTGTACAGCCCTCTCGCAGTGTCCGGAGCAAGTATGGTGGGTCTGACACACCGGTGTCAATGTGTTCTTTTTTCCATTTCCAGGAGTGTATCTGTGTAATTCCTTTAGTAAAAGCTCGGCATGAAATATTAGCTTTTAACAGTACGTAAGTCAAAATACGGTTTACAATGAATTATAAGTGTATAACAGCACTAGTATAAAATTCATAACATTCTTTGCTACGAGTATTTTGATTGACGCTCGGAAAGACAGATGGAACTGCAATATCATAACATTCTTTACGAGTATTTTGACTGACCCTCGGAAAGACAGATGGAACTGCGATATAGACACAATGAGTCAGTTAAAGTCAATACGAAAAGTAGTTGTATATACGTAGAAAAGGATGAATGGCGTAAAATAGTGACCAATTGTTGAACTAAATATTCTACATTCAGTCAGAAACTTTCAGACAATTAGATGGTTTTACTTATTAAATAAACAATAGCTTTGCATTTTACTTTACCTAGTCTATACTCTAGATATAATTTACTGTTTTGTCCAGAATAGTAAGGGAAAATTGCTCCCTTAGTCAGGAGAGGGGTTGTATCGTAGCTAAAGGCTTTCTTTTCCGAGACCTATATCAGAATACCTTAAAAAATGTCGCTGATTGTACATGCGTTAACGAATACGTACTGTCTGAACTGTTAGTGTAGCTGATGGTACCTCGCAAATTATACGTTTAATTATTGTCAGCACTGACTAACTCCATCACTTTGGCGAAATGCATCAGTGTAATAGTATTGTGTATGCCTAGTTTATCGCAAGTACATTATTTCTTTTATGGAAGGGAATTATCGAAAGCAAAATTTTTCTGTTACGAAGGAGCCAGATGCACATGTGAGTACCACTTTTTGTTCTACGATACGCAATTTAACAAATTCTCAAGCAATTATCTTTAAGTAAACATCTGCTGATCACCAATCAGTATTAGATCGCTAATTTTCAAATTTATATCTAGTAATATTCTCTTCAAATAGTTGTGTTTTCTGTGGTCTTCGGTACGAAAACTGGTTTGATGCAGCTCTCAATGCTACTCTGTCCTGTGCAAGTCTCTTCATCTCTGAATAACTACTGCAACCAAATTACATTTGAACCCGCTTTCTGTATTCCAGCCTTGGTCTACAGTTTCTACCCCCTTCTCCCCACCATCCCCCCTCCCTAACCAAAATTAGCAATATGACGATTCCTTGATGCCTCAGGAAGTGTCCAACCAACCAATCCCTTCTTTTAGTCAAGTCGTGCCATAAACTCTTGTTCTCTCCAATTCAGTTCAGTACCGCTTCATTACTTACGTGATCTACCCATCTAATGTTCAGCATTCTTACGTAGCACCACAAATCAAAATTTTGCTGTTCTCTTAATGTCTGTGCTTTTAGCTGTCCACATTTCACTTCCATTATAAGACTACACTCCACACAAATGTCTTCGGAAAATGCTTCCTAAAAACCTTAAATTTATATTATACTCCAATAAAGTTCGCTTTTTTAGAGATACTTTCCTTACTATTGCCAATCAGCATTTCATATCCTCTCTACTTGGGTCAACATCTATTATTTAGTGCCCGAATAAGAAAACTCTTCTACTACTTTTAGTATTTCATTTCATAATCTACACTCCTGGAAATGGAAAAAAGAACACATTGACACCGGTGTGTTAGACCCACCATACTTGCTCCGGACACTGCGAGAGGGCTGTACAAGCAATGATCACACGCATGGCACAGCGGACACACCAGGAACCGCGGTGTTGGCCGTAGAATGGCGCTAGCTGCGCAGCATTTGTGCACCGCCGCCGTCAGTGTCAGCCAGTTTGCCGTGGCATACGGAGCTCCATCGCAGTCTTTAACACTGGTAGCATGCCGCGACAGCGTGGACGTGAACCGTATGTGCTGTTGACGGACTTTGAGCGAGGGCGTATAGTGGGCATGCGGGAGGCCGGGTGGACGTACCGCCGAATTGCTCAACACGTGGGGCGTGAGGTCTCCACAGTACACCGATGTTGTCGCCAGTGGTCGGCGGAAGGTGCACGTGCCCGTCGACCTGGGACCGGACCGCAGCGACGCACGGATGCACGCCAAGACCGTAGGACCCTACGCAGTGCCGTAGGAGACCGCACCGCCACTTCCCAGCAAATTAGGGACACTGTTGCTCCTGGGGTATCGGCGAGGACCATTCGCAACCGTCTCCATGAAGCTGGGCTACGGTCACGCACACCGTTAGGCCGTCTTCCGCTCACGCCCCAACATCGTGCAGCCCGCCCCCAGTGGTGTCGCGACAGGCGTGAATGGAGGGACGAATGGAGACGTGTCGTCTTCAGCGATGAGAGTCGCTTCTGCCTTGGTGCCAATGATGGTCGTATGCGTGTTTGGCGCCGTGCAGGTGAGCGCCACAATCAGGACTGCATACGACCGAGGCACACGGGGCCAATACCCGGCATCATGGTGTGGGGAGCGATCTCCTACACTGGCCGTACACCACTGGTGATCGTCGAGGGGACACTGAATAGTGCACGGTACATCCAAACCGTCATCGAACCCATCGTTCTACCATTCCTAGACCGGCAAGGGAACTTGCTGTTCCAACAGGACAATGCACGTCCGCATGTATCCCGTGCCACCCAACGTGCTCTAGAAGGTGTAAGTCAACTACCCTGGCCAGCAAGATCTCCGGATCTGTCCCCCATTGAGCATGTTTGGGACTGGATGAAGCGTCGTCTCACGCGGTCTGCACGTCCAGCACGAACGCTGGTCCAACTGAGGCGCCAGGTGGAAATGGCATGGCAAGCCGTTCCACAGGACTACATCCAGCATCTCTACGATCGTCTCCATGGGAGAATAGCAGCCTGCATTGCTGCGAAAGGTGGATATACACTGTACTAGTGCCGACATTGTGCATGCTCTGTTGCCTGTGTCTATGTGCCTGTGGTTCTGTCAGTGTGATCATGTGATGTATCTGACCCCAGGACTGTGTCAATAAAGTTTCCCCTTCCTGGGACAATGAATTCACGGTGTTCTTATTTCAATTTCCAGGAGTGTAATTACTTCAGCATCATCTCAGTACTCGATTACATTCAGTCATCCTTGTTCTATTTTTGCTACTGTTCATCATATAACTTATAACAACATTAATTCCGTGCAGCTGATCTTCAAAGACCTTAGCCGTCTCTGACAATATTACAATGCCAGCGGAAATCCTTAATCATTTTATTCCTTCTCACTGAACTTTAACTCTCTTTGCATATTTCTGTTTAGTTTCCTTTACAACTTACTGAGTGAACAGATTAAATAACATCGAGTACACGCCATAACCCTGTCTCACATCTGAATCACCTACACTTTGACTTTCATACCTTCAGTCGTTACAAATTCAGTCTGTTTTCTGTGCAAGTTTCGGTTAACCTTTCCTTTCCTGCATTTTTGATCCCTAATAGCTCCAGAATGTCAACTACTGTACTCAATTCACGCAGTCGGAAGCTTGAAAGCTTAAATATTTCATTCCTTTTGCCTGCCTCAGTTGCCATACTTTTATATTTTCTCCTTTTCTCTATTACTTTCAGTATTTGATGCATTATATAAAGATTTGTACTAGGCCTTGTCTTTTTGCCGTTTTAATTCTCTGTGACCGTCAGTAGTTCATGTCCCAAAGGTAAGCATCCGTCTTATACTGCATTTCCTTCCTCTATCTCAGACCGTTGTTTCCTCACGGCCACTTTAAATCTCTCAACAACCATTACCTATATCAAATAATCTAGTTATCATATCCGCAATTTATTTCCTTTCTGCAGTTTCTTCAGCGTTAATATGCAGCTCATAATTAATGAATTATGATGAGAACCCAAATGTGCTCGTGGAAGTGCTCTGCAATTTAAAGTTTGGTTTCAAAACTTGTATCTTAACATTATATATTCTATCTGAAAACTTCCCATGTTTTTAGGTCTCTTCGACGTACACAGCCTTTCTTCGGGATGCTTAAACCGTGTCAACAATGATTAAATTATGCTCCGTGAATAATTCTACCAGGCGAGTTCAAACTTCATTCCCCTTCCCTAGCGCATGTTCTCCTACTATTTTCCATTGTCTTTCTTTTCTACCGAATACCAGTCTTATCACAATTAAGCTCTCGCGGCCCTTAACGATGTGAATAATTTCTTTTGTTTCATCATACATTTTTCAGTCTCTTCATCACCTGCGGAGTTAGTGGTCATATACTCTGGTACTACTGTGGTGCGTCTTGGCTTTGTGTCATTATGCTGGTATAGTGGCTCAGTGGGTCCCTATTTTCTTATTCTTTTTTAGACCTACTTACACATTTCCCCTATTTGGTTCTGTGTTAATAAACGTGTACTCACTTGACCGGTAGTCCTATTCTTCCTCCCGGCGCACTTCACTTCTAACTATACCTAACTTCAACCTATCCAGTTCTCTTTTTAATTTGTCTAACCTACCTATCTGTTTAAAGTATCTAACTTTCCGCGCACCGGCAAGTAGGAGGCAAGTTTTGGTTTTACTAGTGACTACATCTTCCTAAGTAATGCGCAGTGTATGTCATGAATAGAGATTTTTACCATTTTATGCAATGTACGCACAAAAACGTTCTCCTTGAAATACAGATACGCGGTAAGCTGGCAAAAGGCTACCGCTCCAGAACCAACGATTGTATACTGTTGTATTGAGAAAATGCGTGGTTCGAAATAACCATAATTGTTCAATCCAACAGCGCTCCAGATGTTGAGAGAAGGCGTTCACTCAGTATGACGTAGGATGGTACACTTGGAGCAGATACTCCCTTCTTTGGTATCATGAAGGCCTGTTCATCGCAGTTTGCCGCTCATCGGTAAGAAAAGCTGCTGCTTTGATCGGCGGAACATTTGTAGGCGAAGGTGGCTTTTTGTTGTTTGGCGTTCAATGTCATGCCTGAGGGAATTACTGCACAAAGCTCGTGTTCCAGGAAACGCAGGCAGGTTATACAGACAGAAAATAGCCGCTTGGTATCAGTGTTCCCACGCAATGATACACGTGAAACGTAATCCCAAATGTTGTCTCTTCTGATGAGTTTTCGATTCGTCCGCTCATTTTCGATGGTCATCTGCAACGCAATGATTCCCATATTGGCTCATATTGCGAGTTATGTAACTTGCGGTGCGGTATTGACATGATGACGTAATCGCGTCGTACCCGAGTAAGTTCAAAGCCTTCCACGCAAGCATTACTCGTAACTGAACGCTAGCAAGAAGCAGCGAGAAATGACGTCAGTTGCTGACGCATCACGAACTTGATCAGCACTTTATTCACAGGCTGTTTCGGAATTGCCTTCACAGTTTTTTAATTCTATAAACATTTATACAACGGATATTGACAACTGAGGCCTATTTATATTTCCCTGAAGTGCTGGTTTCTCTCCTAAGCTATCTGTCACACAATGATACAATTTTGTAGGTGTCTCCAGTGGCATATGTGAATACTGTCTGCCAAATGGGTAGCGAATAGAGTTAGCAGTAAATAGATAACAAAATTACGTCGTTTCTGATTGTGAAATTTTAGTCAATGAACAGCGGTATTGTAGTAAGTATTATTTTTCCCCTTTCATTATTGTGTGTGTGTGTGTGTGTGTGTGTGTGTGTGTGTGTGTGTGGGTGGGTGGGTGGGTGTGGGTGGGTGGGTGGGTGGGAGAGGGAGGGGAAGTCGTACAGAAGAAGTTACAGAAACATTTGAAATTATACGTAAAGATTGTTGGAAGTCACTAATTGCTCGTATTCTCAAATACTCGATGAGTATATGGTTCAAATGGCTCTGAGCACTATGGGACTTAACTTCTGAGGTCATCAGTCCCCTAGAACTTAGAACTACTTAAAGCTAAAGAACTCCTGAAATCTAACTAACCTAAGGACATCACACACATCCATGGCCGAGGCAGGATTCGAACCTGCGACCGTAGCGGTCGCGCGGTTCCAGACTGTAACGTCTAGAACCGCTCGGCCACAGCGGCCGTCTCGATGAGTATAGTCTGGATACTTTGCACCCCGTGTGTTACGATGCCTCAAGGTTTATACACAGTCTCTAACTTTTAAACTTGACTTACACTGTTAAACCTTTAACCTGCAGCTATATCGTTTAAGAGTAGATAAAAAGGGCATTTTGAACTTTTAAATTCAGCCAATAATTATATGAGGGGCATTAAATCAAGTTAATCTCCAGGCCAAGCAACAACCCCTAGTGAGCATCATCTCCATACTACCCGAAGTTGAGATTCTATTGCAACACTGAACTTTATTTTAGTTCCTTCATACCGGAATCTGAGGTTCGGCACACAGTAAGTGTAGGGGCATGTTGAAAAGTAAGGCTTCAGAATTTTTTACGTGAAACTTTGTTGGCATTCCACATATTTATTCTTTATGCATACATATTTCCAGCCCTCTGCTGCTACAGGGCTCCAAATTGTAGCGTGTAACACGGTGGTGTGTGACTAACAATGTCGGTGAGTGAGAAACAGCGTGGCGTAATAGAGTTTCCAACCGCAGAAGAGTCCGTACGTACATGGAGAACCCGCTTCTTCAGCATGACAATGCCAGACCACATACGAGCGCTACGAGGTCTGTAGCAATCCGACGCTTTGGGTTCATTGTCATCGCTCATCTTCCATACAGTCCCGACCTGTCCCTGTCCGATTTTAAATGTTTCCAAAACTTCGAGAACACCTTCGTGCACTTTACCTTGATAGTGATTAAGCTGTCCAGGCAGAGACGACGTTGCGGCTCCGTGAACAAAATCAAATATTGTTCTACATCTACATCTACATTTATACTCCGTAACCCACCCAATGGTGTGTGGCGGAGGGCACTTTGCGTGCCACTGTCATGACCTCCCTTTCCTGTTCCAGTCGCGTATGGTTCGCGGGAAGAACGACTGCCGGAAAGCCTCCGTCCGCGCTCGAATCTCTCTAATTTTACATTCGTGATCTCCGCGGGAGGTATAAGCAGGGGGAAGCAATATATTCGATACCTCATCGCTGGCCGCTGGTGGCCGAGCGGTTCTAGGCGCTTCAGTCTCGAACCGCGCGACCTCTACGGTCGCAGGTTCGAATTCTGCCTCGGGCATGGATGTGTGTGATGTCCTTAGGTTAGTTAGGTTTAAGTAGTTCTACGTTATAGGGGACTGATGACCTCAGGTGTTAAGTTCCATAGTGCTCAGAGCCATTTGAACCATTTTGATACCTCATCCAGAAACGCACCCTCTCGAAACCTGGACAGCAGGTTACACCGCGATGCAGAGCGCCTCTCTTGCAGAGTCTGCCACTTGAGTTTTCTAAACATCTCCTTAACGCTATCAAGCTTACCACATAACCCTGTGACGAACCGCGCGTCTCTTCTTTGGATCTTCCCTATCTCCTCTGTCAACCCGACCTGGTACGGATCCCACACTGATGAGCAATACTCAAGTGTAGGTCGCACGAGTGTTTTGTAAGCCACCTCCTTTGTTGATGAACTACATTTTCTAAGGACACTCCCAATGAATCTCAACCTGCTACCCGCCTTACCAACAATTAATTATATATGATCATTCCACTTCAAATCGTTCCATACGCATACTCCCAGATATTTTACAGAAGTAACTGCTACCAGTGTTTGTTCCACTATTATGTAATCATACAATAAAGTATCCTTCTTTCTATGTATTCGCAATACATTACATTTGTCTATGTTAAGGGTCAGTTGCCACTCCCTGCACCAAGTGCCTATCCGGTGCAGATCTTCCTGCATTTCGCTGCAATTTTCTAATGCTTGTACTTCTCTGTATATTACAGCATCATCCGTGAAAAGCCGCATGGAACTTCCGACACTATCTACTAGTTCAGTGTCGGTGTCAGTGTCAGTATCAACAAAGTGGTCTCTCATTGGAAGAAACGTGTTCGTCACCAGGGTGATTATGTTGAGAAATGAATACGTAGACATGAAGAATAAAGATGTAGAGAGTTAATAACTTTTTTAAAGGAATGTTCCAAGACTTTTCGCACCAAACATTGGGAGCCATTATGTTTAGGCACGCCCTCGTAGTACTTTGCATTGCAGTCAAAGTTCAGTGCTGAAACTGACGGTACGTTGTTCCACTGTGCTGTGCCGGTGGAAGTACAGGTCCTAGAAAATGAGTAGCCCAAGGGTTCGCGGATAAATTTGTTGGGTGCATCTAACAGCCGTCGTAAATAGTTATTACAGTGCCAGATATCAAAATTTCGGCAGCTGCAATAAATTTAAAAAATTGAAATGGCTCTGAGCACTATGGGACTTAACTTCTGAGGTCATCAGTCCCCTAGAACTTAGAACTACTTAAACGTAATTAACCTAAGGAGATGACACACATCCATGCCCGAGGCAGGATTCGAACCTGCGACCGTAGCAGTCACGCGGTTCCGGACTGAAACGCCTAGAACCACTCGGCCACCGCGGCCGGCGGAAATAAATTATACGTGCAAATCAGGCGCTGTTTGTCTTCCACTTTTTATTGGCCTTTATCCCATATCTTCACCGGATAGGCATGGTAATTTTCGTATTTGACAATGTTAGTCGTAGGGAATGGCATGATGCCTCTCCCGTCGCATCGCTATCTTCAGAACTTCGATACACAATCAGTATACAAATTCAGATGATTTTGAAGGACATCATACGTCACTCTGGACCCAGAACCTAACTTGTCGCCGCGTGGGGTAGCCGTGCGGTCTTGGGTGCTTTGTCACGGTTCGTGCGGCTTCCCCCGTCGGAGGTTCGAGTCCTCCATCGGGCATGGGTGTGTGTGTGTGTGTGTGTGTGTGTGTGTGTGTGTGTGTGTGTTTGTGTGTGTGTGTGTTGTCCTTAGCGCAAGTTAGATTAAGTAGTGTGTAAGCCTATGGACTGATGACCTCAGTAGTCTGGTCCCACAGTCCTTATCACAAATTTCCAATTTTTCCCTAACTTGTCAACAACAATATGTGTTCGCAAGGTGGTTATAAAGTCTACGCCTAGCAGAGGTATCAGCTTACTGCTGTGACCACTCCGCTGGTACGATTTGCAGGAGCCATAAAATGTGACGCTGTCGCCTGCATTACACATCTGCTTAAATACCCCACGAGCCACTGTCCAGTGCATGACGGAGGGTACATAGTATCACTGTTATCTCTTGTCAACCCTGCTACGTCGGCGCTCTGAAATGGCGAACACTGGCTGTGTACATACCTCTCTGCGCGGTATAATTTTCTTAGCTATTTCTCTAGATCCGTACGTGGGATATAGGTTGGCAAAAGCGTAAAGGCCACACAGTCTTCTTCTAATACATGTTCTCTAAATTTTTCGGAACACCGTTTCACAGCCTCTACACCATGCTTCTTCCAAGGACTCCCATTTCCCTTTCCCGAATACTTCTGTCACATTCTCGAATGGACTACACCGACTGTTGCGATTCCAGCAGCGCGTCACTGAATTCGTTACGTGCACACTGGTGTGCAAAACCTAGCGTGAAAGTAACTTTCGCATGGTGTATCAATACCAAGTAAAATAGCTCGATGAAGTTTGGACCATTCATAGAAAAAACAGCTACAGTATAGCCAGAAGGCAGCTGAAGGAACCAGGCCATGAAATGACACCTCTTCAAAGACAATGATTGTATCGAAGTCACCGTGATTGGTGAAGATTCACCTGACATTACAAACGGCGCGACATGGTTCTCAATAAGGTGTGTGATCACCACGGACGGAAGGAGCAATGCTTACTCTGCAACGGGCTCCCACGCTGACTACAAGTTTTGTAAGCAGTGTGCCGTTGTGGGACATCCGTTCCTGCAGGTACGCTACTGATAACTGCTGGCTGCTCGTTGGTGAATTTGGAGGTGTTCCAATACGTCGACCCAAAGCGTCCCAGACGGGCTCGATGGAATTTAGGTGGGCTGAGTGGGCAGGCCTGTTCATTCGCCGAATATCCTCTCGTTCCACGAGCTCCTTGACCTGTTAAGTTCAATGCGTCCACGCATTGTCACACCTCGTAATGAAGTCAGAACACACCCTAAAAAGACCCACAAGGGGAAGGAGTACTGTGTCACAAATCGTAGACCGGTGAGCGGAACGTGTTCAAAGATTTGGCGGTCAGCAAACCCACGCAACATTATGCGTCCCCACACCAGAAAACCAGGATCTCCAAAACGACGTTCCACAATGCTGGACGTTCTAAAGGTGCGGCGAGAGGTGGAAACACGTAATGCACGCAGGAACATGATCGGTTTGCTGGTCCATGTTGTGTATTGGTGTGTGTGTGGGAGGGGGGGAGGGGGCATAATGTTGCTTCCGTCTACAGACCAGCAAACCTTTGAACACGATACATTCACCGGCCAACGTTACTGCGACACTGTACTCCTTCACTATGTGCGTTTTTTCAGGGGTGAATTCTGGGGGTGACGCCATTTTTGTATGTAGAAATGACTTCACGTGTTCCTCAGTGAAGTAAATTTGGACTGTTTGTATTCGTTTTATACAGAGGGGTCGAAAAGATTGTATCCACTGTTTAAAAAGTCCATAACTGGCAAACTAGTTGACGGAGTTGTCTCATCTTTGGTAGTGTAATAGTTTCTAGTTCCGGCAATCGCCACGCAAGTATTGTATTGCGTTGTTTTGTTTTGTCAGATGACAGTCGCCAGATAGTCAGTGTTTTTTTCTTAGTTACACCTAGTTACGCGAGTTAACATGACTGGCGCAAGGCTTACATTCGATGAAAGGAAGTCAGTTTTTAAGTACCAAAACATTAATGAGGTTCAACGGCAATGGCGAAATGAGTATCAATCAGAGCCACCGACACGTTTAACGATTCATCGCATTCGAGACAAATTTGAAGCCGAAGGCTGTGTTAAAGATGTACACAAACAACGATCTGGACGACCTGTAACAGTAACAAGTCCAGCTACGTCCCGTCGTGTGTTACAACAATTCACTCGCTCACCACAGAAGTCTGTGAGACAGTGTGCCCGTGAAACTGGAGTGAGTCGCTCAAGTGTTCGGCGAATTTTGAAGACAGCAAAATGGAACTGCTACATCCCACGATTGCTACACGCAGTGATCGAGAACGACCCAGATCGTAGAATGGAGTACTGCGAGTGGTTTACTAACATGGTGCGCAACGATGAAGAGTTGGCAGAGATGATTGTGTGGTCTGACGAGGCACAGTTCAAGCTCCATGGTACAATAAATCGCCACAATTGCATCTACTGAGCCGCCTAAAATCCGAATGTCCATGTAGACAAAGCTGTGAATTTGGCAGGAGTAAATGCATGGTGTGGGTTGTGTTACCGGGGCTTGATTGGGTTATTCTTCTTTGACGGCACAGTTACCAATGAGGTGTACCTTCAGAAGCTTCATACATCCATTTTACCTGCCATCCGAGACTTGTATGGAGACAGAACTGTTTACTTTCAGCAAGATGGTGCCCCAGCCCACTACCAAAATCGTGTTAGGGCGTATCTCGACGAAAATCTACCAGGAAGATGGGTAGGCCGAAGAGGTATCCACCACGTTCCCCAGACCTAACTCCTCTGGACTTTTACCTGTGGGGAACACTAAAGGATGTCGTTTATCGACAAAAGCCACGCACATTGGATGAACTTCGAGAATCCATCGTACATTCATGTGCAAATGTCGAATTGAACACGTTGCAGTCAGTAGTTCGTGCTGCAGTTCGGCGGCATCGTTTGTGTGTGGGTGTTAATGGTGACCATTTCGAACACCTACAGTGATATCTTTAAGTTGGACTTTAAGCTACACATCCACCAAAAATGAGACAACTCCGACAATTAGTTTGCAAGTTATGGACTTTTAAACAGTGGACACATTTTTTTGGACGCCTCTGTATATTAATCACCTTCCGGGCAGTACTACGAGGGCAGTTCAATAAGTAATGCAACACATTTTTTTCTCGGCCAATTTTGGTTGAAAAAACCGGAAATTTCTTGTGGAATATTTTCAAACATTCCCGCTTAGTCTCGTATAGTTTCATTGACTTCCGACAGGTGGCAGCGCTGTACGGAGCTGTTAAAATGGCGTCTGTAACGGATGTGCTTTGCAAACAACAGGCAGTGATCGAGTTTCTTTCGGCGGAAAACCAGGGCATCTCAGATATTCATAGGCGCTTGCAGAATGTCTACGGTGATCTGGCAGTGGACAAAAGCACGGTGAGTCGTTGGGCAAAGCGTGTGTCATCATCGCCGCAAGGTCAAGCAAGACTGTCTGATCTCCCGCGTGCGGGCCGGCCGTGCACAGCGGTGACTCCTGCAATGGCGGAGCGTGCGAACACACTCGTTCGAGATGATCGACGGATCACCATCAAACAACTCAGTGCTCAACTTGACATCTCTGTTGGTAGTGCTGTCACAATTGTTCACCAGTTGGGATATTCAAAGGTTTGTTCCCGCTGGGTCCCTCGTTGTCTAACCGAACACCATAAAGAGCAAAGGAGAGCCATCTGTGCGGAATTGCTTGCTCGTCATGTGGCTGAGGGTGACAATTTCTTGTCAAAGATTGTTACAGGCGATGAAACATGGGTTCATCACTTCGAACCTGAAACAAAACGGCAATCAATGGAGTGGCGCCACACCCACACCCACTCCCCTACCAAGAAAAAGTTTAAAGCCATACCCTCAGCCGGTAAAGTCATGGTTACAGTCTTCTGGGACGCTGAAGGGGTTATTCTGTTCGATGTCCTTCCCCCGTGGTCAAACGATCAACTCTGTATTGTGCTACTCTTCAGAAATTGAAGAAACGACTTCAGCGTGTTCGTAGGCACAAAAATCTGAACGAACTTCTCCTTCTTCATGACAACGCAAGACCTCACACAAGTCTTTGCACCCGAGAGGAGCTCACAAAACTTCAGTGGACTGTTCTTCCTCATGCACCCTACAGCCCCGATCTCGCACCGTCGGATTTCCATATGTTTGGCCCAATGAAGGACGCAATCCGTGGGAGGCACTACGCGGATGAAGAAGTAGTTATTGATGCAGTACGACGTTGGCTCCGACATCGACCAGTGGAATGGTACCGTGCAGGCATACAGGCCCTCATTTCAAGGTGGCGTAAGGCCGTAGCATTGAATGGAGATTACGTTGAAAAATAGTGTTGTGTAGCTAAAAGATTGGGGAATAACCCGGTGTATTTCAATGCTGAATAAAACAACCCCTGTTTCAGAAAAAAAATGTGTTGCATTACTTATTGAACTGCCCTCGTAATAGCAATCTCAGAGAACTTGGAAATGATACAGTTGACTACATTGAAGTACAGACTGAAAGAAGCTCCACAAATATTCAGTCAGATCTTGATAAGATTTCAAAATGATTCGAAGATTGACAACTTGGTTTAAATGTAAAACTGTGGACTGTATAAAAGGAGAAAACGTAGTATCCTATGACCATAATGTCAATGACCTATGGCTGCAATCTGTCAAAATCGTAGTAAACTTAATAGAAATAGGGAATGGAACAATCACATAGGCTGAGTCTTAGATAAACCAGGTGGTAGATTTCGATTTATTGGTAGAATACTAGGAAAATAAAACCAATCCACAAAGTAGATTGCTTACAAATGACTTATACCGTCTGTCCTAGAATATTCCTCCAATGCGTTGGACCCATACCATATTGGACTAACAGGGGACGTTGAACATATAGAGAGAAGAGCAGCACCAATGGTCACTGGTTTGTTTGCCCCATGGGAGAGTGCTACAGAGGCGATGACGAAACTGCAGGCTTTTGAAGCTAGGTGTAAACCAGCACGACAAAGCCTACTTAACGAAGTTTCATGAACTGCCTATAATGATGACTCTAGGAATATACTACAGCACCGTACATATCGCTGCCGTAAGGATAGTGAGGACAAGATTACGTTAATAACAACATACATGGAGGCATTTAAATACTTATTCTTCCTGCACTCCATATGTGAATGGAATTGGGCAACAACTGGTACAATAGGGCGTACACTCTGACATGAACGAGACATGGATGAAACGTTTACATCGCTTCACTGACCTAACGTACGAGCAGGACCTCTTATTCTATTAAATCTGTCACTAGGATCTCACTATGAAAATTACAGTAGGGTTCACGCATGACGCGTCTTACAGATCCACGACTTGCTGCTGACTCGTTCTGTTGGTGTCATTCCGACCTCTTTTGTAGCGAAAGAAAGTTATTTCGAGCGAATAGTATACTTCTCGTAAATTATTCATCGAATTTCTTGGGCGCAGCGTCCAGCAGTTCCACTGTGCGACGCAACGTTCGGGACTCGGGCGTGTGTGATTGAGCGCCGCCACCATGCCACGCCCATTAGTCGGCTGCCGCTAAAATCTGCAGCTACAAATGGACTGGTCTCGTTCCAGTTGCAATCAGTCGCTCCATCCGCCGACCATTAGGGACAGTGCCTATCAACTGATGACATCTTCACCCGGCACTCTGCCTACGTCATCGGTATCGATTCTCCACTGCACTGCAAACCTAGTGCACTTAGCCGGCAAAAAAAAAACACTACTTTCTGTTTGCCCTGCCCGGTCACTTAGTCTCTATCGAATTTGTTATCGTTAAATAAGAATGTTAGCACAAAGGTTCCTCCTGCAGCCTTCACTACTATATTTCCTCCGTCACATAGCCGTAATCACATGCAATGAAAGTGGCAGTGGAAAGTACTGGTGAGAATCTGGAATTGAGATTCTGACAGGCGAGGCAACTACGCTCTTTTAGAATTACCCACTCGCCTCGAGGATGGCTTGATGCACCAGACAAAAAAGAAAAAAGAAAGAAAAACCGTATAGAAACCACTTTTCACTTCTTCTCTACATAATTGTTCACTGAGATCATTTCACAAGGTTCATCTTGATCTCACGGGAAAATTAACTGCTTTAATCTCTCTATAAAAGAACAAAATAATCATTTTAAGTTCTACAGAATCGTAGCAACACGCGAGGTAATACTGTCCATACGACTTTTTTAAAAAGACAGGCAGAAGAGACCCCCAGTTATATTTATAGATTTAAGCGAAACTTGTGGCAATTTAGACTGGGGTATACTCACTGAAAATCTGAGGATAAAATAGTGAAACAGGGAAGCGACAGGTTATCAAATAGTTGTACAGAAATCAAATTGCACAAACCAGAGATGAAGGACACGAAAGCCAAACAGTAGTTGCGAAAGGAGCGGTTCAGTGTTTAGCCTTTCCCGAAATGTATTCAAATAGTGCATTGAGCAAAGAGTACAGGAAATCAAGGAGAAATATGGAAAGGGTATTAAACGTCAGAGAGAAGAAATGAACGCTTTGTAGGTTGCTGACGACATTTTATTCTGTCAGAGACGGTAAAGTACCTAGAATATGTCTGGAATGTAACCCTGTACGGCAAGCAGTTCGGTCAAGAAGAGAATACAAGCTTTTTAAATCTGGTGGTGCAAGAGAATGCTGAAAATTCGATGGATCGATGGAGTAACTAGTGAGGAGGTAGTGAATTCAAATGAGGAAGGAAAAAAGTAGCAAGTAGCACTATGTGGAACACCTCGAATAAAAGATCTGATTATTTGCTAGCAAACATTCTGATGCATCAAGCCACCGTCGAATTGGTACTGCAGGGAAATGTGGAAGGTAAAAACGAGATAAATGCGAGTAGGATTCCTGCTCCGAGAGCTAGACACAAACTTAATTATGTATACAGATGGTTCATTCACCCGCAGGAATCGAGAGAATCTCGACGATTTTCGACTGTCATAGATTTTGATACTGGTAAGATATAGGTCCCAGGAATTCCAAGACTTTCCAGAATATTTTAATTTTAAATCTTTGCGTCATTTCACATTCGCTATTGTTGTTTTTCAATTATTTGATTAATGTTGGATTTGTATTAACACATTATCTAAACTGGTAATTGCAGATGCTTTGATCCCGTTTACACTCGTCCGGGTTGTGATTACTGTCAAGCTCCGAGAGAAGTTTCCAAAGAAGAAAACATTGCAGCCTGACGTAGGACTATTGTTGTTACGCAAATGTCGAATAGTTCTGTGGAATCCTTCAACGGATATTTCATGGGATATCAGAACTTCATACCGTACAGTAGAAATGCAATCCAGCATCAATTACCGTTATTAGTTTGCTGAGAAACATTACACTTGATCTACGTGTCGTTGGCATAGAGTGTCAGGAAATGTTTGTATGTAGGATGAGCAATTCGTAAAGGCATGTTATAGTAGCCCCGTCACGGCATGCTACTCGGGCAGAGTTACACCTGTCACCGCTAGAGGGCAAGGGCATCGTTTTCTCAGCTGCACGGGACTTCACTTCATCGTACCTCAGCCAATTAGCAGCAGGAAATATTTGTAAATTACACATACAAACCGTCGTCGTGAATAATTCCACTTATTACTGAAAACCAGATCCAAATCCCTATAGCTGTTTCTGAGATTTTTGATGGAAAACAAATGCAATGTAAGCTGAAATGGCAAAAAAATTTTACCTGTGATATAAATTAACAGTTTTTCTTATTTTTTTCCTTTACTTGCACTGTGAAACCTTGCTTCCCGCCAACTTTTATGGTTCTAGGTCAACGGGAAGTATGCTACAGGTTTTGATGAGTGAGTTCACGTGCATCAAAAATGACCGAATCTCATGAGTGCATTGACTTAGACGCTTAAATTTTTTTACACCACCAAGGGATCGTAGACTTTAGTATGTGACATAATTTCAGTTTGACTCCTATGCCCGTACCTGAGAAAAGTGGTTCTTAACGGACGGATAGACAGACAGAGAGACAGGCGGATAACAAAGTGCTCTTATCAGGGTTTCGTTTTTAACGTCTGAGGAACGGAATCATAGAAGTTACAGAGGGGTCGAGGCTTGAATAAGTAAGCAGATCAAAATGGTGTAGGTCGCAGTAGTTATGCAGAGGTGAAGAGACTTGAAGAGGATATGATGGTGTAGAGAGCTGTACTGAAAACAACAAGAATAACGCAATGCCCGCACAGCACAGGTAACCTAATCGTTACACGCGAAAACTCATTTCCAAAAAGCGGTTTTCGTAATGTTATAAAATAAGTGTGTTGCACGTAATTTAGGGAATGGGGTGGGTACAGAATTATCTGAAATACTAGCCGTTGTACTTGCGTCCCCCCAGTGAGCAAAACGTTAAGCAGGCGCAGTTTCCTGGTACAATAGAGCTTTTTCCACGAATAATCTTGGTCGCTTATGCTTCGACATGCTATAAACTAGGCACAGTAACTCTGTATGGTAATAGCCTGTCAATATTTTACAGTTTTCCACACAATTGCAATGCTATCGGTAGAGTTTCAAGAAACAATAGATACCAGGCTTCTTGCCATTACAAAAATTCGTTTATAGGGTTCCGTATCTCAATCGGTAAAAAAGAAACCCTTTTACGATCACTTTGTTGTCCGTCTATCAGTCGGTCCGTGTGTATGTCCGTCTGACGGACTGTTAGAAACCGTTTGGTAGATGCATGGTAGATGGCGTGTAACATTCACCTTCCCTTCCAACGCACCATTCCCAGCTCCACCGCCCCACCCGCCTTTCGAGGAAGATGAACGAGAAGAAAGAATCTCAGCCGTACCCTTGGATATAGAGTGTAATTCTTTAATTTTGACCTTACAATCTCATGCGAAATTTAAGTTGCAAAAAGTGTGTTGTCTCTCGAGCTGTATAAACATATTGGCTTTAAGCATTTAGAGGCTAAAGACATCTGTGACGATGTATAACGTTCCACTGCTAACGTCACCCAACGAAGCCTACTGAGAATTTCTGTCGCTCTCTCGTGTAAAAATGCGATGAAGAGCGCAGCTGCTTCTTCTTTCTTATTGCCGGCCGCGGTGGTCTAGCGGTTCTGGCGCTGCAGTCCGGAACCGCGGGACTGCTACGGTCGCAGGTTCGAATCCTGCCTCGGGCATGGGTGTGTGCGATGTCCTTAGGTTAGTTAGGTTTAAGTAGTTCTAAGTTCTAGGGGACTTATGACCTAAGATGTTGAGTCCCATAGTGCTCAGAGCCATTTGAACCATTTGAACCATCTTCTTTCTTCCTTATCTTTTCCGTTAATCTAACTCGTTAAAGTTTCCACAACGATGAACGCACAATAATTTTTTTAAGGCAATGGGTTATAAATAAATTAGGAAATGCACACACACATACACACACACACACACATACATACACTACCGAAGTAACATTGTAATAATAAGTAAATGGTTGTTTATGTATCAATTTTGTCACTGTTGACAACATAATTATTACACTTACTGTTTTTAACGTATCAGCATGTTTGCTTAAACGTGTAAAAAGTATTTTTTTCTTTACTCAGCGTATGGCTAGATCTCTCTCACACACACAAACACATGGTCTGTTATCTCAAAGTACATACTATTATCCAGGCCTCGAATACAGTCTATTTGTTCCTCTGCCGTCGGTAGGGACTCTGTTGGACCAGCAGGGAGAGCTCTCAGAGAAAATTCCTCAATTGCAAGGCGAACAGTCTGCTCTTCTGGGCCACAGACACAACTTTGAGAAGTTACTTTCTTCCACTTGTACATAGAGTCGGCACATCTTCCAGAGTTGGTTTATATTCATTTAATCTTGTGTGGCAATTCAGAACTAGGTGGCTTGGTCGTTATGCGTATCATCTTAAGCTGCTGTGTCGCAGCATTAATATGCAATCGGTGTCTCCAGCAGTTGGGTTGGGTTGGCTTGTTTTGGGAAGGAGATCAGACAACGAGGGCATCGGTCTCATCGGATTAGGGAGGGATTGGGAAGGAAGTCGGCCGTGCCTTTCAAAGGAACCATCATGGCATTTGCCTGGAGCGATTTAGGAAAATCACGGAAAACCTTAATCAGGATGGCCAAACGCGGGATTGAACCGCCGTCCTCCCGAATGCGAGTCCAGTGTGCTAACCACTGCCCCACCTCGCTCGGTTCTCCAGCAGTCATCAGTATTAAAGACGTTCCCAACTAATATTCTCTGGATTTCCAGAAGTGTGTGTCGGATGTGAAGCCTACCTCTGCTGATGCTTGGAATGTCTGCGTGAACAGGAATGTTGTTATATTTTTTGTTGCCTCGTATAAGTTCACTTTCCTGCCGCAGAGGTGGCAGTTTTATGTGGCTAAGTATGAATAGCCAGACAGTAGGTGTGTATCTGATGGTACCGGTTACAAGGCGCATCGTATGCTTGAATTGTGTGCCTCCAAGTTTTGTGCAAGCACTGTTCATTCACCCTCGTGAGCAACTTTGCGCAACAGAGTAAACCAGTCCCAGTACAGTCGTACTGAGTGTTGATGCAGTTGA
Organism: Schistocerca americana; assembly: GCF_021461395.2. Lineage (NCBI taxonomy): Eukaryota > Metazoa > Arthropoda > Insecta > Orthoptera > Acrididae > Schistocerca > Schistocerca americana. Next base: position 65,480,766 of record NC_060125.1, read on the forward strand.
TCCCCATGACGGTCCACAGAGTTTCTAGATGATGTTATTTCGAGTTTTGATCTTGACAGCTGTCCTTAATAAATGTTGTTTGTAATTGAGCGTTAAGTTATACAAACTTGACAGAAAAGAATCTGAGACCCTTGGAGATATTTACACTTACATTGCTATTTAGCTATGCAATCGAAGATCAGCAGAGTGGTTTCACATTTGCATTTTCGTTCGTTCATTCGGTCAAATACCCGATGACGAAGAATTGTACCTTTTGACCCTTTGTGGAAATGGATAAACGGGGACTGGTAACAGTAAACTTATTGCTTCATTCGACAGGCATACTACAACAGATTTGTACTTAAAATTTCTGTTTGCACGATTCGAGTTCCCACCATAGGTTTTTCGGGAAAAGGTTGGGATAAAATGAATAACAAGTATTTCGCATTAATTTCTAATTTTATTATCAATCCCTTTAATACAATGGTAACACATAGTAGAATGATGTTTATACAAAAAATTTTCACAAGTTTATCGCATCTAGGAATTGTCTGTGAAACTTCCTGGCAGATTAAAACTGTGTGCCCGACCGAGACTCGAACTCGGGACCTTTGCCTTTCGCGGGCAAGTGCTCTACCATCTGAGCTACCGAAGCACGACTTACGCCCGTAACTCATAGCTTTACACCTGTTAGTTTTTTGAAAAAGCAGTAATATGACAAAAGAGATTTGATTTCTACCTGGTGACTTCGGTGTCTTGTCGATGTCTTTTAGATACTCTTCCGTAACATCTTTACATTTTATATTTGTTTTTTCTATCTTTCTGTATTAGACCTCGAAACGGTTTTTTTACCCTCGCGGTCCCAGCATTCTGTGGTTCTATACTGGGTACTTATGACCTTACATGTTTTGCACCCTAAATCCACCCCCCCCCCCCCAAAAAAAAAACATTTATATGTATCAGACATTTTCAAAAAAATGTGCGTTACAAAATTAACATATTTTTGAAAAGTAGATTTTAAAAAAAAATTTTGCGTCCTACCTCAAAACGCTCGAGGAAGGCGGGGAGGGGGAGCACTATCTAGTATTGGCCCGGTTCGGAAATATCGTAGAATCGGGGTTGATGCACAGAGCAATTAGAGTTGTAGTGGGGAGGTGGGTAGTCTCCATGTGACCCATGTTCACGTTTAGTGGTTTTGCTGTTTCCTCTTCGTTTATTGCTCTCACGTCAAATGAAAACAAAACAGATTTCTGTGGCTGAGAGCTATCAAATGAATTAAAATACATTCACATAATTCTGGAAGGCAAAAATATATTATTAGTTTCAGATTTTATTTTATTTCCACCCTTCTGACAATTAAGCATTAATTGCCTTGCAGAACAACGAAGTTATTCTTTTGGTTTGCCAAAGAAATTTGGCATTTATAAATCTTTTCCACTGAGGCAGTCAATTTCTTTGAAACGAAGTGTTTAATTCCATACTATTGGCTAATTTCAACAGTTCGCTGCATTTCAAGTGCACATTTTTATCTTCTAGCACGTATAAAGAACCAAACAAGAGATTATAATGGACTGGTACTCAAAGAAAATTTACATCCAAATCTGGACATACGAATGTATGCTTTAATCCGAATTATGCATTTTAGTATGGTTCACAAAATTCCGGTGCTCGTAGAGTATCCTCTGATGTTTTGTTTCTTTCATGACATAATGTAAGATCTTTTAATGTTTTACATGCACGAACATACGGGCTTCCTGCGTCATCGTAGTTGCTCAAGGGCAATGACTTCTGTTATACGGCACACACTACCAACTGCCGAAGCGAACCTGTTTTTAATAGGTCTTGAAAAAATATTGTGTACGGTGGTTTGAAAAGCGTTACTTTCAAAGTAACTTTCCTTTTTCGCTAGATGATCTATGTGCGAGAATGTATGATGAATTTGTTAAATCACAGACCTCACTCTTTGAGGACGACCAATTAGAAGAATTTAGAGTCCAAAAGATCAGACATTTATTAAAAATGCTGTGAGTACCGGGCGTGAGTCGTGCTTCGGTAGCTCAGATGGTAGAGCACTTGCCCGCGAAAGGCAAAGGTCCCGAGTTCGAGTCTCGGTCGGGCACACAGTTTTAATCTGCCAGGAAGTTTCATATCAGCGCACACTCCGCTGCAGAGTGAAAATCTCATTCTGGAAATTGTCTGTGAGCTCATGAAGTCGAACATGTGTATCGACGGATTTTTAACAGTGTGCGTAGTATCATCGTCGATGAGGTCAGCAAGACCAGCTGTGCCATCTTTCACAAAATGGACAACCGCCTGAAGCAGATCACTGACGTACATGACATGAGCTTCGGTGTGCTCTATATAATACTGTGCGGCGATGCGCCCAATTGGCCAGATACGATAATCGCTTTGCTTCGTCTCCTCATTCCCTGCTGGACGCTGCCATAGCTCTCGTATTTACTCGGCACTGGACTTTGTAAACTTTTTGGACTGTTCCTCTTATTTACGTCTCCCTACAATCCAGAGCATATGAGGGGCTTTCTGTAAGGTAAGCAACACATTTTTTGCTGAAAGCAGGTTGGTTTTATTCAGGATTCCTACACACCAAGTTATTCCCCTCTCTTTTGGCTACAAAATCTTATTTTTCGACAAAACCTCCTTCCAGTGCGACGGGCATGCATGCCCGCATGGCACCACTCTACTGGTCGACCGCGGAGCCAACGCTTTGCTGCATCAATAATCTCCCCCATCATCCACGTACTGCTACCGGCGAAGTGCCTCCTTCGTATGGCCAAACAGTTCGAAGACGGAAAGTGCGAGATCCTGGCTGTAAGGTGGATGAGGAAGAACAGTCCAATGAAGTTTTGTGAGCTCCTCTTGCGTGTGCAGATTTGTGCGATATCTCGCGTTGTCATAGAGAAGGAGAAGTTCGTATGCATTTTTGTGGCGATAGACGCGCTGAAGTCGCTTCTTAAATTTCCTGAGGGCAGCACAATACACTTTGTCGTTGAACCATGAGGGAGGATACAAAACAGAATAAACTTTTGTGAATCGTGGTAAGCCGTCACCATGACTTTACCAGCTGAGGGCGCGACTTTGACCTTCTTCGAAGGAGGAGAAGTGGTGTGGAACCACTCCATGGATTGCCCTTTTGAAACGGTTCAAAGCGAAGAACCCAGGTTTCATCGCCTGTGACCATGTTCGACAAAATGTGCAAGCAATTCTGCACAGATGGTTCTTCGTTGCTCTTCTTGGTCTTCTGTCATCTGGCGAGGAAACCAGCGGGCACCTTTGAGCACCCCCAACTGGTGGACGAGTTTGTCAGCACTACAGCCAGAGGCGTCCAATTGTGGAGGGAAGTGTCTGATTGTGATCCACCGATCACCTCGAACTAGCGTGTCCGCACATTCAAACACTGCAGGAGTCACAGCTGTGTGCGGCCGTTCGGCGAGAGGGAGATTGGACAGGTCTGCGTGACATTGTTGCGATGATGGCAGACGCCTCGCCCAACGACTCAGCGTGCATTTGTTCACTTCTAGACATTCTGGTAGCACCTATGAATATCTGCGATGCACTGATTTTTCGCTAAAAGTAATTCAATGAAAGCTCTCTGCTTTGAACGCACCTCCATTACACACGCTATTTTGAAAGCTACATATAATGCCACGACCCACCGAACTTCATGAAACTATAGGGACTACACCAGGAATATTCCACGACGTTCCAGAAAAAATTCTGCATTTTTTTCAACAGAAATTGGCCGAGAAAAAATTTGTTACATTACTTATTGATCGCTCTTTGTATGTACAACACATATGAGACAACGACTTTCACTGTTTTTTTAATTTTTTTAGGAAAGCGTTTGTGGAGAAGAGAAGTTTGATAACATCGAGTTTAGATTTAACTATCAGGAAGTCATTTCTGAAAGTATTTGTATGGAGTGTAGCCATGTATGGAAGTGAAACATGGACAATAAATAGTTTAGACAAGAAGAGAATAGAAACTTTCGAAATGTGGTGCTACAGAAGAATGCTGAAGATTATATGGATAGATCACATAACTAATGGGGAGGTATTGAATAGAATTGGGGAGAAGAGGTTGTTTGTGGCACAACTTGACTAGAAGAAGGGATCGGTTGGTAGGACATGTTCTGAAGCATCAAGGGATCACCAATTTAGTATTGGAGGGCAGAGTGGAGGGTAAAAATCGTAGAGGGAGACCGAGAGGTGAATACACTGAGCAGATTCAGAAGGATGTAGGTTGCAGTAGGTACTGCGAGATGATGAAGCTTCCACAGGATAGAGTAGCATGGAGAGCTGCATCAAACCAGTCTCTCGACTGAAGACCACAACAAGAACGACAACCGGTTTGCACGCATGTTCCGGCGAATATTTGTTTTGTCTCGCTTTGGGTCCAAGTAATTCTCCGCAAGCTCTTCGTAATGACACCCGAACCTCTGCACTAACGAAACGCGTTTCCACGCTGATCACTGTACGACTTTAGACAAAGATAATCCGTAACAATCACGCGCATGCGCCTACACTGGCACGATAACGCCACAGGCGACACAAATACTGCGCGGCAAACACAGACATGATCTATCCGTTTTGGTCTCAATCACATGATTAATCTTGTAGTTACTAGCAATCAAAATTTGATGGCATTTCGTCACACGAGAAAATCTGATGGACCAGTGAATAGACGTTTTCACGTAAAATATGAAGCATCAGATTTTAGTCCTGTGTCTGTCCCGGGCGTGTCGCCAGCGAAGAGTGTTTCGATTTTTTTATTTTTTTCCCCTTTTCTTCCCCGCGGTCGCATATTGCCCACCGCTCCCGCGGCTTTATAGCGAATGTAAGAGCAGGTGCTGTTGCTCCGGACGAGATGAAGTGAGGTATCAGCTCTCCGGGGCCGAACGCGGGAGCTCACTCCAGCCCGATCCGCCTGTCGGGCCGTGTCGCCGATACGGCGGTCCCGCTCGCTGCCCTCGGCCGCTGCCCGCCGTGTTTACTCGACCCCGAATCGGCCGCGACAAGTGGCGCCCCCGGGGCAGCGGTGAGCTGAATGCAAACAGCCGGCGGCCGGATTTCGCCGACTGCGCAAGTCTGCCGGACGATCCGTGGGACGCACTTATCCGCACGTGCGTGCGCGTTCCTGTGCCTGTGTGTGTGTGTGTGTGTGTGTGTGTGCGTGTGTGTATGTGTGTTTGGTCACATCAAACGCAGCAGGCGAGTGCCGGGGTGTCCCACTACGGCTTCGTCTAATACTGTATTCGTCATGTGACAGAATTTTCGTTGGTTAATTATGTACTGTCTTTTTCTTTGTCTCATTTAAGTCATCAATGTTATATGACATACTGTGGACCCGCTCAGTCTCCGCACGGGTGGGACAGAAAGCCTACAGTCAGACGACCTTTTTTTTATAAGATATGGTGATGTACACAAAACTTCCTCGTGGTTAAAAAGGCTCTGAGCACTATGTGACTTAACTTCTGAGGTCATCAGTCGCCTAGAACTTAGAACTAACTAAACCTAACTAAACTAAAGACATCACACACATCCATGCCAGAGGCAGGATTCGAACCTGCGACAGTAGCGGCCGCTCGGCTCCAGACTGTAGAGCCTAGAACCGCACGGCCACTCCGGCCGGCCTTCCTCGTGGATCAGAGTATTTATTAGTTAGAACCTTATTAACGTCTCTACACTTGTTCTTGAACATAGAATGGCACACACAAAGAAAAACTCAATGGAGGACTTCAGTTGATAATATGTATAGAGATTCTGGTCACCTGCTCGTATCTCGCAACGCGCTCTGTGCTAGCTGACGAGGCTGCTAGGTGAGGCAGAAGAGCACCGAATGCGTACTGCGGATTATCACATTCAACACTGCTATCTCTGCTCATCGACTGAGTAGGTGAACTGGCGATTTCCTAGCAAATTTAAAGAACAATTAAACAATAATGAAGCAACTTAGAGGCACACAACTAGTATGATTTGAAAACCCGTACACTACAGATTAAGAAATACGCTTGCTTCCATATATGTTCACATCAGTACGGGTGTGTTGGGATTGCCAAGAACTTGAAAAAAACTTTCTCCGAAATAATTGCTACGTTTGTTCACAAACAAAAAATTAACTTGATAGGAGCTTATTTATTTCGTAGTTTAGAGCTGGCCGGAGTGGCCGAGCAGTTCTGGGCGCTACAGTCTGGAACCGAGCGACCGCTACGGTCGCAGGTTCGAATCCTGCCTCGAGCATGGATGTGTGTGGTGCCCTTAGGTTAGCTAGGTTTAGGTAGTTCTAAGTTCTGGGGGACTGATGACCTCAGAAGTTAAGTCCCATAGTGCTCAGAGCCATTTGAACCATTTCGTAGTTTATAGCAAAACTGATTACATTTAATTCGTGAATAATTTATTACCAAACGGTAGTCTTCAAAATATTGTGGTACACGAAGTTCAACACTGCAATCCTTGTACCTCCAACGGCTTTCTTTCTTTATCCCCTTGCCAGTCTTTTTCTTTCCTTTGTCAGAGCGAAGTTTACAGTATCACGTGGCCTTTACATTGTTGGCAACGGGTGATAGCTTTTCTGAGAAATGAAGACCAAACTTGCTATCGAGATTGGTTGTTGGTGTTTTTCCAATGATTAGATATCTCGTCGTGCACCTACCAAATCCATGCTGACTTTTTTATACAAACTGCTCTAGAGTGCTTAGTGACATCGTTGCACAAAACGAAACCATTGACAATAGACATTATGAAACTGTGAAAGGAAAGTTCTTTCCATCACTTCATTGTTTCGCTTACTAACTGACACGGTCGCCACCAGTCTTGTTCGTATTACATTATGATAATGTCGGATTTTATTCTTCTTGTAAAACCTTCCTTTGAACATTCAGAAACCGTTTTGGCGGTTGCGTGATAAAAAAAAAAGAAAACATCATTTTGCTTCAGTTTGCTTCTTTTGAAGCTTATTGGTAGCCTCTTCCACTTCTTCATGACAATTCTGATAACTAATTCTTATAACTTGTCCAGTAAAGGCACGATTCTAAATCGATTCCTGATGCATGTAGCATATGAAATGCTACGGCTATCCTACAGCCAGCAATCGTGTAGCACTCGGCTGAACACATTTCAGTGAACGGAAAAGCTGCGCCCGTACAGGACACCGGGATATGGGCACCAGTCACAGGACCGACACATGCACGCCCGTATCACGTACGATTTAACGAGAGAGGCTGGTGGGCAGGCCAACGTGACTGTGCCTTTTAGGCGGTTTTCCACGCTCGTCTACTCAAATGCTGGGCTTTTCCCATTTTCCGCCGCAGAAAGTACGATACACAAATAGTTAATATACGATCACACACTGAACAAAGTTTGCACAATTCGCAGGGACAGGGCGCGGCCGCCTCCCTTCCCTCAGGTAACTGATGGCTGCGGCAAGAGGAAGGGCATGTAGCTCCTGAGTTACATAAAATACATTTCCTAACACTTGTGTGCAGTGCAACCTTCAACTATACGGGGTAAGAGGAAGACGTATGCTGCACATCCTCGCAATGCTTTGTTGCCCGCTGGATTTGTGGCAGTTACTTACTTTACTGCTTCTACCACCAGACGCCGCCCCTTCTGCTGCTGATCAGACCGTAGCTCTCATTGCTGCTACGTGAAGTCACTCCTAAAGCCAATTAAATGAGGAAGATATAGCAATATACAGGGTGTTTCCAAAACATTGTATGTATTTCGAATGCATATACACTGGCGGAAAAAATCACAACATAAAAAAATAATTAATCTAGAGTAACGAAATTTCCGGAATACATTTGTCTGTGTAACACATTCAAGTGATTAACACTGCAAGATCACAGGCTAATCTAAGCGCGACGCAAGCCATTGCAAATGTGAAATGCTGGTACATATTAATGCAGTGCGTAACCGCCAGAATGTTGAATGCAAGCATGCAAACGAACATGCATTATGTTGTACGGATGTCAGTTTATGGGGTGGAGTTCCATAACTGTGGCACTCGGTTCGTCAATAGAGCGACTGTTTGGGCTATTTGTGGATGACGTAGGAGTTGTCATCCGATGAGGTCCCATATACGCTCCATTGCAAACTGATCAGGTGATCGATCAAGCCAAGGCAACATGACGACACTCTGTAGAGCATGTTGGGTTACAACAGCGGTGTGTGGGCGAGCGTTATTCAGTTGAGTTGGAAAACATCCCCAGCACGCTCTTCATGAAATGCAACACAATAAGTCGAATCACCAGGCTGACGTACAAATTTCTAATCAGGGTGAGTAGGATAACCACAAGTATGCTTCTGGTCTCATGTGAAATCACACTCTATAACGCAATTCCATGTGTAGGTCCAGTGTGTTGAGCACGTAGACATGGCATCAACTGCCTGCTTCTAATGAACGTACCGCCATCACTGGCACCGAGACAGAACCTGCTTTCATAAAAAAAACACAGTAGACGTCCACACTGCCCTCCAGTGAGCTCGTCTGTGGCACGACTGAAACTGCAAATGGCAGTTGTCTGGTGGTAATGGAACGCACGCTACAGGTCGTCTGGCTCGGATGTGTCCTTCAGGTAACAGATTTGCAACATCTTGTTGTGTCACAGTGGTCCCAACTGATGCTGTAGTTGCCGCTGCAGATGCAGTACGATGCGCCACATCCATAGGCCGAATTCGATGCTAGGTAGTAATAAGTGGCCGTCCGGAGCCCAGTATTCTTGCGACCGTACATTCTCGTGATCACCGCTGCCAACAGCCATATACAGTGGTTACATTCCTGCCAAGTGTTTATGCACTACCGCGGAAAAACTTCTAGCTTCTTGTAACCCTATTTCATGAGCCCGTTCAAACTCAGTGGGGTGTTGATAATGTAATTTTGAACTTAAGACGTGCAATTATGAAACTTGAGACACGTATTTACGAATCTCTCAAGTTTACATTACAGATGTTGCATATGTCATCCACCAGCCACACGAGCAATATCACATCGATAGTAGAACTCCCTCTATACTCGTACAAGAGTGTTCACCATCACTGCTGTTATGGCAGTATGGATTTGGTTCTTCAGCTCTTCTAGGAACTGTGGTAGTGTTGGTGCACCAACGTTGTCCTTAATGAAACCCCACAGGAAGAAGTCACAGGGCGTCAAATCGGACTACCGTGGAGCCCAGACGAGAAGTGCTAAGCCGCCGGCTCTTTGACGGCCAATGTAACGGCTCGGTAGACTTTCATTCACGAACTTGGCGACTCCTGTGATGGGTTAGCCCGTCTTGTTATAATGGAGTTGTCCCCGTTCAGCCTCGGAAACAGGCAGTTTTGTGACATAGCAAGATACTGCTGCCCCTTAATTGTGTTATCAAAGAAGAATGAGCAATAAACAGGTGAGTGGGATATCGCACAAAGCGCATTGACTTTGGGTGAATCTTGTGCATGTTCATTCCGTGTATGTGGGTTCTGTAGGGCTCAAATTCGGACGTAGTGCTGGTTTTCTTCCGCACTAAGCCGGAAATTTGCTTCATCACAGAACACGATTCGTTGTACGAAATTGTTATCATTGTCAAGAACATTCTGAAGCTTCTCAGAAAATGCCACACCTTTGCGTTTGTGTTCATGATACAAAACCAGTGACAACAGTAACTTGTACAGCTTCATAACCAACCAACGTCTCAAACTACGCCAAATAGTTGTTGCTGGCAGTTGTAACTTTCGATTGACGTGAAGAGAACACAAAATGATTTCTGATGTGGAGTAAAAATTTTACAACTGCAACATGTGATGGCAACCAAGCAAATTGACAACAACCGACATATAGAAGCAACGAATATAAAATAGACAAAGATCACGTTCCTCCAATACCCCAGCCGTGTTTTGACAACATAATACTTTGTAATACATATATTTTTCTCAAACACCCCGTATATATTACAGCCTCAACATTACTATAATTATAAGTTATATACACAAACCTTTCTTGTGTGTCAGTCTGCACATCAGTGAAAACCGTGTCAAAATCGTTACACTGCTTCCTGAGGTTAGCCTCCACATACAGACTGAAACTGCGGTTGTAAAATATCGTTTGTAATATGTACAGAAGTAGACAGAATTTCAATCCCAACAGATACTTTCATATCCACGTATCCTACCTAACTAACCTCTATTTTTTTTTCTGCCTACACTCGTTAACCCTACACCACATAATCTGTCCTCCAGAAATCCTTTTCTTCCCCTGCAGATCCTTCATATATTTAGTGATAGCGCAGATCTTTTTCTTGGAATAATGTCACTTTTACGAGACGTGATTTTACAAAACGTAAAATTTTTGTTTTTTTGCTTTTAGTCCTACGATTTTAATTTAGAAAAAGGAAAGTCGACAACAGTCTTAATGTTATTTTATGTAGACATCCAGAAAATTCATCCTTTTATCGTTTTTAAAAACATCTGTCAACTTTCATCTTTAATAATATTTGTATTTCGTCTTTGTTGTTTATTTTAACGAAAAGAGCTTTGTTCAAGAGCGGAATGTTGTACTTCTGACAGCCAACCGCCTCCCGTATGGGATGACGGGGATAAAATAGATTCTTCTCCCCCTTTCTCCGCTTCTTCCTCTCCCCCGTTTCTGTCCAGTTCCTCCTCCCCCTCTCTGTTCATCTCCTCCTCTTCCCTTTTCTGCCCATTTCCTTCTCTTCGCCATCTATGTCCATCTCCTCTTCTTTGCCATCAGCCGGGATGGTTCCTTTGAAAGGGCACGGCCGACTTCCTTCCCCATCCTTCCCTAATCCGATGAGACTGATGACCACGCTGTCTGGTCTCCTTCCCCAAAACAACCCAACCCTTTGCCATCAGTCCGTCTCGTCATCTCCGCTATCTGTGTCTCTCCAAGTTGTCACACATATCCCAGTAGGATGGTTCTTACCCACACGGTTTTCCTTTTCAAATAGTAAATAAATGGCGCACCAAGTTTAGCTGAAAGCGATCCAGGAGTTTAAGAGGAGCTTTTTATCCGTGACTTTGCCCGCGTAAGCACATGTCACATATATTTGACATACTTCTCACATTCTTCCACACACATGTCACCTCTGTCTGCACCTAAATTCTCTCTGAAGCTACGTTTTCATGCAGCCCAGTATTTGTGACATCATATCTGCTGAACTATGTGACGTACAATGAAATAATTTTGCTTTTGTATTCAGTGGTAAATGTCAACAGTTTCCGCAAAATGTGTAGCGAATGCATATAGAAGTAAAGATGTATAAACTAAAACGTATTGCATGACGCCGAAGCTTTACTGCTTGAACAGCGAAAAGTTGGTAAGCGATAAACTTTTTTCCAATCATTTTGTGGGTGGTGTCAGCGAGAAGAGGTTTGAAATTATTGTGTGCAAAGTTTGTTGGAAGTCCCTTTGTCAAATACTGGGTGAATACAGTGTGGGTAATTTGTCCACTCTGAGTTACACTGCCTCAAGCCACACAAACAGTTGTCCACTTTAATACCTGTCTTATTGTGTTAAATCTTCAGAGTAATGTTTTACCTCCAAATGAACAGATTTAAATTTTTAAAATATGTCAGTAATTTTAAGAAATACTGAAAATTTTTATTTTCCTGGAAGCCGCGATGTAGGCAACCTGCATACTTGGACTGGGGATCACGTGACGGCTTTAGGCGTTTAGTGGTACAGTAACTTTTTAAACTGAACTTGTGTAAGTAATGCGATTGTTTGAGGATCGAAGACGAGTTCAGGCGGATGATCAGAAACGGGAATTTGGTAAAACTGCGGGAATCCAGAACTGCCTCACTGTCTTTACGACTGATTCTTTTAAAATCAAATTCCCGAGGTAAGATTACCATTTGTATCACAATCATTTGATGAAAGTACCTAGACCATTTAACCACGAGTAATATGTATTACATCAACGAAATTGACTGATGACTCGCTCGCTTTCCGATACCTTTTGGTTGAGTACGCTGAATGCAAGCTGCGTTCGGTTAGTAACCAAAATTGTCGAGTGAAAATTCCTCCTCAAGAAATACAATGGCGAGTGTAGGGTAATAGACACTCATCCTAATTTTCCTTTGAGTCTTTGGTTTCAGAATGTTATATTTCTTTCAAGTACGAAACTGGCTGTTCTACGTTGCGCTGTGCGTTTTCCGGGACTCTGCAGTGGGGACTGATGAACAAACACCCTTGCAGCTTCGTCTCCATTCGCATTGAAGAAATGTGTGGAACTGAATCAAACGAAAACGAAAGTAACACTGAAAACAGGCACTTCAACTCTTAAAGCAAGCGAAGCATATTCAAAACCTACATATTCAGAACACGCAGAAAATATAGAAAGTACCTCAAAAAGAATTTAGCTAGCATTCCGAGAACCAGGTTCGAATTTTTTTGTTTTTTTGAGATTATCCTGCACATTCTCCTTTTTTCTCGCTCAGTTTTCCCAGCTAAAAAGGTCGCTTTTCCCTTGAAAATACAAAGAGTTGTTTATTACTCCCGTTCGGCAAAACGTGTCCCTCCGCACTCCGGTCTTTAATTTAGCGCGTTCATAATTTACTTTCATTATGTGCCACAAGTGGCTCTCTGCTCGTAAACGGATCCTAATTCCAGAGAAAGAAATAAAAGAGAATAACGAACTGAAATCGCAACAACGTGCTTATAAAGCTTATTATAAAATTAATGCGCTGATGTTGTCGTCATAAGTCACGTAATTTTAATAGCTGTACGATGGCAGCTTTCTATCGCCAGTTTTTCCCTAAGCTATCAATCTTTCGTTGGCTTTTACAATAACTTCCGTCGCTTTCTACCTCGGGCTAATATTTTGAGCTTTCCACACCTGCTACACGTAGCTTCCTAGAGTAACAGATTTCGAGATTCTAGAGCGTGAACACCTTAGCCATCTTGTGTATCACTTTTTTCTTTACATTTGAGTTAATCCACTTCCTCTGCACTGTCTTCCCCAACTTTAATGTCTATCTGGCCACTATTCTCATTTCTGTTATTATTTGTTTCGTATTTCAAGGAGACCATACATCAATCGGATTTTTGTATTTTTAACGTTCCATACTTCAGTCGTGAAAAACGAAATCCTTATATCATTACTTTCTTGTCCGTCCATCTCGCTGTCTGTCTGTCTGACTGTTCATAACTGTTTTGTTCAGGAACGGGTAGACGTATAAAGCTGAAATTTGTATCACGTGTTAAGATGCACGGTCCCTTGACGATGTAAAGAAGTGAAGCTTCTAAGTCAGTGCTGTCAAAAGATACGGCCACTTATTTCACATAATTTGACACTCGCAAACTGACTCATCAAACCCTACGAGATACCTTCCGATCATCCAGCATCATGAAATTTATAAAGTGACTTTTATCTTAATAATATTAATATTTATATATGTGTTTGGAGAGAGAGTGAGATTGATTTTTGATTGAGATTTTTACTTTAAGTCGTAATTGGTACCCGAATTTTGGTTGCTGCCTCCTTGAATGATCAACTTCTGCACCAGTTGGTGACATATTACAATTTGGAGAGAGTTATTGTTCTTTAAGGTTTAAAATACGACTCTGTTAGTTACTTGGCCGTATTGCGGATAGCTTTGAGCCCAAGTTTCCGTAGCTTTTCATACCTAAGGGCCCACTGTTGTAAGTAAATAACATCAAACAGCAATCTGCTTTACGTGAGAAAAGGAGTTTGCTTGGCACACAGACTTCCTTCAAACTACACATTTTACATCAAAATTGCACAGTGGAGTTCAGCACCATACTATTGAACAAGAACATAATCCAATTACTGTAATTAAGAAATTATGAGAGGTTGTTACTAATTGAATGAAAACTATAGAGAATGCATTTCTTTTCCTGTATTTTAGTGAACTTTGTACTCTTACAATTCTGTCGATTGGTAAACGGCGACGACAATGAAGTTCACCTCCTTTTCCAAAAACAAGATATTTCTATTCTTCACTTCCAGAAAATTTGTATACATAAATGTTTGGCAACTCTTACACATACTTTACTCGGTTTTATCACTAAACTATCAATTTTCGTTAAATGTAACAATACATTCTGAGCGACGGCCTAGCAACACGTTCTCTTTCCACAAGATACAGATTAACAGTCCTTTTTTTTTAATAAATCAATTGTCTTTTTTTTAGAGTCCATACTCAAAGATTCACAACTACTTCGTTGCGGGGGTTGCGTGCTAAAGAGTTTCTTGCTGTCCAGCTGCGCTTCACTTCACTTCAAGTACTTTTTGAATCACATTTACATTTACGGTATTTACACACATTACTGAGATTCTCAGATTAAAATCAGGCACAAATTAGTTTAAAAAAAAAAAGCAGCGGGGCTCACATAACATTACATATTGTCCCAGAAGCAAGGTTTCACACAGAAACCAAAGGAAAAAATCTGATATAGTTAATTTTTAACTGTTGTTGTTGTGGTCTTCAGTCCTGAGACTGGTTTGATGCAGCTCTCCATGCTACTATATCATGTGCAAGCTTCTTCATCTCTGAGTAACTACTGCAACCTACATCCTTCTGAATCTGTTTAGTGTATTCAGCTCTTGGTCTCCCTCTACGATTTTTACCCTCCACGCTGCCCTCCAATACAAAATTGGTGATCCCTTAATGCCTCAGAACATGCCCTGCCAACCGATCCCTTCTTCTTGCCAAGTTCTGCAATTTTTAACTATATCACACAAAAAAATTGTCACTTTTATCCGACTGACTGTCACTCCCTCTGTCAGTTAAGATGCCTTTCTCTTAGGAGCGGGTATACGTATCAAGTTGAAATTTATGTCACATACTGAGGTCCATGGTCATTTGGTGGTATAAAAATCTTAAGCTTCTGAGTCGATGCAGTCGAAAGATATAGGTATTTATGTTACATACACTGCCATAAAAAAAGTCAGTACATCCGTTTGGTGATTTCCAATTTACTGAATGTTTATTGTTGCAAAAGATCATATGGAGTACGTGAAATGATTATATTAACAGATCAGCATCGAAAGCGGTTCTGAAGTGCTACGTGCCGTTCTATGCTGAAACACCCATTTTAGTACGTGGTGTAGCCTCCGCAGGTGGCAATGCAGGCACTGACTTCAGTCGATCGTACAGATGGTGAATACTGTCCTGGGATACGTCATGCCACGCCTGCTCGACCTGTTCACGTAGTTGTGTAAGAGTTGGGATTGATGAGTCGCACGAGCCATTTTTCGTCCCATCGTTTCCCATGTGTTCTCGACTGGGGACAAGTCTGGATATCGTGCTGCCCAAGGAAGTCGCTGCACGTCTTGCAAAGCACGTTTAGTTTCATGGTCAATCTGTGGGCGAGCATTGTCCTATTGGAAAGACACATCAACTTCCTGTTGCAAGAACGGCATAAGAACAGATCTAACAACATCTGCACTTACCGAGGGCTGGTTAGCATCCGCTCCAGAATCACCAAAGGTGAACGAGAGTTGTAGCTTATCACACCCCAGACCAGGAGGTCTTGGGAGGGACCGATGTATCTTCGACGAATGCACACTACGAGACGGCGCTCACCAGGTCTGCGTCGTACGAGCAACCGACCATCACTTGCGTGCAGGCAGAACCTGCTTTCATCGTGAAGGCCACGAAGTGCTATTCCCTCTTCCAAGATATCCTCTGACGGCACCAGGCGAGCTATGCGCATCGATGCTGTGGCGTGAGTGGAAGACAGATTAACGGTGTGGGTGTCTGTAGTCCCGATGATAATAACCAGTTCACGAAGTTTGTGTTGACACATCTGTGCTCACAATTCCTCTGATATGTTCTGTGGTAGCTGTGCGATTTGCCACTGCTGTCCTTGCAGTACGACGATCCTGGCGAGCGCCTTTGCTGCGTGGACGTCCAGATCATCGTCTACGGCTGTGAAAATATTCACGTGACCCCTGATGCCAGCATCGTTGCACAGCTGACGTTGACTTGGGTGGCAATTCTCCAGAAGGACCATCTCGCCACAGTTTGACCCCTTTCATACTCACTCAGTTAGCTGTAGGAAGTACGGGTACGTCTCCAGGGCATGGTTGCACCACACTGAGCATTCTGACTTTTTTTTTCCTTCATTGATATTCTCATACCTTTACAATAAAGGTAGGCCGGCAGCGGCCTATGTACGCCCTTCTTCGGCCACAGTGAACACATACAGGAAACAGAAAGACGGAAAAGCAAACAAACATGGTGGACAAATATGGGAGACAGACATAGTAAAATAAATGAAGCCGTTCACAGGCGCACTGTTTGGATAAAAAACGTTGATCACTGTACACGACGGGAAAGCACGAGTTTATACACGTAAACGGAGGATCACAAACGGAGAGACACTGAAACACTGACGCGAAGACACACACGAGGACTGGCGACGATCTCCGGTGCACGACGATGCACTGTTCACACACAAAGCAGGGGACCTGCCAAAGGGAAGAGGTGCGGGTAGGAGGGAGAGGGGGGTTGTTGATGCCAGTGGGAGAGGAGAAGGGAGGGGAAGGGAGAGAGTAGGGGGTTATGGAAGCCTGGGGGGAGGGGAGGGAGGGAGGGAGGGAAGTAGAGAGGAGGGAGAAGGTAAAGAGGGTGCCCTGAAGGAAAAAGACAGGGAGAGGAGGGGGAGGATCAAAGTTGGTAGGAGGGGTAGATGGAGGGGATGAGGGGGAGGGGGTGTTGGCGGTAGCCACCTTGGGCAAGGTGATGGAGTGTGGAGAGGTGGTGAGCAGGTGGGATGTGGCAGGCACGGCAGTGGTTGGGGGTGGGAAAAGATGGGAGAGACAAGCAGGTGATGGGGGTCAGGTTTGCGGGAGGATTAAAGGATCATTCTGACTGAGAATTCCGTATTAAGGAGTAGACAGAGATGGCGCTACGATATCTATGCCACTACGCTATCTGTAGGCGGACGACGTTGAAATCTTTATCAGTGCATCTCCTAGCCCCAGGTGACACACGCTGTCATCAGATCAAAATGTACGTTGTCATCACAGGTGTTCTACATTTCTTTTCCAGAAATGTATTCTGATACTCGATAAATCGCCCATTAAAACCTAAAGAGTACATCCCCTTGATGGCGAATCGTGAAAATTGACAAGAAAAAAGTGTGCTCGGAGTCTTTCGCGACGGCATACATGAATAAAATCTTCTCGGTGTTCAAGCCGCGTCAATTCGAATAAAATCCTCGAGCTTTCGATGACTATCTCCGCCATCGTCGTCTGGAGTTCACTGACGCCATCTGACGTCACCGGTGCTGCCACGGGCAATAGCACCGCTAGCTGCCCGGGTCGACTTACGAGCGCGCGCCACATTGGGTCTATCTGATTGGCTGCTGATGATGTCATCGTGCCTGTATACGAGATAAACCGTAGCAGCCCGGCAGTCGCCGGCCGGAGTGGCCGAGCGGTCCTAGGCGCTACAGTCTGGAACCGCGCGACCGCTACGGTTTTAATTTCTTATACTGCTTAACATTGTCAAATTCGTTCTCTAACATGCGAATGTTATGAATGCACCATTTTTAAAGTTCGACAAATCTCATGTCAACAACAATGGAAACTAGAACTCTGCTCAACACCCGGAAGCAATCCGGCGATTCATCACGCCGGAGAGATCACCTCCGTTAATACTGTTTATCATTTTTTATGTCATTTCTTATACTTACATTTCCTGTTGATATTTCTACATATACTTGAAGTTTTATGTTAACAACAACGATATTCTTTCCAACCCGTGGTTTTTAACCTCCGCCCTTTCTCAACACTCCTGCAGGGAGAAAATGAATAAATTGGTTTAGTAAATGTGCTACAACAAAACACGATTATTAGCGACACCTAAAACTGTGAGATTTACTGATTTACTCACCAGCCGTGTTTTTGTAATTCATTCAGGGATAGCAATGGAAATATCTCACAAGCAAAATCTCCGTAGTGAACGGCAGTGGAGTATAACAGTGAGAGACAAGAAGCTCAAAGACATGCTTGCGTCCCTCTTTTCAGGGTGTTGAAGGGGCTGGGTAACTTTCCTCTCGTGGTAACAACCAAGTTAGAGAGCGAATGACATTAGCCCCAGGCGGATGGTACAACTGTAGCAAACAGCCGAAGCGACGGGCCAAATAAAACCAGCCAACTGCACACGTAGCTGCCACTGCCTATACAGGGTGTCCCACCTAACTTCGCTACATCAAGTATTTCCGAAATGAAACAAATGTGAAAAATGCATTTGACCAGCAATGCAACTATGTCAGGTGTTCACACAATGGGCAAGAATACACAGTCCTCACAAGTAAACAAACATCACTTTAAACACAAAGTTACGTTTTTTAATGGCGCATGGATGTTTTGTCTACTCTTATGAGCACTAGAGGTACAATTAGTGATGACAAACATAGTGTCACTGCTCTGCACGTTATACCTTCTGAAGTACTTAAAACTTTAAGTAAAGGAAACGGTGCCACAGTTTCTGCCGTAATGCGGTTTGCCTGCTCTGTCCTGAAGCCTGCCGGAGGCAACCTTTGCTATTTGCATTACGACAGAAAAAGGGGCGTCGTTGCCATCCTTTGAAGTTTACGTATGTCAGAAGGTATGAGGATTATAACACTGAAAATAGGTCTGTCGTCACTAATTGTACCTCCAGTTTTCGTCTCCTAGAAAAATCCTACATGTGGCATTTTAGAAAACGTAACTGTGTGTTGAAAATTATGTTTGCTTACATTTATTCGTGCCCACTGTGTGAGCCTCTGACGTAGGTACATCCCTGGTCAGTAGTATTTTTTTACATTTTGTTTGGTTTCGGAAATACATGAGGTAGCGGACTAAGCTAGGAGCTGCACGTCAAGAGACCAGTTATGTGTACTGGTATGTAACTGCGCGCAAGTGGAATACAACACATATCAGTCGGTCCCACGAAGTACCCTGGTGACACTACTTTTCTCTGCAGTGATTGACACACTTTTGCTTAAGATTCAATAGAGGACAAGACAATTTCCTTTTATCTAAATTAATATTTACTCTTTCATCGATTATTCGGTTCAAATCCTTCCCATTGTGTCAGAGCTTTTAGACTTCTGAATGCCATTCTCGGTATAGCGTTTAGCACTTTCGAAGTTCTTTAGATCTTCGGGAATAGGAACACGTCTGAGTGAGGAGGGCAGCATGAGGGGAAGGTTAACTGGTAAGTCTGGTGAATACTGAGGATGAGGTATAATAAAGGCGTCCTTTTAGACCAAAACTTCGTGAATAAACCATGAAATGTGGAGCAAGTGATTTCTCCTGGCACAGTTGTCATTGATCATTTCGCCAGTAATTCCATCATTTCATTTTATCACTTCGCGCAAGCGGTGAATAACTTTTCGGATGTACTCCTTACTGACAATCGACTTGGAATTCGTGGAACACTACGTCGTTGAAACGGAGGAACACGGTCAGCAGTAAATTCAACTCCGACAGGATTTCAAAAAGTTTTCCCTATCTCTCTACTATTCAGGAATTTTCCACTGGTACGAATTTACTTTCATTTCGAGGACAAGCTGGAATTAGCGAACTACAGCGAAGAAATTTGGCCCCGGACTTTGGAAGGAACCATTGTGCCATTCTCCTGAGGCAATAAGCGAAAATCACGGAAAATCTAAATCTCTACGGCCGGACGGATATTTTAGTAACTGTCCTCTCGAATACGAGTCCAGTGTCTCACCTCGCTCGCTCCTTCGTTTCGAAGTCAACCCCTTCCAGATACCTTTCAACTACAATTATGACGCGTTTCATCAGCCCTGTATCATCATTAATTTCATCCTGCAACTCCAAAGAAAAATTAATTCTCTGCTGCTCATGGCCTAGATTCAGATGTTTGGAGAAAGGTTCGTACATTCGAAACAGTTGCTTCGCATAAGACTAGTGATACAGCAGCATCATCGGAAGCAGCTCTCGAACTGATTGAGCTATTGCCCATAATCAATTTCGTTACGTTTTCGACTTGCTTTTCTGTTGCTGATATGCTTTTGATATCGAGTACGGCAACGTCTTAACTATCTTGGAAATGTTTGTACCGCACGTAATTACTTGTTTTCTTCGTACAAAAGATGTTTCAAAAGCAACTGTGAGCATTTCCAAATTTTGATGGACAACACTCCAATTTTAAAGCAATGGTGTCAAAATCGTAGGTAACAAGTATAGCAACGCAATAATCTATTACGTTTACAGTGATTTCTATACTTAACACTAGACAGATTAGTTTGGATCAAATTTCGCACGTGGAAATACGAGAGTTACACAATCATTGCCCCTCCCCCCTTCCACTGAAGGAAACTGAAGATTTGGCAGAGAACTAAGAATACAAGTGGTAATGGTCCTACGCACGGAGAGCCTATGCTGATGAAGCAAAAAATTATGACCTCCTGCTTAATAGCCACCTTTGTAATACAACTTAGCAGCGATTTTGCATGGTATGTATTCGCTAAGTCCTCCATAGTTTAACGGAAGTAAATGCCACGAGATCTCTACCCACTAGACACGCAATAGCAGTAGATTACGGGCCTTGGTGCTTGCGGGTGCGGAGCTGGTGCTCAGCCTTGTAACAGATGTTATCGAACGGGTTCGGATCGGACGAATTTGGTGGCCAAGACATCAGCGTGAGTTCACTATCACACTCCTGAAACCACGGTAGCACGATTCTGTCCTTATGACACAGCGAGTTATCCCACTGGAAGACGTCGTCGCCAATGCGGAGACATGGAGCATCAAAGGATGCAGATGGTCCGCACCAGCGTTCATGACGATGTGACGCACAGCTGCCACAGTGTCTTGAATTACTGTCACAGATACCATGGAAGTTCAGGGGAATTCCTTCTCCCGCCCCCCCCCCCCATCACAGACTAATACTGCCGCCTCCCCTCCACCCCTTAACGATCAGCGTTTTTGGTGTAGTGCAGGTTTCGAGCAGCCGTTCAGCTGGCTGACACTTTATCCGTCGCGACCATCGATCTGGTGCAGCGAGGGACGTAAATCATCCGACCAGGCAACGCGTTTCCAATACCGATGATCACTGGAGTCGCAGCTGATAATGTCGTTGGGACAATATGGGAACATGTGGAGGTGGTCTGTTCTGTGATCTCTTTCCATGTTCTGTGATGGAGCGTGTACATCCGACACCTTGTTCCCATACTCGTACTCGTGGTACCACAATCCCCTCTACCACTTTCATAAAATGTTCAGTTGACCAGCTTCGCCATTTCCGAGTTGTTCGTTCCTGGGCGCAGGACCATATCAATCTACCGTTCGCCAAAATCGCTTATATCGCTGGATTTCCCAATTTGTGGTCTGTATCGTCGCTATAACAGGTACCCATTCGTCTCCGCTCCGCCTAAACACACTATAAGACAAAAATAAATTAATAAATAAAAATAAAAACGACGCACCACGAAGGAATCATCCGAGCTGAACGGAAATCAGGATACGTTATGTAAATCTAGAGACAAACAAGTACAAATGATTACAATATCAGAAATACTGGATCATGTATTCAACAGCAAGATCTTGACAAATTGAGCAAGTCAGTAACACACTGGTCCAAATTTGGCCCTTATGCAAGCATTTATTTGGCTTGGCATTTGTTTACAGAGTTGTAGAATGCCCTCCTGAGTGATATAGTGACAATTCCGCCCTTGGGCGGTTTGGGTCGTCAAAATACCTAGGTAACTGAAGGGCCCAGCCCATAATGTTCCAAACGGGAAGAGATTCGGCTGGCCAAGGTAGGGTTTGGCAGGAACTAAGATAAGCAGTAGAAACTCTCCGTGTGCGGGTGGGCATCACCTTGCTGTAATGCAACCCAAGGATGACTTGCCATGAAGGGCAACGAAACGGGGCGTAGAATATCGTCGACGTATCGCAGAGCTATAACGGTGCCGCACATGATAACTGCTATAAAAATAAATACTATCTTAGGTCATCACTGCTAGTTATTGGGACGTATGGTGGGCCTCAATTAGGTTGGTATCCATCGCTGTCTGGAGCGTCTCCAGAGATATCTAAGGCCTTAACTCTTATTGACTGGAATAAAATTCTCTTCAGTGATGAGTCCTGCTTCGAACTGAGCCCCGATGATCAGCGAGGACGTGTCTGGAGACGTACCAGATGGCGATGGGACACCGAGCTGACTGTCGCCCTGCCGGCCGCTGTGGCCGAGCGGTTCCAGGCGCTTCAGTCCAGAACCGGGCTGCTGCTACGGTCGCAGGTTCGAATCCTGTCTCGGGCATGTATGTGTGTGAGGTCCTTAGGTTAGTTAGGTTTAAGTAGTTCTACGCTAGTTCACGCTCAGAACTACATTCTTAGCTAGTTCAAGGATATCATAAGCTGTGCCGAACTAAAAGCGTACAAAAACACCAACAGCCATCGTCATTATCGAGGATTCAATCATTTCTCGTTTGCTCCACTTCAACAATCCTCATGTTCTTCTATCGTCTCTTCAGTGTTTCAATATTTTGGATTGTAGTACACCAGAGCTTCCGACTTTCTGGCTTCATTCTTTGTCTGTCACCTTATCTGTCCTCAGTTTGTTCTCTAAGTGGATAACACGCTGCAGCAGAATTCTGTAGGAACATGGTGCCAATACCCTTTAAGCCATCTAGACTTACGTTTACGATTATTTTCCTAAATATCTTAAGGTGACTGTCGGGATCGTTCCACTAAAGAGAAAACAGCCGTGTTACTTCCTTTTCTCAATTTGTGTTCCTTCCTAACGACCTTGTAATCGATGGGACGTTAAATCGCAGTCTTCCATTCATTCTTTGTCCCTGTTTGTTGTTATTTCTTGATTCATGCCAAATGTTTTTACTTTATCTCTGACATCTTCGTTCCCTTTCCCGTCCCGTAGTGCGCATGACACCATTCTCCAAGTGAATCACTTTACTTAGCCAACGATTGGTCTGGTCTGTTGTTTTGTCAGTTTCCGACATACACAGGAATATAGCCATTTGGCACAACCATCACTTGGCTACCATGTGCTGTTACTATAAGTATCTCTTCCGAACAAGGTGACTCAAATTATTCGTGAGGAGCGGTGTTCAGATCCCGAACCAGCAAGGTGGATTTTCATTTTCCGTAATTTCTGTACATTACTGCAGCCGAAAGCGTGAGTGATTCACTGCTCAAGCCAACGGATGATTTCTTTTACCATCAACATCCAGTTCGAGAAAATGACCGAGCTGTAACTACCTCAATGTCGACAAGACTTTAACCTCTTAACTCACTTTGCTTTTCTGTAGCTCACAATTTCAAAGTAAGATATTTCACTATTTAGCATTTTTACTCGATAACCGATTAACTGTACGTGTCCATACTTCCCACAAGTAAACAAAAACTATTTGGTCTATCAAATTCGTAGTGTGCAGCTCACCCGTTAATACATACTTACACACACACACACACACACGCACACACACACACACACACACACACACCATGCGAATAAACATAGAGAGGAAGAGGAGGGAGAGACACAGAAAGAAAGAAAGAAAGAAAGAGAAGGAAGGGAGAGACGGACAGACAGACAGCGAGATGAAGCGGAGAGAGGGACGCGGTGGGCAGAGTTAATCGCACTAAGTAATTTTACGGAATTTTCACACAGAGTCAATTTGGTTAACAGTATTAGGCCTATAAACCGATTTTCTGGGTACTCGAAAAAGTTATTAAGCAAACGAGATCAAAATTAGCTAATAGTAATAAAAGCAACCTGTCAGTAGAAAATTACTTCTGTCCAATTAAACAGCGCTATAAAAAATTCCTCCCATGGAATTTGGCATGTTTATAGCTGTTTTGGTGTAGGTGTTTGAACAAATAGCTGCACGTGTCGAGTTTTTTTCCTCCATTTTTCTTCCACATCAGTCAATTTACATTTGTTTTTCCACGAGTCTGATATAGCCAAGCGATTCTCAGAGCCGCACAAACTGAAGTTTCGTTTTTCCGCATCTGTATGCGGACATAACTGTGAATAACTAATACGTATAGCTGCCTTGGTGGAGTTTTTACAGCGTTAGATCGTCGTACCAAAGGTCCTGGGTTCAAATCCCAATGATGGTAATTTTTTTTACTGTATTATGCGTGATAGTGTTATATGGGACTATTAATAATTACACACGTGTGATGCAGTTGTTTGCCTGCCGCTGTGGCTGAGCGGCTCTAGACGCTTCAGTCCGGAACCGTGCGACCGCTACGGTCACAGGTTCGAATCCTGCCTCGGGCATAGATGTGTGTGATTTCCTTATGCTAGTTAGATTTAAGTAGTTCTAAGTTCTAGGGGACTGATGACCTTAGATGTTACTTCCCATAGTGCTCAGAGCCATTTGATGCAGTTGTTTCTGTATTCTACTGTTCCGATTGTTTATGTTTATTGTGTGGAAACTACAAATGCACTAGCTACTTCATCACGTGTAGTGTCTGTTAAGACACTCACACCCGACAGAGGACCACACCTACCTATACAAATGCACTCCATAGGTTTCCTACTTTCAACTAACGAAGAGGAAGCACACTGCCAAAAGAACGTCGCTACAAACTCCAAAAAGTCCTGTTACATAGCAGGAAAATATTCTCCCATATAACACTTTCACGGGTAAACAAAAAAAAAGAAAGAAATGAAAATGAAAGGAATGAAAAGCTGTCATCAGGCGAGTTTGAACGCAGGACCTTCGGTATGACGACCACACGCCTTAGCACCCATGAGAGATCTACTAACCAAGATCTCACAGATACTCTTCTCCTGTGCTCCGTAGTTCTGCTGTTACTTTTAACTGCCGTTTGCGCATGTTCTACTGGATGACAGCCCATAGCACGTATTAAATCGCTGTTTTGGTTGATACTCTCCTTATCGACATACCACGTTTGGTACCAGTCTGTGTGTCTGACATCTGGAGGTTTACGTGCAAGTTGACTGAATCTGCTCTCATGCGAAAAGACCACGTGACCAAACTCCTTGTTGGTGCAGTCCCTGTGCTCCTGGTACCACTGTAAACGGTGACGCCGATGTGCGGAACACGGCGCACAGGTCATCGCACAAAGAGACCACCCCGAGCAGTCACGGTGCCACTGAAGGGTGAGATTGCGTGCTTTGGAATCCTGTTAAATGTGGTTGCAGATGCAGTCTTTGTATGAAATTAGTTTGTTCTCGTCTGTCACACACTGTCGCTCTCGCCTGCTGCTGTACATCGACCCACTCCAACCCGTCGGGCAGCAGCGCCTGTGGTTCGGAATGCCGTCCACGTACCTGAACAATTCTGCGAGAAATATCGAACTATTGGGCTGTACTCGTCGCACTTCGTCCTTCTTCTAGCTTCCCGGTCATTTCTCCGCCTCTGAAATCATCCAAATGTTGTCTTCGCGTCATGATGTAATGAAGGACACCAGCACAGTGCAGCGTAGCCTCCCGCTGAACCGAGCGAGGTGGTGCAGTGGTTAGCACACTGGACTCGCATTTGGGAGGACGACGGTTCAATCCCGAGTCCGGTCATCCTGATTTAAGTTTTCCGTGATTTCCCTAAATCGCTTTAGGCAAATGTCGGGATGGTTCCTTTTACAGGGCATCGCCGACTTCCCCTCCGCTGATTGACATATACGAGGGCGTGCTGCAAAGTAATGCCTCCGATTTTTTAAGTCTGTTCCGAAAGTACCGGTCGAGGTATTTATTACATGCCATGTATATTACGTGGTCGAGTTTCCCGTTTCGTTGACGCAAGTTGCAACTGTAACATGGCCTTACGTAACGTAAACTATGTCACTGCTTGAGAAACAGCGCCCTGTAATCGGGTCTCTGACCGCAGAAGAGTTCGTCCACACATGGCGCACCCTCTTCTGCAACGTGATGATGCAGAACCACACACGAGCGTTGCGACATCCGCAACAATCCGACGCCTTGAGTTCGCTGTCACCGATCGCCCTCCGTACAGTCCCCCTTTTGGCCCCATCCGATTTTCATCTGTTTCCAGAACTTAAAGAACACCTTACAGGGCTTTACTTTGATGAATCGGTGCGAGCAGGGGCGACGTTGTGGCTCCCTCGACAAAGTCAAATATTCTGTGGTGACGGTTCCAACGAACTCGTCTCTCGTTGGGAGAAATGTGTTCGGCGTCATGGTGACTATGTTCAAAATAAATATATATATACATAAAGGATAGAGATGTACAATGTTAATAAAGTCTGTTTTATTTAAAAAGACTGAAGAGTTTCGACATAAAGAATTCTTAAGCATTGCTTTCAGCACGCCATCGTTCCACCTTTGCTGTTCCTTCAGTCAATTAAATCGTTAGGTAAATAGTTTCTTACATATCTGTTGTTTCTCCTCATGCATAATTTTAAACAAAAATTATATACCGACAAAGTGCTATTTCGTTTTCTACCTCACAGTCGGTTTTGAAAGAACACCTCTGTGTTCAGGAAAGTTGTATTTGTGGCTTAACGGCTTGTGATTAGAATGCTGCCACGCAATCTGAAGTATCTGACACTTTTTAATGCTACTTGTCCGCAGATTAAAAATATACGAAATAATATCTTTCGAGCTACTGTCCTAGATGATAAAGCAACTGGAGAGATCTCTCTCATATCCCATATACCAACGAACGCAATCGGTTTACTCGCTTATTTTAAGCTATTCAAGGTTTATTTTGTAGTAACAATAAAGAAGGCTCAAGGTCCGACATTCAAATACGTTGGAATTTATTGACGATCTGAGTGTTTTTATCATGGTCAATTGTTTGTGACCTTTCACTAACTCTTACCACACAGTATTGCAAAAATTAAAACTAATCTCTATACTGTCTACACAGTCTGTACATATCTAGACAGTAATTGTGCACACACACACACACACACACACACACACACACACACACACACACACACACACAAGTGTGTGTGTGTGTGTGTGTGTGTGTGTGTGTGTGTGTGTGTGTGTGTGAATGTGTTTTGTTTTCTTCCTAGCAGTCGGTTTTAACTACGATAGCAGAATATTTAAACAACTAGACAAATTTTTCATATGGTCAGTTGTATGTCACCCATTCACAAACTGGTAGTTCGGAAAACCAGTTCATACTCTTTCCTTTCAAGACGCAAAAAAGCGAAAAGTGTTGCATATTCTGAAGTTCTGTAATTGCATTGCCTACAAAAAAAAATAAAAAAAATTCCTTTAAAACTCTAAAAACCAAAAACGTAGACAAAGGCGTATTTTTTCATTCATAGTTTATACGATTTGTTATAAAGTCAAGTTCCATGTCTCCAAAGTGGGAGAAGTCGCAACACGGAGCCGAAATTTGTGTGGTTAAACAAATCCCAAGAATGCCCCCTATTACCCCAGGTTAAGCCGTACATCCAATTCCTGTGCGTACTGTATTTAGTAACTGCAAACAGTTGTCGGGTTCGCTAGTGTCTTTACAGTAGTATACCTTGAATACTATTTCTGACGGTCTTTCAATCACAGGTGTATATTAAAAGACAAGCACTCAGCCACCTGTAATATTGTATGTTACATTCTTCGTTACACAGTTGAGTCTCGAGACGTCGAGATAAGAAAATTCTGGTTCGCCAATGAAGCCAATAAGAATGGGGAAAGAGCGTCTTATCCGAAGTAATCGATAACACTCATAATTTAAGAACGGTCTAAAAGTAACTGTTTGTACTGAAGACGTAACATGTTAGGCCTGTAATGTGTGTAGTGTTTTCAATATGTGACTAGCATAACACACAGTCGTCATACTGTATGAAATGCGTAACATCAGAGCAGCATTGTGTCGGACTGTACCGTACCTAGAGTTGTCCTCTATCCTCTATCGTAAATAGTGTAACATTTTATACGTCTTGGAGGTGTGGTGTAGTTTTTTATTTTATTTTTATTTACACATCAAGTTCCGTAGGACCAAAGTGAGGAGCAAATCTCCAATGTCATGGAACGTGTCAGTACATGAAATTGCAACATAAAAGTAATAACAGATAAAAATAAAATGTTTATGAACCCGAAAACACAAGCCATAGGTTTAAGTAAACGCAGCCAACAATACAACAAGAATCAGCTTAATTTTTCAGGGAACACCTTGACAGAATATAAGGAGTGACCCATGAGGAAACTCTTCAGTTTCGATTTGAATGCGCGTGGATTACTAATAAGATTTATGAGTTCGAGCGGTAGCTTATTGAAAATGGATGCACGCATTTCTGCACAAGAGTTAAGGAAGTCCGATCCAAATGCAGGTTTGACTTCTGCCGAGTGTTAACTGAGTGAAAGCTGGTTATTCTTATGAATAAGCTAATATTGTTAACAAGAAATGACAGTGAGGAATATATGTATTGAGAGGCCAATGTCAAAGTACCCAGACTCGTGAACAGCGGTCGACAATGGGTTCGTGAACTTACACCACTTATTCATCGAACTGCCCGTTTCTGAGCCAAAACTATCGCTTTAGAATGGGAAGAGTTACCCCAAAATATAATACCATATGACATAAGCGAATGTAAATAAGCAAAGTAGACTAAATTTCGTGTCGAACGATCACTCACTTCAGATACCGTTCGAGTAGTAAAAATGGTTGCATTAAGTCTTTGAACAAGATCCTGAACTTGGAATTACCACGACAGTTTATTATCTATATGAACAACTAGGAATTTGAAGTGTTCAGTTTCACTAATCATATGCCCATTCTGCGAAATTAAAGTTTCAGATTTTGTTGAATTGTGTGTTAGAAACTGCAAAAACGGAGTCTTACTGTGATTTAGCGTTACTTTATTTGCTACAAGCCATGAACTTAGGTCATGAACTGCACTATTTGAAACTGAGCCAATGTTGAACACAATATCCTTTGCTACCAAGTTAGTGTCATAAGCAAAAAGAAATATTTTAGAGTTACACATAATACTTAAAGGCATAACATTTATATAAATAAGGAACAGCAGTGGTCCCAACACTGATCCCTGGGGCACCCCTCACTTGACTGTACCCCACTCAGACCCCACATCACAGCCATTCTCAACATTGCGAATAATTACCTTTTGCTGTCTTTTGCTAAAGTAAGAGGTGAACCAATTGTGAGCTACTCCCTGTATTCCGTAATGGTCCAACTTCTGGAGCAATGTTTTATGATCAACACAATCAAACGCTTTAGCTAAATCAAAAAATATACCTTGCGTTCGACACCTTTTGTTTAACCCATTCAGTATATAGCATTTTTCAGTTGTCAAACGACTTCTAAAGCCGAATTATACATTCCATAGCAAATCAAGTGACATAAAATGATCAATTATCCTTACATACACGGCCTTTTCAATAACTTTAGCAAACACTGATGGTGTAGAAATAGATCTAAAATTGTCTACATTATCCCTTTCTCCTTTTTTATAAAGCGGTGTACTTTAATCGTTCAGGAAACTGACCATTCCTAAAGGAAAAATTACTTCTACTTCTTCTGACACAACTGTCTCCTAAAGGTGCACTCTGCAACAACGTCAGGACACATATTTTGAATATGGAGAGACGCTCCATTCATCGATATGTGTGATTTTGAGACGATCCATTCATCGATATGTGTGATGTTTCTATATGCCATTTACTTTTCGCATTGTCATTTTTGAAACCTCAGAAGTACACTGCTGGTCATTAAAATTGCTACACCAGGAAGATGTGCTACAGATGCGAAATTTAACCGACAGAAATAAGATGCGGTGATATGCAAATGATTAGGTTTCGAGAGCATTCACACAAGATTGGCGCCGGTGGTGACACCTACAATGTGCTGACATGAGGAAAGTTTCCAACCGATTTCTCATACACAAGCAGCAGTTGACCGGCGTTGTCTGGTGAAACGTTGATGTGATCCTTCGTCTAAGGAGGAGAAATGCGTACCATCACGTTTCCGACTTTGATAAAGTTCGGATTGAAGCCTGTCGCGATTACAGTTTATCGTATTGCGACATTGCTGCTAGCGTTGGTCGAGATCCAATGACTGTTAGCAGAATATGGAATCGGTGGGTTCAGGGGGGTAATACGGACCGCCGTGCTGGATCCCAACAGCCTCTTATCACAAGCAGGCGAGATGACAGGCATCTTATCCGCATGCCTGTAACGGATCGTGCAGCCACGTCTCGATCCCTGAGTCAACACATGGGGCCGTTTGCAAGACAACAACCATCTGCACGAACAGTTCGACGACGTTTGCAGCAGCAGCATGGACTATCAGCTCGGAGACCACTGCTGCGGTTACTCTTGACGATGCATCACAGACAGGAGCGCTTGCGGTGGTGTCCTCAACAATGAACCTGGGTGCACGAATGGCAAAACGTCATTGTTTCGCATGAATCCAGGTTCTGTTTACAGCATCATGATGGTCGCATCCGTGTTTGGCGACATCGAGGTGAACGCACATTGGAATCGTGTGTTCGCCATCGCCAAACTTGCGTATCACC
The DNA here is from genome assembly GCF_021461395.2 of Schistocerca americana. Classification (NCBI taxonomy): domain Eukaryota; kingdom Metazoa; phylum Arthropoda; class Insecta; order Orthoptera; family Acrididae; genus Schistocerca; species Schistocerca americana. Next base: position 65,511,187 of record NC_060125.1, read on the forward strand.
CGGCGTGATGGTATGGGGTGCCATTGGTTACACGTCTCAGTCACCTCTTGTTCGCATTGACGGCACTTTGAACAGTGGACGTTACATTTCAGATGTGTTACGTCCCGTGGTTCTACCCTTCATTCGATCCCTGCGAAACCCTACATTTCAGCAGGATAATGCACGACCGCATGTTGCAGGTCCTGCACGGGCCTTTCTGGATACAGAAAATGTTCGACTGCTGCCCTGGCGAGCACATTCTCCAGATCTCTCACCAATTGAAAACGTCTGGAAACGTCTGGTCAATGGTGGCCGAGCAACTGGTTCGTCACAATACGCCAGTCACTACTCTTGATGAACTGTGATATCGTGTCGAAGCTGCATGGGCAGCTGTACCTGTACACGCCATCCAATCTGTGTTTGGCTCAATGCCCAGGCGTATCAAGGCCGTTATTACGGCCAGAGGGGGTTGTTCTGGGTACTGATTTCTCAGAGTCTATGCAGCCAAAGTGAGCGAAAGTGTAATCACATGTCAGTTCTAGTATAACATATTTGTCCAATGAATACCCGTTTATCATCTGCATTTCTTCTTGGTGTAGAAATTTTAATGGCCAGTAGTGCATGTGCGTGGTTTGAAGAGCACGAGGATTAGTTTGTCGTGCTTTCGTGGCCACTAAATTGCGCGGATTTAAATCCAATCGAGAATCCATGGCACCACGTTGGCGTGGCTGTTCACACTATAGTTTCTCATCCGAGAAACCTAGGGCAGCTGGACACAACACTGGTGTCGGCATGGCCTTACATCTGTGTCGGTCATTCCAGAACACCACTGACTCTCTTCCCGCACGTCTCGCAGCCGTATGTGCTGCAAAACTAGGTTACTCATGCTTTGGACAGGTGATTACATTAATGTGTCTGGGGAGCGTCTGAATAAATACGTTCTGGTCTGAACACATACTGGTAATTACAGTTCACACTGTGAAATATTAAAGCGACGCAACGACAAGCAGAAATCTGCATCGTATGCGTGATTTCAAAACTGTTGAGAATTTTGCCAAATTGTAAGTCTAGTCACGTTCCAGTCATAAACACGATAGCAGACTATTTTAGTCAGCAGTGCCAAAACTCTGAAACAACGATGAATGATTACTGTGGCGTATTTTACTAGCGCTAAAGAAAACACCGCGAATTGTGAAGGACGTGTTTTGAGGTAAAGGTCATTACATGTGTTGACTGTGACGCTAACATGAAAGACCCATGTACTTTTTTTGCGTTTGCATATCGCTAAATGGGCCCTTAACGTCGCTTGGAGGAACAGCCGTTCTGATTTACGACAGCTGTTCCGAAACACGATCGCGACCGCTTCTCCACAGCAGAGGCAAACCGCCTGTTTGCGACGGGTCTGAGATAGCAGGGGACGCTTTATGTTACGTACTGGCTGTGTGACGCCGAATAAATCAACCGCCATCGAACGTGTTTCCGATAGACTGACGCTACATATGAATCGAGACAGTCTGTAAAGAAAGAGACGGGCGTTCTAAAATAAACTGCTCCACTGCTCTGCGAAATCAATATTCCGTGTTCACAGAATATTTTCGGTAGCCGCTTCTAATGTACTTTGCTATTTACAGTCTCAGTAGTTATAAACAGACGCTCACGATTTTTGATTTCTAAGAGAATTGAAGAAGTAATACTGAAGTTTATTAGACCGCTATCTCCGTATCGTTCCCTCTTTCCTGTAACGTTTATACACTACGCTGCACAAGGGATCACATTTTCGAAACCCCGTAGTTGTCTGGCAGTGTGAGACATATGTTTGCAATTTAGCTGAAAGGTGCTTGCACCATTCCTCTGTAATGATGCGAAAGCGTAGCGCCTTGTGACGTCATCCCTGAGCTCGACGACGATTCAAACACCGAGATGTCGACATACATGAAAAAAAGGGCAGAGCTCAAAAGTTCGTGCCAGGTGTAAGATAGGTTAATGGTGTCGCACTGGATCTAAATTTCACCACAATTCTGTCCAATGCCACAGTGAACCCACCACAAGATAGGAAAGTCATCAAGTCACACGGTAGGAATGTCTTACCCACATTTCACCCTCTTCCTTTGACGCCTCTGCCATGAAATACATAGCCGCCAAATCCTGAGTTGAAATTAGGCGGTTTTCTTAGTGGTGGCAGAGGAAAACGTTTCACACACTCCGCCGCTCGGAATCAACACCAAAAGGCCATGGGTGGGCGGGGAGTGGGGCGGAGGTGGGAACAAACAAAGCCGTCAATGAAACGATCCCACTCCCTGGGGCGTTCATTCCCACACATTTCGCGGTCGAAAACGACAGTTCGAAGTGTAATGGGCAGCAGGACTCCAGTATATAAGAAGGCTAAAAGAGCGGATCCGCAAAGTTACAAGCCAATATCCTTAACTTCTGTCTGCTGCAGAATCCTTGAACATGTTTTTAGTTCGAGTATAATAAACTTTCTCGAGATTGAGAACCTCATGTCCAGGAATCAGCATCGTTTTAGAAGCATCGCTCGTGTGGAACTCAGCTTGCCCTTTTCTCACATGACACACTGAGAACTATGGATGAGGGGCAACGGGTAGATTCTGTATTTCTAGATTTCCCGAAAGAATTTCACACGGTGCCCCACTGCAGGCTGTAAACGAAGGTAAGAGCATAAGAAATAAGTTCAGAGATATACGAGTGGCTTGAAGACTTTTTAAGTATTAGAAACCAGTAAGTTGTCCTATTTATGGGTCGACAGAAGCGTCCGATCCCACGCGTCGGCTCTGACCCGTGACGTAAGGGCGTTGTCGTGTGTGACGTCATGACGGCGCGGAGTTTGGTTTGAGTGTGGCTGTCTCCAGTTCTGTTTTATCTTATTTTATTTACTTTTCTGATCTGTTCGTTCTATCTCGTGAGATTTTTTTAAAATTTAAAAACACTTATTACTTATGTTAATTATCTGTTTCCTCCAATTTCTGTTTTAGTTTATTATATTTATCTTTCTGATCTGTTCGTTCTATCCCGTGAGATTTTTTTTAAAAAAGACAAAAAACACTAATCAGCTACTGAAGCATCTTTATCTTATATGGGTTGCAGGGGTTACGACCTCTGGGGAGGTGGGTGGGTTTTCATGCATGGCTGTCTTCACTTACACGTTGTAGCTACGCAAGGCGTCTAAATTTGTTTATAGTTAGTTTGCCCCCACCCAAAACACCCCATTTCCCGCGCTTGTCCCGTTAGTGTCATTAGGCTTCTTGTGGAAAGTGTGTGTGTTTGTTTTTGTTTCCGCCATATTTGTGACGTCATGGGTCAATGCAGACGGGCGGGATCGGACGCTTCCGTTTTTCCCTATTTATTTATTTATTTATTTACACGTCAAGTTCCGTAGGACCAAACTGAGGAGCAAATCTCCAAGGTCATGAAACATGTCAGTACATGAAATTACATCATAAAAGTAATAACAAACAAAACAGTTTAAGAACCCGGAAAAAGTCAGGCTATAAGTTTAAGTAAATGCAATCAACAATACAACAAGAATCGGCTTAATTTGTCAAGAAACTCCTCGACAGAATATAAGGAGTGACACATGAGGAAACTCTTCAGTTTCGATATGAAAGCGCATGCATTAGCCTACTGCTAAGATTTTTGAATTCTTGTGGTAGCTTATTGAAAATGGATGCAGCAGTATACCGCACACCTTTCTGCACAAGAGTTAAGGAAGTACGATCCAAATGGAGATTGTATATCTGCCAAGTATTAACTAAGTGAAAGCTGCTTATTCTTGGGAATAAGTTGATATTGTCTACAATAAACGATGGTAAAAAATATATTTATTTAGAGGCCAATGTCAAAATACCAAGACTAGCGAACAGGGATTGACAAGAGGTTCGTGAACTTACACCACTTATTGCCAGAACGGCCCGTTTCTCAGCTAAAAATATCGTTTTTGGATAGGAAGAGTTACCCCAAAATATAATACCATAGGACATAAGCGAATGAAAATAAGCAAAGTAGACTAATTTTCGTGTCGAACGATCACTCACTTCAGATGCCGTACGAATAGTAAAAATGGCAGCATTAAGTCTTTGGACAAGATCCTGAACGGGGGTTTTCCACGACAGTTTATTATCGATCTGAACACCTAGAAATTTCACCTGTTCAGTATCACTAATCATATGCCCATTCTACGAAATGGAAACGTTGAGTTTTGTTGAATCGTGTGTTAGAAACTGTAAAAACTGGGTCTTACTGTGATTTAGCGTTAGGTAATTTTCTACAAGCCATGAACTTATGTCGTGAACTGCACTATCTGAAACCGAGCCAATGTTGCACACAACATCCTTTACTACCAAGCTAGTGTCATCAGCAAACAGAAGTCTTTTGAGTTACCCATAATACTAGAGGGCATATCATTTATATAAATAAGGAACAGGAGCGGCCCCAACACTGATCCCTGGGACCCCCCCCCCCCCCTCCCCACTTGACCGTACCCCACTCAGATCCCACATCACAGTCATTCTCAACACTGTGAATAGTGACCTTTTGCTGTCTTTTGCTAAAGTAAGAGGTGAACCAATTGTCAGCTACTCCCCGGATTCCGTAATGGCCCAACTTCTGGAGCAATATTGTGTGATCAACACAATCATACGCCTTGCTAAATCAAATAATATTCCTAGCGTTCGAAACCTTTTGTTTAACCCATCCAGTACCTCACAGGGAAAAGAGAATCTAGCATTTTCAGTTGTTTAACTACATCTAAAGCCGAACTGTATATTCGATAGCAAATCGTGTGATATAAAACGATGAATTATCCTTAAATACACAGCCATTTCAATAACTTTAGCAAACATTGGTGGCATAGAAATATGTCTAAAATTGTCTGCATTATCCCTTTCTCCCTTTTTATTATGAGACGTTACTACTGAGTACTTTAATCGTTCAGAAACTGAGCATTCCTAAAGAAAAACTCACAAATATGGCTAAATACAGGGCTAACAGGTGCAACACAGGACTCCAGTATTTTGCTAGGTACTCCATCGTATCCATGTCATCCCTTCGTCTTCAGTGATTTAATTATTGTCTCAATCTCTCCCTTGTCTGTATCAAAGAGGAGTATTTCAGACATCGATCTCGGAAAGGCGAGTATTCATCAGAGGCGAGAGTATCGTCAGGAGTGTTCCAGGGAAGTGTGACAGGACCGCAGTTGTAACATTTGAAATTTTCCCGGCGAATCAACTTTTCAAAAAGACTTCGGGCTTGCCGCCGGTCGTCGTAAACTTCATCCCACGATATTTTGGCTGGACAACAGTTGCTCTTTATATACATAAATCATTTGGCAGACGGGATGGGCAGCAATCTGCGGTTGTCTGCTGATGATGCCGTGATGTACGGTGATGTGTCGAAGTTGAGTGACCTTAGGAAGATACAAGACGACTTAGACAAAATTTCTAGTTGCTGTGATGAAAGGCAGCTAGCTCTAAATGTAGAAAAATGTAAGTTAATGCGGAGGGGAAGGAAGATCAAACCTGTAATGCTCTGATACAGTATTACTAGTTTAAACATTTAGGCGTAACGTTGCAAAACGATATGAGGTGTAACGAGCATATGAGAACTGTGGTAGGGAAGGTGAATGGTCGACTTCGATTTATGGAAGAATTTTAGGAAAGAGTAGAGACCGCAAATAGGACACTGGTGCGACCTCTTCTTGAGATGCTCTAGTGTTTTGGGTCAGTGCCAGTTCGGATTGAAAGAAGACATCGAAGCAGTTCAGAGCCAGGCTGCTAGATTTGTTACCGGTAGGTTCGAACAAACGTAAGTGTTACAGAGATGCTTCGGGAACTGGAATGGGAATCCGTGGAAGGAGGGCGACGTTCCTTTTGAGAAACACTTCTGAAAAAATTTAGAGATTCGCATTTGAAGCTGAGTGCTGAAAGATTCTACTGCCACCAAGCCACGCTGCGCGTAAGGACCACGAAGATAAGCGTATAGGCATACAGATAGTCATTTTTCCCTTGTTCTGTTTGCGAGTGGAACAGGAGACGAAATGACAAGTAGTGGTACAGCGCACCCTCCGCCACGCACCGTACGGTGGTTTGCGGAATATCTGTGTAGATGTAGATGTAGATGTACTTGACAACTTTTGATACTGCTGACATACCCTGGAAGATTCAAACCTCCAGCGAGGACATTGTAGGCTTGCAACCCTATTGAGCGTGATCACACGCATTTGTAACGTCACTTGGCCGTAGTTTTTGCTCTTCATTTTTATACACAAACCATTTAAAAGAAAGAAAGTTTGACCGTATCATTGACTTGTGTGCCACGATCTAAATAACAACAACAGAAGAAGGTATCTACGTCGTGAAACTTACAAGCTGGTGACAGTTTGTTGCAGGTATAATGAAGACGGACGAAACTCTTGCATGTAGTAGGGCGGAAAATTCTGCACCGCGTGTATTTTTAAAATATCAGAGCTTTTTTCTTAGCGGAACCTCTTTGTCCTTTGTATCACACTGCTCAGTTAGCTAGAAGTTAACTCAGAAACGTCCGGGTGCGAAAGTTATCGCCTGGCGTCCGTTACGCGTTCCGTAATTTTCAAGGCTTCCTCTGGTCACTGCGAGAAACTCGGGAACCGGTTAAGTTGCTGCAAAGTGTAACTAAACTATCGATCTTTCCCCTTCTACATTTCAAAGCTCCATGTTACAGCACGAATACCTGCGAACATTTGGCAGTGACTGGGCTGTCAGTAAAGTAAATGTAAAAACTCCGCACAATGCGACTTTCACACTCGTTCGCGAGTAATCTCTGGCTGTCGTTGTGAATCCATATTACGAGAACCCGATGCACAGTGACGCAGTCTCAGTTGAGGGCAGCCTTTCTAACGGCTTCTTTAAGCGTTCAATTTTAAATATTTCACATAATTATTGCCCGAATTTAGCAATTTAGAACCTATCATAATCTTCTCATTAACATTACGGTAATGGCTTAACATAGTCCGGTAAGTGTTAGAGTTACAAACTGTGTATATGTCTTGACGCAATTCAATTCGTGGAATGCAAAGTACCCAGACTATATTCATCCAGTATTTGAGGAAGATATCCGTCAAACTTTATATCTGATTTCAAACCTTTACGAAACTTTTTCTCTCTGAAAACTGACGTAAAATGAAAAAGTTTTAACGCTTACGAATGTTGTGCTGTTCATGTACTGGAAACGTCGCATCAGGCATCATGTCTTAATTTATTGCTTCTTTACTATTAATAGCATTCGCAATAAATTTATCAGACACTATCCACGTATACCACTGAGTTGAACTGCAAGATCATACCATTGTACGACACACAGTTCAGAAGATATGACGCCATAGTTTTAAAATGTGTGAAAAACAAGCATCTGTATAAAAGGGAGTGCAAATCATCCATACAAATTACTCAGACTATACGCAACCAGTGCCTGGTAATGACAGTACTTATCGACTTTCAGCTAACTTTAAACCCAGTTTCAAATTTTTTCCAAACTACTTCTTGCTTGCATAGTCAACGTGAAATATTTAACACATTAACTTATTTTTAAAGTAATTAGGCGTTTAAGCTGTTGCAGATATGAGAGTTTGATTCTTTAAATAATCTGGATTTTACAGGTGTGTAACTATTTCACTACGAAAATAGAAGAAACAGGTCGAAATTTTGCAGTCCAGAAGGATTACATACAGGTGAAGGAAGCCTATGCGATGGAGAAGGTGCTGAAAACAGATGACGATGCAAGGTATAGGTTTTTCGCAGGGAATAGAAGTTAAACAACAAAGTAATGCAAGCTCAGTAGCTAAGCGGTTCTGTGATGCGATTTTGATAGTACTGTACATTTTAAGATTGCAATACCTCACGCCATTCCGGAAAAATTCCATTTTTGGGGAGATTCTGTTACAAGAAATTAACAGAACTGATAAAAAAATTGCTCTTCATTGGACAGACACACATGACAATCATACCCAATACTGAAGCCCACAAATGCTAAGATATTTGAAAATTATAGAATGAAGAACCTATCAAGGACACTGTAAACTACCGCTAGGACGAATTAAAGCGTAATTCTTTTCCATTTCGATGGAATCGAGAAGCCTCGCTTGTCACACGTCAAGTCATTGACAGAAAATTGACCTTCGATTAAAAAACTACGATAAGTTTCGTAGACAACTAGAAAATGTTTGACTATGTTAACAGGAATATCGTTTTAGACATTCTCAGAAATACAAGGATAGACTGCATGGACAGAACAACTGTTGTACAGCTCAACTGAATTGTGAAATCTATCCCTTGAAAGGGTGGACTCGAGGCGAAAGTTTGTAAGGTTTTTATTATCGGTGTATTGCCAAGTGGTACTAATTTATTACGTAATAATTGCTTAGTAACCGCAATGTTTACTTTACCGGTTTCGGCAGTTGAGCACGGTTGTGGTTGATCCACTAACAGCTTCATCAAGGATACGTAACAATTCCAGTTATGCATCCTGAACATCATCAAGTAGTATAAAATGTGTCACTGTATTATCGTCATGTCGTCACGTATTAAACGAGTCTCCGTTAACGCGAAATGATAAGATGTATGATTCATTGACACATTTTATACAACCTCATGTTATCACACTTGGAAATTAACTCAGTAAACTGTGTTCATACTCCCTTGAGAGAATAATATTTCTTATGCTTATCTGTCTAAATTAATAGTCCTTTCGCTCATTTCTAAAGTAACATTTCCTACTCTTACTTCACTAAATTAACAGTCCTATCGTTTATTTTATACGTTACACAGGAAAACACCTGATCTGAAACACACTCACAGAGAGAGAGACGTTCACACCGCAATGGCAAAGCCGGCAAAAATGGGCAAATCGCCGACTTTCGAACTCACCATCAGTCCAAAAAGTTTCGAGAATGGATTAATAAAATTAGAAGAAGGTTAAGACAGTGGTTTTAATGCTTACGGTGTTCAACGTAGTGTCGCCCTCTCGAATACGACGCGCTTAACATTTATAAAACGATGAGAAAGTTCCTGACAGATTGTGGTCTACCATCTGAGCTACCCGAGCACGAGTCACGAGCCGTCCTCACAGCTTCAATTGGAGTTGGTAGAGCACTTGCCGCGAAAGGCAAAGGTCCCGAGTTCGAGCCTCGGTCCGGGGCACACAGTTTTAATCTGTCAGGAAGTTTCATATCAGCGCACACTCCACTGCAGAGTGAAAATCTCATTCTGGATGAGAAAGTGTCAAAAAAATTCTTCTTTGGGATTTTATTAAACTCGCACTTCACATTAGCTTGAATGTCGGTTATATCGTCAAAGTGTTGGTCCTTCATGTGAATTTCTGCACTCCGTCATTTTTTTGGTAAGTTCGTATCTTTACTTTTTTCTCGTAAGAATTGTCAGCGTTTTGGATTTCAAACAACTCGCGGCAGGTATAACGCGTCGTTGTTATTGTTGTCCGGGAGACAAGGACTGCAAGACAAACTTTGCATACACTTTTCTCTTCCTCAAAACATTCTGTATTAAGGTCTTGAATATTTGTTTTTCTCATGACGTTCGATTTTGATTTGTGGCAAATACTGTTGACACATTACACGTCCACTGCTTAACACAGGCTCCTCACAAGTGACAGGTCGTACGCGCATTTTGTTCTTTACAGCTGCTAGTTCAACTTTCCACCATGGTTACTGCGCTGATGTCGGTTATACACCAGTAAGAAAATCAGAGTCGGAACTTTTGGACAGATGGAGTATTCGAAGCAGAAGCTGATGGCTGTGCGAGCATGTTTGGACTGTGTGAAGGCGAAGGGGATTGGTGCATTCTTGTACAGAGAAACTTGCACGTGTGTGTTTGTCAAGCCCGCAGCTACGTGTGTGGCAGCCTCAGCTTGCAGTGGCTGGGCTGCAGCAGCGCCCGCTGTCACCCGGCGGTAGTCGCGGCGACTCCGGCGCAGTGCTGCGGAAGCGAAGACAATGCCGCTCTGATTCCGACGCCCCTCGAGACGGCCGCCGTTGATCGCGTGAGCCGACACAGTGATCCGCCGCTGCCGCTTTTAGCAGACCGCGGAGCGCTTTCTGAGTCCGCGCGTTCAAAACGCTGGGCTGCTTCACCGTCTCTCCCTGTATTTCCGCTCTGAGCGTTCAATTCAAAAGTCACCTGAAGGTCATAGTACGTCTACGACACCGTAAGGGCAATGTTGAAGAGTAGGCGAAAACTGCTCACATTTTGCGTCTATACAGTTGTGCGTGTGAGGTGCTATACGAACCTAACAGCTAAATTTTCCAAGACTTATACGTATCCACAGATTCGATGCGTTATATATTTGTAAAACTGGCACGCTGGTTCATGTGAAGCACACTGAGAAACTGGTATAGGCATGCCTATTCAAATGCAGAGATATGTAAACAGGCAGAAAGCGGCGCTGCAGTCGGCAACGCCTATGTAAGACAATAAGTGTTTGGCGCAGTTGTTGGATCGATTACTGTTGCTACAATTACAGGTTATCAAGATTTAAGTGAGTTTGAACGAGGTTTTATAGTCGGCGCACGAGCGATGGGGTAGAGTATGTCCGAGGAAGCAATGAAGTGTGGATTTTCCCATACGACCATTTCACAAGTGTACCGTGAATATCAGGAATCGTTCACGTGACAGAAGTGCAACCATTTCTCAAATTGCTGCAGATTTCAATGAGGGGCCATCAATAAGTGTCAGCGTGCGAACCATTCAACGAAACGTCATCCATATGGGCTTTTGGAGCCGAAGACTTAATCGTGTACCCTTCATGACTGCATGACGCAAAGGTTAACGCGTAGCCTGGGCCCGTCGACACCGACAATGGACTGTTGATGACTGGAAACGTGTTGCCTGGTCGAACGAGTCTCGTTTCAAATTGTATCGAGCAGATGGACGTGTATGGGTATGGTGTATGGTGACAAGCTCATGTATCCATGGACCCTGCATGTCAGCTGGGGTCTGTTCAAGCTGGTGGAGGTGTTGTAATGGTGTCGGGCGTGTGCAGTTGGAGTGATATGGGACCCCAGATACGTCTAGATACGACATGTGAAACGTACATAAGCACCCTGTCTGATCACCTGCACCCATTCATGTCCATTGTTCATTCCTACGGACTTGGCCAATTCCAGCAGAACAATGCGACACCCCACACGTCCAGAGTTGCTACATAATGACTCCAGGAACACTCTTCTGAGTTTAAACACTTCCGGTGACCACCAAACTCCCCATACATTAAGATTATTTAGCATATATGGGATGCCTTACGATGTGCTGTTCAGAAGAGATCTCCACGCCGTCGTATTCTTACGAATTCCTGGACAGCCCTGCAGGATTCATGGTGTCAGTTCCTTCCAGCACTGCCGGCCGGGGTGGCTGAGCGGTTCTAGGCGCTACAGTCTGGAACCGCGCGACCGCTACGGCCGCAGGTTCGAATCCTGCGTCGGGCATGGATGTGTGTGATGCCCTTAGGTTAGTTACGTTTAAGTAGTTCTAAGTTCTAGGGGACTGATCACCTCAGAAGTTAAGTCCCATAGTGCTCAGAGCCATTTGAACGCTACAGCACTACTTCAGACAGCAGTCAAGTCCATACCACGTCGTGTTGCGGCATTTCTGCGGGCTCCCTGGGGCCCTACACGATATTAAGCACATATGCTAGTCTCTTTGGCTCTTCAGTGTATGTTCCTCTTTTATGTATTACGTTCTTGTGTTCACTCTGCGTTTTTCACGTCATGTAGAGCGACACTGAATATCACACACACTGTCTCATCAAAAATATCCTGACACAAGAATATAATACGGAGCTAAGCAGTAGATGTCACGTGAGTAATATATCTAACGTCCGCCCCTGGTAACTGAGTGGTCAGCGCGAGAGAATGACAATCCTAAGGGCCCGGGTTCGATTCCCGGCTGGTTCGGACATTTTCTCTGCTCTGGGGCTGGGTGTTGTGTTGTCCTGATCATCATCATTTCATTCCCATCGACGCGCAAGTCGCCGAAGTGGCGTCAAATCGAGAGACTTGCACCCGATGAACGGTCTATCCGACGGGAGGCCCTAGTCACACGACATCATTATATAACATATCTAACAGGGACATTTCTGCCCCTGTAAACTACCCAAGTCGGCTGTTGATGATGTGAAGTGCAAACGTTAAGGATGAACCACAGTTAAAGTAACACCAGGTGGACCTCATTTACTGATGGACGGGGGCCGCCGTGCATTGCAGAGGCTGCTTGTAAAAAAATAAAAAAAATAAAAAATAAAAAATGCATGAAATCAGCGGAAGGAATTACTCGTAAGTTCCAAAGCGCTACCAGCGGTCCATCTACGACTATGACTGGACTTTTGGAGTTGGAAACGAATGGAGTACAGTGCTCTAGCAGCTTCTCATAACCCACACATCTTTTTAAACTATGGTAAGTGACGCTTGAAGTGGAGCAAATAGCAACGGTGCTGGACGGTGAATGGCTGTAAATGACAAGTTTGGAGTGATTAACGACACTTTATTCTGTGACAGTCTCATAAAAGGGTTTTTGTTTGGAGAACGCCTCGAGAACGCGATCTGAAATGATGTGTAGTGTCAGTAGTAAAGTACGGAGGCTGTAGTGTTACGATATGATGGTGTTTTTCGTGGTTACAGGGTGATCCCCTTATCGTTCTTTAACAAATGCTAAATGCCGAAATACACGAATACATTTTACAGCGTTGTATTCTGCGTGCAGTAGAGGGACAGTTAGGGGACAATGATTATATGAGCCTGTCACCGAGTAGCATCAATGGACCATTGATTTGTGACCAATAATATTGTTGAAATGAAGTGGCCTGCTCGCAGCCCCGAACTGAACCCTGTGGAGCTCCTTCTGGATGAGTTAGCACGCGATTTCGCTCCAGACCCCAGCTTGCAACATCACTGCATTCTTTAGTTTCGGCTCTTGACGAAGAAGGGGATGTCATTCCTCCACAGAGATTCAGACACCAAACTGAAAGCGCCCCCGTCAGATTTCAAGGCGTCATTTAGGTGAAGGGTAGACGCACTAATATCTATCTTGATACTTTGGACCGGATATTGTATGTATCCACAGAAAAATGTGATTGAAGCTGATGATTTGTGACTGTCGACATTGGTTGTAATAATATGCTTTTTTCGTAACAGTTGACTGTGGAACACTACGCGCGGTCATGAGTACTTATGCACTTCGTTTGATGCCTCTCGAGAAACCCAAGCTGTGTCAGAATAACATCTTCTCGGGCTACCAGCCGCGTCAAGTGTTCACAACGAATTGTTACAAACCGGTTACTTCAAGAACAGCTCCAGCCAGACGTCCTGTGGCGCGCATTCCACTCACCCCAAACCGCCACCATTTGCGATTCTAGTGATGTCAGGCGAGACTTCATCGGAGGGCAGGGTGGAGGTCAGTTGCGTTTTCTGATGGAAGCTGGTTCTGTTTCGCTGCCAATGATGGCCGTGTGTTGCTTATGAGGCCAGTTGCAGGTCTGCAACAAACCTGTTTGCTTACTAGACACACTGGATGTACACCTGCGATTATGGTCTGGCGTGCAATTTCAAATAGCACCAGGAGTACTCTCGTGGCTATCCCATGCACTCTGACTGCAAAATTATATGTCATTCTGGTGATTCGACGTGTTGCGATGCCATTCATGAACAGCATTCCGTGGTGCGCTTTCCAACAGGATAACGCTCTCCAACATGCTCTACACAGTGTCTTCGTGTTGCCTCGGCCTGTTCGATCAGCATATCTGTCTGCAATCGAGCACACATGGGACATTACCGGGCGACAACTATAAAGTCATCCACAGACAGCATTAACCGTCCCTGCATTGACAGACCAAGTGACACAGAAATGGAACTCTCTCCCGGGAACTGACATCCTGCACATGTAAAACACAATACAAGCACGTTTGAATGGTTGCATTCAACATTCTGGTGGCTATGCCGGTTAAGAATGTACCAGCATTTCACATTTGCAATGACTTTCACGCTTACAATATCCAGTGATCTTGCAATGTTAATCATTTAAATATGTTACATTGACGAATGCGTTGCTGATATTTCATTACTCTACATTAATTACCTTTTGGCTTTCCGATATTTTTCCCGTCAATATACAGAGGGGTCAAAAAAATGTATCCACTGTTTAACAGTCCACAACTTGCAAACTAATTGACGTAGTTGTCTCATTTTTGCTGAAAGTGTAGCTTAAAGTCCAACGTAAAGATATCACTGTAGGTGTTCGAAATGGTCACCATTAACATCGACACACAAACGATGCCGCCGAACTGCAGCACTAACTACTGACTGCAACGTGTTCAATTCGACATTTCCACATGAATGTACGATGGATTCTCGAAGTTTAATGTGCGTGGCTTTTGTCGATAAACGACGTTCTTTAGTGTTCCCCACAGGTAAAAGTCCAGAGGAGTTAGGTCTGGGGAACGTGGTGGATACTCCACAGCACCTCTACGGCCTGTCCATCTTCCTGGTAGATATTCGTCGTGATACAAACTAACACGATTTTGGTAGTGGGCTGGGGAACCATCTTGTTGAAAGTAAACTCTTCCGTCTCCATACAAGTCTCGGATAGCAGGTAAAATGGACGTCTGAAGCTTCTGAAGGTACACCTCACCGGCAACTTTGCCGTCAAAGAAGAATGTCCCAATCAAGCCCCGGTAAGACAACCCACACCACACATCTACTCCTGACAAATTCACGGCTTTGTCTACATGGACGTTCGGATTTTCGGCGGTCCAGTAGATGCAACTGTGGCGATTTACTGTACCACTGAGTTTGAACTGTGCCTCATCAGACCACAAAATCGTCTCTGCCAACTCTTCATCGTTGCGCACCATGTTAGTAAACCACTCGCAGCACTCCATTCTACGATCTGGGTCGTCCTCGTTCATTGCGTGTAGCAATCGTCAGATGTAGCACTTCCACTTTGCTGTCTTCAAAATTCGCCGAACACTCCAGTTTCACGGGCACACTGTCTCACAGGGTTCTGTGGTGAGCGAGTGAATTGTTCTAACACACGACGGGAGTTAGCTGGACTTGTTACTGTTACAGGTCGTCCAGATCGTTGTTTGTGTACATCTTTAACACAGCCTTCGGCTTATAATTTGTCTCATAATAATGAATTCCCTTACGATTTCCAAAATTGAATGTCCCATGTGCCTACCTCTACCTGCCATTCCGCATTCAAAATCTGTCCATCCCCGCCGTGCGGTCGTAATCATGTCGGAAATATTTCACGTTAATGGCCTGAGTACAATTGACAACCCCAACAATGCACTGCCCTTTTACACCTTTTGTACGCGATACTGCCGCCATCTACATATGTGTACATCGCTATCCAATGACTTTTGTTACCTCTGTGTACAATTCTTAGCGCCGACATGAAAGTGTTTTAAGAAACGTGGTCTGTCGCAAGAGGTTAGGGGAGACTAGAGGGCGAACACTGGTCAAGGGGCTGGTGCTAAGCTGCGTGGCTGTGTGGGGCCATGTCGGGACACGGCAGGTACTTGCTGTGGGAGGGCAGCAACAGGTGGCTGCGGCCTGCCCCAATAACGGCTACCATTAAAGCCTCAACGGCGGCGGAGGGCACGGGAGGAGGCGATGGCGGGCGTGCTGTCTGTCCGCTGCTCCTACTGCCACATGCTGCCTCCTAAGGTTTCTGCTGTTAGCCAGTTTTGCAAAAACCCAAGAATGTCAATATAAAGATCGGCGGAGGAACGGCTTTTGTGAACAGAATACTAATATCACTGATCTGCCTCGTTATGGGGCCATTTGTTTCTCTTGTCACATGGCGAAAGGAAAATTAAATGATAACCTGTGTGTAATACACTATTTCATTAGTCACTAGCGAACAAACCCAAGTGCTTACACTGGCACTGTAGATTCAAATGGATGAACGTTGTATAAAAACTGTCCATGTATGCACTGATGGGTAGACAACTAATGCAGATGGCACACATTGAGTCTACACCCGTACAACCTGTTGTATACGTAGGGGACGTCCTAACTTCTATGGGGGCTTCCAGAGGAACCATCCTTCGGGTTGTTTTCAAAATGGAGTTCTGCTTTCACACCTTTGTTGCAGGTTGCATGGGCTGGCAGGGACTACAGGAATTTGTCAGACGCGAAAGTGGCTGGAGCAAGACAGACGGCATTTGAGAAAACTCTGTAGTGTTGCAACAAGGTAGAGGAGACACAGATCTGTGCCCTCATCTGCTGGTGCAGCCTCACATCCCACTTAGATGTCCCATCGGTACTGTAGGAGTGGCGGACGTTGGTTGGATTGGTTGGTTGGTTTTATTGTTAAAGGGACCAAACTGAGTGGTCATCGGTCCCTGTTGGTTGGAGCTGGGGGTGCTGGCAAGGAGCAGGGAGTTGCCGCCTGTCACAGCCTGCACTGTGTAGGCGAGGACTGCTTCATGTAGGGGCTTGAAGCCACACCACAGCTACTAGAGATCGGAAACGGCCCGATTACGAGTCAAATACTGCGGGTTGCCTACTGTACAAATCAAGGGGCCACTGTTACGTCAGCGCTAACGGGCTGTCTTCGTTCCTGCTGTGGTTCACCGAGTGTGACGACCTGAGGAGTGAGGCGCTGCACTCGCGTCGTACTCAAGCATGCAGGAATGTAAGGATATTCGTGGCTTACCGTTAGTACTGAAGATGAGTACACTGTCTTCCTGCTGCAGCGTAAAGATGACTGATTATCTGGATCAGATAGCCTTTAACGAAGCTGTGTGTTGTAAGACTGTGCAGGGTCTTAGACGAAAATTAATTGGTGCAAACTACACAACTGCACATAGGTTGCATCAGAGAAGCCTCTGAAATAAGTCTCATACTATAGTCCACGCTGCGAACTAAAAGCATACAATTTTCTTACAATACAAAAAAATGGTTGTATTCTTGTTTATTTCACCTCCACCACGTGAAAACATAAATGCTGCGTCAAATGAAAACTGGGCTTGGACGTTACAGTTATGTCCGTGTGACAAAAAGCGTGCTATTTCCGTATTCGTTCAGTCACAGTACCTTGCGTTTACGGGTTAAAAACGAGTTGTGTGGCTCATCACTCATTTCTGTAATTTATTTTAATAATTGTCACCATATAGACATTATACTTCATCTTCAAATCAAGTTTTGTTGTACTCTTGTTACAGACTCGGTAATGCTTCGAAAGCGTGTATAAGTTAACCTAACTATTGACCATTCTCTGAACAGATATTAAATATTGAAATAAATTTACAGCAGTCTTCGAAAAAGGTACTTACAGCTAACCAATAACTCGATACATTTGTGAATAATAATCGCCATACCCTATTGTTGCTCTTATCGTTAAGACAGTTCTGACATTTTGTGACATTTCAACTTGCACTTCAGAGCGGCTACGAAGGGGAAGTCATGATTGTGTCAAATAAAGGAGTAGTAATTTATAGTCTGTTGTTGTTTTTGTGGTCTTCAGTCCTGAGACTGGTTTGATGCAGCTCTCCAAGCTACTCTATCCTGTGCAAGCTTCTTCATCTCCCAGTATCTACTGCAACTTACAGCCTTCTGAATCTGCTTAGTGTATTCATCTCTTGGTCTTCCTCTACGATTTTTACCCTCCACGCTGGCCTCCAATACTAAATTGGTGATCCCTTGATGCCTCAGGACATGTCCTACCAACCGATCCCTTCTTCTAGTCAAGTTGTGCCACAAACTTCTCTTCTCCCCAATCCTATTCTATACTTCCTCATTAGTTATGTGATCTACCCATCTAATCTTCAGCATTCTTCTGTAGCACCACATTTCGAAAGCTTCTATTCTCTTCTTGTCAAAACTATTTATCGTCCATGTTTCACTTCCGGATATGGCTACACTCCATACAAATACTTTCAGAAACGACTTCCTGAAACCTAAATCTATACTCGATGTTAACAAATTCCTCTTCTTCAGAAATGCTTTCCTTGCCATTGCCAGTCTACATTTTATATCCTCTCTACTTCGATCATCATCAGTTATTTTGCTCCCGAAATAGCAAAACTCCTTTACTACTTTAAGTGTCTCATTTCCTAATCTAATTCCCTCAGCATCACCTGACTTAATGCGACTACATTCCATTATCCTCGTTTTGCTTTTGTTGATGTTCATTTTATACCCTCCTTTCAAGACACTATCCATTCCGTTCAACTGCTATTCCAAGTCCTTTGCTGTCTCTGGCAGAATTACAATGCCATCGGTGAACCTCGAAGTTTTTATTTCTTCTCCACGGATTTTAATACCTACTCCGAATTTTTCTTTTCTTTCCTTCACTGCTTGCTCAATATACAGATTGAATAACATCGGGGAGAGACTACAACGCTGTCTCACTCCCTTCCCAACCACTGCTTCCCTTTCATGTCCCCCGACTCTTACAACTGCCATGTGGTTTCTGTACACATAGTAAATAGCCTTTCGCTCCCTGTGTTTTACCCCTGCCACCTTCAGAATTTGAAATAGCGTATTCCAGTCAACATTGTCAAAAGCTTTCTCTGAGTCTACAAATGCTAGAAACGTAGGTTTGCCTTTCCTTGATCTAGCTTCTAAGATAAGTCGTAGGGTCAGTATTGCCTCACGTATTCGAACATTTCTACGGAACCCAAACTGATCTTCCCCGAGGTCGGCTTCTACTAGTTCTTCCATTCGTCTGTACAGAATTCGCGTTAGTGTTTTGCAGCAGTGAATTATTAAACTGATAGTTCGGTAATTTTCACATTTGTCAACACCTGCTTTCTTTGGGATTGGAATTATTATATTCTTCTTGAGGTCTGGGGGTATTTCGCCTGTTTCATACATCTTGCTCTCCAGATGGTAGAGTTTTGTCAGGACTGGCTCTTCCAAGGCTGTAGGTAGTTCTAATGGAATGTTGTGTACTCCCGGGGCCTCGTTTCGACTCAGGTCTTTCAGTGCTCTGTCAAACTCTTCACGCAGTATTATATCTCCCATTTCATCTTCATCTACATCCTCTTCCATTTCCATAATATTGTCCTCAAGTACATCGCCGTTGTATAGACCCTCTATATACTCCTTCCACTTTCTCTTCTTTGCTTAGAACTGTGTTTCCATCTGAGCTTTTGATATTCATACAAATGGTTCTCTTTTCTCTGAAGGTCTCTTTAGTTTTCCTGTAGGCTGTATCTATCTTACCCCTAGTGAGATAAGCCTCTACATCCGTACATTTGTCCTCTAGCCATCCATGCTTAGCCATTTTGCACTTCCTGTCGATCTAATTTTTGAGACGTTTGTATTCCTTTTCGCCTGCTTCATTTACTGCTTTTTTATAATTTCTTCTTTCATCAATTAAATTCAATATATGTTCTGTTACCCAAGGATATCTGCCAGCCCTCGTCTTTTTACCTACTTGATCCTCTGCTGCCTTCACTACTTCATCCCTCAAAGCTACCCATTCTTCTTCTACTGTATTTCTTTCCCCCATTCCTGTCAATTGTTCCCTTATGCTCTCCCTGAAACTCTGTACAACCTCTGGTTTAGTCTGTTTATCCAGGTCCCATCTCGTTAAATTCCCACCTTTTTCCAGTTTCTTCAGTTTTAATCTACAGGTCATAACCAATAGATTGTGCTCAGCATCCACATCTGCTCCTGGAAATGTCTTACAATTTAAAACCTGGTTCCTAAATCTCTGTCTTACCATTATATAACCTATCTGAAACCTGTCAGTATCTCCAGGCTTCTTCCATGTATACAAGCTTCTTTTATGATTCTGGAACCAAGTGTTAGCTATTATTAAGTTTTGCTCTGTGCAAAATTCTACCAGGCGGCTTCCTCTTTCATTTCTTACCCCTAATCCATATTCATCTACTACGTTTCCTTCTCTCCCTTTTCCTACTGCCGAATTCCAGTCACCCATGACTATTAAATTTTCGTCTCCCTTCACAATCTGAATAATTTCTTTCATTTCATCATTTATAGTCTAATGGCGGAAATTTTGCTTCGAAATGGTTGCGTATGAAGCGGGAACGCCGCAAGCCTGGAATTATATTTGAGAACTCTTGTAGCCGCTCTCTTTCCTGAGCGATTCGAGTCTACTTGTTCCCGACAACAGACTATCAGGTTAGGAGTGGGCAGCGCCGAAGACTGACGAGTCGAGTCCACATGCACACGGAGAAGGAGAGTTCGGAGTTTGTAGAAGTTGCGCCCTCCTGTAATGTTTTGTGGTTCCTCGCTGGATGAGGAGAAGGTTGTATGATAGGTGGGTGGCCGGTTTCCTCTCACTGTGACACAAAATGCACACGTGGTTAAAATACACTTCATTAAAGGAACCAATTGAGTGATTAACTTAAGTTATCTCCAATTCTGAAATTCTTTAGTGAACAGCAATCAAATTACGTGTACTAATGCTTGGATCTTGTCCGTATCCATATCACAACTATATACAATGACTTACGTTCCCTCACAGCTATCTAAGATGTGAGGTGGCGACTATCAGTGTGGAAGACTAGCGCACACTTTGACGTACTGAGGTGTAATGCGAACTGAGTACCGATGCGACGTACTGAGGTACTGAGATTGAGAGACTAAGACAGCTCGGTTTTTTTTTTTTTTTTTTTGTGAATCGAGAAATTTTAAATAAGGAATTTATCCTTCAATTTAAGAATGGACCATAGGGAACAGCCACGTTACATCATGTGGCTGAAGTGTCTCTTGCAATGGGAAGAAGACAGGTAGAACAGTGGAGGAAGCTATACAATGGTTTCTCTGCGATATCTCTTACAGATCATTCGGCGATAAGTAGGTGTTTCAAATGCTTACACTATGGACTCGTAAATAAGTTCTGTGATTCAGATAAGGTAATATGTGGGCGTTGTGGAGAAAGAGATCATGAAATAAGTAACTGTCCCAGGAAAATGAGTCCAGCAGTCCGCATACCTTGCAAGAAGTGGGGGGAAAAGTACACTGTAAAGGAATAGATTGTCCTACTTACCAAATGCTATTGAAAAGACAAATTGAAGGGACAGGTTATCGATAAATACAATACCGCAATACCTCAAACCATGAACAAACATGCAGGTAGAGGAAATACTCTCTTCAAATGTAGTAATCGCAAATCCCCATCTAAACGATTGAGAGATTGACTGTGTGCTCAGTACTACTAGTCATATCCTTTACTGTTTCGCTCGCAAGCCGGCCGCGGTGGCCGAGCGGTTCTAGGCGCTTCAGTCCGGAAGCGCGCGACCGCTACGGTCGCAGGTTCGAATCCTGCCTCTGTCATGGATGCGTGTGATGTCCTTAGGTTAGTTAGGTTTAAGCAGTTCTAAGTTCTAGGGGACTGATGACCTCAGAAGTTAAGTCCCATAGTGCTCAGAGCCATCTGAACCATTTGCTCTGCCCTGAAAATGTGAAAATGTACCGATCTGTTGAAAAGTCCCTTACTCCGCTCTTCACCTTATAATTCTTGCATCGAGAAATCCATGCGATGAAGCCGTCATTGTCGAGGCTTGCTCCAAATACCAAATCTCTATCTGTCAACTGTACAACATTTCGAGAAAGGAACAGATATTAACCCTTATGTCACTGCGGGAACAGCTTACACGCAAGCGCAAAAACTTACTTTGGTTGTCTGATCAGCAAGCGAATTATCGAATGTCTCTGAAATCTTTTATTCAGATTTCTTCATCCTGATATTACTACTACACTTTGTGAAGAAAAATAATGGATATTTCTACTTCTGCCCCGCACTGAACTCGTTCCAAATGTTCTTCTCCATCGACTACTCACCTCTTTTGAACAGAAGTACACGCGAGGACCACTGGAAGCACACACATTTCTTTATCTGTATCACGAGCGACTCTGCCGCCCGTCACTAAGACATGAGAACAATGGCGCCGCCTGCCCGAGTAATTCCGTCAGATTTTCAGCGAAAACAGCGCCCTTCTCTCCCAGAGGGGAAGACCAGCGGAATTCTACAGCGTTCTGTTTGTATACGTTTTGTGGGTCGTCGCTTCCCTTCATGTCGCCTCACGCTTATGCAAATCACAGGCAACGGTGCTTCTTTGTGTGTTTCACCGTTTCTCTTGCGTTTACAAAGTGTCATGGAGGCATAAAAGAAGTTTCGGAGGTAGCTGGTGCCCATCATACATCTTCCCTGTACGCAGCTGCCGTAGATACTGGGATACTCACTTCCTGCGCCGATGAGTAGCTAAAAGGTTCTTTAGTGTACGCCACAACCAGTTTCGGCTTATGCTGTGTGGGCAAAATAGGGCTGTCGCTTTAAGATGGGCTGCCCAACTTACATTGTCTGCCCAGGGTGGGGTTGATGTACGTTGGGCTGCCTATCCTAAGCTGCGTGAAGTATTTTCTGGACCAATTTTATTTTTGCTATCCTAAACATTGAAACAATTTAGTACTGCAATATGAAATTTAAGTTGTAAATGTAACCAAATAGTGGGCACGTAACATTAACACAACAAAAGTCTTATGCCAAAGCACTGACATATATAAAATCTACTGCTGTGATATGCGTTTGTACTGTACGTGGGTGAAGCCTTTTACCAGTCGAAACTCCTCCTTTCCTGTCATGTAAGGTACTTAAATATTCATTACATCTTTATTTTCAGCGTACAGTGTGTCTGCATTTACAATGTCAGCTTCAGATTCCACTAGAAAAAGACTTGAATCTAAATTTATATACCAGTCGAGCAGTAATATACAGAGCTACTATCAAATGGAGTGTATGTTCGTCACTTCATTTCCCATGTGCCAAGTAGCAGCGCTCTCCTAGCCACCTTCCTGTACCACCTTCATTTTCAAGTATGTCAGTTACCACGTCACTTTTTTTCCGGCTGTCTGCTTGTTCACTTCCTAGCAAAACCCAACATACCTTTTGCTTGCAGCCAATTTTTCTGCTGCAATGCTGCATTAAAGGTGCTTTCTGGTTGCACTGTCACCTAATACACGCTAGTTACGTTACTAGCAGCGTTTTGACAGCTAGATTCAGATGATATGAGAATTTATGTCATTGCTATCAAAAAGTGTCCTCCCCATGAACCATGGACCTTGCCGTTGTTGGGGAGGCTTGCGTGCCTCAGCGATACAGATGGCCGTACGGTAGGTGCAACCACAACGGAGGGGTATCTGTTGAGAGGCCAGACAAACGTGTGGTTCCTGAAGAGGGGCAGCAGCCTTTTCAGTAGTTGCAGGGCCAACAGTCTGGGTGATTGACTGATCTGACTTTGTAACACTAACCAAAACGGCCTTGCTGTGCTGGCACTGCGAACGGCTGAAAGCAAGGGAAAACTACAGCCGTAATTTTTTCCGAGGCATGCAGCTTTACTGTATGGTTAAATGATGATGGCGTCCTCTTGGGTAAAATATTCCGGAGGTAAAATAGTCCCCCATTCGGATCTCCGGGCGGGGACTACTCAAGAGGACATCGTTATCAGGAGAAAGAAAACTGGCGTTATACGGATCGGAGCGTGGAATGACAGATCCCTTAATCGAGCAGGTAGGTTAGAAAATTTAAAAAGGGAAATGGATAGGTTAAAGTTAGATATAGTGGGAATTAGTGAAGTTCGGTGGCAGGAGGAACAAGACTTTTGGTCAGGTGAATACAGGGTTATAAATACAAAATAAAATAGAGGTAATGCAGGAGTAGGTTCAATAATGAATAAAAAAATAGGCGTACGGGTAAGCTACTACAAAGAGCATAGTGAACGCATTATTGTGGCCAAGATAGACACGAAGCCCACGCCTACTACAGTAGTACAAGTTTATACGGCAACTAGCTCTGCAGATGATGAAGAAATTGATGAAATGTACGATGAGATAAAAGAAATTATTCAGATAGTGAAGGGCGACGAAAATTTAATAGTCATGAGTGACTGGAATTCGAGTGTAGGGAAAGGGAGAGAAGGAAACATAGTAGGTGAATATGGATTGGGGCTAAGAAACGAAAGAGGAAGCCGTCTGGTAGAATTTTGCACAGAGCATAACTTAATCATAGCTAACGCTTGGTTCAAGAATCATAAAAGAAGGTTGTATACATCGAAGAATCCCGAAGATACTAAAAGGTATCAGATAGGTTACATAATGGTAGGACACAGATTTAGGAACCAGGTTTTAAATTGTAAGACATTTCCAGGGGCAGATGTTGACTCTGACCACAATCTACTGGTTATGAACTGCAGATTAAAACTGAAGAAACTGCAAAAAGGTGGGAATTTAAGCATATGGGACCTGGATAAACTGAAAGAACCAAAGGTTGTACAGAGTTTCAGGGAGAGCATAAGGGAACAATTGACAGAAATGGGGGAAATAAATGCAGTAGAAGAAGAATGGGTAGCTTTGAGGAATGAAATAGTGAAGGCGGCAGTGTATCAAGTATGTAAAAAGACGAGGGCTGGCAGAAATCCTTGGGTAACAGAATAAATATTGAATTTAACTGATGAAAGGAGAAAATATAAAAATGCAGTAAATGAAGCAGGCAAAAAGGAATACAAACGTCTCAAAAATTAGATCGACAGGAAGTGCAAAATGGCTAAGCAGGGATGGCTAGAGGACAAATGTAAGGATGTAGAGGCTTATCTCACTAGGGGTAAGATAGATACCGCGTATAGGAAAATTAAAGAGACCTTTGCAGAAAAGAGAACCACTTGTATGAATATCAAGAGCTCAGATGGAAACCCAGTTCTAACTAAGGAAGGGAAAGCAGAAAGATGAAAGGAGTATATAGAGGGTCTATACAAGGGCGATGTACTTGAGGACAATATTATGGAAATGGAAGAGAATGTAGATGAAGATGAAATGCGAGATACGATACTGCGTGAAGAGTTTGACAGAGCACTGAAAGACCTGAGCTGAAACAAGGCCCCGAGAATACACAACATTCCATTAGAACTACTGACGGCCTTGGGAGAGCCAGTCCTGACAAAACTCTACCATCCAGTGAGGAAGATGTATGAGACAGCTTAAGTGCCGTCAGACTTCAAGAAGAATATAATAATTCCAATCCCAAAGAAAGCAGGTGTTGACAAATGTGAAAATTACCTAACTATCAGTTTAATAAGTCATAGCTGCAAAATGCTAACGCGAATTCTTTACAGACGAATGGAAAAACTGGTAGAAGCCAACATCGGGGAAGATCAGTTTAATAAGTCATAGCTGCAAAATGCTAACGCGAATTCTTTACAGACGAATGGAAAAACTGGTAGAAGCCAACATCGGGGAAGATCAATTTGGATTCCGTAGAAATATTGGAACACCTGAGGCAATACTTACCTTACGACTTATCTTAGAAGCTAGATTAAGGAAAGGCAAATCTACGTTTCTAGGATTTGGAGACTTAGAGAAAGCTTTTGACAATGCTGACTGGAATACTCTCTTCCAAATTCTAAAGGTAGTAAGGGTAAAATACAGGGAGCGAAAGGCTATTTACAATTAGTACAGGAACCAGGTGGCAGTTATAAGAGTCGAGGGGCATGAAAGGGAAGCAGTGGTTGGGAAGGGAGTGAGACAGGGTTGTAGTCTCTCCCCGATGTTATTCAATCTGTATATTGAGCAAGCAGTAAATGAAACAAAAGAAAAATTCGGAGTAGGTATTAAAATCCATGGAGAAGAAATAAATCTTCGAGGTTCGCCGATGACATTGTAATTCTGTCAGAGACAGCAAAGGACTTGGAAGAGCAGTTGAACGGAATGGACAGTGTCTTGAAAGGAGGATATATGATGAACATCAACAAAAGCAAAACGAGGATAATGGAATGTAGTCGCATTAATTCGGGTGATGCTGAGGGAATTAGATTAGGAAATGAGACACTTAAAGTAGTAAAGGAGTTTTGCTATTTCGGGAGCAAAATAACTGATGATGGTCGAAGTAGAGAGGATATAAAATGTAGACTGGCAATGGTAAGGAAAGCATTTCTGAAGAAGAGAAATTTGTTAACATCGAGTATAAATTTAAGTGACAGGAAGTCATTTCCGAAAGTATTTGTATATAGTGTAGCCATGTATGTAAGTGAAACATGGACGATAAATAGTTCGGACAGGAGGAGAATAGAAGCTTTAGAAATGTGGTGCTACAGAAGAATGCTGAAGATTAGATGGGTAGATCACATAACTAATGAGGAGGTATTGAATAGAATTGGGGAGAAGAGGAGTTTGTGGCACAACTTGACGAGAAGAAGGGACCGGCTGGTAGGACATGTTCTGAAGCATTAAGGGATCACAAATTTAGCATTGGAGGGCAGCGTGGAGGGTAAAAATCGTAGAGGGAGACCAAGAGATGAATACACTAAGCAGATTCAGAAGGATGTGGGTTGCAGTAGTTACTGGGAGTTGAACAAACTTGCACAGGAAAGGGTAGCATGGAGAGCTGCATCAAACCAGTCTCAGGACTGAAGACCACAACAAC
This sequence comes from Schistocerca americana, assembly GCF_021461395.2. Taxonomy (NCBI): domain Eukaryota; kingdom Metazoa; phylum Arthropoda; class Insecta; order Orthoptera; family Acrididae; genus Schistocerca; species Schistocerca americana. Next base: position 65,537,610 of record NC_060125.1, read on the forward strand.
AACAATGACATCAAGAACTGTGAACATATTTATTCCCAAAAAATCGTAAAGAAGTCCCAGGTGAGTCAACATTTTCTAAACAATAAAACATATGCTACATACACTGAAGAGCCAAAGAAACAGGTTCGCATGCCTGATACCACGGAGGCCTCCGCGAGCGCGCAGAAGTGCCGCAACACGATGTGGCATGCGGTCAACTAATGCCTGAAGTAGTGCTGGAGGAAACTGGCACCACGAATCCTGCAGGGCTGTCCATAAATCCGTAAGAGTACGAGGGGGTGGAGATCTCTTCCGAACAGCACGTTGCAAGGCATCCCTGACACGCTCAATAATGCTCATTCCTGGGGAGCTTGGTGACCAACGGAAGTGTTTAAAGTTAAAGAGCGTTCCTGGAGCCACTCTCTAGCACTTCTGAACGTGTGGGGTGTCGCATTGTCCTGCCGGAATTTCCCAAGCCTGTTGGTATGCGCAATGGACAAGAGTGGATGCAGGTGATCAGAAAGGATGCTTTCGTACGTATTACCTGTAAGAGTCGTATCTAGACGTATGAGGGGTCCCATATGACTCCGACTGCACACGCCACACACCATTACAGAGCCTCCACCAGCTGACATGTAGGGTCCATGGATTCATGAGGTTGTCTCCAATCCCGCACACATCCATCCGTTCGATACAATTTTAAACGAGACCCGTCCGTTCAAGCAACATGTTTCCAGTCATTAACAGTCCAATGCCTGTGTTGACGAGCCCAGACGAGGCGTAGTTGTGCTGTCATTAAGGGTACACGAGTGCGCCTTCGGCTCCGAAAGCCCATATCGATGACGTTTCGTTGAATGGTTCTCACGCTGACAGTTGTTGATGCCCCAGCATTGAAATCTGCAGGAATTTGCGAAAGGGTTCCACTTCTGTCACTTTGAACGATTCTCTTCAGTCGCCGTTGGTTCCGTTCTTGCAGGATCTTTTTCCGGCTGCAGCGATGTCGGAGTTTTGATGTTTTACCGGATTCCTGATATTCACGGTACACTAGTGAAACGATCGTACAGGAAAATCCCCACTTCGTCGCTACCTCGGAGAAGCTGTATCCCATCATTCGTACGCCGACAACAACACCGCGTTCGAACTCACTTAAATCTTGATAACCTGCCATTTTAGCAGCAGTAACCGATGTAACAAGTGCGCCACTTATTGTTAAACTTTGTGCCTGCTAAATTTTGCGTTATTAAATGCTAATCTCCATCTGCTACGGGTATTAACAACTTGTCATTTCGTTTTATAGGATTTCTAATTTCCTTTACTCATTTTAGACAAGATCGAACTAATCCGTAGACTGAGAATCGATTGAAGAACCAGAAAATATTATTTTCTTTTCGTGTGTCATTTAAAACTCTTTGTGTTCATATTTCAATTGTTTTTTAAGCTTCGATAGGCTAGGTAAAATAGTTCACATTTTGTTGAATGATGTACATTTTTGTGTTATAAGAACTCTTTATTATCCGTCGGAGATATGAAATCGTCTTGGATATGAATATTTAACATGATCTATGCCCATGGTACACCTCAGAAATAGGTACAGCATTACGTGTTTCCCTGATGACATTCTACCCTCCCATGATGGTTTCTAGTTAACCAGGCCGTCTTTGCTCTTAGTTTAAATTGGCAGTGAGGAGCGTCTACATAACGTTGATGTTCATTTCATTCTAAGAATAACAGTCTAAAACCACTTGCCATTCAGAAGTACCGCATGCCTGTCAGGGCCCAGTCACCACTAATGGGCTGTGGTACCCCTTTTCCGAATGAGGCGCGTCAGGAAAACTCTTTCGGGAACCAACTGCCGGCCATAGAGTGCAGGAGTGAGTGAGAATTGATTTTGTGCTTTTTTTGGGGTGCCTATCGATATTTTGTGTTGAGGGATGGAGTAAGATAACAAGCAAACTGATTAATTTACTCAACTACACTGATAAAACAAGGTAGTGTTGCTCATGAAACTGAAGTATCCCTTGGTGGTAAGTTAGTAGACTTCTGTAACCTGGAATGACATACTGAACAGTGATCTAAAGTATAAAAAAAACACTGGCCACATTCCAACTGTTCCCAGACAAAGAAACTACTATACCGGCGACTTCAGAAATGACAGAGTTTTCTGATGGGCTCTGCACCTGGTTTGCGCGACTGTTAGAGTTCAATAATCTGTTCGCTTGCGTCTTTGTTACAGAAACTTGACTCCAGTAACAAGCCGTGTCAGACAGTGCGGGCAGTATGCCAGTCACCCAAGGTTGTTGCGCGCGGGGGCAGCCGTTCTAGAGTTTCAGCTGCCGTCTTGTGTGTTTAGAGTTTCCCCTGCTGGCGCTGCGCTGACTAATTAGGCTTATCCGTTGTGGATACTGTAGAGCACAGCGGGTGGGTAAATGAATGTTGTAGTGGTACTAGATGCGAATGTCAGGTGATTATAGTGCAGAAAATAAGGGATAGTCCCGAGTTTCGACGAGGATAATGTGTTATAGGACGGGGTGGTAGAGAAAGTCAGGTAAGAGTTTAATTTCTCGTGGAGACAGAGATTATTAGAGACAGAGAGGAAGTTCATACAACGAAACAACTATCACAGGATCGATCTAATAAAATGAGGAATACATGGCTTACGTAAAATAAGGCCGTAGGACACTGATTTAAACACCGCTTCCCCCGAATACGAGGGTAGTACCTCAGCCAGTGCGCCATGCGACTTGGAAGTGAGCTGGAGCAGGTAAAAGAGATCGTATGAAGAGCAAAAATGTACTGGACGATAAGTGCCTTAGCAGCTCGTGGCGACACATCATTAGTGAAGAATATTAGTGACAGTCAAGCTGCACAAAATGAATATGATCGATCAAATGTCAATCTCCAAACTCTTTATCACCGTTGTGAACGTTTCGACGGTATGCAGTCTGCGCTGAGACCATATATCCTGAATAAATACTGAGCAAGAACATTATTGTCCAGTGTTTAACACGTGATGTTTCGTGAACCGATATATCGGACGCCCGAAGATGATTTACCTCAACAAGGTGAAAAATTTCTCTAGCTGCCAGTGATTTCTCAACGTTTTCAGTTGTAGTGTATTTTCGGTATGTCCTTCATTTGGACCACCTTCAAGTGTCCAGCCTTCTTTGAGTTCAATCGGCAGTTTCTTAAGTGTTGAAGTCAGCATCTCGTGCTATTGTGGTAGCTCCAATCACGGGGAAGAACTTTGATTTTCGGGTGGGATCCGGATTTTCTCTGCCCAGTGCTGTATGTGTGTGTTGTCATTATCATTTCATCATCATCGAGGTGCAAGTCGCCGAAGCGCGTAAAAATATAAAAAAAATGAAAATTGCGTTACACTAATGCCGATCATATATTTTTTATTTGGAACCTCTTTGTCAATAGTGTTTTCACCAAAGAAAATCGCTGCACGTGCAGCCAAGTGTGTATTGGAAGTGAAGGAAAACCTGGATTATTAATTCAGTTCATCTACATTTACGTCCGTTCTATACAAAATACAGTGAAGTGCGTGGCCGAAGGTATTCCCTATTGTACCATTTCCCAGGGAGTCCATTCTCGCGTAGAGCACGATAAGAATAATTGGTTAAACGCCATATTGCGCACTGTGGTTATTCTATTCTTGTCTCCACAGTCCCTGCGGCTGCATCACGTAGGATTTCTATTATATTCCTAAGTCCATCACATGATTCTTGAAACGTTCCAAGTAGGTTGCCACTGGATAGTTAGCGCCTATCTTCAAGCTATTGCCAGTTACTTTTCTTCCCCAGCTCTATGACGCACTCGCGTGGGCCAAAAAAACTGTAATCAGTCGTGATGCCCTTCTTTGTATACATTAAATATCCCCTGTTAGTCCTGCCTGGTACAAAATCGACAAACTTGAGTAATAGTCTAAAAATGCTAGCACGAGTGTTTTGTAAGCAATCTCCTTTGCAGGCTGGTTGCATTTCCCTACTATTCTACTCATTAACCAAAGATTTCCACATGTTTTACCTATGGTTGAGCCTATATAAGAGTTTCATTTCACACAAATTTTACACATAGGTATTTTAACTGTGTACCATTGCTACAAGTGTAGGTGCTAATTAATTTAATAGTGGGGAAGAAGGAAATTGAGTTTGGTCATTTACATCGTGTTCCATTCTGTATCATATACGTATTGATTTCAGGTATTTCCTGTGTGGTCATCATTCTGCTTTTCTTAACAGTATCTGAAGATACTAAAAACAATAAACATGGTACAGAGAATGGCAGCTTAGTTTAAAGTAACAGAAATCAATTTCTTTAAATTATGTTTCAGTTACACAAATACTAGGTTACAACTTTAAACTCGATTTTATTTTTCATGTGCTGTTAAGTGTGACAATGACCGCGCTATTGGACGAGGTCGTTCCACCGCCTTCTCTTCTCTTGCGTTCTTCTTCTTCGTTCCGACGCTTATGTTTACGCCAGAACAGTCAGAGTCATTACGGTATGCCCGTCGACTTCTTGTGGACTCAGATACAAACTAGGTGAATAGGGATACCACAGGAACATAAGAGTATCAAGATCCATGTCTTTCCTGACTACATATTACGATTTTCAGGGACTGTGATTTGCACCACGTGGGTCCTTCAAAAGATATGCATTCTCGAACTCACAGACCGCGAACAAGGCCGTAATACCTAACCATTTGTCTTTGTAATGGACCAGATTTGTGGTGTTATTTTTATGTCAGTCACACGCTTCCTCCTTTGTGGTGCATCTTCATGTACGTTTGAGTAAATGCTTTTATTCGTCAACATACGGCTGGACGTGTGCTCTTGAGGCAATGTTATGAGATATATTTTTTAAACCAGACAATGGCGTGAGTGAAAGAGAGGCGACAGAAAAACAGGACGGTACACGTTTGGCAATACGCAGTTCTAGATCGCGTGCCGAAGGGCAGTTTTGTGCAACGGCCGCTTCTTGGGACACGAAAGGAGAGCGAGGTCGTGAAGTTCAAACTCAGAGAAGAAGACGAAGGTAATGTCGGCCACGAGCATCGTTCAAAATAGACCTTACCAGGAAACTTAACAGAAACAAATTGTTCCGTCGTTCCTGTCGAAACTGGGCGCTTGGGTTGGCAACCTGGGAAGAGCCACTACAGGAGATACTCCGTAGCCAACCGCTGAAGAACGACCACCAGTTTTCGGAGCTGAACGAGAGCCCATTTCTACATAAGCAGTGCTGCAGCGAAGACGCGTTGTGCAGCCATCTCCGTGTAGGAAGGAACTCAGCTTCCCATGCAGGCTCCGTGCACCTCTTGTAAGCTCACTGTCGCCGCAGCAAACCCCGTTGCAGTAGGCAACCGTGCGTAGCAAAACCCTGCCGTAATAACAGCTCCTCTGATTTCTGCCAACTCAAGGGAATTCTATAAGTTCTTTTCATTACAGCTTTTGCTGCAAAGTCGTTACGAATATTCAGTGCGTCACAGGAATATGATACGAACGACTATTCAAATCAAAAACTCGGGTATTTATGGGCTCTATAGTGCATGTGTTAAGAGCTATGTAAACTTGTCCGTCTTCGAAACACATCATTTCTACTGAATAAGTGCTTGCAGCTCTTAAGGTATGCGTCTTAGAGCCCATGTTTACCAGACGTTTTTTCTTTGAAGTATTGTTCCTGTCTTATCCCTGATTACTGTTCATTCCTTCTAGAATACCATATAGAGAAGAGACGGCGGGCGTAACGGCCAGCGAACGCCATTTAATTTCTGCTGGAATCGTACGCAAATTGCATAAAGTTATAACTCAAAACTCTCTCCGCTACAATAGTCGTTAGAAGCGGGTTGGCTATAGCGTTGTCTCGTTGTCAGGTTTTCGTTGAGTTTGGGACCCTTGGATCTAAGGAACTCAGTTGATCTAATTGTTACAAATGTATATAACGTATAACAAATTGAAAGAGTGGTTACTTAGCGACAGATTTCCATGTGGACGATTGCTTCATTGGAGGTTACTGCCAACTAAAAATAACTTATGTGGAATAGCGTCTAGGCTGATACATTGTGCAGGTCGTGGCTAATATACCGTGCCTGAATTAATTTTTTTTTCTTCCACTTTCGTTGTTATTTATGTGAACAGATGGTAAATATTGACAACAAAATGGTATTCGGCGATTTCAGTCATTTTTATCTCAAAACAAGGAAAGGAAATTCACGACCATTTCCTGTTGGTGGAGAAAAGAACTGAAAGTTAAAGATGTGCAATGCGCAGCATTGGAACTGTCCAACGGTAAGAATGTAGCACACAATTTTAATCAGAAGATCAGAGAGGATGGAAAGGGGTGTATTGCTGCTTTCCGGAAAAAGTTTCCAACATGGAGGATGTGGCGAAGTGCCTAGAATATGAAACGTGTGCCCACGAAGAGCCGTGAGGACAAAAATCACTATCTGTGCGAAAACTGTGTCTAACGTTTTTAAATCACTTTACTTTTCTCGGTAGTGACGACTTTTTCTTGCAAAAACAAATAATAACTATATTATGTAATTGACGTCTTTCTCTCGACATGCAATGTACTGTAAATAAGTTATTTTTTTCTATCTCTTTGCAGAGTTAAAACTGGTTTCTCTGTTTATGAAGCCCTTTTTACTATATGAGCGTTAGGTGCCACGTAGGGCACAGTGGTTCGGTATTTTTCCGTTATTAATTATTTAAGTTCTTTCTTTTCGTCCTACGAGAATGAAAAGAATTTGGCAGGAAGGAGGACTGTAGATCCTCTGAATTTGGAGTTCCTAGATCGGTTGCAAAGCAGCTAAAGATATCATCAAACCTTAGTTAGTCGTCATGCCCGTCCTTCTCCTACCACGATTTCTGTATATATAAATTCTTTTGTGTGACCAGGCCAAATAACAGACCATATCTTAGCATCTACAGCCACATTACAGCTCTGGAGTCGATCCAGTGTCACAATACGTTTTGCTGTCCGAGCTTGCACGTAGGATGGAACCTATGACCGTTGATCCAAAGCGTTCCTGTTTGGATTATGTGAACGGTTGCTTTCTCAGAGAATTCTTCGAGTAGCATAAACCTACCGGTCGCATTTTACTCAGTTACGTCAGTTGGCCGTACAGAGAGACAATCAGATGACATAATGTGCCAGAACGATTAATGAAATTCAGACAGAGTCCGAGAGAGGAGTATCAAAACATTTAATATCACGTAAATCATAAAATCGGAATATTTCTTAGTAGGAATCGCTGATATCGATACTGTCCAAAGAGCGATGCGCGAGAATCTTAAAATCGGTGTCTATGATCTGGTTTCACCTGGCTTTAGCGCAAATCATAAAATGAATTGAATTATCCACTGTTATCCATTCCCACTATTGTCTTCTACTCCACTAGTATTGACGCTGATGTATGTATGTATATATGTATAAAAGAGGCATACTATCGTTATATTGTGTTGTGTCCTGATATAATTTAATAAATAGTGTTGTGAAGTTAATTTATGTTCTACTTCAGAGTTCTTATTGAGTTCAACCAACAGTAATATTTGCACTGAAGTTTTAAAGGAAATTAGGATTATACGGAGTGTAAACTAGTCGTGTTCATTTATCCAATGGTAGTACGGAAAAAGTTAACAATAACGTAGTGTTATTCATATTATTCTACCTATCAGGTCTGCTCTTATATGGTTTAAACAACGTGCAGAATATAGATTGAGGTTAGATTAAAAATATTAAAATTGACAGTTGAATGATATTTCACTTGTAAGTTACACAGTCAATATTCTTTTACGTTTTTACATTTAGCATCCAATCTTTGCTTCTGTTTCTTTATAGAAAAGAATTACTTATTATCTGCGGATGTCATGTTTTTACGTAAGATCTGCCTAGTGCCGTTTAAGTCGACTTAGTATTACCATCAGTAGAAAATATACAGGGTGAGCATAAAGTCTGACCTGAACACAAAAATTTATTTCTAAGGAATTACGCTAGATGCAGCTATGCGGTTTGTTGCAGATTGTAGCTTAGCTCATAAACTTTCCTATGAATCTAGATGTGCTCCGTTTTCTTTGCCTAGAACGTCATAGGGATACTCTGTTTCTCTGTACTCCTAGCACACACAGCACGCTCGGACCTATCATCTGGCAGCAAAGCCTGCAGGAGTTGTTCTTTGTAGTCATGGAAATACGGCCATTTGTGTAAGATTTTCACCACAGTGCTCTGAGGAAAGCCTGTTTCCCTACAAACACAACGCGTCGATTTCCTTGGATTGCACTGAAATGGTGTAAGCACGGTGTCAACATCGTCGTCACTCACCGAACACCGCCAGTCTCTTTTAGCTTTTCTACCATCCTTCGGTGTTCTTTACATCTGAAAGGTCACGACCGTAGGAACTTCGAAAATGCAGCTGAACTGTAGCAGGCGACCATGTTTCATGAAACCTTAAAACACATAACACTTTCACGTGCGTAGAAGCTGCTGTGACAGAGGCACTCCTAAATTACGCTACCTGTAACAAGACAGAAAATAAATCACATGCTGTCGAAGCTCGTGTAGTAATGGCTCTGAGCACTATGGGACTTAACTTCTGAGGTCATCAGTTCCCTAGAACTTAGAACTACTTAAACCTAACTAACCTAAGGACATCACACACATCCATGCCCGAGGCAGGATTCGAACCTGCGACCGTAGCGGTAGCGCGGTTCCTGACTGTAGCGCCTAGAACCGCTCGGCCACTCCGGCCGGCGCTCGTGTAGACGTATACCGCCGAAAACTTCGCGGGTTAAGCTACGTCTTGCAAAAAAGTGCGTATCGGTATCTAGCACAATTCCATATAAATAATTTTGTGTAATCATGGAAATAATTTATGTTGAACCAGTGTTAGAGAGAATGTCATTCTAACAACTGGCTGGGACCTCTTTCTACTCATCTGTGATCACTGTATCGCTCTGTGTAAGAAGTAGTATATAGCACAGTCAGAATACAGTGGAACTATGTAGCCGTTTGTCATCGAGGGCTTTTCTTATTTTGCTTTGAGAGTGACTGACGTATGAGACTTGCGTGGGAGAACCTCAAAGGCGGGTTCCTACAACAGGTAGAATGGGACAGGGAGTCCGCCAGACCTCTCCACCCCCCATCCCCCCCCCCCCCCCCCCCCACACACACACAGCTCGCAGGATTAGCGCCTCCACAATGGCCGCCGCCTCGCCCTCATTAGCCAACACGTGTCCGGCTAATGCTACTCCACGCCCGTTGCGTAGTTCTGCTCATCTGCCTCCCTAATTAACTGCAGCTCCCCTTTCTGCACGTGTTTTGCTGTACAGCAACGCGAAAAAAACTAAAAAATTAACTCAAAACAATGTCCTTTGACGGGAACAATGCCCTTTTGCCGTAGCGGACAGTTGAAAAGACTGTTGCCGCGCTACAACAGCTGACTTTGTCTCTTGGGATGCTACGTCTGCATGACCGCCGTACTGAAGAAGGGTACCCGCTTCGTTGTAATTGGTAAAGGTTGTAGAGGTATCTTCATAGCTTTGAATTTTGTAGATACGGCCAGCTCTGGGTTATCAGACTACCGTATTATCCGTAAATACAGGGCGTCTGAGAAGGAGCAGTAAACATCTTAGGACGTTGTGGCAAAGGCTGATTCGAATAAAACATTCCATACGACATGTGTCCAGTTTTCTATAGGTTACGGATGTACAGCTTATTACAGAGATTAGCCTTCATTTCACTTGCTGGGACTTATGTTGCTGTAAGTTTATTTATAGATTTTTTTTTAAATTTTAAGTTGTGGAGGTGTGCTCGAATTGACGTATTTCAATTTTTCAAGTGTCATTGTGACTTTCTACATCTCCATCTACGTTTATACTCCGCAAGCCAACCAACGGTGAGTGGTGGAGGGCACTTAACATGCCACTGTCATTACCTCTCTTTCCTGTTCCAATCGCGTATGGTTCGCAGGAAGAACGACTGCCGGAAAGCCTCTGTGCGCGCTCGAATCACTCTAATTTTACATTCGTGATCTCCTCGGGAGGTATAAGTAGGGGGAAGCAATATATTCGATACCTCATCCAGAAACGCACCCTCTCGAAACCTGGACAGCAAGCTACACCGCGATGCAGAGCGCCTCTCTTGCAGAGTCTGCCACTTGAGTTTGCTAAACATCTCCGTAACGCTATCACGGTTACCAAATAACCCTGTGACGAAACGCGCCGCTCTTCTTTGGATCTTCTCTATCTCCTCTGTCAACCCGATCTGGTACGGATCCCACACTGATGAGCAATACTCAAGTGTAGGTCGAACGAGTGTTTTGTAAGCCACCTCCTTTGTTGATGGACTATCTTTTCTAAGGACTCTCCCAAAGAATCTCAACCTGGCACCCGCCTTACCAACAATTAATTTTATATGATCATTCCACTTCAACTCGTTCCGCACGCATACTCCCAGATATTTTACAGAGGTAACTGCTACCAGCGTTTGTTCCGCTATCATATAATCATACAATAACGGATCCTTCTTTCTGTGTATTCACAATACATTACATTTGTCTATGTTGAGGGTCAGTTGCCACTCCCTGCACCAAATGCTTATCCGCTGCAGATCTTCCTGCATTTCGCTGCAAAATTCTAATGCTGCAACTTCTCTGTATACTACAGCATCATCCGGAAAAAGCCGCATGGAACTTCCGACACTCTCTACTAGGTCATTTATATATATTGTGAAAAGCAATGGTCCCATAACACTCCCTTGTGGCGCGCTAGAGGTTACTTTAATGTTTGTAGACGTCTCTCCATTGAGAACAACCTGCTGTGTCCTGTTTGCTAAAAACTCTTCAGTCCAGCCACACAGCTGGTCTGATATTCCGTAGGATCTTGCTTTGTTTATCAGGCGACAGTGCGGAACTGTATCGAACGCCTTCCGGAAGTCAAGCAAAATGGCATCTACCTGGGAGATTGTATCTAACATTTTCTGGGTCTCATGAACAAATAAAGCGAGTTGGGTCTCACACGATCGCTGTTTCCGGAATCCATACGGATTCCTGCAGAGCAGATTCTGGGTTTCCAGAAAGGACATGATACGCGAGCAAAAAGCATGTTCTAAAATTCTGCAACAGATCGATGTCAGAGATATAGGCCTATAGTTTTGCGCATCTGCTCACCGACCCTTCTTGAAAACTGGAACTACCGGTGGTCTTTTGCAATCATTTGGAATCTTCCGTTCCTCTAGAGACTTGCGGTACACGGCTGTTAGAAGGGGGGCAAGATCTTTCGCGTTGTCTGTGTAGAATCGATTTGGTATCCGATCAGGTCCAGTGGACTTTCCTCTGTTGAGTGATTTCAGTTGCTTTTCTATTCCTTGGACTCTTATTTCGATGTCAGGGTTCTGCTGCATATTTTAAGCTTGCAGCGGCTATCGTTTAAATATGCAGATGTGGTACTTGTATACGGGTTTTGTAATGGAAACTCTGTTGCTGCTGCTTGTAGATAACTCGGTAGACGATTTCCTAACCGCAGAGCGCCAGATCCAGGAGTGCTTCGTTGTGTTTCCACTAAACTGAGTGAGACTCGTACAGTGCTCAGCAGTCACATCTCATCTCAACACGCAAATCAACAGAGTGTGGGTGCAATGGTAGCCGTTATTCAGTTGGTACAACGGTGTCTTTTCACGAGCATACAAAGCAGTTGTAATACTATCGATGATGCATAGGCGTGAATATACACGGCCTCTCATCCATGTCACTTACAGTGTATTCAACACCTCCGAGAAGAAGACGAAGTTGACAATTGCAATTTTGTCGTTCCCTGATAATGGGATTATTCTAATAATTTTTACTGGTGATGGCACTTTCACGTGTAACCGTATCAGTAACACTCTTAGCTGAAACCGGTAATCCGACGAAACCCTCATGCCTTTGTGGAGACAGATTTTCAAAAACCCTTTTTCTGTAAATGTGTAGTGTGGTCTGACGGTCGATCAGTTTAATGGGGCCTGCTGTGTTACCGCATCGTCTTACAGAAGTCCGTTTTCTACACTTTAGAAACGAGCTTTCTTCTTTGTTGGAAGAGGATCCTTCGGCTACGAGGATGGATATGTTCTTCCAGCGTGATGTGGTTCCTGCTCGCTCCAGTCGAAAGGTGTCAATCATCTAAACCTAATATTTCTAGGAAGACAGATTGACAGGAACGGTCATGTGTCTTGCCCACCAGCGTCCGGATATAAACCTCTTAGATTTTATATGAGGTGTATTAGCAGCGGGCAATATGGATAAGAATCAGTTGTGTAATGGAATGACAAAATTGAAAATGTGTGCCGGAGCGGTACATGAACCCGGATTTCCCGCTTATGGCGAGAGGCCGCGTTACCATTAGGCTATCCAAGCACGACTCACTGCCAGACCTAAACTTCCATATGTCATCAACCATGTGTCTAGAATCTGCAGTCCGCAGCTCATGGTCGTGCGGTAGCGTTCTATCGCCCCACGCCCAGGTTCCCGGGTTCGATTCCCGGCGGGGTCAGGGATTTTCTCTGCCTCGTGATAACTGGGTGTTGTGTGATGTCCTTAGGTTAGTTAGGTTTAAGTAGTTCTAAGTTCTAGGGGACTGATGACCATAGATGTTAAGTCCCATAGTGCTCAGAGTCATTTGAACCATTTTAGAATCTGCACTCGTTCGTTCATTATGTGCGTTCTTGTACAGGGGAGATACAGTGATCAGGCAGAATATTATCGACATATTCGCGTCCAGGCGATAGCGTGTCACCTGACGTGGACTGAGCGTGCTGTCCGTGTGTAGAATGGAGAAATCGCACGAATGTGGTGAGTGTCTTCAATACGTGGCGAAATCAAGATCAAACCACGTCCAGGAGTCGTGCGATTGGGCGGTAACCACTCATTACAGATGTCAGACTCATAAAACAGGACAGGAGGCAAGCGGAAATAACATCTAACTTTAATGCTTGGCAGAGTAAAAGTGCGTGTGAACACACAGTGGACCGAAGACTCTTAATGATGGGCTTCCGCAGCCGATGACGCATGCCTGTGACAATGTTAACACTCCGACATCGGCAACTTCGACGGAAATTGGCTGGCTCTGAGCACTATGGGACTCAACTGCTGAGGTCATAAGTCCCCTAGAACTTAGAACTACTTAACTAACCTAAGGACAACACACACATCCATGCCCGAGGCAGGATTCGAACCTGCGACCGTAGCGGTCGCGCGGTTCCAGACTGTAGCGCCAGAACCGCTCGGCCACCAGCGGCCGGCTCGACGGAAATTGGCACGAGATCGCCGGCACTGGACGTTGTCGCAGTGGCAGAGCGTTGCATGGTCCAATGAATCCCTATAACTGCTTCTTCACTCCGACGGGAGGGCGTAAATCCGTCGTCTTCCAGGGGAACAGCTCATTGACACCTGTACTGAGGGACAGAGAAGCTTCGGCAACTCCATTGAGCTCTGGGAAACATTCCACGTGGGCATCCGTGGCTCCAGTGGAGCTCGTGCAAGGCTCCTTGACGGCCAAGGAGTATCGTACACTGGTTGCAGACCACGTGCACCCCTTCATGACGATCATGTTTCCCAACGGCTGTGGCATTTTTCAACAAGACAATGCGCCATGTCACAAGGCCAAGAGTGTGATGGAGTGGTTCGAGGAACACAGTGGCGAGTTTCAGTTGACGTACTGGCCCCCCCAACTCGCCACATCTGAACCTGGTCGAACACATCTGGGATGTGATTGGCGTCAGAGCTCATCGCCCCCCTCCCCAAAATTTATGGGAATTAGGTGATCTTTCTGTGTACAGATGTGGTGCAAATTTCCCCTCCAGTAACCTACCAAGATAAGTGCCGCCGTTATCCGTGCCAAAGGTGAACATACTGACTATTAGGAAGCTGGTTGTAATATTCTGACTGATCAGTGCATTTAATTGAAAGTCGCTTGCCTGGTGTCGGCGGATAAATACGATATCTCAGTGCCTGCGTTGTCCAGAACTCCGGTGCAAAGTTCCTTCGGACATGCGTGCGTCTGCAAAGGAACTTTGCATTGTAGTTCTGAAAAACGTCAACACTCCAGTAACGTATATGACGCCTTCAGAGTTTAGCCTGCCTGATCTGACTGAACGTATGCCTGCGAGAGTGGAAGGTGTCATCAAGGCTGAGGGTGAGCCAACTTCATACTGGATGCCAGCACTACCGATGGAGGGCACCACGAACTTGTAAGTCATTTTCAGCCAGGTTTCCTGATACTTTTGATGGTATAGTGAAGGTGCTCACTTATCACGCAGTATGTGACAATTTTGTTAGTGCATGTTTAGTTAATTTAGATATTTATAAACCCAACTAACACCAATTTCAGTTTCACAAGAACCAGTGCCACGTCCCGAATTTCTAAATTTTTGCGTCTTCCCCATTTATTCATGTCGCTTTCTTCAAGACGTTTCCCTTCATTGATCGTTAAATAACACTAAGTTTTTTTGTGTTGCCACGTTTGAGGTTCGTAGAAAAGTGAGTGTACGGGCATGCGCAGACGATGTCTTTGACACTTCAGGCGCGGCAGTTACTGAAATCTTTGATGAATTTTATGCAACAGTAGACCTATTTCTTGCCATAAGAGGAGGATATTTGATGAAATTTGCAGCTATACAGTAAGTTACTTTCTTTTCCATTGCCATTTTGTTTTATAGAGATTTTCTGTTTGCTTGGTGAATAGAACACATTCTTCTGAAATTGGGAAATTATTATGGTTTTGTCATGCATATTCTTCTTTTTGTAGTTATTATTATTATTATTATTATTATTATTCCGGTCAGACTCTCCGAAATATTTACGAACGAGAACATCGTGTCAATGAAAGTGACATTAACTTTTCTTGTCCCAATGTAAAATGTGATGTTAATCGAATGTTAAACATCCATAATGCATTTATTAATACAAATTGTAATGTTTCTATTACCATAATTTATAGAGTTTAACAAGATCCATCTGCCTAGACAATTCGTGAAATTACATTTATGACACCTGCGTGTTTCGCTCTCTCTCGCTCTCTCTCTCTCTCTCTCTCTCTCTCTCTCTCTCTCTGTCTGTCTCTCGGCCTCACAAAATGAAATGAACATAACAAATTCTAGATACCACTTAAATTAGTTTTAGTAACAACCTTCGGAGCATCTCTCGGAACGCTAACAGATGAGAGGTGATGAAATCTTGTAGAGAATAATATATTGCCACAAAGTTTAGTATGAGTTATTTCTAAGACAATGTAGCTATGCACAAGTTGTGGGGCCGGAATACTTGATACAGGTCAACGCTCTGATGTAACATCATATGAAAAAGTGATAGTTTTCAATGTTACACGCTATTCTCTACAACGATATCTTGGACACCTTTCAAATAAAATTCTGCGCCTTTGTAGAACTGACTTCAGTTAACACATGTTGCTGAGGGCTGTGTCTTTGGTCCTATGATGTCCTGAAGTTTTAAATCAGCGACATGTGTTTGATAAATCTTCAAAGCGCGTGAGGTAAATCTAATGTTCAAGTTTAAGAATGCAGTCTAAATGACTGCGCTGCTTTTACTGTGGCGGAAAGTGAGTACCAACCGATATTTACGGAGATGGATGTGGAAAACCACCGAAAAATCGCATCTAATATGATCGACTCACCAGCCCTCGCGCATTCTATCCTGAAAGCGGCGTGTTAATGCGCTCGGCTATCGAGGCAGGTACAAAAGTTATACGGGTGTTCGGAAATTCCCCGCTTCTGCCTGAGGAATTCAATTATGGGTGACGTAGTACAGTTACTAGCTAACAATTCGTAAACAAAACATCTGTTTATCACCTAAGCACATTTTCTTTCATTAACACTTAAACATTAGTGTTTACATTATTTCAAAACAAAGAAGAAGCTAGCGTAGTGACACAAAACAACAGCGGCTCGATGTGGTGACCACCAACGTCGTTACAGACATTGGTACCTGCAAAGCGTGCTCTGGTACACACTCTTCATCCCACCAGGCACCTCGGCCAGAACTCGTGCCAGCAGATCTTCCTCAGTCTCTGCAGGAGTCTCTCAGCAAGGCAGATGTTAAGTGCCGTAGTACACCTCATCCTGTCTACCTTATTCCATACCAGGACTTGTAAGTTTCCGGACATACGTTACTATTCAAAATATTATGTACTCACACCCTTTACATGCTCTACAAGTCAAACGGGGAATTCCGAACCCCTGCATAATATGAAAAGCACGAAATATGAAAATCCTTTAATCATCAGCATGTCGTTTCCCGTAATCTTATTGCAGTAAATCATATCAGAAACGACGCATTTACAAGAGATTCTCTGTGTGCCAATGGTAGATAAGTTACAAATAGAGAACACCATATACTCTCTTTCAAATCCTGAAGGTGGTAGGGGTAAAATACAGGGAGCGAAAGGCTATTTACAATTTGTACAGAACGCAGAGCGCAATTATGAGAGTCGAGGGGCATGAAAGGGAAGCAGTGGTTGGGAAGGGAGTGAGACAGGGTTGTAGCCTCTCCCCGGTGCTATTCAATCTCTATATTGAGCAAGCAATAAAGGAAACGAAAGAAAAGTTCGGAGTAGGTATTAAAATCAATGGAGAAGAAATAAAAACTTCGAGGTTCACCGATGACATTGTAGTTCTGTCAGAGACAGCAAAGGACTTGGAAGAGCAGTTGAACGGAATGGACAGTGTCTTGAAAGGAGGATAAAATTGAACATCAACAAAACCAAACGAGGATAATGGAATGTAGTCTAATTAAGTCGGATGATGCTGCGGGAATTAGATTAGGAAATGAGACACAAAGTAGTAAAGAAGTCTTCCTATTTGGGGAGCAAAATAACTGATGAAGTAGAGAGGATATAAAATGTAGACTGACAATGGCAAGGAAAGCGTATCTGAAGAAGAGAAA
The DNA here is from genome assembly GCF_021461395.2 of Schistocerca americana. NCBI lineage: Eukaryota > Metazoa > Arthropoda > Insecta > Orthoptera > Acrididae > Schistocerca > Schistocerca americana. The sequence goes on from NC_060125.1 coordinate 65,554,519, forward strand.
TTTGTTAACATCGAGTATTGATTTAAGGGTCAGGAAGTCGTTTCTGAAAGTATTTGTATGGAGTGTAGCCATGTATGGAAGTGAAACATGGACGATAAATAGTTTAGACAAGAAGAGAATAGAAACTTTCGAAATGTGGTGCTACAGAAAAATGCTGAAGATTAGATGGGTAGATCACATAACTAATGAGGAGGTATTGAATAGAATTGGGGAAAAGAGGAGTTTGTGGCACAACTTGACTAGAAGAAGCGATCGGTTGGTAGGACATGTTCTGAGGCATCAAGGGATCACCAATTTAGTACTGGAGGGCACCGTTTAGGGCAAAAATCGTAGAGGGAGACCAAGAGATGAGTACACTAAGCAGATTCAGAAGGATGTAGGCTGCAGTAGGTACTGGGAGATGAAGAGGTTTGCTCAGGATAGAGTAGCATGGAGAGCTGCATCAAACCAGTCTCAGGACTGAAGACCACAACAGCAATAACAACAACATATACGCAATTCAACTGATAAGCTCTTTTGTAGGTCTCAAAGTGACTTTGCATCAGATTGATCTCGCTCCTCTGTAAGAAGTTGTAAATCTGATTTTGTTTTACACGTCTAGGAATGCTTCACAGCGCAAAATTCCACTTCGTGCCCTCACAAAATTCTAATCGTTCTGCAGAACATTCGGTTAGTCGTCCGGTGTGAATATGACAACGGTGGCGCACTAGCTGCTATCTGGAGTGTCCGGCTGGCGTTGTTCAGGCAGTGACGACGCGCCACCCTCCCCCTCCCCCGCTACACCCCTCCCCCCCCCCCCCCGCCCTCTCACCAACCCTCATTACCGCCATGCTACGCTGAACGCCGCGGCAAATCGCAGAGCACCGCCAGAGCAAACCCATTTCACAGCTGACGGCGGCGCATTCACAGAGTTCGGCAGCTAGTTATAATTTTAATTACTCCCCCCTACCCACTCTCAACCAGCCAGATCGCCCATCCCCCTCTCTCTGACTGGCTGTTTTTATCTGTCAGTCCCCCTCTAACCCGTGTAAACTTCGCCACCGCTCATTGACGCAGTCAGTTTAATCTCTCAAACAGCTTAGAGCCGTGTTACTCATCAAGGCCTCCATTCCGACCTAACAGGCTCTGCATCTGCTAAACGGTTTGCTATGTCGCCGCGAGCCCGCGAGTAGATTAACATTTGCAGTAAACGTTTTCTTGAAACGATCGCAAACACGACATTCTCTCTCCGTTTAATTAATCGTAAAGTAATTTCACGTCGGAAGCGCTGAAAAGAAATAAGATGAAACCTTCCTACAACTTTTTCATCTCAAGTCCCATTTCCTGTGAAACGTATTACGCGAGGGAATCGGTTTCCTTCTGCGGACTCTGTGCCGTATCCAGGTCTGACAGAGTATGGATTACGTGAAAACGGTTCCGTCTGGCAGTACGTAGTAAGAAAGATAAACCTACTCAATTTTATTTCAGTTCCAATAAATATGGAAGAAATACCATTTTCAACTCTAATTTGATAGACTTTGTAAACAGGGTATGTTAATTATGCGGCAATGAGTGTAATTAAAAGTGCACACACACGCAAACACACACACACACACACACACACACACACATATATATATATATATATATATATATATATATATATATATATATATATATATATATGCATGCAGGGTGGTCCATTGATCGTGACCGGGCCAAATGTCTCACGAAATAAGCGTCAAACGAAAAAACTACAAAGAACTAAACTTGTCTAGCTTGAAGGGGGAATCCAGATGGCGCTATGGTTGGCCCGCTAGATGGCGCTGCCATAGGTCAAACTGATATCAACTGCGTTTTTTTAAAAATAGAAACCCCCATTTTATTACATATTCGTGTAGTACGTAAGGAAATATGAATGTTTTAGTTGAATCACTTTTTTCGCTTTGTGATATATGGCGCTATAATAGTCGCAAATATATGGCTCACAATTTTAGACGAACAGCTGGTAACAGGTAGGTTTTTTTAAATTAAAATACAGAACGTAGGTACGTTTGAACATTTTATTTCGGTTGTTCCAATGTGATACATGTACCTTTGTGAACATATCATTTCTGAGAACGCATGCTGCTACAGCGTGATTACCTGTAAATACCACATTAATGCAATAAATGCGCAAAATGATGTCCGTCATCCTCAATGCTTTTGGCAATACGTGTAACGACATTCCTCTCAACAGCGAGTAGTTCGCCTTCCGTAATGTTCGCACATGCATTGACAATGCGCTGACGCATGTTGTCAGGCGTTGTCGGTGGATCACGATGGCAAATATCCTTCAACTTTCCCCACAGAAAGAATTCCGGCGACGTCAGACCCGGTGAACGTGCGGGCCATTGTATGGTGCTTTGACTACCAATCCACCTGTCATGAAATATGCTATTCAATACTGCTTCAACCGCACGCGAGCTATGTGCCGGACATCTATCATGTTGTAAGTACATCGCCATTCTGTCATGCGGTGAAACATCTTGTAGTAACATCGTAGGAAATCAGCATACATTGCATCATTTATATCGCCATCGATAAAATGGGTGCCAATCCCTCAATGCCACTCCATACATTAACCGGCCAAGGTCGCTGATGTTCCACTTGTCGCAGCCATTGTGGATTTTCCGTCGCCCAATAGTGTATATTATGATGGTTTACGTTACCGCTGTTGGTGAATGACGCTTCTTCGCTAAATAGAACGCGTGCAAAAAATCTGTCATCGTCCCGTAATTTCTCTTGTGCCCAGTGGCAGAACTGCACACGACGTACAAAGTCGTCACCATGCAATTCCTGGTGCATAGGAATATGGTGCGGGTGCAACCGATGTTGATGTAGCATTCTCAACACCGACGTTTTTGAGATTCCGATTCTCGCGCAATTTGTCTGATACTGATGTGCGGATTAGCCGCGACAGCAGCTAAAACACCTACTTGGGCATCATCATTTGTCGCAGGTCGTGGTTGATGTTTCACATGTGGCTGAACACTTCCTGTTTCCTTAAATAACGTAACTATCCGGCGAACGGTCCGGACACTTGGATGATGTCGTCCGGGATATCGAGCAGCATACATAGCACACGCCCGTTGGGCATTTTGATCACAATAGCCATACATCAACACGATATCGACCTTTTCCGCATTTGGCAAACGGTCCATTTCAATACGGGTAATGTACACGAAGCAAATACCGTCCGCACTGGCGGAATGTTACGTGATACCACGTACTTATACGTTTGTGACTATTACAGTGCCATCTATCATAAAGCGAAAAAAGTGGTCCAACTAATTCATACTTCTTTACGTACTACACGAATATGTAATAAAAATGGGGGTTCCTACTCAAAAAAAAAAAAAAAAAATACGCAGTTGATATCCGTTTGACCTATGGCAGCGCCATCTAGCGGGCGAACCATAGCGCCATCTGGTTTTCCCCTTCAAGCTAGAAGAGTTTGGTTCTTTGTAGTTTTTTCGTTTGATGCTTATTTCGTGAGTTATTTGGCCCGGTCACTAACACAGCGGTGCGCTTACAACATGCCCCTCCGTACCCCCATCTGGTGACGCCTAAGGGCTGAGCATGTCACGGCGTTCGGTCGGTACCGTTGCTCCTTCAACGCCTGTTCGGACGGTGTTTATATATGCACATATCATTCAGAAACAATGTGTAACTTTCGAAAATGCGAGTGCTAACCCAAGAAAATTTCTGCACTAACACAAAATCTTTTAGCATGAGATGAAATCACGCTCTTTGATTACATCCTGTAAGGCCATGGCAAGATTTGTGTAGTGCTGCATAATGAACGTAGCTGGAAAACATTAACTAAGTTTTCCAAAGTGATTTCTGCACTAAGATTAACGCCATGGATTCAAGTACCTCGAAGTAATATCTTCAAGGCGATCGTATGGCGAAAATAATTCCAGATAGTTCGCACAAATACAGTGCTTACTTGTTTCGGTTTTCTCCTGTGTTGTCATAACGTCTCCCACAGTGCTACAATCAATCACAAAGAGCAGTTAATTATAAGACGATGAGCCACTAGGCGACTTGAAACCGGTAAAATAAAAATTTTACCATCACAAAAGGCATTCATTTCTGAATACCAGCCGAAAATTTCATGAAACCAATATCTCATGAAAGTGAAAGTTCACTAACCGCATAAACAAGACGCGTGCTTACGGAGTAACGTACTAGGTGTGTGTGGTCTTTACACACATATTTCTGTACGTCTACATCCGTCTGTCCTGTACCACTCTCATCCACTAACAATCGATTTAATTCTTCGTTCACCATAATTTCCTCAAACATTTTCACAAAATCCAGTCCTACAATAAACCTAAAAACCGTCCTCCTAGTCCTCACACGGAACTCCTTGCTCACAGCTATCGATCCCACCAGATATAGCGGTACCTTCTCCTTAGATCAAGACTTCGAGACTCCCCCCAGCCTCCTGACCGCCGTAGCTCCACCCCGAAACCTTCCTGTTCTGCACCTCCTAACCGGTTAGACTTTTCTATCCCGACTTCGTCCCACCACATTCAACCGCCATCCGGACGTAGAGGTCGCTTAGAACACTCTCGTCTGGCTCGTTCCTGAGAACTGTTCATGATGTGGGAAATGTTAATAAGGGATAGAGATAACAATTTTTTTGTGGACATTTTCCGTAGCAGGTATATAAATATTCGCTTTGTACATGTAAACGACTTTTTCTAGTTGCTGTCTACGTTTTTTATGTTCTAGTCACATTTCGCCATTTACATTGATACATTTTAACCTGGAATAACACACTTTTGTTTTTATATGCGATTCTCCTTGATAGAGAAGAGTTCGTGTATAATAAATTATTACACACGATTATACGTTTGCCTGATCAGAATAATAAGTAACAATTAACCAAACCCAACTTCATCGCGTAAACTCTTTTATAATCTACAGGGATGGCAAAACGGAACATAGGCAACCCAATTTTCATCATTCGCCGTGAGAGACTGTAATATAATTGTGGTTTGCCTACCTTAAGATGCTTGAAATTTCTCTGGGCAAGTGTTATTCAAGATTAAATCGCAGAACATGCCTTAATGTAACAGGCGAAACGCATCTGGAACAAAAATAAATATATATCGCAGCAATAAAATGTTGTTTCAGTTTATCAAACGACAAAAAGATGTTCAAAGGAGAGTTAGTCGATTCATCATAGGCCTATTTAATCAGCCCTAGGTAGCCAAAGCAGTGCTCAGAAACGTCCTTTGGCAGAAGTTATACGATAGACGTTGTGAGTTCACTAAAGGCAAAATGTTGTAAGAGGAGTCGAGATAAATAGTGCTTCTATCGGTGTACATTTGAAGTAATGATCGTGATGATGTAGCTAGTGAAACATGGGCATCCCATATTTTATGATTTTATGCGTTCTTTATGTACACTATCTGCGAAAGAAACAAAAAGCAAGCAAAGCATAGTAGAAGGCAGGCAAAATAATACTGACCCGCAAAATATTTAATGCACGTTAAGACCGGCAATCCGACTTTTATTATCTGCCTTAGCTACAGAAGGAATGCAGAGTGAAGTAAGTTGGATTGCTTACCGGAAGGTAAACGAAATATTTTCTGGGTCAGTTTTATTTTTATATATTCATTATCAATTATACGCTAATCACCCAGACTACGGCGGATTGGGGAGCACAAATACAGATGTATTGAGCATTAAACTATACACACTTGTCATATCGTCCATAAGTGTGCCGATCGGTCAAAACTGTTTATCGCTCCCCACGGCAAATCCTCGGGCAGTACAAACTTTTAATGTCGCGCCTGAATGATGGCAGAAATGTAGACAATCATCTTCTGCAGGTCTACCAATGCATTTCAGTGCAGTGTCCCTTGGCTTTCTTCCTTTCTCTCTCTCTCTCTCTCTCTCTCTCTCTCTCTCTCTCTCCTCTAGCAGAGAATTGACAGTCCCTTTTAAATCGGCAAACAATTGTCCTTTTGTAGCCATTCAGAACCTACCGCAAGCGCCTTCAGCCAGATACCGCTACTGGAAAGCTTGTATCACGGATCGGGTGACATATTGCCTGGCAAATAACTCCTCTGGACATTTGGAACTGTCGTACAAACAAAAATTCTTGTCTACAAGAACAACATAATACATGCTACCTTCCTAGTCAGACGTTAAGACGAAAAAAGTAAAATTTACTCGGTAACTCTGCACTGTGATTCTTACGGAATCTGTCCTACGAACAATACTATAATGTCAAATACACCAAACAGGTATTAATTCTAATGTAATTTGCTGAACATTCCCGCTGCATTTGAAATCAAATTAGAACAGTTTTAAAGCACCTTCCACTTACTTGCATTTTCCACATGTCCCGTCATACTGTTTGATTCGTAAATTTAACAGTATCATGCTAAATCTTCCAATACATGCAGTTAACTATTTCGTATACGTCAAGGCCCACAGAACTCTCATGTGAGTTGTCGATGTTCATGCCTCTTGATGAATACAAGCTCTTAAAAGTGAGTCATATACGAACGCAACTGCACATGTTATTTCCGTTCCACCACAGGCACCCTCATTCATTTGGTCATGTATACGAGTGTATCAATTAACTCAGCTCAGCCCACGGACTGCTGTATTAGCATTAAGTCCAGTTACTCACAACCAGCGGGGCAGTTTGCAGCCTTACCTTGAGGGGACTCTGTTGAGCTGCCATCAAAGGGCAAGAGCAGTCTTTAGCCTCGGTGGTACACTAAAGTGGCAGCTTATCATGTGGTTTCGGAGGCCGCAGCGATGGAGTTAATAATAAACCCGGCACTAGCGCCTTGTTGGATCCATAGGTGTGTAGAGTTCCGCAGGTGCTCGCAAAATAGGCACACAATTAGAAAATTCACAAGAATCGTTGTGCACGATCATCTGTCTTCCCTTGACTTCGCAGCCATGGACCCATGTTATCTAAACCGAAGAATCCCGCTAGTGGAATTCACTCTGTGTGGTTCACGATAGCAACCACGTGTGAAGGCAGAGATCATTTTGGAATACTAAAACGTTCTACCGTAAAAGTCGATCCCATGATGGCAGACATAAAATAGATGACACTGGATGCAGAAGCATAGAAATAGTAAACAAAAGTATATAAAGAGCGTATCAGCACACTTCAGAAAAATTATTAAGTAATTGTTTGTTAAGGAAATGTTCGAGTTTGAACAGTTACTAAATAATACATTAGACAATGCGAAGTCGACCGTCACCCAGAAGATCTCAGAGGTTGACCAGTGAGAAGTCGTAAGCATTTTGCTGCAACGGACCTGTTGTCTCCGCTGCTACAGAGTTACGTTTGATTTCTCTCCCCCATTCAGCTTTGCATCCAGGAAGAGTAGATACAGACGCGCAGGTTGACGCTATTTTCCTTGCCTTTCGAATGGCGTTCGATAGTGTTCCACAGTGCAGGCTAATGAACAAAATACGAGCTTACGAAATACGAGGCCAGCTCTTTGTCTGGACTGAACAGTTACTAGCAAACGGAACACACCATGTTATTCTCAGCGAAGAGGAAACAACAGACGTCAAAGTAACTTCAGACGTACCCCACTGAAGTGTTATTGGAGCACTACTTTTCATAATAATTATAAACGACATGGTGGATAAAGTCGCAAATTCCAAGACGCTTGTCGTGTACGGTATTGCTGCGTGCAGAAAAGTCGCAAAGCTAGAAAACTGTACCGTAATGCAGAGACACCTGCACAAGATGGACACTCGGTTCAGGGATTGGCAGTTGGCGGGCAGTATACGCATATAGCTAACAACGTTACCACGCTGGACTCGCATTCAGGATGCCAAAGGTTGAAATCTATGTCCGACCATCCAGACTAAGGATTTCCGTGTTTTACCTAAATCGATCCGCGATAGTAACCATGATGGTTCCTTTTAAAAGGGCACAGCCCATTTCCTTCCCCATCCGTTCGTAATCCGACATCTTGTTACGTCTCGGACGACTGCACTGTTGACTGGACGTTAAGCTCTAATCTTTCTTCCTTGCCTTCTTCAACATACATCAATATGCGCTGCAGTAGACGGATTGATACTGTTTCACTGTACTGAAGTTACTTTTACAGGAACAAATGTATTCGAGGTAACAAACTGAATAAATCGAATTACATTATTACTCTGTAACGAGCCACTTGAGACCAGGACTCCTTCATACCTAAATATTAAGAAAATAACCCTTGCCTGGGCAATGCGGAGCCAGCCGTTGTGGCCGAGGGTTCTTGGCGCTTCAGTCCGCCAACCACGCTGCTGCTACAGTCGCAGGTTTGAATCCTGCCTCGGGCATGGGTGTGTGTGATGTCCTTAGGTTAGTTAGGTTTAAGTAGTTCTAAGGCTAGGGGACTGACGACCTCAGATGTTAAGTTGCATGGTGTTCAGAGCCATTTGAACCATTTGGCAGTGGGGTTTCAAACAGTATGTTTTCACTTGTTAAATCGTACTAAAATTTCACTAATCATTGATTTCACAGAAACTCTCAGACAATATCCACTATGCCTTATTCTCAGTTGTGCACGCTCATAAATTCTTTAATTTACAAACAATCACACCAGTTAAAAGTGGCCAAAGTGTGCCGAAAGCTCTTACATCATTGTCGATATGCGGGCAACAACAGACAGTAAAGAAGGAGCTCTTAGTTCCCAGAATGAGATTTTCACTCTGCAGCGGAGTGTGCGCTGATATGAAACTTCCTGGGAGATTAAAACTGTGTGCCGGACCGAGACTCGAACTCGGGACCTTTGCCTTTCGCGGGGAAGTGCTTAACCAACTTTTTTTTTTTTTTTTTCTAACTGTTGAAGCGTGAGTTTTTCGTAGGTCGCATACTCGCATAGTGTTCTTAGTCGATTACATTACTTGGTCGGTTTCATAACGAAAGCACCGCCGCTCATCTTTGCGCACCCTGCACACCCCAAGTATATGGCGGGTCCGCAAAAACCGTTACTAGGAAATTGGCATACCAATCCTTGTACTTTTGTAGCCGTAATAGTTTTGTGTGTCCATCTTGCAGGTATTGCCAGTAATCCAGGACATTCAGTAAGATCGTACGTGTGTCTCTATAGATGTAATGGACCGTCATACCTGTGATCCACGCCACTGCGTTCGTCTTATGACGCGGAAAATACGTTTCCTCTAGAAAAAATACTATGTCAGGAGAGACTGCTGTGTAGACAGTGCGCCGCATGAACGCTATTATCTTTCTTGCGAGAGTCCAGACAGCCAATGCCTCGCCGCAGACCAGCTGATGGTCGTCCGTATCCAGCTCGCCACATTGCTGGCACAAGGACGAATCCGCCAAATGTATTGCGTACTTTTTATCATTCGTAGGGTATTTTCGGTTCACGACAGTGTACCATGTTGATCTGACAGTTGTAGGTAGGTGGGGGTGGTGGACCGTGCGTCACACCACGTGCCAATTAACAGCTGGATGTTTCCGTTCCACCCTATTCCGGGCGATCTGTCGAAGAAGCAGATGGTACACGTCCTTCTATGTCGACTGTCGGGTCGTCGATAAACGCTCTCGAACGTAACTGTGTTCCACGATGAACGTGCACACATACGTTAAAGGGGGCGATATATGGCCGACACTGACTGGAGGAAGATGCGATGTTGGTATGAGTTCTTCGATGATCGTCCCCGTAAGCGAGTGATTCCTGTTGCGCCACCGTTTGAGCATAGTATTAACATACATGGCACGCGCCTGCGTGTTGTACTGTACCTTAAAGAGTTGTCTCGGGCACACATAGTACCCAAAAGCCGCCTGAATCCTCATAGCCATCGTGCGCGTCAAGGGGAGAAGGTGTGTCAGGTGGCACATAATGGGAGCGAGATAAAGGTTGACGAGTAACACTCGCTGCAGCGTATCCATCGACCGTAGGGCGTTTAGTCGTACTGCCGTGCGTACTCTGAATAACAGTCTTCGGTAGTTGTCCGCAGCCGTTCTCGCTGTCTCTTTATGAAAGGTGATACCCAAACAGCGGAGGGTTTCCACCGCAGGTAAGGGTCCTTCCGTTCCTGGTTCTAGTCCACGCCCCACATGCATGAACTGTGATTTTCGGTAGTTGACCACACTTCCAGCTGCCATCCCATACGTCTGTAGCCAATCCAGTGCTGTTTGAGTCTCCCTCTCATTCCGTACGAGGAACACAATATCATCCGCGTATGCTCTGCATTTGAATGATAAATGCCGTAGGGAGATCCCGGTAAGACGGCGGCGAAGGCCTGCGAGTCACGGTTCTAAGGCGATCGCATAAAGGAGGATCGACGAGGGGCAACCCTGTCTCACTGATCTTAAGATCTTAAAATACTCAGTTCTCCCTCTGTTGACCACCATCGCTGATCTGGCGCCGTCTGAGCTACCCAAGCACGACTCACAACCCCTCCTCGCAGCTTCAGTTCTGCCAGTACCTCGTCTCCTACCTTCCAAACTTCACAGAAGCTCTTCTGCGAAGCACTTGTCCGCGAAAGGCAAAGGTCCCGAGTTCGAGTCTCGGTCCGACAAACAGTTTTAATCTGCCAGGAAATTTCAAGCTATTAGTTGTTGAGAGATGACACGTGTTATGAAAATAAGGACGACAGGTAAAGGAATTGGAGTGAGGTGTGCATCTCGGGAAGAGCCGTCCGCCAGGAGGCAGAGGCCAACGCGGGAGCAGCTGACGCGACAGCTCGGTTAGCAGTCAGCGGCAGACCGTCGCTGAAGTCGCACGAGGGGCGTCTGTCGCCTGGGATCGCGGATCGCTACCGCCTCTGTCCGTTGACTGTCGAAAATACCAAATACCGTAATGAAGCTGTATAGTTGCAGCAAGGACTGTTCGGAGTCGTCTCCTTATGGACGGTCCTAACCAGAGTCTCGTCGGTGGATATAGAGGAGTCTGGCTGTAGATTCACGACCTCTGCTACAGGGAGGACACCTTAAAATGGCACTAAGCTGCTAAAGTGTGCACTATACATCAGATTCGTCCTCTTGCGTGGCAGATTACAACTGGAGTGTACACTACAAGCCAGACAAAAGACGTACTACGAAAGAATCCAAAAATGGCTCTAAGCACTATGGGACTTAACAGCTGAGGTCATCAGTCCCCTAGACCTAGAACTACTTAAACCTAACTAATCTAAGGACATCACACACATCCAGGCCCGAGGCAGGATTCGAGCCTGCGACCGTAGCAGCAGCGCGGTTCCGGACTGAAGCGCCTAGAACCGCTCAGCCACAGCGGCCGGCACGAAAGAATCACCCTACAGAAATGATAATCGGTAGATGTGATGTACATGTACAGAAAACAAATGATCACAATTTCATAAAAAGTGGATGATTTATTCAAGAGAAAAAGCTTCTCAAATTGAGGGAGTTAACAACGCACTGGCCCTCATGCAAGCAATTATTCGGCTTGGCGTTGATTGATAGAGTAGTTAGATGTCCTGAAGCGTATAGCGTTAAATTCTGTCCAATGGTGCGTTAGATCGTCGATATCCCTAGCAGTTTTCCCTGCCCATAAGCACCAAAAGTTTTAAATTGGGGAGAGATCTGCGCTGTGATAAAACTCTCTTTTTCAGACGATGCTGAGAATGTGGTCCGTCTACATTAATGCACAACTGCCGTCTGCTTGCTAATGATTGGATTGCTGGGACAGTCCTGAATTCGGTGTAACACAGCTTCCTCAAACTGAACAGATGTGCACTGTGAGATCTATCAGTTTCCCCAACGTCTGGTCAAGGTGGTCCTATTTCACAATGACGGCCTCAAGTCTTGGAAATGTGACATGATTTGGTAGCCTCCTCCGTGAAAATCGTTCTCCATAAAGATACCTTCCAGAACGACTGTTACACAGGGCCTCCACATAAAATGAGATAGTACGTGTTAGAGGGTAATCAACCCTCAAGAATCTGCAAATATAATAAGAATCTTTCACTTAAACACAAGATAAGGTACACTGTTGTAATATATAAGGGCAGTCGAATGCAAACGAGATAGATGGAAAAAAGTAAGTAAACTGATTATTATTTGAAACGTAATTGCCGTGACTGATAATACATTTATTTATCGCACTGTAAGACAAGCTGGTCGGTCCCTTTGTGCAAACGTGTTTGTGGTTGCTAAGGAACCATGATTATACCCAGCCATGCACCACTTCTTCCCAAACAAATCGTCGTCCACGAATATCTTTCTTCAACGTAGCAAAAATATGGAAATCGAATGGGGAGAGATCGGGATTATATGGAAGATCTGGACGGGTCGACGTGTTGCCAAGGTTGTTTCGGATACGCGTCAGGAGTTTCGCTGGAAACCTCTTATACATCTTCCATACAGTCCAGATCTCTCCCCATGCGATTTCCATATTTTTGGAGCATTTAAGAAAGACATTCGTGTTGGTCGACTTGCTTCCAATGAAGAGGTGTGTGCCTGGATACGATCGTTGTTCTGCGAGCAACTCCACACATTCTTTTCTGTGAAGGCATTGACTGAATCGTCTCACAGTGGGATAGATATATTAACAGATATAGTAAATACTTCAAAATAAATAGATTACGTATTTCTTTTCCGTCTGTCTCGTTTTCACTTAACTGTCCCTTATAATTATTTACCAACGCACGTGGACTTTCTGGTGGTAACTGAAATGACCAGTTGTGTTGCAAATCAGATACCTATGAGTAAACCTTCGATTATTTAAAGAATCGAACACCCATGTGTAAAACAGCTTTGAGCATCCGATTACTTTACAAATTAGTTAATTATTTTAATATTTGACGTTAAGTAGTTTTAAATTATGTTTGAAGTTTATTGGAAGTTACTAGATGCTTTCATTCTCAAATACTGCATGAATACAATGTGGATATTTGCGACCAATGACTTACGCTACCACAAGATACATACACAGTTACTAACTGTAATACTTCCCTTAACGTAAGACTTTTCCTCTAATTCGGTACATTAGGACAACATTTTAAAATTTTAAACTTTGTTGCTTAATAAATTGCGAAACATTGAAAATCAGATTATTGTTGCGTCTGGAAACCCTTAGACAGGCAACCTGCATTAGGGTGAACCATGAACCATGCAGTATGAACGATGATCCGGTATAGCCGTTTGCTAATGCAGGCCGGCCGGGGTGGACGAGCGGTTCTAGGCGCTACAGTCTGGAACCGCGCGACCGCTACGGTCGCAGGTTCGAATCCTGCCTCGGGCATAGATGTATGTGATGTCCTTAGGTTAGTTAGGTTTAAGTAGTTCTAAGTTCTAGGGGACTGATGACCTTAGCAGTTACGTCCCATAGTCTTCCGAGCCATTTGAACCATTTTTGGTAATGCAGATGTGAACGTCTTACTTACGACGCAGTTTAAAACTCTGTGAACGTTGGCTTAAGGGGAAAGTCCAGCGTCAAACCGCTACAGGACTTCTACCGGTGAAACGATGCACCTCTGACATTTGTGTGACACATACAAGTGTTTCTTTTTCTTTATTCTAACAACTCCGCTAATATGTTCACGTAGTTTTTACTATTATTCACATTCCAACAGGTCTGGACTACGCGATGTACAACAAGTGGCATTTCAGTTTTTGGTTTAGGTTTTTCGCACACATTACTTTCGTTCTCGCAAAATGGGCTCTTCCCGCTCGGCAGACCAAGCTGTTCCTCTATTCTTCGGTTTCTCTGCCAGGCCAACTGTGCTTCTGCCCCAAAAATTTTCCATTTTGTAGATCAAGTTGTGTTACTCTTGGTCTCTTCAGGTCGTGGTTTACTACACTGATCCATTTTATTGTTTCAATTTTACTTTGACTATAGTTTCGTAGAATTCCATAACCTGTCTAGTAAAACTGGTTGGTTTCTATTTGAAATGAGTCTTTTAGCTCCATAAAGGCGCTCTGCTTTGATGACTGTTGTAGTGTATCAGTTTGGTGTATTCTGAGATGCACTTTTCCTTACAGATGTGTTTTGTAAGCCCAAAAGCTGCTTCCATCTTGTGAAAACGAATTTTGTAAGCTACCTCTTTCAGGCTAGTTGCCTGAATATTTCCGCTAGAATGTTTGAATTGTGCAGCGTACTGAATTATTGTCTCGAGTTACTGTATCCCTTTAGTGCTACCCTCTCAGCCACAAACCTTCTGCACGGACAGTGTGGCTGGATGCAGCGACTTACGTGTCATCTCAGTGTAGAGTAGCCAGGCACAAGAAACTCCCGACAGGCGGGCGACGCGACGTGTCCGCGTCGCAGCGGCGGGATCAACCCCGGAAGCTGACCTCCGCTCTGATCGATGGTCGGCAGTCGATAGGCGTCACCTGGACTTCCCCGCTGAAATATTAAGGCGTCGCGAGTCCGAGTCTTCGCCCGACAACACGCGTCATCCGAGGCGCTGCGAGTCGACCACAAGATACAAATAGCCCGTCATCGCCTCTTCTGTCTTACGTCGAGCTGACGAGGATCGCTTGCAGACGCCTCGCTTTGGGATGGCCGTAGATCACAGCAGTGCCGCGAGGGATGGCGACGTACAGTGGCGAATGGGACGTAGTCGTGAAACTGGACCGTAGCGTGTGTCGAGTCGTAATACTGTTTTGTCTTACGTGTAGGGTGTTTCAGGGTGAACTGGAACTTTCAGGAGTAAAGTACGATGTTCAAATAAACATGACTCCAATTTTCTGTAGATGCAGAGGTACAACAGTTGGAGTGAATGATTGCAGGCCCGCGTAACTTATTGATGCAGTTGATCGACCCGAAAACTAATGTATGATTTTCAATGTCTATGCACTGTGAATCCGGAGTCCACGTTAAATTTTTTGTTCTCCTGCAAGTGACCAGTGAAGTCATGTCCAATGTCGGGGCAGTAGAGGGGCATACCACATCTCGAGATTAAACAAAACTCACCCCATAATAATCACTTTGCTTTAAAGTTCCTATGCTAGAGTAACTCAGTTTAGTTCACTTTTCAGCTGTCTCTATTACATCAAATCAACTATCCCTTTATCGATCACACTGCTCTACGAATTTCTGAAGGGGTCTATTGTTGACACTACTACGCGTGGGATTAGTTCAATAAGTCAACGGAAAGAATTGAAAAGTAATTACCCTTCGGAAAACATCAAACTTCATCGTCCGGGTGAATGTGTTACGCCAACTGATTACGAGAAGAATGCGTGACATGCAGACGCAGTGTTCGCCGTTTCACTGTATGCGGAAAACCGATGGATACCAAAATATTTGTCGTAGATCGGCGTTTTACAGGCTGCGGAAAAAGTCCTACTATATCCACATTTTCTTCAGTTGCACGATCTGAACAAACGGCTGTACTGAAAAATGTATCAGTCACATGCAGTTCCTTTGAGATGCCAGAGAATACTCTAGTATGCAGCAGTCTACTACTCTGCTTCAAATCAGCTGATTAAGTATCATCCGTACGGAAGCTTAAATTATACCGGAGTGCTCGATATTGTAAAAAATGTTATCCGATTATGGTGAGCTTTGTAAATCTGTTCTTTATATCAGAACGCTTATATTTTGGATACATTTTCATCTTAGATGAAAGGTAAAAAATCACAGTGGCAATGATAAGATTTGCAGGATGGGTGCAAAATCGTTACTCGTCTTGGTTTCCAGTAACTACTGCCTGAAACTCAACGCCTTGTGACTAGTACAGTTGATTTATTTATTTATTTTTTATTTTTTTTTGGTTATGGTTTTGGGCGCAAAGCTGCTTGTAGTACAGTTGTACCAGTGAATTATGCGTTCCATTGTTCATCAAATCAAAATAGAAAAGACCGATGAAACGACGTAATATGAAATGGGGAAATGACATTGCAACGCTCACAGGACCAACACGCAAAAAAAAAAAAAAAAAAAAAAAAAAAAAAAAAAAAAAAAAAAAAAAAAAAAAAAGTACTGTAGGGAGAAATATGAAAGCCGAATTTAATCACAAATGGTTATCAGGAAAGACATGTTGATGATTATGTTGCTGACGATGATGACATCTTACGGCAACTTGGGACCATCGAGCACATTATAAAAATACGATATCGTGATATTAAACTAGATTGTTGGGAAAATGTTAGTGGAAAGAAGTGTAGTGTATAATGAGAGAATCCTCCCATCCTGCTGCTTAAATAAAATATAGAAGCTAGGCACTTTAATTCTGTGCTTCGATTTCCTGTTCTGGGCGGGGTAAGTACTACGAGCCACTACCCATGCAACCAGTGGATCGCAGATTATCGGAATTCTTGGAAATGACCGCTCAGACGGCCAGAACACTTGTGTAGAGGGGGAGGGATTCCACCGGCAGAAAGGACACCTTACGCTCCCACCAGGAGATAACTAGCAGAGACCACTCCCCAAATACTGTCTCAGAAAATCACAGACAGTTAGAGAAATATAACATTAAATCAGCTAATGTTTAGAAAATATAAACTGTAGCTTACGATAGAGGCGAGTCCAACAAGAGAGCAAAACCAGAGTTTTAATATAAGCAAATATTAAGAAGTAGACCGAGTGGGAGGTGTGGCTTCCTGGGATTGGCTGATGTTTTTTAACAAGCGCTGATCTCGCAGAACATGGCACTTTCGCAGGATTCTCTCTCACTGCCCTGGGAAGCTTTGTAAGTTCACAGCTAGTGGGGCCCTGGTGGCTTTGGCTTTCGATGTGGGCTTTGTGGGCTGAGAAAGGCGGAGAGCTATGCCTCTTGGTAGTTGTTAGCGGTGCTGAAACCTGTTTCTACCGACTCAACATACGACACATTTCCACTGAAGCGCCAAAGAAAGTGGTATAACCATGTGTATTCAAATAAAAAGATATGTAAACAGGCAGAGTACGGCGCTGCGGTCGGCAACTAATATTTAAGACAAATCTCTGGCGCAGTTGTTAGATCGCTAACTGTTGCTACAATGGCAGGTTATCAAGATTTTGGTAAGATTCAACGTGGTGTTATAGTCGGCGCACAAGCGACGGAACACAGCATCTCCGAAGTAGCGATGAAGAGGGGATTTTCTCGTACGACCATTTCACAGTGTTCCGTGAATATAAGGAATCCGGTAAAACATCACATCTCCGACGCCGCTGCGGCCGGGAAAAGATCCTGCAAGAACAGGGCCAACGACGACTGAAGAGAATCGCTCAGCCCTTCTGCAAATTGCCGCATATTTCAATGCTATCAACAACTGTCACCGTGCGAACCATTCAACGAAACTTCATTGATATGGGCTTTTGAAGTCGAAGGCCCACTCGTGTACCCTTGATGGCTGGACTAAACAAAGACTTACACCCCGCCTGGGCCCGTCAACATCGACATTGGACTGTTGATGACTGTAAATATGTTACCTGGTCGGACGAGTCTCCCTTAAAATTGTATCGAGCGGATGGACGTGTACGCGAATGAAGACAACCTTATTAATCTATGGGCCCTGCATATCAGCAGGGGACTGATCAAACTGGTCTGGAGTCGGAGTGATATGGGACTCTCGATGTACAATGTGCATTCCGACTTACTTGGGCAATTTCAGTAGGACAATGCGATAGCCCACACGTCCATAATTGCTACAGAGTGGCTCCAGAAACACTCTTCTGAGTTTAAAAACAACAGCTCGCCACCAAACTCCCCCGACGTGAACATCATTGAGTATATCTGGGATGCGTTGCAACGTGCTGTTCAGAAGAGATCTCCAACCCCTTGTACTTTTACAGATTTATGGACAGCACTGCGGCATTCATGGTGTCAATTCCCTCCAGGACTACCTCAGACATTAGTCGAGCCCATGCCAAATCGTGTTGCGGCACTTCTGCATGCTCGCGAGGGCCCTACACGATATTAGGCAGGTGTACCAGCTTCTTTGGCTCTTCAGTGTATGTTCCTGTTCGAATTGCGAGATTTATCAAGGTGTAATTACTGTACGTCGTTTGTTAAAAGCAGCAGCATAGTAGATTTGTTGACTTTTGCAATGCTATGCTAATATTTTTTAAAGCGGTGGTAATGTAGCTGTAATATAATTTAATATAAGCAATTACTTGCTTAATTGGAGTGCTCGTGCTATTGGCGACCCGGTCACGATACGAATTGTACTGTAATTGTCATATTTTCAATCAGCTTCTCGTTGCCTGTCGTTTTTTGCATACAGTGGCTAATCTGGATATAAACAGTTGTACTGAGGCTTTTTTCACCCATCAACGTTTCTAACTGGCCACACATTACGACTAAAGTGTTTTAAGTACATAAGAGCACTGATTTGACCGAAAACGTACAGTCATTCACTCTCCTGTGCATATTTACAGTGTTCACTAGAATAATGAAAACATTATCATACTTGAAAAACTTGCTTTACTACCCGACAAAACCGTAGATAAATACTATAATCAAGAGTAACACCGCTAAAAACTCTCAGTGACATGTATTAAGATACTGCAATTTTATACTGCTGTTATTAATTTTAGCAGCATTATTTGCAAAGTCGTAATTGATGTGCTCGAAGGAAAACATCTTCGTAGAGGAAAATTTACAAGATATATGCCCTTGTGCGACATCACATTAATAAAATAATCAATGCTAGAACAATCGGCTAACTAACGGCTTCCAAGAACAACAAAATTTGGTTTTCCGTATTTCAATTAATTACTGAACAGAGGTTGCGAATTAAAAATGCTGATACAATCTGTTCATTAAGAAGTACAATGTTGCGTTAAATGGTTAACAAAATGGGTGAAGAATTAAAGTTAGAAATTGTGTAAATCTCTTGAGGCAGCGTAATTTAAGGAGTAAGAATTACCCAGATTTGATTCGTCCAGTATTTAAGAACCTAAACGCCGGCCGCGGTGGTCTAGCGGTTCTAGGCGCTCAGTCCGGAACCGCGGGACTGCTACGGTCGCAGGTTCGAATCCTGCCTCGGGCATGGATGTGTGTGATGTCCTTAGGTTAGTTAGGTTTAAGTAGTTCTAAGTTCTAGGGGACTGATGACCTCAGATGTTAAGTCCCATAGTGCTCAGAGCCATTTGAACCATTTTTTTTAAGAACCTAAACCTACGTCATCTAAATGAATTACCCTCAAGCCAATGTACGGTGCGTGGCGGATGTGTATCTTGTACCAATTCTGGTCATTTCCTCTCCTGTTCCACTCGCAAACAGAGCGAAGGAGGAACGACTGCCTATACGCCTCGGTATGAGCCCTTATTTTTCTTATTTTATGTGTGGCGCTTATGCGAAACTCACACTAGCGGCAGTAGAATCGTTCTGCAGTTGTCCTCAAATGGTGATGAGAGAACTCACTTACTTTCACCGAGCTCTACATATAATTTTGAACTTTTTTGAAACTTCTTCTCTCGGATATCCCCCCACAAATAGCGAATGGGAAAAGGTTTTTCACTTACTACATTATCGCTTACTTCAGCAACAACCATGATGTCTTAATTTGTCACTTCATTACCACTTAGGCCTACTCTATTCGCAACACATTTTGCAGACAGTATCCACGAATATCGCTGAACGTACTTGCGAAATTGTATCATTGTACGACACGTAATTCAAGAGATATGACGTCATATACAATGAGATGCCTCAAACACAAGCTCTACTTGCAACAAAGTTTTTGTGAAATAATTATACGTTTTAAAATGTTGTATAGAGGGAAAACTCTATTCTTCAAGAAATCCGGTGCAGCGGACGAAGGGGACCCAACACGCCTGTGCTTTTGCTTACGAAAGTTGCGGTTTTCCATTGTACATGACTCTGATGTCCAAGACCCGCGACGCTAACATTAATCTTTTGGTCCGTATACCGTATTTGCTGTGTTAAACTTTTACGGAGGTCCAGCGCACAGTATCGCTTCGGCAGCCATGGCTCCGGTCTTGTGACCGTATCAATACGTGCCGCTGCATTCAACATCCAGCCAAAATGTATTCTTTCTCACGACTGCCCATTAACCTGCTGTAAAGAAATGTCAATATCGCAGAATATGCTGCCGAACAGCTGCTGAAACGAGATGAAAAGATGTATTTAAATTTCTAAAACTGGAATCGCAGCTGGTGCGAACGTACACACGAATAACACGGACAGTTTTTATATTTCAGTTCTTGTTTCGCGAGCGCAATTCAGCTGCTTTTGTCTTCCATCGAAATATGACGAACGCTCCAGCGCAATTTTGTATTTCCTCCAGTCCCCGTGTGCTTGGACCCAATCATTCTGGATACTAGACCACAAAGAAACGGCATTGGCAACCACATATCTAGCCAGAAGATTAAATCGACTAACCTAGGTAAATCGCAACGGAAATTAAATGCACCGTGAATCTACACTCTTCAAGCACTCGAAATAGGGTTCAATACAAAGCAGCTGCGTGCTGAAAAATGCTATGATCCTTTAAAACAATCGTTAAACATGGCCTCTGCGTCGCTAAATAGCGGTCCTACGGGCGAATGAAACTTCGGAATTACAGATGCGAGTTTCGATTCACGATTCGTTGGCGTATTTTTCTTCTTGCTTTTCTTCATCACTTACCGCTTTAGTGTGTTTATTTCTTGTTATGGTTTCCATCTTTTTTTTCGGTGTCTCGTTGCCATTTCGGTTTGAATTTCTTTATTTTACTGATAATCTTTCAGGATCCATTCTTTATGGATGTTCAATCCAGTTACGCTGTATATTTTGAGTTCGTTTTTCATTATTACTATTCTTTTACATCACTTGCTACTTTTCATCTCAGCACTTTGAATATGCCTTACTTGCTTCTTGTTTAACACTCACAACCCACTATCACATACAGTACTGACGGAGCAATAGTCTTATATAAATATCATCACGTATGTTTCAGAATTTTATGTTTCACAAGTCTGCTCATTGTTTCGCAAGTGTCATTCACTGCGTTTTTTATGTTCTCTGTGACAGACATAGCGTATATCGATATAGTGATGGACAGCATTGTCGATATAGACATTAACTTAGACAGGGGATTAACTAGATCTTCGTCTCACTCCTTTGTTTCTTGGGAATAGGTCTGTCATTTTACCACTTAGATCCAATACAAATGATGTGGTACCGGTTGTTCATAATAATAGATCAACTTATTCGGTAGTTTTTCATTTGATGCGTTTTATCCAAATTTATATGCCTTGAGCATATTCTTCTGTTAAACTCTCATTACTTTTCAATAAGTTGTCGTAAAACAGAACAGACGATCACTTTCTAAAACCCATTTCCCCTTCAATAAGCAATTATTCCGCTGTTGTTTTAAATAAGTCTTTTATAACTGAGGCGTGCAGTTTGTGAATAGTATCAAATAGGTTTACTCCACTGCACTAAAGGTATTTTAAATGTGTCTGTGCAGCTACAAAAAATGTCTATTGTTATGATCAAATGCGATTCGTTTTACTGATCTGCAACAAAACATATTTATAATTTGAACGGTATTTTAAATGGCTCTGAACACTTTGGGACTTAACTGGTGAGGTCATCAGTCCCCTAGAACTTAGAACTACTTAAACCTAACTAACCTAAGGACATCACACACATCCATGCCCGAGGCAGGATTCGAACCTGCGACCGTAGCAGTCGCGCGGTTCCGGAATGAAGCGCCTAGAACCGCTCTGCCACCGAGGCCGGCGAACGGTATTTTAGATCTAAAAACAATTCTTTAGGAAAGATATTGAAGTGTGATTCTACGTGCGATATTTTATGTCCAAAATTCACTCGTATTAGTAAGTGTCAACTGCTTGCATATATTTCAGATATTCTGTCTTTTGAGACTCCTGTTTATTCCCTGATCCCATAGTGAATTGCAGCATTACACATGTTCTGATGTGCAGAATAATCACATCTCAATATCTTTTCGAACGAACTGGCTTTAGCCGGCCGCTGTGGCCGAGCGGTTCTAGACGCTTCAGTCCGGAACCGCGCTGCTGCTACAGTCACAAGTTCGAATCCTGCCTCGGACATGGATGTGTGTGATGTCCTTAAGCTAGTTAGATTTAAGTAGTTCTAAGTCTAGGGGACTAATGACCTCAGATGTTAAGTCCCATAGTGCTTAGAGCCTTTCGATCTGGCTTTAGATCTAGAAAACAGGCCGGATTGTAAATGTGTTTCATTACAGACGATTGATGTTGATTTATATCAACAAAACCAAACGTTTTCATTTACTTGTTGATACACAGACGCATTTAAAATGCACTCTTAGAAAATAAATTAAAAAAGTCTGAACATGACGGAGATCGGTAGATGTGATGCATATGTGCAGACAAACAAATGTTCACAATTTCAGAAAAATTTGACCATTTATTTAAGAAGAAGGGCTTCACAAGTTGGACGAGTCAAGAAAGCGTTGGTCGATCTCTGGTCGTTGCGCAAGCAGTTGTTCGGTTTGGCACTGGTTAGTGGATGCTGGATATCCTCCTGGGGGATACGTGCCAAATTCTGTTCAATTGGCGCGTTAGATCGTCGAAATCCCGAGCTGGGGCTTAACTATCAGGAAGATAAAACCCACCCGCACACAGCGAAAGTTTCTTAACTTCGTGCTTACCAGACCATACTTTGGCCAGCAAGGTCGCAGGATATTTCCCCAACTGAGAACGTTTGGAACACTGTGGGTAGGGCCTCCAACCAGCTCGGGATTTTGTTTATTGCATGCAGCTGACCTGTTAATTTTCGCTCGAGAACTGACTGAGATGTACCTGCATTCACTAAAAGCAGCAGTCCTCGTTGTAGGGATCTAGACCGATTGCCACTGACAAGTGGTGACATCTGCCTCTGCTCACATTCGATCAGGATATTTTTACGACCTCTGTGTTACACTGTTGAGCGTGGCACGACAGTATTTGTAGAAACGTTGGGCGTAACTGACTGATACACCAAAATATCGGGAAACTTCATTTGCACTGTGGTCACAGGCAAATCCAAACGCGAAAACTCCTTTCAGCTACTCTGTAACACGTCTACCTCAACCCGTCTTATTGCGCTGATACCAAACACCGACTGGCAACGCTCAACTTGCACCAGCCCCATTAACAATGAAGGTTCTCGTGACCCCCTGGTACCAGTTCTATACGATCTACAGTGTTCCAATGTGACCTTTTCAGGAGGTGGCTAATGCTCCGTGTAGTTATCTTACATCACAAAGTACCAGTAGGCCGGTACCCTCCCACGGCAGATGAAACTTCCCATAAATGTTTGAGTGTCGTTTCAATGATTCAGTAATTTCAAAAGCCTCTTGATTTTTTCGCATCCAGATACCTATAAGTGAGAGTAAAGCATTCGACAGGCTGAAAAACGTGCACATAAATGAAAGACCCTGCCAAATTAAAATCAGCTTAGAGTGAAATATGAATCCACATACATGTGAAATTGGTGAGAAGAATGGACGCCTATCTACGTAACTAACCGGCTAAAACAATCACGCAGTTCGAGATACAGGTGGCCTATCTAATGGCTTCCAGGGGTGTCCAAAGCTACTTGATTTTTAGCAAAATGGTTCAAATGGTTCAAATGGCTCTGAGCACTATGGGACTTAACATCTGAGGTCATCAGTCTCCTAGAACTTATAACTACTTAAACCTAACTAACCTAAGGACATCACACACATCCTTGCCTGAGGCATCGAACCTGCGACCGTAGCGGTCGCGCGGTTCCAGACTGAAGCGCCTAGAACCGCTCGGCCACACGGGCCGGCCCTTGATTTTTAGCGTTTAAAATAATTT
Organism: Schistocerca americana; assembly: GCF_021461395.2. Classification (NCBI taxonomy): domain Eukaryota; kingdom Metazoa; phylum Arthropoda; class Insecta; order Orthoptera; family Acrididae; genus Schistocerca; species Schistocerca americana. The sequence goes on from NC_060125.1 coordinate 65,578,221, forward strand.
CTGAGCGAATTTAAGAATATAAAATGCCGTCTTAATCTGCTCGTTAAGGGTTATAATCTTACGTTAAAGGCTTAGGACAATAAACAAGTATTAAAGTTAGAAACTGTGTATGTGAAGTGAGACCGCGTAAGTGACGATGCTTAAATTACCCAGCCTTTATTCGTCCGGTACTTGAGAATGAGACCACATAGTGACTTCCAACAAACTTTACACATAATTTCAAATGTTTTCGAAACATTTTCTGTCTGATAGCTCCCATAAAATAATGAAAAGAGGAAAACGTATCGCTAACTATGTTTTCCTTGTTCATACAGTAAAATGTCAGCATCGCGCATAACGTATTACTGTATTACATCTCATTTTTATTACTAATTCTATTCGCAACAGCCGGCTGGTGTGGCCGAGCGGTTCTAGGCGCTTCGACCTGGAACCGCGCGACCGCTACGGTCACAGGTTCGAATCCTGCCTCGGGCATGGATGTGTGTGATGTCCTTAGGTTAGTTAGGTTTAAGTAGTTCTAAGTTCCAGGGGACTGATGACCTCAGATGTTTAGTCCCATAGTGCTCAGAGCCATTTTTATGCCCAAACAATTGCTGCGGACAGTATTGACCTATACCACTGAATTTACCTGCAAAATTATATCACTGTACGACATGTCGTTAAGGAGATATGATATCAAAAGCATTAAAATGCGTGAAAACTGCCTGTTTTGTACCTGAGAGATAGATTCCTTAAAGAATCGAAGTCAAGGGGAGGGGCTGGGTGATTACTGGGTCGGGAGAGAATGAGTTGTATTCCCCGTTCGGTTGACGTGATGTTGGTTTCCACTCATTTTCGCTAAACGACAACCGGCAATGTTGCAACAGTTTTTTTTTCTTCACAAGGACACGTGATAGCGTTTTCTTCTACTGACTTTAATGTTTATAACTAAATTTTTTTGCTTCAGTCCCTTATAATAAGAAAAAGTCCGAAACTACAAGAGGTCTACATACGCAGCAGCATCTTCCTATTGTTGGACGTATTCGTTATATGCCGTAAATTCTGCACTAACAAAGACAAAATAACTTGAAAAAAAAGAATGGATGTCATGACGAATACTTAAGAAATGACGATACAAAGGAACTCTGTATCACGAAAGTTAACAATATTCCATTCGTTCAGAGAGATATTTGCTACTGCGATGCAGTACTTTGGCACTGACAGGACGAACACACATTGCCTCGATTTCTATTCACAATAAGAAGAGTGTACTCTTATGTTAGGCAGTCTACACTGATAGCCGTGCACACTGTGAATTCTCTGAACCGGCAGATCCATTGGCATCTATGTTCAGTGAGTTCTGTACCGACAAAATATTTCCTAAATAATGGACCTATATACAGGAAGGGGCAAATAAAGCTGGTCCAGAATATAAGTCATGCACCTTACTATAAGCAATCCAACTTGCGTCCTCCTGCACCCGAGACAGATGATGTAACTTGGGTTACTTACCCTAAGGTTCATGAAACACAGTGCACAACACAGTTAAAGAATAAAATGTTGAAAGTGGGTAATTGTTTCCCATTGCAACACAGAAGTTTGAAATTTGGCTCAAAGCTGTCTACAAACTTCTTCTGTAATTGTGGAAAGGCATGGCGACCTGCGACGTCATATTCGTTCTCCGCGATGCTCCAGACAGCAAGGTGCCGAGACGCGTGAGAACAGCACGGGGCTCAGAAGTTCGTGTGAGGTTGATACAGGTTAAGTATGTCACATTGGCACCAAATCTCACCAAAATTCTGCCCAACGTCGCCATGGACGTATCACAGGTGGGAAGGCCGTCACACCACCTCTTCCCCAAATTTCACCCCTTCATTCGAAGCCTCTGCGGTGGAAGTCAAAACCGCGACGCCCAACCTTTCTTATGGGTGACCGAGAAAAATATTTCGACGTTCAGAGTAGACGTGAAAAAGCCTTACAATGTGGCATAAAAGGTGTCAACGAAACCAGTCCCTGGCCTTGGGTACTGATTTCCATACATGTCGGGGTCTAAAACTAAAGTTCAGAATTACATGAGCAGCAGGGCAATGTTCTTGAGGATACTCGACACTACTGACATCGCCATCCCCGCCCCAGATGATTCACTCCTTTAAGGACATAATGGTGCTGGTAACCCACTGTACGTGCTGTGACGGCCGGCCGTTGTGGCCGTGCGGCTCTAGGCGCTACAGTCTGGAACCGCGTGACCGCTACGGTCGCAGGTTCGAATCCTGCCTCGGGCATGGATGTGTGTGATGTCCTTAGGTTAGTTAGGTTTAAGTAGTTCTAAGTTCTAGGGGACTGATGACCACAGATGTTAAGTCCCATAGTCTCAGAGCCATTTGAACCATTTGTTGTGACGTTTTCGAATGTAGTGTCATGGTGTACTCCGTGCCAGATGTGCACCTTTGTTCAGCATCTTAATATTTCATCTGTGCAGAAACTTCGATACCCATTCAGCTGAATAGTGTTCAGATGCTCTAGCGCCTCAGGGCAGGCAAACCCTTCAACACTCCTCAGATTCCACATGCCCACAAGGACGTAATGGAGCAGCTGCCGAGCGCCATTCAGCTAAAGGTGTGTTAAAGTCTCCGCTCAGGTGTATTTTTAAGTATCTGCACAAAGGTGTATGACTGGTACGGAGGCTGTTGCCAAACGAGGTGGTCTTAGACAGGAACCCGTAGCCGTTTTCTTCACTCATGTGTCGATGTTACAATGACCCCTCCCCGTTCCCCATGACCACGTCACAGGAGGCCACAAAACAGGATGTCTGAAACAGCGTAAACACCCTTTGCTGCTTCAGATCACGTTCAAATCTCGTCGAATAATTTTGAATTGTACCTACTGGTTACACGAACAGCAAAAATTGTGGTCGCACTACACTCCGTGGTGGTTACATCACTTTCAGTGTGAAACTTCCTGGCAGATTAAAACTGTGTGCCGGACCGAGACTCGAACTCGGGACCTTTGTCTTTCGCGGACAAGTGCTCTACCAACTGAGCTACCCAAGCACGACTCACGCCCCGTCCTCACGCCAGTGTGAAGTTTGGAAGGTAGGAGATAAGGTAGCTCAGTTGGTAGAGCACTTGTCCGCTAAAGGCAAAGGCCCCGAGTTCGAGTCTCTGTCCGGCACACAGTTATAATCTGCCAGGAAGTTTCATATCAGCGCACACTCCGCTGTAGAGTGAAAATTTCATTCTACTTTCAGTGTGGCTTCTGTCCTTAAATAAGGGTTTAATAGTCCGGGAGGCGTCAGCAATGTCGAAGGTTTGTCAAGAACACCGTCCTCTTGCTCGTCACACTGCGAACGTTCGGTTCTGAGCGCAAAACGTGTGGGAATCAACGCCCCAAGAGAAGAAGTGATTTCATTAACGCCCTTATGCCGTCTACTGACGCCTTTTCGTGTCGATTCTGAGCAGCGAAATGTTTTTCTCGGCCACCCATGAGAAATCAGCGTGATTTAAAAGGTAGGTGTCGCGGTTGTGACCTCCATGGCAGAGGCGTCAAAGTATCGGGTAAAGTGTGGGTAAGTGGTGGTGTGGACGACCTTCCCACCACGTGACACGTACACGGTGGCGTTAGGCGGAAATGTGGTGAAATTTGGTGCCCAGTGGGACATCATTAACTCAGTTTACACCTGACAAGAACCTCTGCGCTCCGGCCTCATTTCCGCATGTGTCGACACCTTGCTGTCTAGAAGATCGTCGAGCCCGAGTGTGATTTCGGAGGCGCCACACGCTTTCCCCATCATAGATGAACGTTGTACGTCCCTCCGAGCCCGATTTCAAACTTCTGCGTCGCAATGGGAGACAATTACGAGGTTTCAAAGAGACGACCCTTTAATTGTGTTGAACAGTATCTGATGTATTGCTGGCGGAAAATAGCGCTAGAGCTCAGTTCTAAACTCAAGAATTAATAATCTTGACGTCATTAACAACAGGAGTTATACAGTAGGCGACAGAAGATTCTGAGAATGTAGTATAGGGGACTGGTGACCTAAGATGTTAAGTGCCATAGTGTTTAGAGCCATCTGAACCAAATGGCTCTGAGCACCATGCGACTTAGCTGCTGAGGTCATCAGTCGCCTAGAACTTAGAACTAATTAAACCTAACTAACCTAAGGACAGCACACACATCCATGCCCGAGGCAGGATTCGAACCTGCGACCGTAGCGGTCGCGCGGTTCCAGACTGAAGCGCCTAGAACCGCTCGGTCACCCCGGCCGGCTTAGTGGAATCAGAATGATGATTTTGAATCATGTTAAAATTGAGAATTAACTGCCACACTCTCAGAGAAAAAAATCTTCGTCATTTACAGCAAACACACGCTCATCTTCAAACTACTCCAACAGATTCAATCTTTCTTTAATAATTATGTAGGAATATAGGTTGAAATTTATTCAAAACACATTTTAACAAAACAATAAGAGCGTCAAATAGCTTACTAGCTAAACCAATAAACATCGTGTAACTTAAAATAGGCGTCTTATTTTTTATTAATACACATTTTTTAACCTGAGCTCCAAAACAGTTGCCAAAAACTACTTTAAGCAACACAAAATTTTACAAATTTGTCAGTAGAGGACCCCAACTCTCCTTTTGTTAAGCCATATTCCATTTCCCCAAACCCCCTCCCCCATTAGCCCCTCCCCCCCCCCCCCTTTAATGACTTATAGTATCGCCCCTGGTTTCTTAAAGTGCTGTATGGATAACATATCTCTCGATATTGCTGCTTACCGTGATTAGAATCCACGGAGGAATGTAAAGGGAAGGACTTTTAGTGTCTGTCTGTGGCATTAATCATTTGAATGTATAAAAGAAATTTTAAAAATACCGGCTTAGTTTAATCTTCAAGCTACTCAGTCTGCTTTAGGTTGGAGATATACTAAGAAAAGCGCACAATTACTAATTTCACGCAGACACACACACACACACACACACACACACACACACAAACACAAACACACTTCTGTTATGTTTCATTATGATTCCATAGTTCACTATCTACAGTGTCTAATACTTACTTCACTTCAAACCAGTGCGGTATAGTGTAAAGTGAGCGACTTGGAGACTCTTGCAGCGTTAAGTTTAGAATACTCTTCTCCTACAGGAAATGTTTGTGCTGCTTTTCAATTACCAACTGCGTGCTTACTCACTTTCCAATATTTTTGGGATAAGCCATCTTCCTAACGTTAGAAGTTTGACTGCGTTATTTCCACATTCCGACGTTTATCGACTGAAACAAACAGTGTATACGTTGTCAACAAACTGAATTTCTACAATCTTTTCATTTGTGCAGTGCGCACAGTTTAGTAATTCCGTAGATGACGGCAGCTAAAGGCGATATGGACAGCCACGGATCGCTGCACCTGAAAGCAATCAACTGACAAAGAGCTCGAGCCACAGCTTGCGCCTCGGCTGTGTGCTGAGTTTGTTGTTGCCTAATATCGTATGGGCGGGAGTGCACGCAGAGCTAACATGCTGGAGATTTACGAGCTGCGACTTCCCCGGCTGTTAAATCCACACACCAGTTCGTAGCGTAAGGCTGGCGACTTCCCCGACTATTAAATTCACAGACCGGTTTGTAGTGCGAGGGCGGTGCGGTCGTGATTTCCGGCTTCGGCCGCAGGACGAACCGCATACCAATGCAGCCCGGTGTAATGTAATACTGCGGCTGGGCCGCCGTAATGTAGCGGCAACGAAAGCTGCTGCTGGAGCGCGGTTGTTCTGTCGTCGCAGAGCCTGCGCAGATTTCGGATACTCCCTCTACTTTGCATGATTTCTCCCTTCCAGCCTACCCTGTGAACCTAGAGACAGTACAACACGAAGATCTTTCAAACGGAGTTATCGTGAAGTATTTCCCTGATTACAAACATTAATTTATAGGAAACTAACACTAGACCTAGTTATGCTGTTTATTGAAAAGGGGAGCAGCGTTTCTAAACGTATTAAATGAGGCCGAGGTCAATACAGGTCGATGCGTTTTCATTACAACTGTGGTACACTCCTTAACGATGCTGAGTCAAATCGGGTCATTTCGTATTCTTTCCCATTGTAATTTACTACAGGAAAACATAATTCGAATAAAATCGTATTATGTACATCGCAGTCGATGGTTCAAAAAACCAACGCCTAGAGCTACCAGTGTCAAGTGTCTTGTCAAATCTGGAAATTAGAAATTTGTGGTAAGTTACGGCTAATAATGGAAGCAAGGCTAAAGAAAAATCAAGACACTTTCATAGGATTTGTCGACCTGGAAAAAGCGTTTGACAATATAAAATAGTACAAGCTGTTCGAGATTCTGAAAAAAGTAGGGGTAAGCTATAGGGAGAGACGGGTCATATACAATATGTACAACATCCAAGAGGGAATAATAAGAGTGGACGATCAAGAACGAAGTGCTCGTATTAAGAAGGGTGTAAGACAAGGCTGTAGCCTTTCGCCCCTACTCTTCAATCTGTACATCGAGGAAGCAATGATGGAAATAAAAGAAAGGTTCAGGAGTGGAATTAAAATACAAGGTGAAAGTTTATCAATGATACGATTCGCTGATGGCATTGCTATCCTGAGTAAAAGTGAAGAAGAATTAAATGATCTGCTGAACGGAATGAACAGTCTAATGAGTACACAGTATGGTTTGAGAGTAAATCGGAGAAAGACGAAGGTAATGAGAAGTAGTAGAAATGACAACAGCGAGAAACTTAACATCAGGATTGATGGTCACGAAGTCAATGATGTTAAGGAATTCTGCTACCTAGGCAGTAAAATAACCAATGACGGACGGAGCAAGGAGGACAACAAAAGCAGACTCGCTATGGCAAGAAAGGCATTTCTGGCCAAGAGAAGTCTACTAATATCAAATACCGGCCTTAATTTGAGGAAGAAATTTCTGAGGATGTACGTCTGTAGTACAGCATTGTATGGTAGTGAAACATGGACTGTGGGAAAACCGGAACAGAAGAGAATCGAAGCATTTGAGATGTGGTGCTATAGACGAATGTCGAAAATTAGGTGGACTGATAAGGTAAGGAATGAGGAGGTTCTACGCAGAATCGGAGAGGAAAGGAATATGTGGAAAACACTGATAAGGAGAAGGGACAGGATGATAGGACATCTGCTAAGACATGCGGGAATGACTTCCATGGTACTAGAGGGAGCTGTAGAGGGCAAAAACTGTAGAGGAAGACAGAGATTGGAATACATCAAGCAAATAATTCAAGACGTAGGTTGCAAGTGCTACTCTGAGATGAAGAGGTTAGCACAGGATAGGAATTCGTGGCGGACCGCATCAAACCAGTCAGTAGACTGATGACCAAAAAAAAAAAAAAAAAAGGTAAGTTCCTCTGCGACCAAACTGCTGAGATCATCGGTCATCTAGGCTTACACACTACTTAAGGGGAGCCGGAGGTGGTCAAATCCAAAAAATTACGATTTTTTTTTTTTTTGCTACCGAAAATTAATTGGAACATTTCTCTTTAATGTAAACTTTGAATTATTGTTCTACTCGCCCTAGAAGTGGAGTTATTACCATTTTCCCCCATGCCTGCAGAGCAAATGGGCGGCCGCTGAATGCATCTAACACCCTCTCGTGACTTCCTGGCGGACTGCTTGGGATTTTCTCGGCCTGTTACGCATACAGCGCCTTATGTTACGCATACAGCGAGTGTGCAAGAGTTGGCTACATTGTTTTCTGTGACAAATGTTACCCGTATTTCCTTACAGCTTACTCGTATTTTCCTCAAATTTTCGAACATCTTGCTCCATTTAATATTGCCGTACACTTTTGTTCTGGTTACGATGCCACGTTTTAGTAACGGTGTATATAAGAAGAGGATGAACGTAGGGAAAAGAAAATTAACACTAATACCAAGTTGCGATACTACAATGAATAAGAGCGCGGAACATCGTCTCTTTGCTGTTTACCGTTTCGAATTAGTTCAGTGTTGCGCCTGTTGTTGGTAGTATTATACTTCTTGTGTAAAGCGGGTAATATGGAGTATGTACAAGAATCAGGAGGGAACAATAAAACCAACTTTTCATGACTTAGCACAGCCAGAATTGTTACACAAATGTCTACACGGAAAGACGCAGAATCCTAATGAGAGCGTAAACAATTTGATTGGGGAAGTGATTCCTAAAAGGGTGTTTGTAAGCATAAAAACACTGCACTTTGGCATTTATGATGCAATAGCAACCTACAACCAAGGGAACAGTGCGAAGTGTGAAGTTCTGAAGGCATTAGGATTTACAGCTGGGGTGAACACTGTACGAGCACTAAGAAATATTGACAGAGAAAGGATAATAGGAGCAGAAAGAAGAGAAAGACATATGAAGTATGATGGAATAACAGGCCAGAAAAGAAGACAGAAGAGGAAGCTTTTGGAAAATGAAGAGGAAGACCCTGATAATCCATCCTATAGGGCAGGAATGTATTGAGAAACTTTGATAGCCATTTCCCGTAAATTAGAATTTTTCGAATATAAGGAACATTTTCTCAAAATCCACTCAAGCTAGAGAGATGAAATTTTTATACAGCATTTCTAGTGGTCAAACTTACATTGTAACACAGCCATTTGGCAATATGTTCAGTAGTTCATTTCAGTTTAATTATAAAGCAATTATTTGTAAAAAAAATTTGGGTCATTAATAAAAAAATAATTGGAAGGAAACTAGAAAAGATACTCAAAAATCCCTCTGTCATAACCGTAATACTAAACCACTCTATATGTAAAAAAAATTCAAATTTTTCTATTTGGTAGTTTATTCATAAACGTTCCTCAAACTTAGTGATTTTAACATGGGCAGCATAGGCACCTCCGGCTCCCCTTACTCTAACTTATACTAACTTGCGCTAAGGACAACACACACACCCGTGCCCGAGGGATGACGCGAACCGCGGCAAGGCGCCACAGACCGCGCGGCCACCCAGCGCGGGCGTCAAATCTGGACGGAAACTAGTGTCGCTGCTGTTAGGTGTGTCATTGTGGTCGTGCCAGGTGTGAACAGACACAGTATTGTCAATTGTCTGCACTTCAGATCACCCAAAAGCAATTCTTCCAGGGCGCTATAATTTTCAGACACTGAGCCGCTTACTATTCTGAAGGGATGATTATGAATGAATGTTTCTATTTGCTACACAATTATGTCCCTGTACGAAATATCATACTGGTCAGCTCCAGTACCATTTACAAGTTCAGGAAGTGCTTGGAATGAACCACGTGTTCACCAAATCCAAACATTCTCCGCGTGCCGCTTCCTTTTCTCCGCCGGTCCACAGCCTGAAACGTGAACTAATAGCGTTACGTCGCACCCTTCAGGAATTCTGAAACAGTTCTGCTCCGCTGCTCGGTCTTAAGTGGTGAATTCAGTTCAGTAACTGTAAGTCAGGCCCAAATCTTACTCGAACCAAAAGTTATCAAAGTGCACTGATGTCATACCTCGAAAAAGAATTAACTTTGACATGAACTTAGAAACCATGAATTATATCCTGAAAGTGAGAGCACTGTCAAGCTTGTCTTGCAGTTGTCCGTAACTGATATCCGCTGTTCTATTCTGCTTCTCGTAGACTTATACAGTAGCGGAAGTTCCTTATACGCTGAAGTAAAACTCATTTATGTACAATTGCCATGACAAAGATAGTGCGGGAGTTATACCCGCCCTAAAACCACACTAACTCCCTGCCTACATGTCGGTGCTAATACACAGTGAAACAAACAAACAAAAATTCACCATGAAGATGTTACCCTAATGGGACGAAAACAGTCACAAGCGATGCAGATGTTCAGATAAACAATGATTACAGTTTCAGGAAAATGGATTATTTATTCTAGAGGAGCTTCACAAACTGAGCAAGACCGCTAGTTGATCCACCTCTGGCCCTTATGCCAGCTTGGCATTGACTGACAGGGTCCTTCGATATCCTCCTGAGGGATATCGAGCCAAATCCTGTTTAGCTGGCCCATTATACCGTCAAACTCCTGGTCTGGTTGGAAGGCCCTGCCCATAATGTTCCAAATGTTCTCATTTGGGGACAAATTCGGCGACATCGCTACCCAAGGTACTGTTTGGCATTCACGAAGACAAATTGCCATCCCACGAGGGCTGGCCACGAAGGGCAACAAAACGGGACGTAGAATATCGTCGACGTTTCGCTGTGCTGTAAGGTTGGCGCGGATGACAACCAAAAAGGTCCTGCTAGGAATTGAAATATCAACCCAGACCATCACATCTGTGTGTCGTGCTGCTGTGCGGAGCGTCTGCAAACACGTCTTATGAAGCAAATGTAAAGTATTCACATATGGAAATGTGAGACACGTCTTAGAATTCGTAAACAAATCAAAAGCTACAACATAGCATATTCGCGAAGACCTAGCGCGTTATAAATGCAATACAATGCTCGAAAGACAGTATACATAGTATTACTCGTCATGGATAAATACAGGTCTGGGATTAAACCGTTTACCATCTTCTCTGAACATCACTGTACAAGAATATTGAAAATATAGTTTGAAAGTTTTGAAACATGATTTTACATGTGAGAGAAACTGTAAGTGATGGTTCAAATGGCTCTGAGCACTATGGGACTCAACTGCTGAGGTCATTAGTCCCCTAGAACTTAGAACTAGTTAAACCTAACTAACCTAAGGACATCACAAACATCCATGCCCGAGGCAGGATTCGAACCTGCGACCGTAGCGGTCTTGCGGTTCCAGACTGCAGCGCCTTTAACCGCACGGCCACTTCGGCCGGCGAAACTGTAAGTGATTTACGGATGATCAACTCAAAACTGGATATCGATCACAAACTGTCCTGAAGAGATCATAAACGAGAGCAAAGGCATAATATTTTCCACGTCGAGTCAGAATGCAAAATTCAATGCGAAAAGGACAGAATTCTAGATAACCCCACTGCACGTGTGAATCCTAACTGCATTAATGCAACCCAAATGTTCCGCGCTTTCTGCAGTCTCGCCACTTTGCTGAAAGTTATCGGGCGAATGTGTTCATCTCGAAAGCACAAGCACTCCGCCTACAGGCCACAAGTGGCCCATCGGGACCATCCGACCGCCATATCATCCTCAGATGAGGATGCGGATAGGAGGGGCGTGTGGTCAGCACACCGCTCTCCCGGTCGTTATGATGGTTTTCTTTGACCGGAGCCGCTACTATTCGGCCGAGTAGCTCCTCAATTGGCATCACGAGGCTGAGTGCACCCCGACAAATGGCAACAGCGCATGGCGGCCCGGATGGTCACCCATTCAATTGCCGGCCACGCTCGACAACGCTTAACTTCGGTGATCTAACGGGAACCGGTGTATCCACTGCGGTAAGGCCGCTGCCCTCGAAATCACAAGACAAGTGTGTAAATCACGTCTTCTAAGTGCACTATCGGAAATCAGAGAGTTTTGTGTACAAACTAAATCAGGCGTACCAACTGAAAAATACGTCACCGGAGCTGTCTTAGGCAGGTACTAGTGAAAGCGACTGCTGTCGCTAAGAGATTATTGATGATTCCTATTGCAGTGATGCACCCCTCAGGCGCACAGAGTCGGCTAGTGTCGGATAGTGTTTTAATTGACAAGTCAATTGCAGGTGCTTGATTAGAGACGCTGGCGCTAAAGCGAACTTCTCTCACACTCAAACTTCCACTAGCGGAAACTGACGTCTCATTCCCCGGCTTGCAGGCCAAGTGACGCGCGTCGTGTTTCCACACTCAATTCGCAAAGACGTCTCAGTACTATAGAGATCGTTTGTCAGGGTAGCAAAGATGTGTTTCTTCTCTACACATCAATAAGTTAAGATAGCTTGTCGTCAGTGACGGTATGATGCTAATAGAGAGCCTTCTTTCAATTCCAAAACGAGCACTACGATAAGGCAAGGTGGGACTCGTCATGTACACATACTGAGAAACTTGCGACAAGAAGCTGGCAGCAGCTCTCTGGAGGTCAAGTGTTTTTTGGCAGCGCAGATGGAGTTTCGTCTTAAACTTTTTCGCTCTGAAATACTGTGATAAGGGACATGAGATTAGCTCATAAATCACAACGGTAGCGGGCAGAACTTTTCGGCTGGTCAAACATTTGGACAGCATCGTGAGGCGTCTGCGCACCTCCCCTGTCGGCAGTCGCGAGATTAATTGCGGAGGAACCCACGTGACACCAGAACGGGGAACCACCTCGGCCAGCCTGCTAGCCACAAGTTGCGTTACTCTTTTCTTATCTCTATTTACTCTCTCTGCCGTACAGAGCAGAGACACGATGTGCTTCCAGAGGCGGTGGGTGTAGCATTAAAATATTTTAATGCATCCACATGAAGTGTGCATAGTGAGTGTGTATCAACAGTTTTTGGGGTTAAGTAGTGGTCTGACTAGGCTCCGTATGCGCTTCACCCACGTCAGCCAAAGGAAGAGCGCGACCACGATGATGTGCTTGGAACATAAATCGCTCATCCTAGAAATAGTCGTGCAGGTCATTCGCATGCAAAATGTTGTTGTCGTCTGCTACTGCTGTGTGATACCTGTCAGATCATAAAGATCGTGCTCTGTTAGAAAAGAAGTTTTCTAAGCAAAAATGTGACGCTCCAGATGTTGCCACCGAATATAATAAGATATTACCAATACCTTCATCTGTACGTCTTTTGGCTATACCAGCTCTAGATGAGAAGGGGCATTGATTTTGTAAGACTACAATGTGAAAAACCATAAGTAAAGCCACACGAGCGTCTTTTTATCATCAGACTTCACTCAGTTCTATACAATCATATTCCTGCTAATACAAACCTATGTTAACAATATGCTTGGCAAAAGGCAGGTTATGACATTGACATACAGATCCCAGCATTTCAAAATGTAATTAGTGCGGTGTTTCATATTGGACTGCTGGAATGAACATGTGACGTTGAATGTGAAATAGTGGCTTTAGTCAGATGTGAATATTGCTCTATTCCGCTTTACTTTGAGCACTTCATTGAAAATCCACACCGCACTTTGAAGAATGAATAGTTGTGTGACACTATCAGGTCACTAGAAAAAGTTTGTAGTTCATATAGCGTAATTGTTTTAGGCAGAGAGGCATATGGCTATAAATTACGACATGGCGTGTTTGTTTGGTCCTATTGTATCGATATTATATTTCTTCGCGTTACCAAAGTTCCTCTCTTAGACCTCTAATAGGTGCCCATTAGAATGTCTCTCGTGGAACGACGCGCATTTTTTTTTTTTTTTTTTTTCGAAAGGATCGTGCCACTGTTTATGGGACGGGCATTATAATCGAACCATATTTTCGTGCGGACCTGAACGTTGAAGGTCAGATCACTATTAAGTCGTTCCACGCAGTTCTTAACCGGTAAAAATAAATCAATGCAGTATTGCTTTTTGCGTGTCGTAGATATTTAAATCAGACATCCCCTGGCCGGATTTTGCCGCCGTGTTTCTCGGAACTGCTTCTCAATTGGACTTACGAGCTCAAGCGACTCCCGCTCAGAAAATTCCTCTCCAGCAAAACCCGAGGTGTTCACTCGGAACCGAACTCCTACTTCTGTATTAGGAGTCAGCTGCAGTAACCAGTGGATCACGGAGACTTGCGTTTTTACATCTACGTCTAGACGTAGATGTGCACGTTTTATTCGCGATCCTTACCGGAGCGACAAGTAGGAAGCTGAAAAATATCTACAGGTCTCAAACTGTTTCTTGAAAGTAGGCAGACTCCCACGCGAGGGTTCCCCTCTTAGAACTTGAACAGGTGACCATTAGAATGTTCAAGAGTATACTCACCCACATTTCTCAACATTCACTTAATGCTCTCTAGTGTTGCCCTCCTTTGCATACGTTCAATGTTCCCTCTTAGTCCTGTGTGGTACAGCCTTGCCACACCTGAGCGATGTTATAAGGTCGGACACACAAATGAGTTTTAAGCAGTTTACTTAATAGACTGATAGCATAAGTGCCCTTCCAGTCAATGGGAGTCTGTAACCCGGCTTTACCTGCCGCAGAGCCTACGTAATCACTCCATTCCATATCCGTACAGACTATCATACTCAGTTATTGCGTGTGTTGACAGATTTTAATTGTGACTCTATGATGTTGTAATCATGGGGTACTACGTTTTCCCGTATTTTGAAGTGCAGTGCAAGTTGCCTGTCCTTGAACCACATTGGAATCCTGTCAAGATCCCACTGAATATTTCTGCAATTTTTTCAGATAACTGCACCATCTGCAAAACGCCTGAGGTTGCTGTCAATAATGCCTGTCAGAGCCTTAATATACAATATAAACGACAAGGGTCCCGACACAATTCTCTGGGGTACGCCTTGAAATCGCTTCCAAATCGAGAGTTGAAGCAGTGCTCAGTAAACTGCACTCCCATTAGGGAGGACGACGACTCACCCCTCCCCCCTCCTCCCCCGTCGATCTGTTATTTTACTGAATCACTTCAGGCAAAGTCCGTGATGGTTCCTTTGAAAGAGGCACTGCCAATTTCCTTCCCTATCCTTTCGTTATCCCAGCTTGTGCCCCGTCTCTAATGAACACGCTGTTGACGGGACGATAAACCCTAATCTTCATCCCTTCTTTAAGTAAGATCCACTTCAGTCCATGCTTCTCTATCCAAGGTAACGCTCTGCGCTCTGTCTACCAATAAATGCTCAACCAAATAAGTAATTTTGCTTGATATCCAACATTATCGCACTTTTTTAGTAATCGTTGCTGTGGCACAAAGTCGAAGTCTGGCAGATCACGTTGATTAATAAATCTGGCAGATCACGTTGATTAATAAATCAGATGAGCACATGGGATGAATCAACACAGCTTGCCATTAACACCTTGACCTCTTCCTTAAGAGAAAATCTGCAGTGCCGAACTGAGAAAAGTTGTAGACAGTCACTGCGGGCAAATTAGTAAAGTGATGAGATGCGAATGCTGCGGTTAACTGTGCCCATTAATTCGGATCATTCACTTTGTGAGGACGCCATTACACTACCTTGGGTATCCAAGGTGTTTTCTCTCTCACTGTCTCTCTCTCTCTCTCTGCTTCTCGGCTCCAAGAGACATCCCACTCTAGAGATTGTAGTTATATCCTATGTAGAACTGACTCAAACGAAATCTCCTGTGTTGTGAACCGACAAAACTACTTTCGTCCGGCCGTAACCGTGGGCTCTTTGATGGTTTTGAAAGAAGGCCCATCGAAGTAGAACACATTAAATATTAGTTCACTTTATTACATAAATTATTAGATTTACTTAACTTTTAACACTGTCCTTTGTCACAGGATTGCCTGATAACTTACAACTGTCGTTAACTATTAAAGCATCAGCTGATGCACAAATTTCTATTGCAGTACAGTGTTCCATATTTACGAAAGAACAAGTCTCTCACAAACTTTAACAGCTGTCGCTGTCCTAATCGATGATGTTGACTGCCGTGGCTCAGGTCTCGAACTGAGCTGTTCCACACTCGACACTATGTTGACCTCAGCATGCGGGTGCTCCTTTGCTGACAGAGAGGGCATGTCCTCTGGAGTGCCTACCATTGGTTGCTGTGGATTGCAGCGAGTCCTTGCTGTTGTCTGTGGTATCGATCCGCGTTGCTGACTGTGGTGTAGCAAAGCGATCTCTGGGCGATACCACACCCTATTCAGCCACTCTGCTTTAAGCATTCGGTGCTTTCCGCAAATCCATTAAGGCAAACCGCGGGGCAGATGCCGCCAAAAAACCGTTGTGGGTTTCCTGTTACGTTCTCGTCCAGTCAATTTTCATTCTACTGGAATGACCTCGCTGCCGACGGAAGCTGCACCGTTTTGTACGTGAAAAGTTTTACGTAACAGGACCGTCAAAAAAAACATTAATTTTGCATCTCATTTGGTTTATTCATTCCCGAATTGTACTTCTTGAGGTTTCAGTCCTAAGACTTGTTTTATTCTACTCTGCAGGACTTTTTTTTCATTTCTATGACTTACATCCACTCCAACCTGTTTAGAGTGAACAAGCCTTCTTCTACCTGTACAATTTTTACTGCCCCAACACTTCTCTCCATTAGCCCTCAGTACGAGTAGTATTCGCGATTTCTTCTGTTGGCTAAGTTCTGCGATGAAGCTTTCTAACCCATATTCGAATCAGTAAGTCCTCATTCGTTGCTCGATCTACCTAACAAATCTTCAGCACTGTCGTTAAAAGCCGCAGAAGAAGCAGACGCCAGACTGAGATTCATTGGAAGCATCTTTGGGGAGGAATAGCTGCCAGTCTTAAGAAGAGGCTGTCAGCATGGTTCGGAAGCAGATTTATTCCTATCCTTTAAGATGACGAGCACAGAATCAAAAAATTTTCGTCATCAGTCAGCGTAACTGACATTAGTTAGCCATTGTGGCGAAACATTCATAGACAGGTTTATTACGTACTCAGGAAGGAGATCATTGCAATCTAGATAACATTTTAGAAGCAAATGGTTAGCGAAATATAAATAATATTCTCCACGATTTTTTGACAACATTAAATTGTAATATGTCTGTTTCCGAAAATTTTACTAACTTCCCGTAACTCAGGAATAAAGGTGATAAATTCGCAACTGTTATGGACAGTCTGCAATAGTTGGTAGCCATGCTCAAGTTTAATTCATCGATGTCAAATGGCTTGCAAAACACAAGTTCAACCTAGGATCCCTGCCAAGTAGGATTAATAGAAGAGATTGAGAACATAAAACAAAGAGCGGAAGGTTTAGTTGCGGGATTGTTTACTCGGCTAGAGAGCGCTACGGAGATGCTCAAAATACTCCAGTAGCAGACGCTGGAGGGGAGGCACTGTGGATCACGGCGATACTTACTGCTGAAATTTAGAGCCGTGCGTTCCAAGAACAGTTGGGCAACATGATACTTCCACCTACATACATCTCGCGGAATGAGCACAACGAGAAAATTGTGTGTGTGTACGGAGTGTTACCGACAACCTTTCTCACGTGCAAATTTCGTTTGGAACAGGGACAGGTGGAGGAGAGAGGGGTTAAAGACAGAGGTACCAGAAGTACCATATACCACACACCGCGATGTGGCTCTCGCAGTGCACATGTACATGTAGACACAGATTTCAACAGCTTCTATTTCCATCCTATCTGTACTGTTTACGGCCCACTGTTCATTTCCAAATAAGATATATACACAAAACACACTGAAGCGACAAAGAAAATGGTGCAGGCATGCATATTCCAATACAGAGATATGAAAAAGGCAGAACACGGCGCTGCGGTCTGCAACGCTTATGTAACACAATAAGTGTCTGTCGCAGTTGTTAGATCGCTTACTGCTGCTGCAATGGCACGTTATCAAGATTTAAGTGAGTTTGAACTTGGCGTTACAGTCGGCGCACGAGTGATGGGACACAGCACCTCTGAGGTAACGATGAAGTGGGGATTTTCCCGTACGACCATTTCGTGAGTGTACCGTGAATATCAGGAAACCGGTAAAACATCAAATCTCTGACATCGCTGCGGCCAGAGAAAGATACTGCAAGAACGGAACCAACGACGACTGAAGAGAATCACTCAACGTGACAGAAGTGCAACCCTTCCGCAAATTGCTGCAGATTTCAATCCTGGGCCATCAGCAAATGTCAGCGTGCGAAACATTTGACGAAACATCATAGATATGGGAGTTCGAAGCCTAAGGCCCACTCGTGTGCCCCTGATGACCACACGACACAAAGCTTTACGCCTCGCCTTGGCCCGTCAGCACCGATATTGGACTCATGATGACGGAAAATGTTGCCTGGTCGCACGAGTCTTATTTCAAATTGTATCGAGCGGATGGACGTGTACGGGTACGGAGACAACCTCATGAATCCATGGACCCATATTCACAAAGGACTTTTCAAGCTAGTGGAGACTCTGTTAATGGTGAGGGACGTGTGCAGTTGTAGCGATATGGGATCTCTGATACGTCTAGATACGGCTCTAACAGGTGTCACGTCGTAAGCATCCTGTCTGATCACCTGCATCCAGTCATGTCCATTGTGCATTCCGACGGACTTCGGCAATTCTAGCAGGACAATGCAACACCCCACATGTCCAGAATTGCTCTAGAGTGGCGCCAGGATCACTCTTCTGAGTTTACGCACTTCCGCTGGCCACCAAACTCCCCAGACATGAGCTTTATTCAGCGGATCTGGGATGCCTTGCAACGTGCTGATAGGAAGAGATCTCTACCCCCTTGTACTCTTACGGATCCATGGTGTCACTTCCCTCCAGCACTACTTCAGACATTTGTCGCGACCACGACGTGTTGCGGCACTTCTGCGTGCTCGCGAGGGCCCTACACGATATTACGCAGGTGCACCAGTTTCTTTGGCTCTTCACTGTAACCCTTAACTCACATTAGATGTAAACTTTTTGAGAAAATCATCTCTTGCTCTTGGAAGTTTCAGGCGCGGATGCAGTTGTCTTGCGGCGAGGGGGAGGGCTGGGGTCACAGTTGGATATTGCCTCCACCCCCGTCCACCAACCCACAACTGTTACCTACAGTCTCCCACCTCCTGAGGTCTACGACTTCAATAAGAATAAAATATAGAAAATGTTTTAGTATAATAATACTAATTTGTTTCCATCATAACTTAGTATATCGACTTAGCAAAATATTCAAGAAATTAGAATTGAGAGAATTACAGGATTTGAAACGCATTCTTCCGACGATCTGACAACTATAAACGTCATTGAATTAAGTTAACAGCTATTACAGTAACAAACTCTCATAGCTCTGACACCACAAGCGTACACACACTATTATCAGTGTTTTACTTTGCATTACGACTGCGAACATAGATCTGAAGAGTGTGCCATTACAAGCATGCAAATGCGAGGGATCTGTTTCTTTTCTTTTTTTTCAGTCTTTTTCTCCTGTGTTCTGGAAGTTAGCCTTCCTTTTAATTCTTTATTAGTGGACGACCTTACCATTTCGGTCTTTCCTAACTCCTCTCCTACTGTGGAGTTACGACCCATGTTAGATCGATTACTGATAGTATTCTGATGAGCGCCTTTACCTGGCTAGAACGCTGGCGGGCGGATTGTAAGCCAATCCACTCAGACAAACCTTCGCATAACCAACGGAAAAGTATCATGTCTTAAATGTAGGTTGTAATTTATTTTGCCGGTCGGGGTGGCCGAGCGGTTCTAGGCGCTACAGTCTGGAACCGCGTGACCGCTGTGGTAGCAGGTTCGAATCCTGCCCTGGGCATGGATGTGTGTGATGTCCTTAGGTTAGTTAGCTTTAATTAGTTCTAAGTTCTATGGGACTGATGACCTCAGATGTTAAGTCCCATAGTGCTCAGAGCCATTTGAACCATTTTTGTAATCTATTTGATACCTTGCCATTTTACAGACTTCTAGATTTCACTTTCTGACAGCTAGCTCTGAAATTTGGAAATTGATATATTATACGTAAAAGGTAGCATATTATTCATGGGTTCAGTCGCTAATGTAAACTGTATGCATATTCAGACCAGTATTTAGGTAATGCTACACCCTTGAGCCCAAAAACTTTTCTCACCCCTACAATAACGAACTTCGGCAAATCTGAAAAACATTTAGCAGCAAAATTGTAAACAGGTTATTTTAAACAGTTATATATTGTTGAAAGAAGAAATTTTCGCAAAAGCAAAATATTGAGATCAGAGTAGAAAGATAGGTTGCAGCGTGTCTAGAATTCAGGATGGAGACGCCAAACATGTACTACTACTAACTACATGCACATACACATAAAGGATAAGTCAGTAGAAACAAAAACTCGATTAGTGTACCAACAAAGAATGCTCAGAACAAGGCAAGAAGAAAGCCACTGAATTACTGAAGAATGCATTTATCACGTCCTCGAATTCCAGTTTCACAATCAAATCATTTTCTGTTGCACTGAAACCTTTCAAAATACTGCTCCACATTGTAGCGATATCTTTAGAGCTAAGCTTTTTCAGTATTCTAGTTGGGATTTAATCACAGCTTTCCCGCTTTTCCCTTCAGAAATGTAGCTTACGAACTTTATTGACTACATTCCAATTAGCATTTATATTTTTGCAGGCGTTTTCTCGAGCTGACCATCTGACGTGTCTGTGCCTAGCCAAACAAAAATATCGCAGAGGCAGTGTTGCTAGTTGCATAATGCGCACTTCCCCAACTGTCTATCTACCATTTCCCTCTCACTAATAAGAATTTCCGCAACCATCGCTGCTTTTTCTTTCTTTCGTTCCTTGTCTTCCTTTTTGCTCAAAAATTTGATGCCCCTGAGAATTTACCACCCTGGGCCTGGCCCCATGTGGCCAATGTGTAAATATGGGGCTTCATATATTGCACACATCTTCTCCTCCACTCTCTCACCGTCTGTCTTCTACTCACACGTCTATCTGTCCATATCCTCACCCCCTTTCTCTGTACGTATCATCCTTTCCCCTTTCACTACCTATCTCCTCCTCCCCTCTGGTTTGGCTCAGCTGGGCATACCCACATGTATACCTCCTGAAATGCAGTCCAACACTACCCACATAACATGCCTCTCATGCAGGACAGCCTAGATTCAGGGATCACCAGCCCTTTTCATTCCCACCCCTATGGGAGCTACGTGGTTCTTACTCTTTCCCTTCAGAACTTCGTCCCAGATAAAATGTAGTACATCTAAGAAATTTCGTTGAAATTGATCGAATGTGTTAGAAGGAGATGTAGAAAACACGCACACACGCCAAAAGACGTTTTTATAACGATGGCATCGATGGCCAGGGGAAGTTTGGCTGCCGAGTTGCAAGTCTTTTCTGATGCCACCACATGGGGCAACTTGCTTGTCGATGATGATAAAATTATGATGAGGACAACACAGCACTCAGTCCCTGAGTGGAGAAAATGTCTGACCTTGCCGGGAATCGAACCTGTGCTTGCAACAAGGTAGTCAGATGCTCTGACCACTCAGGTAAGAAGACGGACTACATTTTTATACATACAGCTGCAGTTGAAATTTTATTTAGATCTGTGTGTCCTACTGCCTTTGACAGTTATTTTGCTGATCAAATTATACACGATGAGCAAAATTAAGCACGCCAGGAAAATATATCTTTCACCATAATATAGGCAACCCACATATACAACTGGCCATTAAAATTGCTACACCATGAAGATGACGTGCTACAGACGCGAAATTTAACAGACAGGAAGAAGGTGCTGTGATATGCAAATGATTAGCTTTTCAGAACATTCACACAAGGTTGGCACCGGTGGCGACACCTACAACGTGCTGATATGAGGAACGTTTCCAACCGATTTCTCATACACAAACAGCATTTGACCGGCGTTGCCTGGTGAAACGTTGTTCTGATGCCTCGTGTAAGGAGGAGAAATGCGTACCATTACGTTTCCGACTTTGATAAAGATCGGATTGTAGACTATTGCGATTGCGGTTTATAGTATCGCGACATTGCTGCTCGCGTTGGTCGAGATCCAATGACTGTTGCCGAATATGGCATCGGTGGGTTCAGGAGGGTAATACGGAACGCCGTGCTGGATCCCAACGGCCTCTTATCAGTAGCAGTCGAGATGACAGGCATCTTATCCGCATGGCTGTAACGGATCATGCAGGCACGTCTCGATCCCTGAGTCAACAGATGGGGACGTTTTCAAGACAACAACCATCTGCACGGACAGTTCGACGACGTTTGCAACAGCATGGACTATCAGCTCGGAGACCATGGCTGCGGTTACCCTTGACGCTGCATCACAGACAGGACCGCCTGCGACGCTGTACTCAGCGACGAACCTGGGTGCATGAATGGCAAAACGTCATTTTTTCGGATGAATCCAGGTTCTGTTTACAGCATCATGATGGTCGCATCCGTGTTTGGGACATCGCGGTGAACGCACATTGGAAGCGTGTATTCGTCATCGCCATACTGGCGTATCGCCCGGCGTGATGTTATGGGGTGCCATTGGTTACACGTGTCGGTCACCTCTTGTTCGCACTGACGGCACTTTGAACAGTGGACGTTAAATTTCAGATGTGTTATGACCCGTGGCTCTACCCTTCATTCGATCCCTGCGAAACCCTACATTTCAGCAGGATAATGCACTATCGCATGTTGCAGGTCCTGTACGGCCCATTCTGGATACAGAAAATGTTCGACTGCTGCCCTGGCCGGCACATTCTCCAGATCTCTCACCAATTGAAAACGTCTGGTCAATGGTGGTCGAGCAACTGGCTCGTCACAATACGCCAGTCACTACTCTTGATGAACTGTGGTATCGTGTTGAAGCTGTATGGGCAGCTGTACCTGTACATGCCATCCAAGCTCTGTTTGACTCAATGCCCAGGCGTATCAAGGCCGTTATTACGTCCAGAGGTGGTTGTTCTGGGTACTAATTTCTGAGGCTCTATGCACCCAAATTGCGTAAAAATGTAATCACATGTCAGATCTAGTATAATATATTTGACCACTGAATACCCTTTTAACATCTGCATTTCTTCTTGATGTAGCAATTTTAATGGCGAGTAGTGTACATCATCTGCCCTCGAAGCAGATGATGTAAGCTCGATTGCCTATTAAGGTTCATGAATTAATTTCTGCCCCAGTTTTATTTGTTCCAACTGCTTGAGTTACTGCGCTTGTCTCGTTGTTTACATAAAACAGGATATTCCCCGATGTACGAAAGTACCAACTCGTTCGTAAGTAGACCGCCGCAGCGATTAGCAGACCGTTGAAATTGTGCACTCTTTGTATGCCACGGAATTCGCGTCCCGTCCCTGTGGCCGCTAAATCCCAGCGCTGGGCTGCGGGAGCTGGCGGCCGAGCGCAGCGCGTGACTTTTGCACTTTGGAGGCCCGCGGTGCGGCGCGGCGCGGCGCAGGCAGCCATCCATCTGCAGAGTGGCCGGAAGCGGGAGCGGGCGCCTCTGCCGCGACTGAAAGGAGAGCCGCCGGCAGACGTCACCCGATCGAGCGCCCGCAGCCAGCAGCGGGCTTTATGTGGCTGTCGGCGCAAGAACGGCAGCGGCAGCCGGCGGAGGCGGCAATTAGCGACACATTAGGCCGCTCCGGCGGGCTGCGCCGCCACAAAGAGAGCGAACGCCGCTGTTTGTCCCTCCATCACTCGAGCCGCGTGCCCGCCGCCTTTGTCCGCCCGCCCACACTCCGTTTTGTTGCAGCGGCGCGCCACGCACGCCGGCTTCCCGCGCTCTCCTGCGACTCACTGTTGGTCTCTGCTCCACGTCAATACCGTCCCGTCACTTCTACAATCGTGGGCAAAGTGATGTAAGTGGGTTGCCTACCATAACGTGTGTGAAGCACCCTGAATAACAAAAGAAACTGCTACACTTGCCTAACGTGTAGGACCCCCCCCCCCCCCCTCCCGAACACGCATAAGTGCCGCAACACGACGTGGCATGCTCTCGAAAAAATGTCTGAAATAATGCTGGACAGAAATGACACCATGAACGTGTAAGAGTACGAGGAGGTAGAGATCTCTTGGTATCAGCAAATCTCCATCTAAATCTACATTTATACTCCGCAAGCCACCCAACGGTGTGTGGCGGAGGGCACTTTACGTGCCACTGTCATTACCTCCCTTTCCTGTTCCAGTCGCGTATGGTTCGCGGGAAGAATGACTGCCGGAAAACCTCCGTGCACGCTCGAATCTCTCTAATTTTACATTCGCGATCTCCTCGGGAGGTATAACTAGGGGGAAGCAATATATTCCATACCTCATCCAGAAACGCACCCTCTCGAAACCTGGACAGCAAGCTACACCGCGATGCAGAGCAAAGTCTGCCACTTGTGTTTGCTAAACTACTCCGTAACGCTATCACGCTTACCAGATAACCCTGTGACGAAACGCACCGCTATTCTTTGGATCTTCTCTATCTCCTTCGTCAACCCGATCTGGCACGGATCCCACACTGATGAGCAATACTCAAGTATAGGTCGAACGAGTGTTTTGTAAGCCACCTCCTTTGTTGATGCACTATATTTTGTAAGGACTCTCCCAATGAATCTCAACCTGGCACCCGGCCTACTAACAATTAATTATATATGATCATTCCACTTCAAATCATTCCGCACGCATACTGCCAGATATTTTACAGAAGTAACTGCCAGTGTTTGTTCCGCTATCATATAATCATACAATAAAGGAACCTTGTTTCTACGTATTCGCAATATATTACATTTGCCTATCTTAAGGGTCAGTTGCCACTTCCTGCACCAAGTGCTTATCCGCTGCAGATCTTCCTGCATTTCGCTGCAATTTCTAATGCTGCAACTTCTCTGTATACTACTGCATCATCCGCGAAAAGCCGCATGGAACTTCCGACACTATCTACTAGGTCATTTATGCATTGTGAAAAGCAATGGTCCCATAACACTCCCCTGTTTCACGCCAGAGGTTACTTTAACGTCTGTAGACGTCTCTCCATTGAGAATAACATGTTGTGTTCTGTTTGCTAAAAACTTTTCAATCCAGCCACACAGCTGGTCTGATATTCCGTAGGATCTTACTTTGTTTATCAGGCGACAGTGCGGAACTGTATCGAACGCCTTCCGGAAGTCAAGGAAAATGGCATCTACCTGGGAGCCTGTATCTAATATTTTTTGGGTCTCATGAACAAATAAAGCGAGTTGGGTCTCACACGGTCGCTGTTTCCGGAATGGATGATGATTCCTACAGAGTAGATTCTGGGTTTCCAGAAATCACATGATACGCGAGCATGTTGCAAGGCATCCCAGATATGCTCAATAATGTTCATGTCTGGGGAGTTTGCTGGCCAGCGGAAGTGTTTCATCCCAGAAGAGTGTTCCTGGAGCAGCTATGTAGCAATTCTGACACTTGTGGGGTGTCGCATTGTCCTGCTGGAATTGTCCAAGTCCATCGGAATGCACAATGGACACGAATGGATGCAGGTGATCAGGCAGGATGGTTACGTACGTGTCACCTGTCAGAGTTGTATCTAGATGTATCAGGAGTCCCATATCACTCCAACTGCGCACGCTCCACACCGTTCAGAGCCTCCACCAGCTTCAAATGTCTCCTGCCGACGTGCAGGGTCCGTGGATTCATGAGGTTGTCTCCAAACCCGCGCGCGTCCATCCGCTCGATACAATTTGAAACGAGACTCGTCCGACCAGACACGACGTTTCCATTCATCAACAGTCCAATGTCGGTGTTGACGAGCCCAGGCGAGGCGTAGAGCTTTGTGTCGTGTAGCCATAAAGGGTATACGAGTGAGCCTTCGGCACCGAAAGCCCATATCGATGACGTTTCGTTGAATTGTTCGCCGACACTTATTGATGGCCCAGCATTGAAATCTACAACAATTTGCTGTAGGGTTGAACGTTTCTCTTCAGCCGTAGTTGGTCTCGTTCTTGCAGGATATTTTTCCAGCCGCAGCGATCTCGGAGATTTGTTGCTTTGCGGGTTCGTGATATTCACGGTACGCTCGTGAAACGGTCGTACGGGAAATCCCCACATCATCACTTCCTCGGAGATGCTGTGTCCCATCGCTCACGCGCCGTCTATAGCTCTACGTTCATACCCACTTAAATCTTGGTAACCTGCCATTGTACCGGTAGTATGCGGCCTAACAACTGCGCCAGACACTTCTTCTCTTTTTATAGCCGTTGCCGACCGCAGGGCCGTATTCTGCCTGTTTACATATCTGTGTATTTGAATACGCATGCCTGTACCAGTTTCTTTGGCGTTTCATTGTATGAGGGCGTGAGGACCTTTTAAAAACCACTGATAAACTCATAAATGTTTTACTGGCAACATTTGACGCTACCTTGTCATAATAGCTTGGCACCAGCTTTCCAATGCCATGTAAGGGGCAGTCAAATGAAAACCAAACACCCATCAGAACGGGATTATGCAAAGGTTCCATTCAAAAGTAATCCCACAGGCTTTAAGATATTTATCTCACAGGGAGACTAGGCGATCAATTCGTGTTTCGTAGAACTGAATCAGCTCAAAAAGTATCGATATCAAAATAGAAATTTCGAGGGCGGATATTTTTTTCTATTATATTTATTCATATTTTCGGTACGAAATTGATGTTGTTCTTTTGAAACTGTAGTAGCACATAATTTTACTCTCATTGTGTGGAGGAGTCTTACTACTTTTTGAGTTGCTGATATTGCTGATTGTCTTAATATTTGTAAAGGAAAATGATGTATTTGAAGAACAGGGGTCAGAGAAACCGTTGTCAGGCAACAGTATCTGTGTCTGCGATGGCAGCACTGTAGAGTCGTTGAATCTTTGACCGTCAGTAGCGGATAGCTGTGGTATGCAGCAGGTCTGGGTTAGTTGTGTGCACAGTGTAATGCGTGGACGCACTTTTGAAACTGAGTGAGTTGCAGACTTATTACGAGAAGGTATGATGACTCAGAAGAAACGCTGGATAGAATACGGACATAAAAAAGATTTTGAAATGAAGAACAAGGTATTATTTGATGAGATAAAAAGTTTATTTTTATTTTTGTAGACTGGAGTTGTTGGTCCACTTCACCCGCGTCACAATCAAGATTTCGATAATTATTCTATTGATTCTATAATTGTTTTCTTTGATAAGTTCTAACCTGATTGAAATTTCAGCACCTAAAAGTTGAGTCATGTGTTTCATTGGCATTCTGTGTCAAGATTATTAACCCAGTTTCCCTGAATCAACTGTAATTAGTTTTTAGAAGTATTTTTTTAGCTGTGGCGGAGTCTTGTTGTGTTGCTCTTTCTGCCAGTGCTTCATTTTGCAGCTGGGATTCATAATACGTGATTGCTTCGTTTCCTTTGCGCAATGTAGGTTCCGTCAGTTTCTTTATTTCACTAGGGCCGTACGTCAGTGCAGAAATTTTCGTGGGTTTCAAGTTACATAACTACACAGGTCGACATTACAATTTTTATACAGTTACTTTTTTTTTTCAAACATTTCGCACGGACCAAACCTACTGAACGTGAAATTATTGGTTTGCTAATTTATTTGCTTATGAATGAGATCGGTTTTCAACCACACGATTCTTTTCCGTTTCATGTAAGTGATGTGGTTTTGAGCTCAGTAAGATGTTTAGACTGTCAATTCACATTCCCATGTTTGAATTTACGATAACACTCACACAAGTAAAGGCTACTCACTTACAAGTTTGCTTTATAAGCATTTGACCGTGCTGGTCCAATCCAGGAATGTAAAGCTTCTCACTTCGTAAGCGATGTACGCAAACATCTTGTGTTCTTTTTTGGTGGCGTTTTAGCTTCGTCCTTGCTGCCCACATAGCATCTTTAATAACGATTCGCAGTAAGCACTAGCACTGAAACGAAGTCGCATCTGAGTGCCAAGTATCGGTTGACCATTCCTAAGATAATCTATAGCCATAATGTGGATACCGAATCAGTTGTCTATGTTGTCCAACATTTCAACGAATTCTGACCGTGTGCGCAAAATTTAAATACTTTAAAAATATTTGTATGTACATAAAAACAATCTTAAAAATTGGAAAAACACGCCCAATGAGCCTGAAAATATGGGAGTCGGGATATTATGAAAAAAAATGTTCACGGCAGATCCCGGGAAAAACGGTAGAGCTGGTCACCCTACAGGAAAAGTAACGCTCGCCACCTGCCGACACACATCCATTCTGGATTTGCAGAATAGTCTCGGAGTTTCCAGAGTCGCCATGGTTCCATAAACAACTCTAGGGTTTGCAAGGCGCCGTGACGAACACCACCGTGAACGGTTTAACTTGACCGTGTCTGGCGTTTGGTGGCTCCCGAGAGCCCTCCGTTCTAAGTTTGCAAAACAGTCTCGGAGTTCCCACAGCCGTTATGGTTCCACAGCGACACCAGGGCTAGACGGACATTTGAGTTGTTGTTGTTTTTGTTGTCTTCAGTCCTGAGACTGGTTTGATGCAGCTCTCCATGCTACACTATCCTGTGCAAGCTTCTTCATCTCCCAGTACCTACTGCAACATACATCCTTCTGAATCTGCTTAGCGTATTGGTTCAAATGGCTCTGAGCACTATGGGACTTAACTTCTGAGGTCATCAGTCCCCTAGAACTTAGAACTACTTATACCTAACCAACCTAAGGACATGTCACACATCCATGCCCGAGGCAGGAGTCGAACCTGCGACCGTAGCGGTCACGCGGTTCCAGCGTGTAGCGCTTAGAACCACTCGGCCACCCCGGACGGCGCTTAGCGTATTCATCTCTTAGCGTATTCATCTCTTAGTCTCCATCTACGATTCCCCCCCCCCCCCCCCCCCCAGTGCCCTCCAATACAAAATTGGTGATCCCTTGATGCCTCAGAACATGTGCTACCAACCGATCCCTTCTTCTAATCAAGTTGTGCCACAAACTTCTCTTCTCCCCAATCCCATTCAGTACCTCCTCATTAGTTATGTGATCTACCCATCTAATCTTCAGCATTCTTCTGTAGCACCACATTTCGAAAGCCTCTATTCTCTTCTTGTCTAAACTATTTATCGTCCATGTTTCACTTCCATACATGGCTACACTCCATACAAATACTTTCAGAAACGACTTCCTGACACTTCAATCTATACTCGATGTTAACAAATTTCTCTTCTTCAGAAACGCTTTCCTTGCCATTGCCAGTCTACATTTTATATCCTCTCTGCTTCGACCACCATCAGTTATTTTGCTCCCCAAATAGCAGAACTCCTTTACTACTTTAAGTGTCTCATTTCCCAATCTAATTCCCTCAGCATCACCCGACTTAATTCGACTACATTCCATTATCCTCGTTTGGTTTTGTTGATGTTCAATTTTATCCTCCTTTCAAGACACTATCCATTCCATTCAACTGCTCTTCCAAGTCCTTTGCTGTCTCTGACAGTATTACAATGTCATCGGCGAACCTCTAAGTTTTTATTTCTTCTCCATGGATTTAAATACTTACTCCGAATTTTTCTTTCGTTTCCTTCACTGCTTGCTCAATATACAGATTGAATAACATCGGGGAGAGAACGGGTTGAATTCTCTGTGTCGAGCGATCCCCAAGCGAGGGCCCCGTCATCTCTCCATCGCCGTGAGCCTTCATCCGGCAAACTGTTTTCCTCTCGGCCGAAGCAGCAGGTTTCACAGCTTCTACCTTTGACTAAAGTATCACCAATACAGAGCTACCACATCTCCAAACTATAGTCTCACTGAGCGAGCCGTCGCGGTAGATATGTGTATGTAATTACATTTCCAAAGTCACTGAATTCATCCTTCCCACAGTTATGCTTCTTCTTCCGGAAAGAGCACCAGCGGCCTCTCTGTTGTGAGTTAAACGCTCGTGAGACAAGTTGTGTATGTACGCAGAGTGCGCACCAGGCGTTAAGTAACGCCGACACTCGGCACGTGTTCCGCGGCAGCTGCTGCAGCTGAGCAATCAGCGGAGAGAGGCTGTGTAAACAGCAGACTCGCGGCCGTGTGAACAGCAGCCGGCACAGCGCTACTTTGCTGGCACGTATCCCACCTCGGCCTGCCTCCCTGCCCTACCAAGTTCGCCGAGGCGCCAGCAGCCGCTGTAGTGTGGCGCCTGGCGCAGCCACCGCGTGTCGTGCGGTTCGTAGCGCGCTGCTCCCCTAATTGGGACTGCAGTTGCCCGGGAAGCGCGCTCATTCTGCAGCCGCGCGAATGCTTCCCCTACTGCCGCCTTCACACAGCTACTTGTGCTGTGTATGGCATTCGAATTTGGCAGCTTCTGCACGGGTGTACCGACTTGTAAAAAGTGTCTGACAACGTAAATTGCTGCAAGATGTTCGAAATTCTGAGAAAAATAAGTGTAAGCTAGAGGGAAAGGTGGATAATATTGCAAGATCCCCTCGCTTTTGAACTGATACTGTTATTACTCAGCTTAGTCGCGAGTTCGTAGAGGGTGGTATATGTGACGTACAGTATAACTGGTCAGCATTTCCACCCGAAATTTGCGAGTGTAAATCGGACATTCCTTGATCCGCCTTGGTGGGTCGTGTCGTCGGATTTCCTCCCACCTGTGCGCGGTGCAGCTCTCGTAAATGTCGTCCCGTGCAGATTCTTCATTGGCGCATTGGATGTCTCTGTATGTGAAAGCTAATTATCTGAAACTGCTGACGACCAATTTTGGGGTATTTATTAACTCGAAATTAACATTCAGAATGCCGTAATATCACTTTTGTTCCTATTAGATCAGTAATGAAACACCCATGTCACAAACTATTCGTAACCGGGAGCATGGCTACCATCGAACAACACAGGAAGAGCTCTTAACGCCGACTGCCGACTTTGGCGTGCAGTCCGTATATCTTACTAGTTTCGTCACAGCTCGTGGGTTTCCGAACAAGTTCGTACTTACTAAGATATTCATTTGTTAATGAACGGGTGTGAATTTTAACGAGGCAAAATTATGATAAATAGTTTTAAACATGCAGAGGCTCCTCCTAGTATTCACGTTGTCATAAATGGCTTTAATTATTAAATATAAATAAACAAAATCGGTGACTTTGGGGTCAAGATGGCGGTACTTCCCGTCATGTATATTTCCCAGGCTGACGCTTGTTGCTACGGTCCACCGCCGAGCCCCACCCCACTACTCGCGACATATGGTCGCTTCGTCAGCTAGCCAGCCAGCGTGGGAAATGCTCTCCGATTCATGGCCGGCTACGGACTACAGCACTTCCTAACTATCGTGAATACATCAATGAGAGACTATAATTTATTAAAACTGGTAAAAATGTCTTCCTCACGTAAGAGGCACCTTACAATATGCAATACTTACAAGAGCCAGGAAGGAATAGTAAGAATGAAAGACAAAGAACGATGTGCTCGGATTTGAAAGGGTCTAAGACAAGGATGCAGTCTGTACATCGAGGAGTGAATCATGATGGAAAATACAAGAGTGGAATTAGAATTCAAGGTGAAAGCATATCTGTGATAGGATTGTCTGATAGCGTTGCTACAATCACTGTTTGGAATCCCTGTGCGTGGAAAGTTATACTATTCCAGAAAATTAATTGTCACTAAGGCTACACCTTCAACATCTAAGCTGTCGCTAATTTTTAATGGCCCGAGCTGTAGAAACCAAACTGACGATTTACACGAAGAATAATTAATTTAAGGGAATGGTGTCTGGCACAAATACGTCATTTAATCAAGTTGATTTTTTAATTACAAGCAACAATCATGTGCAACGAGTTATGAAAAATATACAATGATTTGCAAACACAAATTTCAGAAACCTAATTATCAGCAAAGCAAAACGAGGATAATGGTAGTCGAATTAAATCGGGTGGTGCTGCGGGAATTAGATTAGGAAATGAGACGCTTAAAATAGTAAATGAGTTTTTCTATTTGGGGAGCAAAAAAACTCATGATGGTCGAAGTAGAGACGATATAAAATGTAGACTGGCAATGGCAAGGAGAGTGTTTCTGATGAAGAGAAATTTGTTAACATCGAATATAGATTTAAATATCAGGAAGTCGTTTCTGAAAGTATTTGTACGGAGTGTAGCCATGTATGGAAGTGAAACATGGACGATAAATAGTTTAGACAAACTATAGAAGCTTTCGAAATGTCGTGCTACAGAAGAATGCTGAATATTAGATTGGTAGATCACATAAGTAACGAGGAGGTATTGAATAGAATTGGAGAGAAGAGAAATTTGTGGCACAACTTGACGAGAAGAAGGGATCGGTTGATAGGACATATTCTGAGGCATCGAGGGATCACCAATTTAGTATTGGAGGGCAGCGTGGAGGGTAAAAATCGTAGAGGGAGACCAAGAGATGAATACACTAAACAGATTCAGAAGGATGTAGGTTGCAGTAGCTACTGGGAGATGAAGAAGCTTGCACAGGATAGTGTAGCATGGAGAGCTGCATCAAAGCAGTCTTTGGACTGAAGACCACAACAACAACAACAATTATCAGCTATAAATAATTAGCACTTTTATTCGACTGTCCAAGAAAGTAGGCCCTGTTGATGGGTAATACGTATCAAAAAGTGAATGGTAAAGCTTACGAACTCTCCACGAAAATGAGTGACAGGTTCTCATACGGAAATGCAAGTGCGCTCTAAGAATGCCCTAACACACTGGTGCTCATATTTATGTCGACAGTAATGATACACGCGCGCCATGCAAATGCCGCCGTTATGTGAACGGCTCTTGAGTGAAGACGAGGGGGGATTGCTAATGCCGCAACTCTCCTTCCGGCTCGTCTGCTAAGCCGCACTGATCTCTGTGTCTCCAGTACGCAGCTGAAATGCACAGTACGTGAACAGCTCCACGTATGTAATAATTCAAGATCCGTGCTGGTTATGTCTGCACAGGGAAATCTCTGTGCGAAAACTGCCGCGTCTTCTGAATATTACCGCAACGTCTGACGAAATCTTAATCTCCACACTCCTCCACGTCTTCCGAAGATGTCTCTCTACGTGCGAACACTCCCGCGGCTTTTGAAGAAGTCTCAACTTTTTGGCGAATTCTGACTTTCAGCTATATTTTTCCGCCAAACTGTACCCCCTCGCCAACAGCGAAAAATACAGAAAGCAGCGGTCCAGCAGCAAGGAGTTTTCTACATATGCAGTCCCACCAAAAATAAAGCATCACGATCTGACGCCAGTCACACCACAAAACTCCCTCCCATCACAAAACACCAGCTGTTTCAGCGGCGCCGCCATGACTTCACTAACTGTAGTACCAATGGTAAGTTTTCATGACCAGCGACTTGTCTTGCATCGGAGGACCCCTACCGTTTCAAAAACATCGCACCAGGCTAGGCAATATTTCGGCAGGCCGTGTTTTTTTCCAAAAAGTGTCAGATAGCTATCTACAAACGCCCTCTGACAAACGTAAAGAAATTGCGCTCTGCTGCTCCTCCCCGCCCCAGTTTCACCACTGCGCCAGGTGAAGCAGGAGATAAACAATAGCCGCTACCCCGTGTCTGGACTCTTTGTTTTCACAAAGTCAACACTTGTGCTACCAGCTCGCCTTTTCGCCAAACATCCGTTTTTTCACCACATTCCGCGTCCAGCTCACCTCACTTCCAACACACTGTGCCTTTTCATGACCACGAAAATCATCCACAAACAAGTAAGTCCAGCACCACATTAAATGAAAAAGGAAATCAGGTTTTTACACCTGAGAATTTCAAGTCACTGTGTTTCTGTGCATCTGAATAAAGACATTCCCTCTGGGATTCGGTCTGGTATCATCCTCTAATTGCAGAAAAAGTCCTAGAATCTGTCATGCAAATTTGCCCGTCATATTTCAAGTGACAGTGAACAAAAGTAACAGGGCCTGATGCACCACAGCCTAATCAATACAAAATCTGGATCGAGTGTAAACAGAAGAAAGGTTTAAATAATAATAGTAGAAATGATGTTATCAATAAACTTAACATCAAAATTCATGACCCGAAGTCGACAAAGTGAAGGTATTCCGCTACGTTGGAAGCAAAGTAGTAAATGCGATTTTGTCATATGATGACATGGTTGGAGACGGTGGCTGTTATTTGAAGACAAATGTTGATGGTGTTGAGACAACAACGAGCCACAAATTTATTTTAAGTTCCTTTATTCAAAAGGTACCGTTATCGGTTTCGAATCATTACGATTCATCGTCAGACAACTTTCATGCTTTCATTACAACATGTGCTGCGTTTTTTACTGATTATTTATCCTAAAATATAAATAATACATAATTATAAGCACATCACAAAGATGGTTGAGTCACAGAGTTGTATTGGGATGTGACTCACGTGAAATGTCGGTTTGGAGTACTTTTTTCATAGTTTTCGTCCAGTAGACAATGTTTCTAGTTTTCGCCGCACTATGCAAGTTTATGCGTGCAATGATGTGAGAGCAGCGTCGTTTGCGTTTGATTGTGAGTGCTAACAGACAAGCAACACTGCCTCAAATAACCGCAAAAATCAGTGTGGGCTGTACGACGAACGCATCTGTTAGGACAGTCCGGTGAAGTTTGGCGTTAATGGGCTATGGCGGCAGACGAGCGACGCGAACACCTTTGTTAACAACACGACATCGCCTGCAGCGTCTTTCATCTACATCTACATGGATACTCTGCAAACCACATTTAAGTGCCTGGCAGAAGGTTCATCGAACCACCTTCACAATTCTCTATTATTCCAATCTCGTATAGCGTGCGGAAAGAATGAACACCAATATCTTTCGTAGGTCCGTGTCAACAAAATATTTTCGCATTCGTTTGTTAGGCGCCATATCTTGTAAATCAAATTAGGGGTAAATAGCATAATAACTCGTATTGACAAGAAACATGAACACTCAGTACCTACAGTGCACATCGCTCGCCACGCGGTCACGAACGAAAGATTCTGTGTGCTTTCCCATCTCTCCTGCTTCCTACCCGCTCTTCATGACCTTCTAGTTTTCCTTTACTCTTTTGAAAAACACCTCAGTAATAACACGTGTAAATAGACTCCTTCCGAACTAAAAGGTACCCTAAATGTACGCAAGACAGCGAATTTAAACTCCCATGCCCCCTCAGCCGCCCTTCCGCAGTTTTTCCGCTTTTGGTGCCTCCCGGATACACAGCTGCTCTCCCCCTCAAAGAGTTACCACAGTTCCGCTGACTGTCGAAATGTGATCCGTGTTAAGTTCCGCTTTGGCGATCCCTTGAGAACACTGGGTCCTCTGCCCAGATGGAATCTGAGAATGCTGACCCATGTGGCAATTAAAAGTTAGTCCCCTGCTAGAGATGAAGTTACGACGCATCAAACCAAAACACCATCTGCATGCCGATCTGAGATTAAAATGGACGTTCATAACTGACGGAATAACCCTCCGTTTAATGCGGTGTCCATCTGGAGGTCCTCAGAGATATAAATACGAGCCAAAAGTGAGATTATCTGGAATTTTCGTCGTCGTACTTCCGTAAGAGGGGCGACGGTAGCGGAGTGGACTGTAGGGAATAGTTGCCGATACAGTGAGCATAAAAGCCATTACCATAGGGCGGGCAGTGAGTCGGATTTGATAGCGCCGTAAAAGACTGAGCAAAAGCTATAAAGTCGCCTGGACGGAGGGCTCTGTGTACCAGGGGAACGTCGTCCGCCCTGTGTCGTATCAATATTCATGAGAGTGTTTGTAAATCGCGCTGCTCACCGAGGCAGACAGAAGACCGTGAGTCCCTAAGTGTCATCAAAATAGGTGCATCTTTAGCATTTCACACGTAAAACAGAAGTAATGAGTCTAAAGTGATACTCGTGCAACGGGTACTGCGTAAGGAGAACAAAGAACCATCTTGTAACGAAATTCTTCCATTGCGTTTCTCAGTTTCGGGTCACTTAGATACGGGGTGGCTTCAATAAGAAAACTGGCCCCGAAAATATAGAGCACAACAGAATTAAAGGTTTTCTTTTCCAGAACCCCGTAATTGTCTCCCATTACGATTAATTAAAATCAAACAACAGAAAATTCGGGATGGAATGTAACAGTTATGAGAAGCTAAGTTGCCACTCACCATATAGCGGAGATGCTGAGTCGCAGATAGGCACAACAAAAAGACTTTCACAATTAAAGCTTTCGGCCATTAGCCTTCGTCAACAATAGTCACATACCCGCACACACACACACACACACACACACACACAAACGCGCGCGCGCGCAAACGCGTTTGCGTTTCCGTGAGTGTGTGTGCGCGCGCGTACGTGTGTGTACACACCTCTGAGCCAAATTTCAAGCTTATGCATCGCAACTGAAGATAATGACCGGGTTTCGAGAAAGTGAAATAGGGAGGTACGTGGCCGGTGAAATAGACATCGTTTTACGTCACAAGCAGAACATAGGGGTCGCCATATTGTATGGTGTTAAACATCGTTAAACATCGTATTTGGTGGGGTTTCTTTCTCATAGAGTACGTGGTATGA
Organism: Schistocerca americana; assembly: GCF_021461395.2. Lineage (NCBI taxonomy): Eukaryota > Metazoa > Arthropoda > Insecta > Orthoptera > Acrididae > Schistocerca > Schistocerca americana. The sequence goes on from NC_060125.1 coordinate 65,614,100, forward strand.
ATATAAGCTGTTTCAAAACTTGAGAATCTCTCGAAACTGCGTCGTTTTAGCTGAGGTTTGTTATAATAAAATGACAGGAAACTACACATCGGCGGGTAAAGACGTTCTGTGGCTGATGTTTTTAGTGTTATAACTTGTGTGCTACGAATGTATACCGTTCCAAAGCTATAGCACAATGATGGTGTATCCGAGTCGCATCTTTGTGGTACAATTTTAAATCAAATGTCAAATAATGACAGTTGTAGATACGGTCTTTAGACAGTGTGTATCACTTACGGACGGCTGACATCTATGTCGAAATTGTAGCGTCGTTGATGGTGTGGTGAGCTCTGAGCCATGCAGATAAATTAGCGAGTTCCCTCTACCTTCTTCCAATTCCAATTTTTTCACCTTTTTCTTTTCTAAAACATTCAGAGACTTTCTTATTCATTACATAGAAATATTATCTCAAAAGTCGATGTTATTTATTATAAATAATGTATTTGCTGCAAGTCTTGTTGCAAAGACCGACGTCTGGAACGTTTCCCCAGTGGACAGAAATCTTAACGTGTCATCCAGACTGTGTCAGAAAGTAAACGCAAGCTACACTCCGGAAGCTTTTTGCTACTAGGAAGCTTTCTGTAAAATATATATTTCTGTCTCTGGATTTATGGCTGGCTCATCTTTGTATTTTTTGAGTATGATGAACAGCTTCGAAATAATCTCCTCTTCCGTTCGAAGAAAATTACGAAGCGCTGCTTCCCTGCTTTGTGGGCTGGTGTTTCTCCCAGGCTCTTAGCTGGGCTGGTCTATTTGGTACCAACTGGACAGCGCTGAAAAAAAAAGTGTTTCCTCTAGACAGCGTGGCCACGGAGAAAATGTGAACCAAACCGCTTTTGTTTTCTTCTAACGGTTCTACACTTCCGCAACACATCGGACGATCTAGTATCTCGAAAAGTTTGATTTAACCGGAAAGGTTTGCATTTTTTTTTCAGCTAATTTAAAACGGACGTAATCAATACTTGACTGCTGTCACTGAACTCGTGACTTCCCCTTCTTTCTGGATTAGCGATTGCATTTTACATTAATCGATGGAATCTGCAGTCTCTCTTTGTACGGGCTGAACTTAACAGCTACTCTCGAAACCGGTCAAAAAAAAAAAAAAAAAAAAAAAAAAAAAAAAAAAAAAAAAAAAAAAAAACTTTGTTCTGAACGCGATCTTTGCTATAAATAAAAAATTCCGATATTACAAGGGTCCATCTTTTACGTGCATGCACACACTACCCTGGGGTACTTTCCATAATTAAACTTAGGACTGAAGTTTCCCTTTACCTTTCACAAGTGTTCGAAGTTCTCTCCACCGCAGACACAACAAATATACAGACAGTAGTCAGATTAATCTCATACATTTGTGAGTTTGCCTGAAGTTACGGCATTCACTGTTGTCTCTATTCGGAGTCGAGGTTCATGTAAAGTTGTAAGTGGAGGAGACACGGATACAGAGTCGTTCACAAAACCAGAAAAGAAAAGAGAAGAAAATATAACCTTTATTCATATTCACGTTACAATAACATGGGCATTTCACAGTGCTGTATCTGCTTTCGTCTACGCAGTACTCACCATTAGAGGCGCGCGCTGCAACCCTTTCTATTACGTTGTCGATAGTGTAACAGTGCAACGGAAACCGTTTTCATCATGTCCCTTTCGTCTGAAGACTACCACTGCTTCGTCAGAAACAGGGTAGGGTATTGGGAAATGCTCATGTGACTGAATCGGACAATATACAAAATAAAACAAAAAACATGGAATAGCACACTGTCAGATCAAGGGACCGTGGAAGACAAAGGTTCAGAGCGAGATACGTACACCTCGTGCGGCAGTTGAGGCAGCTCACTTTCACACGCAGAAGCCATTGTGGTGGGGATGGTCTGTGCTGTCGAAAAGTGAGAGTTTCGGAATATTCTCGCTAAATCTCCATGTACGTGATTCCTGTAACCGCGTCTTTTGCAAAAAGAACGTCCCTACAGGGGTTGTAACACAGCTACAAGTTTGAACGGGAATGCAGAATGCCTCTTGTTGCTGTGTTACCACGATCTAGACTCGACACATAGCGGGTAACGAAAGAGCGAGCGAGTTGCGTGCTGGCTGCACCACGAAGATCCTCGTAGGCAACTTATAGCCGGCGCCAAAGTAAACTATTGGTTTCGATACTTAAGTTAAAGCTCACGATAAGTTTTTATATGTATTTGTCGTGAGTAATGCTTTAGTGTGACGAAATGTAATTAATCGTTATCGTTAATCTTTAGCTAAGATTGCATTTTGAATCCAGTTTTCCTTCACAAAATCAGTTTCACCATGTATACCAGGATTATTCGGAAAGTAAGGAACGATCGGTCAAGGAATGGAAAATACAGTGAAAATATAATGAAGCTTTGCACAGACGCGTTGGGCACTGAGCTCACAGTGAGAACTAAAGATGGCTAGAAATTAGCGTCTCCCGCCAAGTATGGGGGCCTGGCGAAAGATTTCGCCTGAAGCTGTGCAATCCACATAACGTAAGTGTCAAGCGGTTGGTTCTACACGACAATTCTCGGCCGCACTCTGCAGGGGCAATGAAGATGCTCCTGCAGCGTTTCCGTTGGAAAGTGTTAGATCATCCACAATACAGCCCGTAATTCGCTACCCCTGAGGTTCATCTCTGCTAAAATGAACTGCTGACTATGAAGACAATATTTTGACACAGACAACGAGCTGCAGTCCAGAGTAGAAAATTGTCGAAATGCACTGGCGGCTGTCTTCTGTAACGAGGGAACTGAAAAGTTGGTACAACGCTACGACAGATGTCTACGTCTGAGCGGCGACTGTGTAGAGAAGTAGCTAGAAGGCGTAGCTAACCGTTGCAAATAAAACAGTTTTGATTTTCACTGTTGTTCCCATTTTTCGACCTATCGTTCCTTACTTTCCGAATAGCCATGGTATCTACCATCAACATTCTATGTTCCAATACTAGAGTATTAATCAGACAGTGAGTGATCGAGCAATTTCATGGTCTATGTGGGAATATCGATCGCGTGTGTGGGGCTAATGTTAAGTAGCACTAACGGAAGATAGAAGATATAAACAGTGACTCAGCTGCTCCTACCTATGAGTTTTATGCAACGTGCAATGCCTTAAAATACCACGTGCAAGATTTGCATATTCTCTCCCTCGCTATGTGCAAACTGTTAGTACTGTACAAGAAGTGAACACAACATTTTCGTAGGAAATTTAATTTTAAATGAAATAACAGCTTTACTGTTACCACTGACATTTTATTTTTCTCCACGACGAGTTTCAAAGGTTTAAATCTCCATCATCAGGTGGATTTAGATTTGTTGGTGTGATATGTGTGTATATGTTGTGTTAGACTTTTTGGAGTAACTTATGGCACTGTCTCCAGTGGTCACAGGTTCCTTTCACTGCCGTAACGCACCACATGTATACTGTCATATTTTGTAAACAAATATGGCGTCTGAAAACTATTACGTGCACGGATCATACAGGAAAAGAGAAACATTGTCTCAAATTTAATGTAGTTAAATTTTCTACTGGGATACGTTTACGCTGCAGGCTATACTTTTCGAATTATTCAAGAAAAACGCGCAAAAGTGACTATCAGACGCGAATAACTCGAAACCTGTGGCCTCCAGTGAAATGGTACCCTAGAACAGAATTTCACTACATTAAAATTCCTACATAAAGGTCCTGTTCGTTTTTCTGCAGAAGCAATACCTTCTGCATGGCGAACCACAGAATATAACAATTTCTTATGTTGTTTTTGAAGGTGATGCGATTTGCATAAAACCCGTAGGTAGGGCTAGCTGAATCACTCCTTACGTAGAAGGCCAGCGCGAAAAGACACAGGGATTTTTCACCAGTGTGAGGGTGTAATAGAATCTGAAAAACTTCCGTTATCGGACTCTCAAAACATTGCTCGCAAGTAGGAAAAACCTATTTTTAACTCTGAAGCTATGGATGTTTTTCAGCTGTCTACATTTGACCCCCATATGATGAAAGAATTAAAGTAAGAACAACGCTCACAGAGACACTAAGCAGTGATTCCCATCACAATGCATTCTCGTATCGTTGAGGAAGAAACTATAGTAATTACTACACCAAAAGTTACTCTGTGCCACACAGTTTTCATTGATTCTCAGCATATGTGTACGTCGTGTTTACTACATAAGTTCGCTGCCGTACATCAAGGTAGCAGGAAGCGAACCACGTACTACAGAAAACTAGTTGCTTATTGAAGTAGTGCACTTGCACGCAGCAACTATTGTCATAGGGCAAATTACACTACAGCAAATATAATGATGGCAACACAATGAGCAACAATTAAAAATCAGTTACTAAAAACTTAAGTCAAATACTCAACTTTAGTTTGATGATGAGCAGGCGTGGCACTAATGTTAAAGTTCTGAACACTGATCTAAGCCTAACTCAGTGAACAGCGACTGACCCAACTAACAACAGTCCCACTTTGACTCCGCTGTCCGTGGCAGAATCTCATTTCTGGCTCTAATAATACACTAAGCGTTTCCTGCGACGCTGTACAATGGCTGGAGCAATGTGAGAGCAGTCCGGTGACAGCAGGCAACTGATAGTTAGTGATGGTAACTACGCGTACTGCACGAGTGAAGCCGTGCGTCCACATAAATCTTCGAACTATTTGTCTGACGTCATGGAGATGCGGGTCTGGCCCCTGATATCAGCGACCTCTGTGGCGTCAGACGTAACTATGTCTGATCTGGCTATCTTTGTGACATACGGCGGAAGCATAATATCGTCCCTGTTGTGTGTGCCATCTCTGTGGCGATTAACCACAACTATGCCGCGCTATACCGGAGGCTAAACCTCATCCGTGTATATAGCTGCGTACGTATCTCAAGGGAGACATAGCAGTGTGTGCGTATTCCAAACACCAGTTACTACTGTCGTTGGACACAGGAGTGTACACAGAGTCTACAATCCGCAAAGGTAATCTGGTGAGAAATTTTATGATAATTAACCCCCAAAAATTGTGTTCCACATCTACATTTGGACTCTGCAGGCCACCTGCGGTGTGTGGCGGAGAGTAATTTTTTACCACTGTCACTCCTCCCCTCTCCCTTTCCTATTCCAGCCGCAGGTAGTTCGCCGGTAGAACGGTTGCCGGTAAGTCCCCGTGTACGCTCGAATCTCTCTGATTTTGTGTTGATGGTCTTTTCGCGAGATATTGGTGAGAGGAAGCAATATATCGACTCGTCTAGGAACGAATGTTCTCGGAACTTTAACAATAAACCAAACAGTGCTGTAGAACGCCTCTCTTGCTGCGTGTGCCACCAAAGTAGGTTGATCGTCTCACTGACGCTTTCGTGCTTATTAAATAAACCTGTAAGGAAATACGCTGCTCTTATTTAGATTTCCTGTATTTCCTCTGTCAGTCCTACCTGATCTGGGATCCCATGCTGACGAGCAATATTCAGATATTGGTCAGACGAATGTTTTGTAAGATATTCCCTTTGTTCACGGACTGCATTTCCTGAGGATTCTTCCAATGATTCTACCTGGCAGTTGTTCTACTCGCTATTAATTTTATGTGGTCGTTCCGTGTTAGATCTGTCCGTGCACACAGACGGCCGCTGTGGCCGAGCGGTTCTAGGCGCTTCAGTCCGGAACCGTGCTGCTGCTACGGTCCCAGGTTCGAATGCTGCCTCGGGCATGGATGTGTGTGATGCCCTTAGGTTAGTTAGGTTTAAGTAGTTCTAAGCTATAGAGGACTGATGACCTCAGTTGTTAAGTGCCATAGTGCTTACAGCCATCTGAACCATTTGTCCGTACACATACTCCTAAATATTTTACGGATGTAACAGCTTCCAGTTATTGTTCAGCAGTTGCATAATTTTACCGTAACAGATCTTTCTGTCTACGTATTCGCAATACGTTACATTTGTTTATATTGGCGTTCAATTGCCACTCCCTGCACGAAGCGGCAATCCTCTGCATGTGTTCTGCATTTCATTACAATTCTCTATCGTCGTGACTTGTCTCTATAGAATGGCATAATCCACGAAAATCACCATGGGAATGCCGCCGTTATCTAGTGGGTCATTTCTGTAATTAATGTTTCTGCTACAGTCAGAACCTTAATTTTAAAAATAAGATGTTGAAACCATAAACTAACAGTTTTGACAGGCAAATGCAACGTTACAAATGGAATCTATCAACCAAGCAAATATTCACCGATGTTTGATTCAAATACAATACATTCCCAAATAATTAGCATTTGAAATGAAATATTTAATAATGTTATCGGATAATTTATTGGCGCCTGAGCTTCATCTTTATGGAGCTACTTAAAATGCCTTCATAACTTCATTGTCTTGTTTTCGGTACTGAGCGATACCGAAACGATGAGTCTGTCTTCTAAAATGGAAGTTTGAAGCCGCTTTTTCTCGACACCAGTTCTGTAGATGATATTTTCGGGCTGTTGTTATTGATTATAAATAAGTGGTAAAATCTTACAGCGACCACGATATTAAGGAAACTATCCTTGACATTTTATGGCTCCTGCCTTGGATAAAAAGAATTATGAAAGGAATCGACTTTCCACAAAATGCAATTCATTTCAGACTGCCAAATCACGGGTAACCGTGTTTTTAACAGTCCTAGCGGCTCTGACATCTCAAGTACTACGTGTTTGACCGGAAACCGCAACGCTGGGAACTTGACGCAACCGGACGTCATGTTCGACAGATGAATACTGGTTTAATACTTGTTATCTGTCCGCTGATAAGTTCAATTAAATAGGGCCATACAAACTGAACGAATAAAGACGACCCCGTCAAAGTATTAAAACAAATATTTTTAACTTTAGACTACTTGACAAAAAAGTGAGGCACAGAGAACACATGGTTGGACGTCAATGTAACTTTGCACACGGACACACCATCACCTGATATTTAACTGATAAAAGATGCAGTTCCCCTTGAGAGGTAGAATGTGTGCATCAGAGTGAATTAGTACTATTCGCGTTCAGTCGCGATAACAGGCATTGCACGGTATACACAGAAGAGCCGAAGAAACTGGTACACCTGCGTAATATAATGTAGGGCCCCCGCGAGCACGCAGATGGAAAGATAGAAATGGTAAGGCCGTGGCATGGTCTCGACAAAAGTCTGAAGTAGTGCAGGAGGGAACCGACACCACGAATCCGTAAGAGTGCAAGGGGGAAGAGATCTCTTCCTATCAGCACGTTGCAAGGCATCTCAGATCCGCTCAATAAGCTTCATGTCTGGGGAGTTTAGTGGCCAGTGGAAGTGCTTAAACTCTGCACTCGATACAAATGGTAACGAGACTCTTCCGACCAGGCAACATGTTTCCAGCCATCAAACGTCCAATGTCGGTGTTGACAGACCCAGGCGAGGCGCAAAGCTTTGTGTCGTGCAGTCATCAAGGACACACGAGTGATTCTTCAGCTCTGAAAGGCTGTGTCGATAATGTTTCAAGGAATGTTTCGCACGCTGACACTTTTTGATGGCCCAGGATTGAAATCTGCAGTAATTTGCGGAAGGGTTGCACTTCTGTCACGTTGAACGATTCTCTTCAGTAGTCGATGGTCCCGCTCTTGTAGGATCTTTTTACGGCCTCATCGATGTCGGAGATTTGATGTTTTACCGGATTCCTGATATTCACAGTACACTATTGAAATGGTCATACGGGGAAGTCCCCACGTCAACGCCACATCGGAGATGCTGTGTTCCATCGCCCGTGCGCCGACTGCAATACCACGTTCAGACTCCCTTAAATCTTGAGAACATGCCATTGTAGCAGCGGTAACCGTTCTAACAACTGCGCCAGACACCTGTTGTCTTATATAGCCGTCGTCGACGGCAGCGCTGCGTTCTGCCCGTGTACATATCTGTGTATATGAATGCGCATGCCTAGACCAGTTCCTTTGGCGCTTCAGTGACTACGGGTCGTAAACAGCGTCGGAGGTTGAGCGATCACTTTAAAGGATAGAGAGTCGCTGCGTACTCGTTTGAGGCAGCGTTATCAGCACCTGTCAGAGTTTGAAATGGGCCTCATCGTGGGTCTCCATTTGCTGGCTCGTCGAATCGTGCAATCTGCAGAACTCTAGGGCATTCGGACGTGACATGGACTGGACATCATGGACTGCACGGGAACGTGACGGCAGGCGATCTCTCTCACGTAACAGTGTGGTCGAGCCATTTGTCAATCTTGCAGTGCTCATCCGCACATGGCACTGTCTGCATGATGTTGGCCTAATCCCGTGGCCAGCAAGGTGCGAATATTTGCTCCTGACAGAACACCTGAGGGACAAGATCGGATGTCGACTCCTTCCCAGTTCCAGTATCCTGGATACCAATGGGAGATACAATACTTGTAAGCCAGTTGTCTCTCACCGAGCGAGGTGGCGCAGTGGTTAGCCCGCTGGATTCGCATTCTGGAGGACGTCAGTTCAAGCCCGCATCAGGCCATCCTGATTTAGGTTTTCCGCGATTTGATTAAACCGCTTCGGCCAAATGCCAGGGTGGTTCCTTCGTAAAGTCTCGGCCGACTTCGTTCCCCATCCGTCCCTAATACGATGGGACCGATGACCTCGCTGTTTGGTCCCAACTAACCAACCAACCAGCTTGTCTGAGGAGAGAATCCAAAGGCTTCATGACCCCCTTCCCAGCAGAATCAGAAAACGCATCCAGGCCAGAGAGGTTGAATCGTCATCCTAATAAGTTGGCTCATACTGGCAATTTCTCTGTAAATTTTACTCGATATTGTAATCACTGAAATAATGTCATATACCTTCTCAATCCGTGAGGTTTCATTTCGCTTCCTGCTTCGCATCACATTTTTGACAGGCAGAGTAATTTTTTGGTGTGAGCCCCTGTGCGGTACAGCGTAGATAGCCTGCGCGTGGATATGGCCCTGTTTTCAGGCGTTACCGGTATAGACGTTGTACAGTCACGTATTCCATACTCAAAGAAACTTTTGCAGTATATGCAGTCGGAACACATTTTGAAAACGCTGTTTCGGTGTATTAACTATCCTCTCCCCGCAAAGTGGTAGAAGCAGCCGCGATTGCCTGGACCCGCATGTAGACACAGGAGTGGAGTACATCACAGAGTGCTTGTATTAAACACGGGAAACTTTGCCTGGAGCGGAAACAAAGGTTCTGACGATACGTTCTGGCAAACCCTTTATCCAAGAGGGGAAGTAATATCTGTGATTACGCAAAGACGGAGGTGTTTGAACTCCTCGGGGAAATGTACCGGTTGGCTTGAACAGAGCTGCGCGTTTGTTTACCGTTTGCATGTTTGCGCACTGCTCGCGTTTGCACAACACACCTGCGCGCTGTTAGGATCCCCTGCCTGATTCCGGCCACTGCCGTGTTCAGTCATTACCAGGTTCTCGTATTTTGGTACCAGTGCTTTCTGCAAACCCCTTCTGATTTAGAGAACGTCATTCAGTTCGATGAACATTTTTTTGTGTGCGTATTATGTTACGAAATATCACGTCGACTGTTACTATTCTACCAATTTAGGTATGAAATATTTTCGGTGCAGAAGTGTTTGTCTTACAAAACTTTTTACCTTCTTACCGCCTTTCAGAAACTAGATAATACATGTTTTTAATAGTCGCACATTATTGTACTGAGTTACACTGTTGAATCAAAGTGTATCTAGCTGTTAAGTGTAAGGCGTGATAAACACTGGTGAATTACCAGTGTCAGAATTAAGAGTAATTTCTACGTATTTAGATCATGAAATAAATTGCTTTCTATGCAAAAATGTATGGCTATCGTTTCTCGAAAGGAAGATGAAAGATGATTAGCGAAGGATATGGGAAAAAAACATCGTAGCTTTCTTCACAGGAACGATCGCGGCATTTGCCTTACGTGATTTAGGGAAACGGCAGGAAAGCTAAACCTCGAACATCCACCAAAATTCCGAATGCTAGTTCGCTGTCCTAACCACTACTCCATCTCACTGGGTTATAGGTTTTACGGTCATGTTTATGAAAAGAAGACGCGATGTGGATATTTAAATGAATGGCTGTGCTAACATGACAATTAAGGAAGTGATTCCGTAGTTATCTTGGCTCAGCAAAGCTATTTAGAGCCTATGACAACACTACTAGCATAATTAATCCTAGTGATCTGTTCCGCCTGGGCTCCATACTCTGCGAGTGTGACGAGGGAGACATCGATCATATGCTTTCCTCGTCCCCTTTTCCATCTTCAACAAGAAAAGTTTCTCAAAAACTTATCACGCAACCACATCCCTGTCCCTCTGTCCAGTAGCTTTTATTCTACGCCCAGTACACTGTACACATACAGCGGAAAACCAAACTATTTAAGCGTTGGTATCTTGTGTGTCGTGGCTGTTGCTTTCATTTCGAAGGCTGCTTTGATGTAGCTCACCACGCTAGTATATTTTGTGGAAACCTCATAATCTTCGACTAACTACTGAAACCTAAATCCGTTTGAACCTGCTGCCTGTATTCATGCCTTGGTCTCGCTCTACAATTTTAACCCCCTTCACCGCTCCCCACTTCCCTCCATTAGAGAGTTGACGACTCCTTCATATCTCAGCTTTTGTATTTAACGTACCCATAATCACACGCAGTACCTAATGATCATGTCACAAGTTTTCTCTGTACCCAGTTGACGTTATGTATAAAGAACATAAAAATACAGATAAAGATTAATTTGTTGTGTTAATTTATTTACCATGTTCTTTTCTGTATCTAATTTTTAAACTGTCATGATTATGTACTACAATGAATATTTGGTAGTGAATATTGAATAATTAATCACATTGACTGAACCGGTCCTTTCCAAAACGCCGTTTGTCTCACTTGCTGGTAAAAGTGTTTCACTGTGGTTTGGAGTCTGCAGAGGTAGATACATCATACTATGTTAAAGAGATCTGTCTTCCAAAGTTTGTGATAATTCACGAAGCCAACAATATTTTCATTAATTACTTGAAAGGCCCCTACTCCTGAAGAAGGGACAATTTAGCAGCGTACTGTCATTTTAATCTGTGTTAAAACATGTTTTAAGTTCACGACGTAAATATGGAGGAAATCATACTTTCTAACAGCTTTTGGCGAATTTGTTCATGGAATATCCAGAAAGAGTTGTCGAACGTCAATCAAATTAAGCATTCAGTGGCGATAGTTATTCAGAATTCAGGTACAATTCAAACATTACACATGCCATGGCCACCTCTGAATTCATTGGTCCACACACCATCGAGTTGACTTTTCCAATAAGAAAACCTGTGACACTTATCCATTGTCTAGTGTTAAATGGAGGTGATCGTATCGAACCCTAGAAAACACAAGACATCAATAAGGGAATGAAATACATAGTGTTCGGAAATTCTAGTTATAAACTTTTAGGACTTGCACAGTGGAGTGATTATATAATATTTTTAATAGGCATCCATGTCTGGAAATGTACCGTTTCCGTTCTATGACGGTTTCAGTTCAGATGTGTGACGCGTCCACGTCTGCTGAGATTAAAGAGAAGACTTCCAAAGTCGCTTGTTCTGATATGCAATACAGTAGACGGTCATCTGATGTTGCAACGCCTCAGCACTCTTCCGTATGTACAGTATGCTGCGTTCTTTTTTGGTTCTGAATAATGTAAACAGGTTAAGTTTAAGTGTTAACACCAAAAAATGAGCCTTGGTGACTAATGGATGTTTCGATATCTTTCGCTTCGAATTTTTACCCTATAACTGTGCTGCGTCACACCTTATACAATTCCTCAAGCGGAAGCGGATGAGTTAAACGTCTGAATTGAAACCGACGTAGAACGAAATCGGTAAGTTTCCGGACATAGATTCCTACCCGGCATATTATGTACTCTCTCCCCTTTACAGGTCACAGAAGTTTCTAACTGGAATTTTTCGAACACCCTGTACGTCCCTTACCACTGTGTAGAATATTACAAACATGAACTGACAGTCTTGTAGAAGACAGTACAGAAATTATCGAAACTGAATCTAAAACATACTCAAAATCTGTTACTCTCACGCAAAATGACGGCTCATACTCGTTCAGCCTCTCCCTCAGTCTCCTTCAGAACTTGTGGTGGATTCACTTGTACCACTAGCACGTTCCTCTGCTTGATTTAAATCTTTTGTCGCTCTGACGGGTCTGGTGTAAATTTTAGTGAATGTCTTGTATATTATGGAGAGGGTGCTGATGGATATATAGTTTTCGGACTTGTCTCTTCTTATTTTCTTAATTAACACAATTATAGCACAGTGACAATGTTGGCCACTTAGCTTACTCTGCAGGCATTATGTCATTACCTTGCGAAGAGCCTTTAGTATTACTGTTCTTCGAAATTTAATCACTTCCACTGAAACATCATTATCTCTAGCACCTTTGTTACTCCACAGAACGAGTAGCAAGATGCTTCTCATCTGATAATGCTTTTAGAATGTTATTGTTTTCATTATTAGCTAACTGCGTTTCTAATCTACATCTTTAATTGTTTGTGTAGTTGAAGAAGTCTGTTAATATTTACACAGTTCTCTCTCTGGTGTTAGCCACTATGCTACATGCCAACATAAACGTTACAGTGTGGTATGTATCCGTCACAGGTCGGTGTTTGTTTTCTATATGCAATTTATTATTTTCAGTTGCTTCTGTTACAAAATTTTCGTTGACCTCATATCCTTCCAAAGGCATTTTCGAATGGTTTTATTTATTTAAGTATATTCTACCATGACTGTAGAATCATTTTCATGGATCTGTTATGGTTTTTTAATAGTTGCCATATTCCATTTGGCCTTCTCTATACATTTCTCTTTTTCATATTTGTAGCTTTTCTTGCTATTTGCATAAGTACCTTCGTTATACAGTTTGTCCTTTTCTTTAATCTTGTATTATCACGAACTCCTAAGATGCTAAGCTTGTTGCTTGGATGGGGTATAAGTCCTCTTCTTAAACAAATTTTATAATACACACTTCAGACTTCGGAAGTTATGAGTTTATTTCTTTCTAGGTTTGTATCCATTTTTGCACTGCACCTCACACGCCTTCAATCGCCTGACAATTTGCAGTGCTTTAAACACGTTGTTGTTGTTGTTGTTGTTGTGGTCTTCAGTCCTGAGACTGGTTTGATGCAGCTCTCCATGCTACTCTATCCTGTGCAAGCTTCTTCATCTCCCAGTACCTACTGCAACCTACATCCTTCTGAATCTGCTTAGTGTATTCATCTCTTGGTCTCCCTCTACCATTTTTACCCTCCACGCTGCCCTCCAATACTAAATTGGCGATCCCTCGATGTCTCAGAACAGGTCCTACCAACCGATCCCTTCTTCTAGTCAAGTTGTGCCACAAGCTCCTCTTCTCCCCAATCCTATTAAATACCTCCTCATTAGTTATGTGGTCCAACCATAGAATCTTCAGCATTCTTCTCTAGCACCACATTTCGAAAGCTTCTATTCTCTTCTTGTCTAAACTATTTATCTTCCGTGTTTCACTTCCATACATGGCTACACTCCATACAAATACTTTCAGAAACGACTTCCTGACACTTAAATCTACACTCGATGTTAACAAATTTTTCTTCTTCAGAAACGCTTTCCTTGCCATTGCCAGTCTACTTTTTATATCCTCTCTACTTCGACCATCATCAGTTATTTTGCTCCCCAAACAGCAAAACTCGTTTACTACTTTAAATGTCTCATTTCCTAATCTAATTCCCTCAGCATCACCCGACTTAATTCCAATACATTCCACTATCCTAGTTTTGCTTTTGTTGGTCTTCATCTTATATCTCCCTTTCAAGATACTGTCCATTCCGTTCAACTGCTCTTGCAAGTCCTTTGCTGTCTCTGACAGAATTACAATCTCATCGGCGAACCTCAAAGTTTTTATTTCTTCTCCATGGATTTTAATTCCTACTCCGAACTTTTATTTTGTTTCCTTTATTGCTTGCTCAAAATACAGATTGAATAACATCGGGGATAGGCAACAGCCCTGTCTCACTCCCTTCCTAACCACTGCTTCCCTTTCATACCCATCGACTCTTATAACTGCCATCTGTTTTCTGTACAAATTGTAAATAGCCTTTCGCTCCCTGTATTTTACCCCTGCCACCTTCAGAATTTGAAAGAGAGTATTCCAATCAACATTGTCAAAAGCTTTCTCTAAATCTATAAATGCTAGAAACGTAGGTTTGCCTTTCCTTAATCTTTCCTCTAAGATAAGTCGTAGAGTCAAAATTGGCTCACGTGTTCCAACATTTCTACGGAATCCAAACTGATCTTCCCCAAGGTCAGCTTCTATCAGTTTTTCTATTCGTCTGTAAAGAATTCGCGTTGGTATTTTGCAGATGTGACTTATTAAACTGATAGTTCGGTAATTTTCACATCTGTCAACACCTGCTTTCTTTGGGATTGGAATAGTTATATTCTTCTTGAAGTCTGAGGGTATTTCGCCTGTCTGATACATCTTGCTCACCAGATCGTAGAGTTTTGTCAGGACTGGCTCTCCCAAGGCCGTCAGCAGTTCTAATGGAATGCTGTCTACTCCCAGGGCCTTGTTTCGACTCAGGTCTTTCAGTGATCTGTCAAACTCTTCACGCAGTATCGTATCTCCCATTTCATCTTCATCTACATCCTCTTCCATTTCCATAACATTGTCCTCAAGTACATCGCCCTCTATATACTCCTTCCACCTTTCTGCTTTCCCTTCTTTTCTTAGACCTGGGTTTCCATCAAAGCTGTTGATATTCATGCAAGTGGTTCTCCTTTCTCCAAAGGTCTCTTTAATTTTCTTATACGCAGTATCTATCTTACCCCTAGTGAGACAAACCTCTACATCCTTACGTTTGTCCTCTAGCCATCCCTGCTTAGCCATTTTGCACTTCCTGTCGATCTCATTTTTGAGACGTTTGTATTCCTTTTTGCCTGCTTCATTTACTGCATTTTTATATTTTCTCCTTTCGTCAGTTAAATTCAATATTTCTTCTGTTACCCAAGGGTTTCTACTAGCCCTCGTCTTTTTACCTATTTGGTCCTCTGCTGTCTTCACTATTTCATCCCTCAAAGTTACCCATTGTTCTTCTACCGTATTTCTTTCCCCCATTCCTGTCAGTTGTTCCCTTATGCTCTCCCTGAAACTCTGTACAGCCTCGGGTTCTTTCAGTTTATCCAGGTCCAATCTCCTTAAATTCCCACCTTTTTGCAGTTTCTTCAGCTGTAATCTACAGTTCATAACCAATAGATTGTGGTCAGAGTCCACATCTGCACCTGGAAATGTCTTACAATTTAAAACCTGGTTCCTAAATCTCTGTCTTACCATTATATAATCTATCTGATACCTTTTAGTATCTCCTGGGTTCTTCCATGTATACAACCTTCTTTCATGATTCTTAAACCAAATGTTAGCTATGATTAAGTTACGCTCTGTGCAAGATTCTACCAGACGGCTTCCTCTTTCATTTCTCTCCCCCAATCCATATTCACCTACTATGTTTCCTTCTCTTCCTTTTCCTACGCTTGAATTCCAGTCACCCATGACTATTAAATTTTCGTCTCGCTTCACTATTTGAATAATTTCTTTTATCTCCTCATACATTTCATCATTTTCTTCATCATCTGCAGAGCTAGTTGGCATATAAACTTGTACTACTGTAGTATGCGTGGGCTTCGTGTCTATCTCGGCCACAATAATGCATTCACTATGCTGTTTGTCGTAGCTTACCCGTACTCCTATTTTTTATTCATTATTAAACCTACTCCTGCATTACCGCTATTTGATTTTGTATTAAAAACCCTGTATTCACCTGACCAAAAGTCTTGTTCCCCCTGCCACCGAACTTCACTAATTCCCACTATATCTAACTTTAAACTATCCATTTCCCTTTTTAAATATTCTAACCTACCTGCCCGATTAAGGGATCTGACATTCCACGCTCCGATCCGTAGAACGCCAGTTTTCTTTCTCCTGATATCAACGTCCTTCTGAGTAGTCCCCGCCCGGAGGTCCGAATGGGGGACTATTTTTCCTCCGGAATGTTTTACCCAAGAGGACGCCATCATCATTTAATCATACAGTAAAGCTGCATGCCCTCGGGAAAAAATTACGGCTGTAGTTTCCCCTTGCTTTCAGCCGTTCGCAGTACCAGAACAGCAAGGCTATTTTGGTTAGAGTTACAAGGCCAGATCAGTCAATCATCCACACTGTTGCCCCTGCAACTACTGAAAAGGTTGTTGCCCCTCTTCAGGAACCACACGTTTGTCTGGCCTCTCAACAGATACCCCTCCGTTGTGGTTGCGCCTACGGTACGGCTATCTGTATCGTTGAGGCACGCAAGACTCCCCACCAACGCCAAGGTCCGTGGTTACTTAGTATAAAATTAAGCTGCTGTTTGTTAAAATACAGCCAGTTTCTATTTTAGTTTCATTTGGCCATTGTAATCCATTTGCTTCGTGGTGGAGGAATGGGGGAATGTGTTGAATGTCACGCTGTCCTAAAGTATGACACGCCAGCTTAGATACCACTTCTCCACTTTCTTAGTTAAGCATATATTTAAGTCTAGTTTTGAATTAAAATCTCGCCTTATCAACTTCCTGCAGGATTTCCCGGCTTTCTATAAGTTCCTGTGGAGGTTTTCAATATATTCATTAGAATGTGAGCACACTGATTAGGAAAAATTAATGATTTCCATAAAACATGTTTTTTATTTTTATTTTTATTCCGTCTGATATTTCCAGTACCAGTAATACGGAACGGTTCCATTTTGAGCTGTGCTGATAACATACATGAAATTTTTAAATCTAATTCATTTTCAGTCAGCTGAGGTGGGGTAATTATTTCATACAGCTTAAATATTGTTTTATGTCTTCTTTTTAACTTTAAGGGAAAGCTCATCTGAAAGCCAAAAACAAAACAAAAACATCACGATGCGTTATCTGTTGATAACTGTTCGCACGAGAACAAAGAAAAAAAAACAGTATTCTTCTGTTTGTTTAACCTTTACGTATCAATAATTTTTCTCAGCAACCGATTTACCAAATTTCTTTTTAGCACAATTATGGAACCCAAAACTACAATACTACAGTTATGTTTCTGCTGAAGCCAGGTGCGAATGGTTTCACCAGTGCTCGAGGAAACCTACTACCTCGTCCTTTTCTATCACTAAGAACGGAAGTGGTCTCTTCGCAAAGTTATCAATATACTTACTGTTTTTGCTCCAGTCACCAACAGTATGAGTTGCTACACCATATCATTGTTCCTCGCTATTATCAGTACGTTTCATTGCTCTAATTTCTTTTCAAAAGAAACCACTATCCGTTTAATTTAAGCGTTGTAATTTTTCGAGGCATATGTTTTGGCATGGCACTGGCAGTGTTAGAATGCTAGCAGGCGTGAAACTGGAACTCTAACAACATGATGCTGGTGTTGTATAAGTAGAGACACCTACTCTTACATTTGTACCAAGAGACCGGCCAGTACCTCTGCAGAGGCAGCATGGCGGAGACTTCTTTGTCAACGTGGCGTCATTAACGGACGTACTAGTGAACAGGAATGGTCATGACAAATAAAAAGGAAAAGAAAAAGAAAAAGAAAAGAATAGAAAAGAAATTCAGTCTAGGATAACCGACAGCTCGGATAATTTATACGTGGATAATCAGGATTCTGCTGCATACGCACTTGCACAGCTAATGAAATGTGAATAGTGACGAACGACATGATATATGTATTGTTATTTTTTGTGCATAAAAAGTACTCTTTTAACAAGTACGTCTTGGTGCAATCTACTAAAAATTTGCTTTCCCCTTCGGCTGCCTGACAGACCTCTTGCGCAGAAATCATACATAAAAACCATTTACAGTATTATTATTATTATCACGTTTATTATTTTTATTATCATCAAGCTGTGCAAGCCATGAAGGCTCTCCGATGGTCTTGTCCTCAGAGATAATTCTCCAGTCCCTGTCTTTACTCCATCTTACAGCATCAGTTTAATACTTACAAGGTAACTTTTACGTGGAAATCCAAGATGTCTTCCGTCTGTGGAAAGTTCTTTTCTTGATGACCTTACTGAACTGTGTGCTAATGACACGCCTTGTCTACTACAACGTTTTTGCGATTTTTTCTGCCATACCTGACTGGTGCTTTCTATAAATCATAAGCTACATCCTTAGACGACAGAGGTATAGAGAAACAATTAAATTCGCTCAAAAGAGGAAAGGCCGCTGGACCTGATGGGATACCAGTTCGATTTTATACAAAGTATGCGAAGGAACTTGCCCCCCTTCTTGCAGCGGTGTACCGTAGGTCTCTGGAAGAGCGTAACGTTCCAAAGGATTGGAAAAGGGCACAGGTCATCCCCGTTTTCAAGAAGGGACGTCGAACAGATGTGCAGAACTATAGACCTATATCTCTATCGTCGCTCAGTTGTAGAATTTTGGAACACGTATTATGTTCGAGTGTAATGACTTTTCTGGAGGCTAGAAATCTACTCTGTAGGAATCAGCTTGAGTTTCGAAAAAGACGATCGTGTGAAACCCAGCTCGCGCTATTAGTACACGAGACTCAGAGGGCCATAGACACGGGTTCCCAGGTAGACGCCGTGTTTCTTGACTTCCGCAAGGCGTTCGATACAGTTCCCCACAGTCGTTTAATGAACAAAGTAAGAGCGTATGGACTATCAGACCAATTGTGTGATTGGATTCAAGAGTCCCTAGATAACAAAACGCAGCATGTCATTCTCAATGGAGAGAAGTCTTCCGAAGTAAGAGTGATTTCAGGTGCGCCGCAGGGGAGTGTCGTAGGACCGTTGCTATTCACAATATACATAAATGACCTTGTGGATGACATCAGAAGTTCACTGAGCCTTTTTTCGGATGATGCTGTGGTATATCGAGAGGTTGTAACAATGGAAAATTGTACTGAAATGCTGGAGGATCTGCAGCGAATTGACGCATGGTGCAGGGAATGGCAATTGAATCTCAATGTAGACAAGTGTAATGTGCTGCGAATACATAGAAAGAAAGATCCCTTATCATTTAGCTACAATATAGCAGGTCAGCAACTGGAAGCAGTTAATTCCATAAATTATCTGGGAGTAGGCATTAGGAGTGATTTAAAATGGAATGATCATATAAAGTTGATCGTCGGTAAAGCAGATGCTAGACTGAGATCTATTGGAAGAATCCTAAGGAAATGCATTCCGAAAACAAAGGAAGTAGGTTACAGTACGTTTGTTCGCCCACTGCTTGAATACTGCTCAGCAGTGTGGGATCCGTGCCAGATAGGGTTGATAGAAGAGATAGAGAAGATCCAACGGAGAGCAGTGCGCTTCGTTACAGGATCGTTTAGTAATCGCGAAAGCGTTACGGAGATAATAGATAAAACTCCAGTGGAAGACTCTGCAAGAGAGACGCTCAGTAGCTCGGTACGGGCTTTTGTTGAAGTTTCGAGAACATACCTTCACCAGGGAGTCAAGCCGTCTATTGCTCCCTCCTACGTATATCTCGCGAAGAGACCATGAGGATAAAATCAGAGAGATTAGAGCCCACACAGAGGCATATCGACAATCCTTCTTTCCACGAACAATACGAGACTGGAATAGAAGGGAGAACCGATAGAGGTACTCAAGGTACCCTCCGCCACACACCGTCAGGTGGCTTGCAGAGTATGGATGTAGATGTAGATGTAGACGTAGACGTGTAATTTGCTTATTTATGTGTCTTATGGGGCGAAATATTTCTCTTAAGATTTTTCATTTACATACAGTCAGTTTCCTTTCTTATGTCTTTTCCCCTGAAATTTAATTTTCAGTCAATTAGTATTTGCTGTATAGTAAATTAAAGTGATAATTTATTTGCATTCATCAGTGCTTTTTGAAACATTTATTAATAGTGTTGTAAGAGATGTTTACTCAGTTCTCTTGTTACCTAGTTACACAATGTTGTCAGTATATGTGAAGATATTATTCTTGGTCTTAGATTCTGATACAGTTTGTAATTATTTTACTGTTACATTATTTTATAGTTACAATGGTATTTAATAAACCGTTGATTTCGCATCCTCTTTGTCGACTCCTGGTTTAATTTCAAATTCATCAGATTATTTTTAAATTCATCAATTAAACCCAACTGATGGTAACTCGTAGTGGAAACATAAATAAATGTGACTGTATAAGGTCATTATGTACGGCAATTACTTAGTTAGTTTCATGTTGCATGGATCATTTTCATGATAAATCGTTATAATATGGAAAGAGACATTTTACATTCAAGTCGGAAATTAATTTGTAAGACTTTTTATTCAAAACAATACATAGATATGAGTTAGTAATTCCTACCCATCATCTTGTACACATATCAATACTAGAAATGAATAGAACATGTTGTCAAGGAGAAACTCTTTCAAATTGTTTTCAAATTTTACTTTTCTGTCCGTCAGAGATTTTACATCGTTGGGTAAGTGACCAAAAAATTTTGTTGCAGCATTGTAAAACCCATTTTGTGCTAAAGACAGTAAAAGCGGTGGCTCGTTATTTTCAGGCTACTATTCCTTGCTGTAGGGGCTGTGATTTACGATTATTTTGTCTAAACCAGCAGATAAAACAGAGGCCTCGTTAATGGCGCGAGGCCTGCACGACCTTATAGCAACCGTTATAGTTCTGCATTATTCTGTTACACTGGGGGTGATTCCACGTAATGAAACAGAGAGAATGTAAGATTACAGGACTAATTTATTAAACAGTTGAAAATTAAACAATAATACAACCAAATGGGTGTGGGGAGAAGAAAGATTCAAGTTCAGCAGCCTGCCCCAACGTACGTTCATGACAAGCCACGATAGCAGGAGAAAAGGAATTTTAGTAACGATCGCCATATTATCAAATAGAATCCCATTTAGTAAAGGAAGGGGTTGCAGGCATGCAACGACTGCCACCATGAGTCAGCCAAAGACCAAGAAAGATGCTACTGTGCGTGAATCGCTAGTTAGCCTCCCGTACTAAAGGAGTAAAGCCCGCAAGACGCGAAACTATTCATAATGACCTATCAGGTTCCCTCTGGGCCGCAGGGCGCTAATCTACAGTGCACGTCGGCGCACATGCTTACCGGACTTCATCTCCTGGAAGCAGCACCTCCGGTCTCCGGCAGGGTAACACTAGAACTGCACTACTCCCCCTTTGTCCACTATCCACCCGCGGAAGGCGGTTGGCGCCTACAGGCGAAAAACGGGCGCACCTGAACTGGCCAATCAGAGGGCCGGAATCTCACAGGGCGGCGACCTCGCGACGCTAAAATCGAGCAGAAATAGCGGTTACAATGTTGGTAAGGCAGGATGGGGAACTGAGAACAGGAGAAACTTTGGCCACTACTGAATGTTCAAACGACACCACGTGCTACCCTGGCAATCGAAAAAGGGATGGGAAACGGGAAGCCATCATGGCTGCTAGGAAGACTGCTGCCCTCGCCCATAAATAAAGAAAATTTCTAGCGCCAAGCTCCTCTCACAGATCAGTGTGAGACAAGCTGTAAAAATCGTGAAATAAATCAGGCAACCCATAGAAATTATTAATATTGCCTGAATTATTATTTTACCGAATACCAGAATGCTGGGATTAGAAACATGAAATACGAGCACTGAATTGTGAATGAAGTGCACGTCTTTCAACAGCCTTAATGCGAAGTAATGAATGTGACTTTTCCTCCTGGCGTTGCAATCACGCATCTATCGGTATTAACCTACCCAACATGCACACACGAATTTACATTAACAAGAAAGTAAACGGCGAGAAGAAGAAGAAGAAGAAGAAGAAGAAGAGAGGGACAGGCAGCTAGGCATGTGTTGGTAATCGCTGCGGCAGCCGGCCCGTGTTTAAGCTCTGCAAGTGTTTGCGCCTGCCGGAGACGGCCTTTAAGCGGCAAGTGGGGTAAGGAGGCGCACAATGGGCGGCAAACAGCAGCAGCAGCCTCGTTAGGCGCGGCTGCTGTTTCCACCCCCAGCCACCCCAGACATTCACCCCCGGACACCCACTCCCAGCCCTGGGCTAGCTGCGCCACCGACCTCACTCCGTCAGACCCACCCTCTTCCGCAGTTCGTCCACTGCTTCGCCCCGATGTCAATTGTCCTTTAACTTGCCTGTAACAACTCACGCGATATTTTCCTTCTCGTTTACACCTAAGCGGTCCACGTTTAGGGCTGCTCTGTCAAACGTTCGTTATTCTCATCACCTTCCTACCATTTGTACACCAGTGGCCATTAAAATTGCTACACTAAGAAGAAATGCAGATGATAAACGGGTATTCATTGGAAAAATATATTATACTAGAACTGACATGTGATTACATTTTAACGCAATTTGGGTGCACAGATCCTGAGAAATCAGTACCTAGAACAACCACCTATGGCCGTAATAACAGCCTTGATACGCATGGGCATTGAGTCAAACAAAACTTGGATGCCGTGTACAGATACAGCTGCCCATGCAGCTAGAACACGATACCACAGTTCATCAAGAGTAGTGACGGTTTCAATTGGTGAGAGATCTGGAGAATTTGTTGGCCAGGGCAGCAGTCGAACATTTCCTGTATCCAGAAAGGCCCGTACAGGACGTGCAACATGCGGTCGTGCATTATCCTGCTGAAAGGTAGGGTTTCGCAGGGATCGAATGAAGGGTAGAGCCACGGGTCATAACACATCTGAAATGTAACGTCCACTGTTCGAAATGTCGTCAATGCGAACAAGAGGTGACCGAGACGTGTAACCAATGGCACCCCATACCATCATGCCGGGTGATACGCCAGTATGGCGATGACGAATACACGCTTCCAATGTGTGTTCACCGCGATGTCCCAAACACGGATGCGACCATCAAGATGCTGTAAACAGAACCTGGATTCATCCGAAAAAATGACGTTTTGCCATTCGTGCACCCAGGTTCGTCGTTGAGTACACCATCGCAGGCGCTCCTGTCTGTGATGCAGCGTCAAGGGTAACCGCAGCCATGGTCCCCGAGCTGATAGTCCATGCTGCTGCAAACGTCGTCGAACTGTTCGTGCATATGGTTGTTGTCTTGCAAACGTCCCCATCTGTTGACTCAGGGATCGAGACGTGGCTGCACGATCCGTTACAGCCATGCGCATAAGATGCCTGTCACCTCGACTGCTAGTGATACGAGGTCGTTGGGATCCAGCACGGCGTTCCGTATTACCCTCCTGAACCCACCGATTCCATATTCTGCTTACAGTCATTGGATCTCGACCAACGCGAGCAGTAATGTTGGGATACCATAAACCGCAATCGCAATAGGCTACAATCCGACCTTTATCAAAGTCGGAAACGTGATGGTAAGCATTTCTCCTCCTTACACGAGGCATCGCGTTTCACCAGGCAACGCCGGTCAACTGCTGTTTGTGTATGAGAAATCGGTTGGAAACTTTCCTCATGTCAGCACGTTGTAGGTATCGCCACCGGCGCCAACCTTGTGTAAATGCTCTAAAAAACTAATCATTTGCATATCGCAGCATCTTCTTCCTGTCGGTTAAATTTTGCGTCTGAAGCTCGTCATCTTCGTGGTGTAGCAATTTTAATGGCCAGTAGTGTATTATCATCATTTCACTCTACGGAATTCGTGAAGGAGAGCAGAATGAATGGGCTGTAGTTGTGGCGGTCATCGCACAGAAGACTGGTTTGCTGCCCACGGTAGTCAGCTCTGTGCAAGCCTCCTAATGCCTTTACAATTTCTTCAACCTACATCCATTTAACTAGGCTTACTGTAGACAAGGCATCGTCTCCTTCCACATCCTACCTCTTCTTTTAACTTGGTTTCTCTACCCAGTTTGATTCAGCGCTTCTTCGTTTGTTATTCGATCTATCCCCATTACCTTCAGTATCCTTCTGTAGCGCCACATTTCATAAGCTTATGTTCTCCTTTTCTCTGAACTCTTATCGCCCTCACTTCAATTTTCAGTAGGACGAATACCTATGTAAAAAACCAACTAAGATTGTAATTTACGTTCGTTTTTAACAAATTCCTCTGTTCCATAAACGATTTTCTCGCTTTCACCACTCTCCATTTTACACTGAAGAGCCAAGGAAACTGGTACACTCGCCTAATATCGTGTAGGGTTCCGCGAGCACGCAGAAGAGCCGCAACACGAGATGGCATGGACTCCACTAATGTCTGAAGTAGTGATGGTGGGCACTGACACCATGAATCCTGCAGAGCAGTCCACCTCTTGTGAACAGCACGTTGCAACCATCACAGATATGCTCAATATTATTTATGTTTTGGGAGTTTGGTGGCCAGAGGAAGTGTTTAAAATCAGAAGAGTGTTCCTGGAGCCACTCTGTAGCAGTTCTGGACGTATAGGGGGTCTCACTGTCCGCTGGAATTGCCCATGTCTGTCGAAATGCGCAATGGACTTGAATGGATGGAGATGAGCAGATAGGATGCTTACGTACGTGTCACCTGTCAGAGACACATCTAGACATATGAGGGGTCAAATACCACACCAGTTGCACACGTCCCACACCATTACAAAGTCTCCATCAGCTTGAAGAATGCCCCACTGATATGCAGAGTCCATGGATTCAAGAGGTTGTCTCCGTACTCGTACACGTCCATCCGTGCGATACAATTTGAAACGAGACTCGTCCGACCATGCAACGTGTTTCCAGCCATCAAAAGTCCAATGTCGGTGATGACGGGCCCAGGCGAAGCGTAAAGCTTTGTGTCGTACAGTCATCAAGAGTACACGAGTGGGCCATAGGCTCCTAAAGCTCATATCGATGATGTTTCCTTAGATGGTTCGCACGCTGACATTTGTTGATGGCCCAGCACTGAAATCTGCAGCAATCTGCGGAAGGGTTGCACCTCTGTCACGTTGAACGACTCTCTTCGGTCGTCGTTGGCCCCGTTCTTGCAGGGTCGTTTTCCGGCCGCAGCGATGTCGGAGATTTTATATTTTACCGCATTCCTGATATTCACGGTATACTCGGTAAATGGTAGCACGGAAAAATCTCCATTACATCGCTACCTCGGAGATGCTGTGTTCCATCGCTCGTGCTCTGACTGTAACACCAAGTTCAAACTCACTTAAATCTTGATAACCTGTCATCCTAGCAGCAGTGACCGATCTAACAACTGCACCGAACACTTTTTGTCGTACATAGACGTTGCCGACCGCAGTGTCGTATTCTGTCTGTTTATATATCTGTGTATTTGAATACGCATGCCTATACCAGTATGTTTGGCACTCCAGCCTATATCCTAGTTTGAATACGTTATCCTTCGAGAAATATTCTAACTCCAATGCCATCTCTGACAGAATTACAATGTCATCGCTACCTCAGGGGTTGTACGTCTTCTCCCTGAACCTGAGTTCCCTCCTCAAATTTCTCCTTGGCTTCCCTTGCTGGTTGCTCAATGTACTGACTAAGATAGGGGATAAAACACAGCTCTGTCTCACTCCGTTCCCAACAACTGCTTATTTTCGCTCTTCGTATTTCATCCATGCCAGCTTCAGAACTTCATGAATGTATTCCATCTGTAAATGTCTGTTTGCCTTTCTTCAACCTATTTTCTAAGATACACTATGTGATCAGAAGTACAGGACACCCCCAAACGTTTTTCATATTAGGTGCACTGTGTTGCCACGTACTGCCTGGTGCTCCATATCAGCGACCTCAGTAGTCATTAGACATCGTGAGAGAGCAGAATGGGGCGCTCCGCGGAACTCACAGACTTCGAACGTGGTCAGGTGATTGGGTGTCACTTGTGTCATACGTCTGTACGCGAGACGTCCACACTCTTAAACATCTCTAGGTCCACTGTTTCCGATGTGACAGTGAAGTGGAAACGTTAAGGAACACGTACAGCACAAAAGCGTACAGGCCTACCTCGTCTGTTAACTGACAGAGACCGCCGACAGTTGAAGAGCGTCGTAATGTGCAATAGATAATTTACACAAACCATCGCACAGGAATTCCAGACTGAATCAAGATCCTCTGCAAGTACTATGACGGTTAGGCGGTAGGTGAGAACAATTGGATTTCATGGTCGGGCGGCTGCTCATAAGCCACCCACCACGCCGGTAAATGACAAACGACGCCTCGCTTGGTGTAAGGAGCGTAAACATTGGACGATTGAACAGTAGAAAAACCTTGTATGGAGTGACAAATCACGATACACAATGTGGAGATCCGATGGCAGGGTGTGGGCACGGCGAATGCCATAATATTCTCTTCAGGTTGATTTCCCTTATTGGCCACTTCTGTATATTCTTTCCAGCCTTCAGTTTTCCCTTGTTTGGTTATCACGGCCTGCCATCTGAGCTCTTCGTATCCGTACAGTTGTAAGTCTCTTCCTGGAATGTCTCCAGTTTTCGTGCAGACGACACCTCTTTCCCTTAGTCACGGATCCTTCTGCTTTTGTCGTCTAGCAGTTCCTGCTTACCCATTTTGCATTTTCTATCAATCTCACTTTTAGCCGTCTCTATTCCCCTATTCCCTCCGTGAACTTTTTATATTACTTCGTTTTGTCAATAATTTATTTATCAACCCAGACTAAATTATTGCCTTACTCGTTTTAGCACTAGGAATGTTGAAAAGGTTCTGTTTTTCTGAGGAAACCATGTGTAAATCGTTTAGAATTTTAAATGTATCAAAGTCAAGAATAAATTACTAAATCACATGAAGCTCTTAGAATGCATTGCTACAATAATGCGAACCATTTCGTTTGTTTCAGTGTATTTTGCAGCCTACGTCGAAGCTAATACCTGATTTAACTACAAGGTTGGAACCTAGTAGTCATAATTAACAGTTTTCCTCTGCCTAGAGAAAATCATATTATACAGGTGCGCCATGAGATGTAAACAATGAAATCTCTGTCATGTAGTCGGTTGTAATCGACTGCCTGTCTTAAAATTTCGGCCGCGAATCTTGAAGCTACGTTTTTCCTAGTGAGACGAAGACTGGCGTTGCATATTTTTCCAGAAGTCGGTATTTCCCCTCTGCCATCAGCAAAGAGCATGCGTCACAAACGTTAAATATTTGTTATGTTAATGAACAGAGTAAGAGATTACACCGCTCCCTGACGAGTAAAGAGATGGCTCGCCAGCCGTGTTTACACAGCTCCCAAGACACCCGAGTCCGCGGAAGACGACATTAAGGTGGATACACTCTCGATGTTCCAAGTACCGTTTCTGTCTAGCGGATGTGGCTTCCGAGACAGGGACTTTTCGGTAGGTAATTAGTTCTACGAATATAGAGGTCTGTCGTACGTGGAAACCACTCAAGTTTTATAAAACCTCTCAGTGAGGCAGTCCCAATCAGAAGAAGGAACATCGCGTTTAGCTGGTGCATTTTGAAAATTATGCCTGATTTATGGAAATTGCTTCCGGCGTACTGAAGAAAGGCAGAGGGCATAAACATACACAGACAGAAAAAAATCGCAGCACAAGAAAGGACCTGCGCGACATTAACGAAAGTTGGCAATCGTGTTTCGACATCTGAAAGATGATATATATTCACGTTTCGCGGCAGTCACGCCACTGTGAGGCTACTAATCAGGTTTGCTTTGAATACGCTCTGTAACGGTCGTGAGCGTTAGTTATCTTCGAGATTGGACATGGTGAGTTGACGTTAATCAAAAATGCCTTCAAGGCGACAAGACGCCATTATCTACATCTCATTCAGTTTGAACGATGTCGTGTAATAGGGCTATGTGAATCTGGATGTCCCTTTCGCGGTATTGCAGAAAGAACTGGCAGGAATGTAGATCATGTACACTGCTGCTGACAGCGGTGGCCACAAGAATGAACGGCCACAAGAAGATCGGACTACGGACGGCCACGTAGCACTGCCGAGTAGGAAGACAATCGTCTACATCTACATC
The DNA here is from genome assembly GCF_021461395.2 of Schistocerca americana. Lineage (NCBI taxonomy): Eukaryota > Metazoa > Arthropoda > Insecta > Orthoptera > Acrididae > Schistocerca > Schistocerca americana. The sequence goes on from NC_060125.1 coordinate 65,642,013, forward strand.
TACATCCATACTCCGGAAGCCACCTGACGGCGTGTGGTGGAGGGTACCTTGAGTACCTCTATCGGTTCTCCCCTCTATTAATGTCTCGTATTGTTCGTCGAAAGAAAGATTGTCGGTATGCCTCTGTGCGTGCTCTAATCTCTCCGATTTTGTCCTCATGGTCTCTTCGCGAGATATACGTAGGAGGGAGCAATATACTGTGGTGAAGGTATGTTCTCGAAACTTCAACAAAAGCCCGTAACGGACTGCGTTTCCTTAGGATTCTTCCAATGAATCTCAGTCTGGCATCCGCTTTATCGAAGATTAATTTTATATGGTCATTCCATTTTAAATCACTTCTAATTCCTACTCCCAGATAATTTAGGGAATTAACTGCTTCCAGTTTCTGACCTGCTATATTGTAGCTAAATAATAAGGGATCTTTCTTTCTATGTATTCGCAGCACATTACACTTGTCTACATTGAGATTCAATTGCCATTCCCTGCACCATGCGTCAATTCGCTGCAGATCCTCCTGCTTTTCAGTACAATTTTCCATTGTTACAACCTCTCGATATACCACAGCATCATCCGAAAAAAGCCTCAGTGAACTTCCGATATTATCCACAAGGTCATTTATATATATTGTGAATAGCAACGGTCCTAAGACACTCCCCTGCGGCACACCTGAAATCACTCTTGCTTCGGAAGACTTCTCTCCATTGAGAATGACATGCTGCGTTCTGTTATCTAGGAGCTCTTCAATCCAATCACACAATTGGTCTGATAGTCCATACGCTCTTACTTTGTTTATTAAACGACTGTGGGGAACTGTATTTAACGCCTTGCGGAAGTCAAGAAACACGGCATCTACCTGGGAACCCGTGTCTATGGCTCTCTGAGTCTCGTGGACGAATAGCGCGAGCTGGGTTTCACACGATCGTCTTTTTCGAAACCCATGCTGGTTCCTACAGAGTAGATTTCTAGTCTCCAGAAAAGTCATTATACTCCAACATAATACGCGTTCCAAAATTCTACAACTGATCGACATTAGAGATATAGGTCTATAGTTCTGCACATCTGTTCGACGTCCCTTCTTGAAAACAGGGATGACCTGTGCCTTTCTCCAATCTTTTGGAACGCTACACTCTTCTAGAGACCTACGGTACGCCGCTGCAAGAAGGAGGGCAAACTCGTTCGCGTACTCTGTGTAAAATCGAACTGGTATCCCGTCAGGTTCAGCGGCTTTTCCACATTTGAGCGATTTTAATTATTTTTGCATCCCTCTGTCATCTACTTCGATATCTATCATTTTGTCATCTGTGCGACAATCGAGAGAAGGAACTACAGTGCAGTCTTCCTCTGTGAAACAGCTTTGGAAAAAGACATTTAGTATTTCGGCCTTTAGTCTGTCATCTTCTGTTTCAGTCACAGAGTGTCTGGACTTTTGTTTTGATCTACCTACCGCTTTGACATAAGACCAAAATTTCTTAGGATTTTCTGCCAAGTCAGTACATAGAACTTCACTTTCGAATTCATTGAACGCCTCTCGCATAGCCCTCCTCACACTGCATTTCGCTTCGTCTAATTTTTGTTTCTCTGCAAGGCTTTGGCTATGTTTATGTTTGCTGTGAAGTTCACTTTGCTTCCGTAGCAGTTTTCTAACTCGGTTGTTGTACCACGGTGGCTCTTTTCCATCTCCTTCGTGTTCGGCGTATCGCTCTGGCGGGTCGTACTGCATCTCCAGCAGCAGTCTGAGCAGCAGTTGGCACCACAGTCACACAACGAACTGTTACAGATCGATTACTTCAAGGACAGCTCCGAGCTAGAAGTCATGTAAAGTCCATTCTCTTAATACCAAACCACCGCCATTTGCCACTTCAGAGGTGTCAAGCGAGAGCTCATTGGAGGGCAGGGTGGAGTGTTGTGTTTTATGATGAAAGCTGGGTCTGCCTCGGCGCCAGTGGCGGCTGTGTGTTGGTTTGAAAGAGACCAGTTGAGCACCTACAACCAAGCTATGTGCGAGACATACTGAACCTACTGGTGGAATTATAATCCGGGATACGATTTCGTATGACAACAGGAGCGCTTTCGTGGTTCTCCCACTCACCCTGACTGCAAACCTGTACGTCGGTCTGGTGATTCGAACTGTTGTCTACCGTTCATGAACTGCGTTCCGAGTCGTGTTTTCCAACGGGATAACGCTCGTCCATCCACCGCTCTTGTAGCCCAACATGCTCTACAGAGCGTCGAGACGTTGCATTGGCCTGCTCGATCACCAGATCTGTCTTCAGTCGAACACCAGTGGGATATCATCTGACGACAACTCAAGCGTCATCCACAAGCAGGGTCAACTGTCCGTGTGTGGATGACCAACTGCAACAGGCATGGAACTCCATCTCACAAACAAACGTCCGCCACCTGTACATCCCAACGTATGCACATTTACATGCTTGCATTCAACATTCTGGCAGCTGCACAGGTTACTAATGTACCAGCATTTCACATTTGCAAAGGTTTATCTCTCGCTTACATTAACCTGTGATCTTGTAGTATTAATCACTTCAATATTTTACCTAGAAAAATGTATTACCGAAATCTGATTACTCGACGCATTTTTTTTTTTTTTTTTTTTTTTTTTTTTTTTTTCGTGTTCGGATCTTTTCCGTCGTATGTGTCACCTTCCAAATTCTGCAATTCGCAACAAAGTTGTATTTAAACTTTACGTATATCCCGAGCAGAGAATATACTTTGCCCTTTAAAATTACTTTTTAGACGTTCCATTTCCTCTGTAATACCATTATCGACGACATTTTCACGTGATCAGCACAGTGAGTGCCAATAAAGTAGACTACCAGTGAGCTTCTGATAAAGCCCTTATGTTGTACTAGAACACCAAAGTAACAAACAGTCCTCTTTTCGAACAGGATACGCCCGTGCAAAGAATTCAGATAACTAAAATATTCAAGTAACCTCCATTCGCCTTGCGGCTTCATTACTAGTAGATAATTCAGGTAAATCAAGAACACAGCAGATTTAACCAAAAGAGACATCAACATCTCCTCCTCAAAGTTTTCGTTATTAACTGGACAAGATGTCGGCGAATATGTCGTGCCCATCTTGACAAAGGCTGTATCATTAAAATGTCTGTTACTAGATGAAATGTGAAGTGTTGTTAGAGGAGGCCGAAATGCACGCGTTTAATTACACGCTGACTGGCGCGAGGTCTGCAACAGTTAAGGGAATTAATAGTAGCAAAACAGGAGGTACTGGTAGAATACTTAACTTTAATCCATAATTGTAGAACATCGCTCTTGATGATTCATTAATAGAATCTCAATATCAAATGCTATGGCGCCTTGCTAGGTCGTAGCAAATGACGTAGCTGAAGGCTATGCTAACTATCGTCTCGGCAAATGAGAGCGTATTTGTCAGTGAACCTTTCCTTGCAAAGTCGGCTGTACAACTGGGCGAGTGCTATGACGTCTCTCTAGACTTGCCGTGTGGTGGCGCTCGGTCTGCAATCACTGACAGTGGCGACACGCGGGTCCGACGTATACTAACGGACCGCGGCAGATTTAAAGGCTACCACGTAGCAAGTGTGGAGTCTGGCGGTGACACCACAAAATGTTAGCGGTAATAACCATTTTCTGAGCAAGAAATTGGATTACCAGCGTCAGATTTACTGTCAATGGGTAAAAACGCTTCACCCAGAAGACTTTTGGAATACAGAGACCATATGTAAGTTAGCCTAAAGCAGTCCGTCGTCAGGCCACGAGTGCCCCACTGGGACCATCCGACCGCCGTCTCATCCTCAGTGGAGGATGCGGATAGGAGGGGCGTGGGGTCAGTACACCGCTCTCCCGGTCGTTACGATGGTATTCTTGACCGAAGCCGCTACTATTCGGTCGAGTAGCTCCTGAATTGGCATCACGAGGCTGAGTGCACCCCGAAAAATGGTAACAGCGCATGGCGGCCTGGAGGGTCACCCATCCAAGTGCCGACCACGCCCGACAGCGCTTAACTTCGGTGATCTCACGGGAACCGGTGTATCCACTGCGGCAAGGCCGTTGCCCAAGTTAGCCTAAAGCGTCTAAATTATTCAGTGCGAGAGATTTCAGTTTGTAGTGGATATCGGCATAAAGACGAACTGTTGCGAATACTTCCTCACAAACAGTATGAAACTAAATGTAGCAAACCAAAATAAGTAGTAGACGCTATATTATTAATCATAATTCCCACTGTAATGTTCTGTAAAGTAGTAAGCCTAGACAACACGTGACCGTAAAACGTCAGCCCTCTAACCACCCGCTGTAGCAATTACGTAACTTCACCTCTGACAGAGACTAAACAGCCAGCGTTCGTCAGAGTTTTCACCGAGATCTTCGACTCGCCCGGAACGTGCCAGCAAGTTTCTCCACAGCAATTCGGTTACAGGCCGGGAAGTTTCATCACTATGCTCCAAATGTCTGGAAGCTATTGATCGATGTTTTAAGTTGCACGTACTGTCTGCGTTTATGTAACTACACTAATCACCATTTCCACATTAGGGTTTCCTCTTTGCTAATATTGCCTCCTCTCCTCCCTTCTTGTTTTTCTACCTAACTTGTCCTTTTGAAAAAGTTTTGTATATGTGCCTTTGTGAAAGGCGAGGGTGCTTGTTGCATTTCTATTCACTCTAATGATACGTACGGCTTTTTTTTCAAATTCTGAGGCTCTTAGCTCTCTAATAACCGTATCAGGCATACTTCTGAAGTAGCATTTAAAAGGATTTTTTTTAATTTCTCAGTTTTGTATAACAGTAGCACCAGAGTAACCAGTGTCAACTAACTGACCTGTAATTTAAAGGTAATACTTTATAATCGTCGTCGGGGATTCAGCATAAGCCTATTCCGTCCTCACAAAGTTTATGCACCTCGTTTCCTCGGCCGACCTGTGTTTCTCCTTTCTTCGGAGTTGTAGTTCAGAATTTTCTCATTTTTCACTCTATTTACAACCTATTTCCATCTATCAGTGTATTCAAATATTTCTTCATTATTGGAAATGTACATTCAATTAAATTCGAACATCTTCGTTCTTTATTAAATTTCTTTCTGTACAGCCCCTTGTTCTTCTCAAGAAACTCATCTCTTCCGCTTGCACACTCATGTTCAGAAAAAAAACAGAAACATTGAACAACTAGAAATAGGACTTTCATATTCACAGGACACGTCAGTTAGTACGTTCTGCAGAAATGGTTAGCACTTCAGTCATCTTGGTTCAGCATGTGTCCTGTTGCCTACTAGGCAAAGGGTCGGTCGTGGACCCTGATAACTTGTCCCATGCGTAATGGCATCGATGAGGTTCAAATGGCTCTGAGCACTATGGGACTTAACTTCTAAGGTCATCAGTTCCCTAGAACTTAGAACTACTTAAACCTAACTAACCTAAGGACTTCACACACACCCATTCCCGAGGCAGGATTCGAACCTGCGACCGTAGCGGTCGCGCGGTTCCAGACTTTAGCGCCAAGAACCGCTCGGCCACCCCAGCCGGCGGCATCGATGAGTATAAGACACGAATGGTGTCCTGTGATATATCGCCATACATGCTGCATTCACCTGGTTCCAAAATCCCATTTGTTTCGTGAAACATTCTGCACACACCCATTGCACTGCCGAAACACTTCATCCCACAAGAGTAACAGTTTCCCATGTCAATAATGGCCATCTTGAAGCTCACGTATTTGACTGTACGGCTCGCGCATACGTCTGCTCGAGTCACACTGACCCATTACGTTCCGTTTATAGCGACAACAAGAGCCGCAGGCACATTTTACCAGTCGATGGCGTTGCGCCGCGATGTCGATGTTGACCTAGAACCGGTGGGCGACATGGTTCAAATGCTAATCATTTCTGCAGGACATACTAATGTACAGGTCCTGTGAATATGAACGGCCCATCTCTAGTCGTTCAGTCTTCTGTTTTTTTTCTGAACGTGAGTGTATTTTACTGTCACCTTTCTTTATCAGTTAACCAACCTTCGCTCCCATAGAGCAGTAAATGTATCGTCATAATTTCATAAAGTTTGATTTGAGTGTCTGTTCTGATTATGTAGGTAAGTGTTCTGTTTATTGTGCTACATACTGTTTGAAATTTTCATCCATTTCTTTATCATAGTCATAAGTCGCGGCTCGGCCAAAATATTTATAACGTTAATTATTATTTTCCACCGTATTGCATATTTGCTTTGAATGGCCATTGCTTTCGTCTTAAGTTCGGAAATTTTTAGATTGTTGTATGTATCCATTTGATTTAGTGGGTGGGAGGTCGTCTTGGATAGCAGGTCGCTTAAGGCGAGGTGTGTTTTCCAGGACATTCAACAGAATGGACTCCATAATGCTCTGTCCGCATCAGTTGGACATGAAACCAGACAGCTTACATTACTGAAACTTCCTGACAGATTAAAACTGTGTGCCGGACTGAGACTCGAACTCGGGACCTTTGCCTTTCGCGGACAAGTGCTCTATCAACCGAGCTACCCAAGCACAACTCACGACCCGTCCTCACAGCTTCAATTCTGCCAGTACCTCGTCTCCTACCTTCCAAACTTCACAGAAGCTCTTCTGCGAAACTTTCAGACGAGGTACTGGCAGAATTGAAGCTGTGAGGACGGGTCGTGAGTTATGCTTGGGTAGCTCGGTTGATAGAGCACTTGTCCGCGAAAGGCAAAGCTCCCGAGTTGGAGTCTCGGTCCGGCACACAGTTTTAATCTGACAGGAAGTTTCATATCAGCGCACACTTCGCTGCATAGCGAAAATCTCATTCCAGCTTACCGAGCGAGGTGGCGCAGTGGTTAGCACACTGGACTCGCATTCGGGAGGACGACGGTTCAATCCCGCGTCCGGCCATCCTGATTTAGGTTTTCCGTGATTTCCCTAAATCTCTTCAGGCAAATGCCGGGATGGTTCCTTCGAAAGGGCACGGCCGACTTCCTTCCCCATCCTTACCTAATCCGATGAGACCGATGACCTCGCTGGTTGGTCTATTCCCCCAAAACAACCCAACTCATTCCAGCTTACATTACTGATTGCTTGCATTCTTTGTATCCCTATCTCTGACACTTTCCATAAACTCTATAGGGTGAAGATAAATTAAACGGACGTACTGCAGGGACGGATTCCTGACTCGAAATTGAGGAAATGCATCGTTGCCACGGTAGATGGCGCTGAGAACTGAAAGATCCTCTGATCCTGTGCCTTGTGTTCGTTTGAGTTGCAGGCTGTGCGACTGACGCAGCGTACTGTAAGCAGCAGAAGGGTCCTATATTCACGTCGGGAACAAGAGGAGATGCTGTTTGTGTCGCGGCCAATCGGATGGAAATGGTCGAGAGGCAGCAAGGCTATACCAAAACAAGTCCCCTCACAGACACCAACCATGTCACACAGCCATTTTTGGGCGTTTGTGTGATCATGAGTCCATTCAGACAGACAAACGTGATGACGGGCCACGTGCATGGAGGCTTTACTAGGGTTCGTCCCAAATCTGGCGCACGCGCAGTGCGCCGCCTCTCTGCACGTTCATTAGTCTACTGCAGCAAGGCGCCTAAACTGTAGGACCATGTGGTCTGAAGAGTGACTGTATCCGCCACTGGTATACGTTCTGACTGCAGTACAACTCGAGTCCCAGTGAGGTCAAGCTCTTGTTGTGGTTATTTAAAACCACAGGGTTCGAAGATAACGAGCTACTGCGCGAGGGACTCTGCCTTTTACTTCCTACCTAACTGTGCTCGTTTTCACAGTTTTGGGCCGTCTACTTAGTTGCATTAGGTTGCCATCATCTTCTAAGTAGCACAACCGCTTGTCTGGCGTATCTTGTGTGGATTCGAGCGTAAAGGATCGTTCAAACTTTAAATGAAGTGCTCCCTCACTACGCAAAGCGTCATCTTAGCGAAAATTACTAACATTCTTAAATAATTTCAATTACGACAAATAAAAAAATTATAGATAATACCTCTACATGGGGTCGTAATTGCCCTCTGCTTGGTACCTCTCGTCCGCCTTCGTAACACATTTAAAATCACTAATTAAAATGTCAGACGAATGGAAAAACTAGTAGAAACCGACCTCGGGGAAGATCAGTTTGGATTCCGTAGAAATGTTGGAACACGTGAGGCAATACTGACTCTACGACTTATCTTAGAAGAAAGATTAAGGAAAGGCAAACCTACGTTTCTAGGATTTGGAGACTTAGAGAAAGCTTTTGACAATGTTGGCTGGAATACTCTCTTCCAAATTCTAAAGGTGGCAGGGGTAAAATACAGGGAGCGAAAGGCTATTTACAATTTGTAGACAAACTAGGTGGCACTTATAAGAGTCGAGGGGCATGAAAGGGAAGCAGTGGTTGGGAAGGGAGTGAGACAGGGTTGTAGTCTCTCCCCGATGTTATTCAATCTGTATATTGAGCAAGCAGTAAAGGAAACAAAAGAAAAATTCGGAGTAGGTATTAAAATCCATGGAGAAGAAGTAAAAACTTTGAGGTTCACCGATGACATTGTAATTCTGTCAGAGACAGCAAAGGACTTGGATGAGCAGTTGAACGGAATGCACAGTGTCTTGAAAGGAGGATATATGATGAACATCAACAAAAGCAAAACGAGAATAATGGAATGTAGTCGCATTAAGTCGGGTGATGCTGAGGGAATTAGATTAGGAAATGAGACACTTAAAGTAGTAAAGGTGTTTTGCTATTTGGGGACCAAAATAACTGATGATGGTCGAAGTAGAGAAGATTTAAAATGTAGACTGGCAATGGCAACGAAAGCATTTCTGAAGAAGAGAAATTTGTTAACATCGAGTATAAATTTAAATGTCAGGAAGTCATTTCTGAAAGTATTTGTATGGAGTGTAGCCATGTATGGAAGTGAAACATGGACGATAAATAGTTCGGACAGGAGGAGAATAGAAGCTTTAGAAATGTGGTGCTACAGAAGAATGCTGAAGATTAGGTGGGTAGATCACATAACTGATGAGGAGGTATTGAATAGAATTGGGGAGAAGAGGAGTTTGTGGGACAACTTGACAAGAAGAAGGGACCGGTTGGTAGGAGATGTTTTGAGGCATCAAGGGATCACAAATTTAGCATTGTAGGGCAGCGCGGAGGGTAAAAATCGTAGAGCGAGACCAAGAGATGAATACACTAAGCAGATTCAGAAGGATGTAGGTTGCAATAGGTACTGGGAGATGAAGAAGCTTGCACAGGATAGAGTAGCATGGAGAACTGCATCAAACCAGTCTTAGGACTGAAGACAACAACAACAACAATTCAAATGTAAGCAAAATTAACTACTTCATGTAGGAATATTACTTCTAGCCTCATGGCTTGTTTATCTCCGATTAACAGACTTCTGTTTTGGCGATTAAAGCAGCCACTCTCCTATGTGGTTTTGCAGGCGTTGTTGAGTGTTTGCTTCCCTGCCTCACGTGGAAGGTCATCGCCGGTGAGTGAGCTTCTTTCGGCAAAGGCGCTGGAGATGATAAGTAGCCAGCACGGGCAGCCGTTTTGCGCAGCTCACGTGGCACAAACTCCCCGTTGCAGAAATTCAGGCGCGTTCTCATAAATGTTGATGGCGCGCAGAGGAGTGGCGCAGGCTACCAGCGGATGCCGTGACGTCACGCGGTGCCACTCCGGGGTGCCGTCACAGAGGGTGCCGCGAAGATTTCACGTTCAGCGCGCAACTATTACAGCTCTTCAGAACAATCAGACCACATTAAATTCATATGCAGAATGATCACAGTTTACAGACGACCAGCAATTCAAAACCGCTGTTTCTTTAACGAATCGGACTACCATTTATAAAACATATACTGGAAGTATGCATTTCAGACCTTTCGGGTCCGTCATCACGTGTGACTTGTCTTAACACGTGATTTTTTTTTGTTCTTGAATGAGGTGAAGCATATATTCCTGTCAAGAAAAGGTTTGATGTTAGGTTATGAATTTCGTAAGTCAAATGCAGAAAAGGTGTGCGAAATAGCGGAAAAACGAACGGTGTAAGCTTACCACATAATCGAAGAAAAGGGTTTTTAACTTTTTAACACCGTCATGCATCCTTCTCTCCATCCTGTTCATGTATATCACTTCATTCAAGAGACACATTTGTGTACAAACATTTGAAGCTGCAAAATATGGATAAAATGAAATTTATAAAACAGCTTCAAACATCTCACTACTTTACAAATGAGTTAAAGTATTAACTATTGAACGTTAAGCACGTAAAACTTTCGTGATTGAAGGTACAAAACCGTAACTGTGTTGGTTTTATTACTTTCAAATCACTCACCCAATGAAAAAGAATAAAAGCAGCCGGCCGCTGTGACCGAGTGGTGCTAGGCGCTTCAGTCCGGAACAGCGCAGCTACTACGGTCGCAGGTTCGAATCCTGCCTCGGGCATGGATGTGTGTGATGTCCCCAGGTTAGTTAGGTTTAAGTAGTTCTAAGTCTAGGGGACTGATGACCTTAGATGTTAAGTCCCATAGCGCTTAGAGCCATTTGAACCATTTTTTGAAAAGAAAAGCAAAACTGGGGAACCAAAAAAGTGTTAACCCTTTTACCTGTTAATGTTTATTTTAGTCTTGATGGTAGGAAAAGTAAAGAAACCTCTTTTCGAGACACTATCCCTTCCATTCAACAAGACTGCCAAGCCCGTTGTAGGGGTGGTCAGTAATTAGATAACATGCAAATGACGTTTCGTGGTCGTAGTGGAATGGCTGGCTAATAGTATTCACGGAGTTTCTAAGTGTTCTGTAGACAGATACCTGGTAAAGACAGCGGCAATATCGGAACATACTGATGTCGGATTTCTGTATGTTTTGGAAAGCCACCACCAACCTCACTTGATGCTCAAGTTTTACCACATCAACACGAGTACGTAAAAGTTTAGTCGGGGTTTGATTTTATGTTTAAAGTTTGTTTGAAATCGCTATGTCCCCTCATTCTTAAACAGTCAGCGTAATTTACGTACCGTAAATTACACTGCGTCAAGACATACGCACATTTTCTTGCTTTGATACTTGACTTGCTGTGGTGAGGCTTGAACGTAAGATTAATTAGTAGGTTATGAACGCATTTTAAATTTTTAAACTCGGTTAGTAATTATATCTTTCTCGGGTAGCACCTGAAGAAGACAGCGAGTTACGCCGTCCAAATATCGTGCAAGAACAACGCTGATATCTTGCAGAACTCCCGACAACTCAAGATTTCATTATATGAAATAGTGAAAAACACTTTTTTTTTTGTGTGCCTGGATACTGTTAGACAGGCAGTCCGCAGTTGGGATTATGTGATCGTTTTAGTCGTTTCATTACTTCCCACACTCTCTCTTCCAACATATTCCCATTTTTCTGTATTCATTAAGTTGTTTTGTTTTGTTGAAGTTGTCTTTGTATTCCACATAGTCTGTAGTTTCAATAGTTAAGGCTATCTTTTAACTGGTACTTTTATTACTGTCCATGTTTAACACCCCTTGTAGTTGTTTCATCAAATACTGTTCATATTTTACTTTGCTCATTTATTTAATGAAAACTGTTACACAACCACTGCTTTGATTATAATGTTAATGTTAATATGCAGTACCACCACACTCTCAAACTGTAGGTTTCCTCAAACACCTCCATTTCATAAATTTATTTATTTCTGTTTATCTTATTGATATTGCTTAAGTTCCTTACGTATTCTGTAGTTACATTGATAACTGTCTCTTTAATTGGTTGTGTATGTTTCATACCTCCTGATGCAGCCTTGTCTAGCACTAATTTTATTTTACTTTATTAGTTTTGTTTATTAACAGAAAATGTTATGTAGGCATGCTCTTCCTATTTTGTGCTAAAGGTTTTCCTGTCTACTCCACTGTTATTTATGTACTGTTCAGTTTTTACTTTTTCATTGCAAAGATGTTACTTACTGTATGTTTCTACTTCAGTCTAGATGTGTTACTTCTCTTCCAATGTTGTTTGCTAACATTTAGCTTCTTTGGTGATAATACTCAGTAAATATCTGAAGATGGCCTAGTAAGCCGAAAACCGGTTAACGATAAAAGTAATATTGTAGAACAAAAGCAAACTGGTGTTTTTCATTTATTTCAATGTCAGATTTGTTTCTTAATCACTTACGCATTACCTATCGGTACTGGGAGCTGTGCATCTTGACACCAAATCCGATACGGTATTCCTCGCTACCTGCGTCGCTCAAGGACTCCTCATCCTGTTCTCATCGCTATCTCACATTCCTGGTCCATACTGCATGATCATGTGTCACTCGTGGAGAGCGTAACCTATCTTTCCTCCTTGATGAAGTTCGTCTCAAGTTGTACTGGACTGTGATATGCAATGAATTCCTCCAGCTTCTGTCTACAATGTCACCATAATGAGCATACTGCAACTGCAGCATAAGAAACACATCACATTCCAGAGGGCTGTTATGTTTTGTTCCTTGACATGTTCCAAGAGCATGTTGGCCACAGCCAGACTGCGCAATGCTTCTCTACTGATACATCGTCGAAGAGAAAATATGGTTGGGCCAGAACTCTGTTTCCGACGATTATAATACCACTATCTTCAACAGGGAAGTTAAAAATCATACACTTTACACAGTTATATCGAAAGTATCTAAACACCTACTAATGGACACTAATGTGGGGTGGGTCAACCCTTTGCTCTTGTGATGGCTTGAACACTGCTGGGGACCCTTTCAGTGAGGTGTCCGAATGTCTTTGGAGGAATGGCAGTCCATTCCTCTTCAACAACCGAAACCAGAGATTGGTTGGTTGGCTTCGGATATCAAGAGAGTAAACTACAGGGTCATCAGTCCCTTTTTCCTGAGGGAAGCAAGACTCAAGGTAAAACAAGACCCAAATTTAATTTGGGGAGGTTAAACGGGATAAAAGGAATGGGGAACCACACCGAAACAGAAAACGAAAGAAAGGAAGAAAAATGGGGAGAAAGTACACCACAGAATGTCCAGCCCAAAAAGACAAGGCGAGATGAACACACATAGGGAAAAGACGAACAACAAGGCAAACAAAATGCAGAGAAAGGATGATAGAGACTGAAATCAGAGGGAGGAGGAGGCCTCGGAGAGAAGGCCAGACTCCCACCCTTAGATGGTACGATAAGAAGCCCCCTTACGAATAAAGCATAAAGCTGAATCTACCCAGCAACGTAGGCAGGGTGCTCGGAAGGTTAATATTCCGCCGCAGAGCGGCTAAAATTGGGCAGTCCAACAAGATATGGACGACAGTCATAGGGGAGCAACAGTGAAACCGAGGTGGTTCCCTGCGACGGAGGTGGCGACCGTGTGTTAGCCAAACATGGCCAATGCGTAGCCGGCAAAGGACCACAGATTCCCTATCAGTGGCTCGCATGGATGACCGCCACACATTTGTTGTCTCCTTGATAACACGGAGTTTATTTGGTGTATAGAGGGTGTGCCATTCAGTATCCCAGATCGTGAAAACTTTGAGGCGGAAGACCGATCGCAAATAGGTCTCCGGCAGGCCAATCTCCAGAACTGGTTTACTGGTAACCTGTTTGGCCAGGCGGTCAGCAAGCTCATTGTCCTGTATCCCGACACGTCCTGAGGTCCAAATGAAGGTCACAGAACGTCCACTGTTTTCGAGGGCATATAGAGACTCATGGAGTGTAGTGATGTTGGTCGTTGGTCCTGCAGCGACGTCGGGGTCTTGATTCATCGCCAAGTGTTTCACTGGGTTCATGTCTGTACTCTGAGAGGCCAGTCCATTTCAGGAATGTTACTGTCCACAAACCATTGCCATGTGACACGGCGCATTGTCATATTGATACAAACAGCCATCGTCTGGGAACTGCTCCTGTACTCCACGCAGTACTCTGCTGTAAAATTTGGGATACTCTCCTTTAGTGTGTTTGAAGAGCAATTCTTGAGGGCTTTTCTTCCAGCAGAGTATGAATTTTGTAGTTGGGTACCTTTGACGCCCGCCCCCCCTCCCCCTCCCACCCTCTCCTTGGTGCGCCAAGTGCATGCTTGCCTCGATTAGGCCTTAAACCGGCCCTGGTTGTGGGCCATTCTTGGACCCTGACAGTGTATGCTGAACGTCCCAATCTGGTGTGTTGCAGCAGGATGCGCCACGGCCTCCGCCCCCGCGCGGCCACCGCCAGCCTGCTGCTGCTGGCACTGCTCGCAGCACTTGCCAGCTGCTCCCTCGCTGCCCCCCAGGCCCCCGCCGCCGACACCGTCTCTGCGGCCGCCCCCGCTGCTGCCGCCGCATCTCCAGCAGCCAGCGACGAAGACAAGTCAGACGAGGAGAAGCGAGCATGGCAGGACCTGAACGCCGGCTGGGGCAAGCGAGCGTGGCAAGACCTGGGATCCTCGTGGGGCAAGAGGGCGTGGCAAGACCTGGGCTCCTCCTGGGGCAAGCGCGCGTGGCAGGACCTGAATGCCGGCTGGGGGAAGCGTGCTTGGCAGGACCTGGGCTCTGCCTGGGGCAAGCGTGCCTGGCAGGACCTGAACGCCGGCTGGGGAAAGCGAGGATGGAGGGACCTGCAGGTGAGTCACACCGGCCACATCTCTCTGGAATAACACATTACTGCTGTTTTCGTGGTCTGCAGTCCTAAGGCTGATTTGACTGAACACACTGTATGAGCCTCTTCGTGTCTACATTACTACCGTAACCTACATCTTCCACCGTACCTGAGGTCGCTAATGCACACGACTGTGGTTGGGCTAATAGATGAGCCACTGCGAATCCTGCTGGTGGAAAATTTTTACTGTCAGTGTTTCGCCAGCAAGGGGAGGAGAGGTGGCGGAGGTAAGATTCCTGATGACAAATGTTTGCGCCAGTGTCTTGAACGAAATTCCACATCTCTCTGCAGTGTCTCAGGATGTTAATCCGACCATCAGATGGGGACGTCAGCTTGGTGGCTAGCTTGGTGCTATTTTAAAGAATTAGGCTATGTGCTGGCACTGGGTAGCACCCTGTTCCTCCTCTTCATCCATAACCACACAACCCCGACACTACACTGTACAAGCTCTACTATAGTCGTTCACATGAAACACATACAAACTTGACACTTCATTACACGTTGCAGGAAGGAAATAACAAACCTCCTCCGCTAGTACCTCGCCTAGAATGGCGATACAGGATTCCTGCATCTGTTCTCCTACAATCATTTACTGAGTATGGGACTACTTTTGTAAGCAGGCTGTTTAAGTTTTTATGTTGGTAACGCCACGTAGCGCTCTGTATGAAAATCACTGGCTGTGCTGTGTGCAGTCTGCGGCTGGTTGGCATTGTTGGAATATTCGCTATTGTAGTGTTGGGCAGTTGGATGTGAACAGCGCGTAGCGTTGCGCAGTTGGAGGTGAGCCGCCAGCAGTGGTGGTTGCGGGGAGTGAGATGGCGGAGTTTTGACAGCGGATGATCTGGACGTGTGTCCATCAGAGAGAGTAAATTTGTAAGACTGGAGGTCATGAACTGATATATATATATATATATATATATATATATATATATATATATATATATATATATTACGACTTTTGAAGACTATAAAGGTAAATACGTTGTTTGTTCCATATCCAAATCTTTCATTTGCTAAGTATGTCTATCAGTAGTTAGTGCCTTCAGTAGTTAGAATCTTTTATTCAGCTGGCAGTATTGGCGCACGCTGTACTGCAGTAGTTTGAGTAACGAAGATTTTTGTGAGGTAAGTGATTCATGAAAGGTATAGGTTATTGATAGTCAGGGCCATTCTTTTGTAAGGATTATTGAAAGTGAGATTGCGTTGCGCTAAAAATATTGTGTGTCAGTTTAGTGTTGATCAGAATAAGTAAAGAGAGTAATGTCTGAGTACGTTCAGTTCTGTTCAGCTGTTTGAAAATCAAATAACGTAAGAGGTTTACCGGCACAGTAATTCACTAATATTTCTAAGGGGACGTTTCACTTTGACTTCTGACTGTAATCTACATCCATTTGAAATTGCTTACTGTATTCAGTCCTTGGTCTCTCTCTACATTTTAACACGTACCTCTTCCCCCCGCCCCCACCCGCCACCCACACCACCACCACACACTTTTCGATAACGAAACTGACGATTTCCTAATGCTTAAACATGTCTCCTATCAACCAAACAAATCTTTCAGTCAAGTTGAACCATAAATTTCTGCTGTCTCCCATTCGACGGAGTACCGCCTCATCAGTTACTCTATATAGCCAAGTAATCTTGAACATCCTTTCGTGTTATGTCATCTATTGTGGGAGTCAGCACCGACGCAAACAAGGAAAGAGAGGAGTCCCGATGGCCAGTGGCAGGAATCCAAAGTGATATGTACATAACACTTGCAGATTTATAGAACACATTATTTCTAAAGAGGGAAGACATAACTTAACTTCTCGTTATCAGGGGGCTTGATGTGCTTCCTGTGCCTCTTACATGCAGTTACTTTTACACAGTATCACTGGTCGTAGAACTCAAGCTAAGTATCGTGCTACTGTTACTCAATACGTCCGCAGCTCTTGGTCTTGCGGTAGCGTTGTCGCTTCACGCGCACGGGGTCACGGGTTCGATTCCCGGCGGGGTCATGTATTTATCCTTCCTCGAGATGACTAGGTGTTGTGTCGTCTTTATCTTCATCATTCATCCCCATTACGGTCGGAGGAAGGCAAACCACTTCCGCTAGGACCTTGCCTAGTACGGCGGTGCGGGTCTCCCGCATCGTCCCCTACGCTCCTCGGAGTATGGGACCTCATTATTATCATTATTACTTAATGCTGATGGCATCGAAAGCGGCGAACAAACTGGGCCCGACCTGCGATGGGCGGCTGGTTAAGTCAGCATTGACAGGGGGCGTTGAACTCTGTCTTCTTGAAGGTATGGCGCTGCCCGCTCTTTCAATCAGTGCGTGCGTCAGAGCCTTCTTGATGGCGTTTCGCGGCGCGGCGCTGGTCGCTGTGCTGTCTATGCTTTAAGACTGCACATCTTGTATCACCAGTTTTCTAAAGCTTCGGATCTCTCATTATCCGAACAACTTATCGTGCACACTGCACTCCCTTACAAGGCTAGACCGGACGAATATCTTCAAAAAGGACTTTCTTCTACTTATATTTACACGATAAATTTCTCCTTTTGAGAAGTTTTACCCCCCTACGTCAGCGATTATCAGTTATTTTACTGCCCAAATTGCAGAACTCAGAACTTTCAGTGTTTCGTTTCCGAAGCCAATTCCATCAGCGTCACCTGATTTAATTCGGCTACATTCGATTACAGTTGTTTTGCCTTTGCTGATGTTAATCCGCACACAACTGTTCACCTGCAGCCCCCTGGCTCCTGTGTTCACACACTTTAATCCTGAGTAGATAGTGTCAAACTACTCACTACCCTCCCCTCTTTTCCATTCAAATGACAAAGAGGAAACAAGGTATTTATTCTAAATAACTGCAACGTACGCTATGTGCTGCACTCACAGCGGAGCTTGCCAGACTGAGGCATACGTCCACTCACTGATCTCTCAAACCTACCTGCTCGCCCTGAGCCGGCCGCTGGTGGCCGAGTGGTCCTAGGCGCTCCATTGTGGAACCGCGCCTCGGGCATGGATGTGTGTGATGTCCTTAGTTAGGTTTAAGTAGTTCTAAGTTCTAGGGGACTGATAACCTGAGATGTTAAGTCCTATAGTGCTCAGAGCCATTTGAATCATTTTTTTGCTCGCCCTCAAAAAAGTAACCAGACGTTGCAGGTAGGCACACACGAGTGCAGGTATCAGGCTCTACTGGACAAAGTGACCTGTATAGTTGCTAAGACTGTGCTAATTAATGAGAGAAGACAGCATCATGTTTTAACTTGCTCTGAAGACATCAATGGCACTCAGCTGCTCTTTCAAATCCTTCGCCATTACTGACAGAATTAGAATGTCACTAGGAAAGATCAAAGCTTTCATTTTTTCGCCCTCAACTTTAATTCCGTTTCCAAATTTCTCCTTGGTATCCTTTATGAGCTGCTCAGTGCACAGTTTGAATAATATTTAGGATAGCACTGGATAACACAGTGGGCCGGTCGGTGTGGCCGAGCGGTTCTAGGCGCTACAGTCTGTAACCGCGCGACCACTACGGTCGCAGGTTCGAATCCTGCCTCGGGCATGGATGTATGTGATGTCCTTAGGTTAGTTAGGTTTAAGAAGTTCTAAGTTGTAGGGGACTGATGACCTCAGATGTTAAGTCCCATAGTGCTCAGAGCCATTTGAACCATTTTGATAACACAGTTTTCCTTGTCTAATCAGCTACATGCTGCTTTGCCAGCAGCTCTAACTTTCACTTACGCTGGGGCTCATCGACACGATCATCAACTACACAGCGCTTTACTGGGTTTCTAATTTAATACCTGACAAAAAAAAAGTGAAGCATTCAGAAGACATGGCTGGCTGTCTCTCTAACTTGGTACTCATACACATCACCGTCGGGTATTTTAGCGATAAGAGCTGCAATTCTCTGTGACAAATAGGACGACAGAGCGCATTAGTGGTGTTCATGTTTAGTGTGTCTATCAGGACTGGTAGGGTATATATGGGGCGCGAAGAGCGTCAGACGTGAAGGGATCAGCTTGAAAGACTCACCCATGCTGTGTACCCATGTGAGACAGCATTATCACACTGTCGAGTCACATTAATGCGATCAACTCTCGAAAGCTTGAATAGCCTCATTTCGCAGCGCACACTGTTGCGAGACGTCCACGAAGAGAGTCAGTCTGCTTCTAGAAGATACCGACAGGGACACGAAGCCCACCGACTGCAGGATTCTCGGTTGATGACTCGTGGCGTGAACAGTCCGATCAGGATACAGCCACAGAGTCTCGATTGCGTTTAAATCCGGGGAATTTCGTGTCGACTGGAGTACGGTAAACTCATCATGGTGCCCTTTAGACCATCAACATAGACTGTGATCTTTGTTACACGTTGAGTTTTTCTGCTGGTTAACGCCATAGTGCCGAGCAACCACGAACTGCATGTAGGGGCGGACATGGACTCCATGGATAAATGCATACTTTTGTTGATCCATTATGCCTTCCGAAATTACGAGATCACTCAGGGACTGTCCTCTGTCCTAGACGCTTCCGACAATTGTTGCACTGTGTTTACTTCCGGACGTTTCACGCAAATCACACCAATTGCCCTCTGTCCAGTGGAGGATAAAACGTGGTACATCTGAAAAGGCCACCTGATACCATCCAGAGAACGTCCAGTTGTGTCACTGGCGTGCCAGTTCCATCCTTCATCACGACTGAAAAGCAGTGGCATGGATGAATGAACTAGGCGATTGCTGTAGAGGGCCAATCGACACAACATTCGATGAATGGTCATTGAGGAGACACTGTTTGTAGCCGCTTGGTTCGTCTGGGTGGTCTGTTGCTCAATAGTTGCACGTCTATTCGGCGATAAACATCTTCGCAGCCGTTGTTCACCCCTGTAATTTCTGGCTTCTGGTGCAGTTTTATATAGCTCCACTTCGCCGTGCATGGTACACTTTAATCATGGCAGCACGAGAACATACTTCAAACGTATCGGTACTGGCAATCCTTCCACTCTTGGCCTGAAAGCCAATGATCATGCCCGTTTGGCATCGCATAAATAGCTCCATTTCCGCATTACGAAAACAACTGCACTATCTTCCGCATCCCCCGATACACTTTATATACCCTCAACTGATATGGCTGCCACATGCCATCCATGAGTGGTTATTGTACTTTGACACTGAACATAAACGATGGTGACATATTGTGACTTGACCATGTCAGAACATGACAGAGTTTCAAAGGGGCTTCAGTCATGGTTGTCCATTCGTTCGTCTGGTCGAATCATGCAATACCAAGATTAGTGATACATTCATACGTGCCACTGACCCAGTGACAGGCTGAATGGGAACGAGGCGGTAGGCAAGTTCCTCCGCAGGTTCCAAGTCGATCTCGTCTGACCAAACGCAAGTGAGGATCGCCGTATTGTGCAGCAGGTACATACTGAAGTATTCCTCACTCGGAACACTCCCACAAGATCACGAATAGAGGTAAACACACTTTGTTTATCTGAACAAGTAGACCTTGAATACAAACAGTATGCTGTTTCTGATGCAGTACGAAAGAAAATACATGTTCTCCAGAAATTCTTCTTAGTAATGTGAAGAAAAGGTTCGTCAACGAAACGAAAATAGATTCTTGAGAGCGTAGATTAAGTTCCCTTGACCGATAAAAAGTCTATCTTCAAAACAAGTTACGTATTCAGATCCGTATCTCACGAGCAGCACATGGCACAGAACGTTCTCGAAGCGCTTGCAGATTTTCTGTAGCCTAAAATTCGTACGTTGTGTCTGTTAACCACATCGTGCAAATGAGAATGCGCCTCGTTTGAAAACCAAACGTTGTTACGAGCTTGTTCCTTATCGTGTGCCCAGCGGGCAAAAAACAGTCTCCGCCGGTTGTCTTCTGAGGTGAGCTTCCGAGAAGGGGTCATCCTGTACGGCTACATCCGGATCTCACTTTTAAAAATCCGTTGAACGGAGTGTCTGGGTATGACCAGTTGCACTGCTGTCTTTCTGCGCGATTTGCTTGGGTTTCTCTAAGGACCATACCGTACCGCTTCAGTATTCTCCGGCGAACAAACAGGCTTAGGTCGAGATCGCTTCGCTTCCAGAACTGATTCTTCCAGTACAAACTGATCACACAGCCTGTAAATGATTCTCTTTCAGGGGGCCTACCGTGTGTAAACTGTTGTCGAAACCGCCTCTGAGTCGCAGCATGACTTCGTTTCCTGGTCCTGGAAAAGTGACAATTGTCGATGGCTGCTGCTTTGTTAATCGCCGACTGTCGGCCATGCTGTAAACACTAGTCTCCTAGCAATGGTAACTGATGTGCTTCCCCAAACTCTACAGCTACTGCTGTTGAGACACTCAACGGGATATATAGTACGACTTATAAATTATGTACGAAACAGATGGCTACACATTTCGTGTGTCACCTTGCACTTTTTTTTGTCATCAGTCTTCTGACTGGTTTGATGCGGCCCGCCAATAATTCCTCTCCTGTGCTAACCCCTTCATCTCAGAGTAGCACTTGCAACCTACGTCTTCACTTATTTGCTGGATGTATTCCAATCTCTGTCTTCCTCTACCGTTTTTGCCTTCTACAGCTCCCTCTAGTACCATGTAAGTCATTCCCCCATGTCTTAACAGACGTCCTATCATTCTGTCCCTTTTCCTTATCAGCGTTTTCCACATATTCCTTTCCTCTCCGATTCCGCGCAGAACCTACTCATTCTTTATCAGTCCACCTAATTCGTCTGTGGCACCACATCTCAAGTGCTTCGATTCTCTTCTCTTCCCACAATCCATGTTTCACTACTGTACAATGCTGTACTCCAGACGTACATTCTCAGGAATTTGTTTCTCAAATGAAGGCCGATATTTGATATTAGTAGACTTATGTTGGCCAGGAATGCCCTTTTTGCCATTGCTAGTCTGCTCTTGATGTCCTCCTTGCTCCGAACGTCATTGGTTATTTTACTGCCTAGGTAGCAGAATTCCTTAACTTCATCTACTTCGTGACCAACAAACCTGATGCTAAGTTTCTCGGTGTTCTCATTTCTACTACTTCTCATTACCTTCGTCTTTCTTCGATTTACTCTCAATCCTTACTGTTTACTCATAAGACTGTTCAGCAAATCATGTAATTCTTCTTCACTTTCACTCAGGACAGCAATGTCATTAGGGAATCGTATCATTGATATCCTTTCACCTTGAATTTTGATTCCACTACAGGATGGGCGAGAGGCTACATACTTGTCTTAAACCCTTTTAGAAACGAGCACTTCGTTCTTGGTCGTCCACTCTTATTATTCCCTCTTGAATGTTGTACATATTGTATATGACCCGTCTCTCCCTATAGCTTACCCCTGATTTTCTCAGAATTTCGACCATCTTGCACCATTTTACATTGTCGAACGCTTTTTCCTGGTCGACAAATCCTATGAAAGTGTCTTGATTTTCATTAGTCTTGCTTCCTTTACTAACCGCAACGCAGAATTGCCTCTCTCGTGCCTTTACTCTTCCTGAAGCCAAACTGATCGTCATCTAGCGCATCCTCAATTTTCTTTTCCATTCATAGTATGAAGGCTTTCACGACCGGATGAAATATCTTCTGGTAAACCTTGCGGGATGTAAGGTCGTGGTCCATGAAACTCTTCAGCTCCTAACGTTTCGTCCAGTGCTTCGCTGGACATCTTCAGAGGGGTGTTTCTCCTCTCCTCTCTCACCGGAGGAGAAACACCCCTCTGAAGATGTCCAGCGAAGCACTGGACGAAACGTTAGGAGCTGAAGAGTTTCATGGACCACGACCTTACATCCCGCAAGGTTTACCAGAAGATATTTCTTTTCCATTCTTCTTTATATTATTCTTGTAAGCAACTTGGATGCATGAGCTGTTAAGCTGATTGTGCGGTAATTCTCGCACTTGTCAGCTTTTGTCGTCTTCGGAATTCTGTGAATGATGCTCTTGCGAAAGTCAAATGGTATGTCGCCAGACTCAAATATTCTACATACAAACGTGAATAGTCGTTTAGTTTGTCACTTCTCCCAATGATTTTAAAAATTCTGGTGGGATGTTATCGATCCCTTCTGCCTTATTTGATCTTAAGTCCTCCAAAGCTCTTTTAAATTCTGATTATAATACTGGATCCCCCATCTCTTCTAAATCGACTCCTGTTTCTTCTTCTATCACAGCATACAAATCTTCCCCCTCGTAGAGGCTTTCAGTGTATTCTCTCCTCTGCATTTAACACTGGAATTCCCCTTGCACTACAGTGGTATTTCCGATGAACCTATCTGCCAATCTTTATTTCTCACCTTTGAGATGATTAGACAGAAAGAGAGCTTGTATATGGCTGTAATGGGTGCGGAAATCGACGGCGGTATTTTTCATGTACCACACTGATGCCTCACAGTGATTAGGGACAGTC
Source organism: Schistocerca americana (assembly GCF_021461395.2). Taxonomy (NCBI): domain Eukaryota; kingdom Metazoa; phylum Arthropoda; class Insecta; order Orthoptera; family Acrididae; genus Schistocerca; species Schistocerca americana. The sequence goes on from NC_060125.1 coordinate 65,664,995, forward strand.
ACTGAAAATCTAAATCAGAGTGCACGGCCGGGGATTTGAACCCCGTATGCGAGTCTGGGGGGTTAATAACTGCGCCATTCAATCAAAAATAACGTTGTGGATGATAAACACTGAGTTGACAAAAGTCACGGGACACGTCCTAATTTCCTGTCGGACCTCCTTCTTCTCGTCGTAGTGCAGCAACTCGACGTCTTTGGAAGTCCCTTGCATAAATATTGAGCCGTGCTGCCCCTACGCTCGCCCATAATTGCGAAACTGTTGCCGGTACAGGATTTTGTGCACGAACTAACCTCTAGATTTGTGCCGCAAATGCTCGATTGGATTCATGTCCAAATCATTCGCACGAAATCTCCAGATGGTTCTTCAAACCAAACGCAAATGCTGTAATTGTGGCCCCGTGGCGTGGCGCATCTTTGTTTTGGAAAATGAAGTCCGTGAATGACCGTAAATGCTCTCCATGTATCCGAACATAACCATTTCCAGTCAATGATCGCTGCAGTTGGAGCAGAGGACACAGTCCATTCCATGTAACGCAGCCCACACCGTTATGAAGCCACCATCAGCTTGCACAGGGCATTGTTGACAACCTGGGTACATGGCTTCGTGGAATCTGCGCCACACTCTAACCCTACCATCAGCTATTAAGAACTGAAAACGGGACTCATCTGAACAAGCCACGATTCTCCAGTCGTCCAGCATCCAACCGATATGTCGCCATATGTTTAGAACATGTTTTTTGTTCGCGTATCGTGTCATTTCTGGAAACCCAGAATCTACTCTGTAGGAATCAACATGGATTCCGGGAACAGCGATCGTGTGAGACTCAACTCGCTTTACTTGTTCATGAGACCGAGAAAATATTAGATACAGGCTCCCAGGTAGATGCCATTTTCCTTGACTTCCGGAGGGCGTTCGATACTGTTCCTCACTGTCGCCTGATAACCAAAGTAAGAGCCTACGGAATATCAGACCAGCTGTGTGGCTGGATTGAAGAGTTTTTAGCAAACAGAACTCAGCATGTTGTTCTCAATGGAGAGACGTCTACAGACGTTAAAGTAACCTCTGGCGTGCCACAGGGGAGTGTTATGGGACCATTGCTTTTCACAATATATATAAATGATATAGTAGATAGTGTCGGAAGTTCCATGCGGCTCTTCGCGGATGATGCTGTAGTATACAGAAAAGTTGCAGCATTAGAAAATGGCCGCGAAATGCAGGAAGATCTGCAGCGGATAGGTACTTGGTGCAGGGAGTGGCACCTGACCCTTGACATAGACAAATGTAATGTATTGCGAATACATAGAAAGAAGGATCCTTTATTGTATGATTATATGATAGCGGAACAAACACTGGTAGCAGTTACTTCTGTAAAATGTCTGGGAGTATGCGTACGGAACGATTTGAAGTGAAATGCTCATATAAAACTAATTGTTGGTAAGGCGGGTGCCAGGTTGAGATTCATTGGGAGAGTCCTTAGAAAATGTAGTCCATCAACAAAGGAGGTGGCTTACAAAACACTCGCTCGACCTATATTTGAGTATTGCTCATCAGTGTGGGATCCGTACCAGGTCGGGTTGACAGAGGAGATAGAGAAGATCCAAAGAAGAGCGGCGCGTTTCGTCACAGGGTTATTTGGTAAGCGTGATAGCGTTACGGAGATGTTTAGCAAACTCAAGTGGCAGACTCTGCAAGAGGCGCTCTGCATCGCGGTGTAGCTTGCTGTCCAGGTTTCGAGAAGGTGCGTTTCTGGATGAGGTATCGAATATATTGCTTCCCCCTACTTATACCTCCCGATGAGATCACGAATGTAAAATTAGAGAGATTCGAGCGCTCATGGAGGCTTTCCGGCAGCCGTTCTTTCCGCGAACCATACGCGACTGGAACAGGAATGGTAGGTAATGACAGTAGCACGTAAAGTGCCCTCCACCACACAGCGTTGGGTGGCTTGCGGAGTATAAACGTAGATGTAGATGTAGATATGGTGACGACCCCAGGAGAGGCGATGTCTTGCTATTAGCAAAGGCAGCCGCATCGGTCATCTGCTGCCATAGCCCAAAACGCCAAATTCCGTCTCACTTCCTAACGTATACGTTCGTGGTACGTCCCACAATGATTTATGCAGTTATTTCAAGCTGTGTTGCTTGTCTGTTAACACTGCCAACTCTACGCAAACGCCGCTGCTCTCGGTCGTCAAATGGAAAGCTGTCGGCCACTGCGTTGTCCGCAGTGAGAGATAATGGTTCGAATGGCTCTGAACACTATGGGCCGGCCGCGGTGGTCTAGCGGTTCTAGGCGCTCAGTCCGGAACCGCGCGACTGCTACGGTCGCAGGTTCGAATCCTGCCTCGGGCATGGATGTGTGTGATGTCCTTAGGTTAGTTAGGTTTAAGTAGTTCTAAGTTCTAGGGGACTGATGACTACAGATGTTAAGTCCCATAGTGCTCAGAGCCATTTGAACCATTTTTTTGAACACTATGGGACTTAACATCTGACATCAGTTCCCCAGAACTTAGAACTACTTACACCTAACGAACCTAAGGACATCACAGACATCCATGCCCGAGTAAGGATTCGAACCTGCGACCGTAGCGGTCACGTGGTTCTATACTGAAGCGCCTAGATTCACTCGGCCACTCTGGCCGGCTGAGAGATAACACATGAAATTTGATATTCTCAGCACACTGTCGACACTTTAGGCAAGTGGATCTCGGATTATTCAATTCCCTTATTATTTTTCGAAATGAAATGTCCTATGCGTCTAGCTCCAACTACCATACCGCGTTCAAAGCCGTGCGAGCATAGTCACGTCGGAAACCTATTCACATGAGTCACCTGCGTGCAAATGACACCTTCGCCAATGAACTGCCCTTACTTTGTATACGCGATAGTATCGTCATTGGTATCATGTCCATATCGCCACCCTACGACTTTGTCATCTCGGTGTAAGTGTTGTAAAGTTACGTAATTCATTTTTAGTTTTTTTGCAAGTACGTTTTTGCAGTCCTGATTTATACTGAAATACCCGCACCTTAGTACCGTATAATGCCACTAGGGGAGCCAAGACCAAATAGTGCAGACAGCCTGGCGGAGTGTTATGGTGGTGTTTGCAGTGTGTACCAAGATTGTGGACATGTATCTGCAAACAAAGGGAACGGCCTTGCCGCAGTGTATGCACCGGTTCCCGTGAGATCGCCGAAGTTAACCGCTGTCGGGCGTGGCCGGCACTTGGATGGGTGACCATCCAGGCCGTCATGCGCTGTTGTCATTTTTCGGGGTGCACTCAGCCTCGTGATGCCAATTGAGGAGCTACTCGGCCGAATACTAGCGGCTTCGGTCAAGAATACCATCATAACGACCGGGAGAGCGGTGTGCTGACCACACGCCCCTCCTATCCACAACCTCCCCTGAGGATGACACGGCGGTCGGATGGTCCCGGTAGGCCACTCGCGGCCTGAAGACGGAGTGCATTATCTGCAAACAAACAATAATTCAGTTTCGTAATTTCACTTCTGCGAGGCAAAATAAAAAAGTCCGTGACTCCACAGCATGAGCGACGGGTGCAGGAGGAGACAGGAGGAGACAGGTCGCTCCAGCACGCGAGGTCGCGTCTATCGCAGTATACGTTTGCCATATCGATAACGAGCTCGGGAAACTGCTGGTGGTTTCCAGAAGATGGTGGCGCCCCGATCGAGTAGTCCGCTGCACTGCGCTGCCTCGAGGCCCATCTCTCGGCGAGGGACGCCGTGCCAGTCGGTATTAGCGGAACGGCTTAAAGCGGGTCGGCGAGCGCCGGCAGACCCCGACCTGGGACCTGGGGGAAATCCGATAGCAGCTCGAGGGCGGAGGGAAATATTTGCTCGCCGTTGGCTGGCGACTGCTGCAGGCCAGCCGCGAAGGCCCACGCACTTCAAGGTCTACGTGCTGACAGCGACAGGTACTCCAACCACGGCAGATTGGATTTCGCCGATAGTGTTCGCAGACTTAACTGTCTGAATCGTGTAGTAAACAAGGCAGCGGGAACGAGAGAGAGAGACACGCACGTATATATACTGAACCGCCAGAGCAACTGGTATAGGCATGCGTATTCAAATACAGAGATATGTAAACAGGAAGAGTACGGCACTGCGGTCGGCAACGCCTGTATAAGACAATAAATGTCTGGCGCAGTTGTTAGATCGGTTACTGCTGCTGCAGTGGCATGTTATCAGGAGTTAAGTGAGTCTGGACGAGGTGTCATAGTCGGCGCACCAGCGGTGGGACACAGCATCTCCGCGGTAGCGATGCAGTGGGGATTTTCCCGTACGACCATTTCACGAGTGTATCGTGAATATCAGGAATCCGATAAAACATCAAATCATCGACATCGCTGGAGTCGGTGAAAGATCCTTCAAGAACGCGACCAACGACGACTGGAGAGCATCGTTCAACGTAACAGAAGTGCAACCCTTCCGCAAATTCAGTGCTGGGTCATCAGCGAGTGTCAGCGTGCAAACCATTCAACGAAACGTTATCGATATGGGTTTTCGGAGCCTAAGGCCCTCTCGTGTACCCTTGATGACTGCACGACACAAAGCTTTATACCTCGTCTGGGCCTGTCAACACCAACATTGGACTCTTGATGACTGGACACATGTTGCCTGGTCGGACGAGTCTCGTTTCAAATGTTATCGAGCGTGTAGATGTGTAGGGGTACGGAACAACCTCGTGAATCCATGAACCCTGCGTGTCAGCAGGAGACTGTTCAAGCTGGTGGAGGTTCTATAATGGTGTGTGGCGTGTGCAATTGGAGTGATATGGGACCCTTAAAACGTCTACATACGCCTATGACAGGTGACACGTACGTAATCGTCCTCTCTGATCATCTGCATCCTTTCATGTCCACTGTGCATTCCGACTGACTTGGTCAATTTCAGAACAATGCGACACCCCACACGTCCAGAATTGCTACAGATTGGCTCCAGGAACACTCTTCTGAGTTTAAACACTTCTGCTGGCCACTAAACTCTCTAGACATCAATATTAATGAGCATATCTGGGATGCCTTGCAACGTGCTGTTCAGAAGAGATCTCCACCCCCTCGTACTGTTACGGATTTATGGACAGCCCTGCAGGATTCATGGTGACAGTTCCCTCGAGCAGTACTTCAGACATTAGTCGAGTCCATGGCACGTCGTGTCGCGGCACTTCTGCATGCTCGCGGGGGCCCTACACGATATTAGGCAGGTTTAGCAATTTCTTTGGCTCTTCGGTGTATAGATTAGTGTTCATTGGTCTCTGCCGAGTCCACATCTACATCTACATGATTACTCTGCAGTTCTCAATTAAGTGCCTGCCAACCACTTTCGAGCTATTTCTCCATCGGTCCCTTCGAATAGCTGAAGGGGAAAACCAACACTTAAATCTTTCCATGCTAGCGCTGATTTGTCTTATTTTATTATGGTCATCATTTCTCCTTATGTAGGCAGGGGTCAACAAAATATTTTCACACTCTGAGGAGAAAGTTTCTCATCGAAATTTCATGAGAAGACATTACGACAAACGAAAAACGCCTTTTAAAAAAATGATTATCACCCCAATTCTCGTATTGTATCTGGAGCACTCTCTTCCCTGTATCAAGATAATAAAAAACGAGCTGCCCTTCTTTAAAATTTTTTGATGTCTTCCGTCTGATATGGATCTGCTAGCAATCAGCAATATTCCAGAAGAGGGCGGAGAAGCATTGTGCAAGCAGTCTCTATAGTAGACCTGTTGCATTATATGTATTCTTCCAGTAAATAGCAGTCTTTGATTTGTTTTCTCCACAGCATTATCTGTCTGATACTTCCAATTTATGTTATTCGTGACTGTAATCGCTAACTACTTAGTTGAGTGTGCAGCCATCAGATTTGCGTGACTTATCGTATAACCGATATTTAGCAGATTCCTTTGGTGCTCATGTGGATGTCTTGACACTTTTCATTATTTAAGGTGAACAGGCATTTTTCGCACCATACAGATATCTTATCTAAACCATTTTGCAATTGTTTTTTACCATCTGATGATTTTATGAGGCGGTAAATGATAGCATCATCTGCAAACAGTCTAGAGGGCTACTCATTTTGTCTCCTAAATCGGAAGACTTCCTTGAGGTCCGACAGATATGTTATATCTGGCCTTCATAAACGACGCGCTGGAGTTTCATATTCTCTCTCTCGCTAGAAGCAAACTATTAGCTCTACGGGAAAACTGAGCAGGATCATTTTGTGGGAAATATAATTTAGATAGTTTTGTAAACACTCGTTGCCACTTTTGTAAAGGCTTCGTCGCTACTGCTCTGGAGGCCGAGATGCAACTGTTGTTATGGTAGGTTCACTTTGTGAGTTCGGGAAACAGGTTTTGGTGCAACACACCGCTAAGACAGTTTCTCCCTGCCACTATTACACGGCTATGTACCAGAGTCAGGTAACAGGATAGGAGAACAAGGTTCTACAACATTCCAACAAATTAGTAACGAAGCCACACAAATGAGTTAAAAGGTTTGTGAGTAGTTGAAGTCTGCAACACTGCTTGTAATATAACATAAAAAAGGACCTCAATTGCTAAGTGCAAATAATCGTAGGTAAACTTCCAGTACATGGCAAATGCAATTTACAACAACTATCTGTTCACTTGTAAGAATTCTCAAAACGACGTTCCCTGTCCAAGTCAGCCCAGGACGATGATCTATAACCAAGTGGGCGAGAGCTGCTCTTCTGTCTTCCGAGAAGGCTTCTGTCCCTTGTCGTTCGGTCATTGGCGGATTGTACTCGGCCAGCGATTGGCCGAGGCGAAGTCGATATCTTCATCCTCAGCGCCGCCCGTGGCGAGTCTCTATGGCGGTCGCACCAGCTCGCATCTTTGCGCCTGTGGTGCTTTTGCCCAGGCCGCGTGTTGTTTGGACGACGCAGTAGTTAAATTTGGTACTGTGTGTGTGTGTGTGTGTGTGTGTGTGTGTGTGTCTGTGTGTGTTGACTTTATGGGCTCTCAAAAGTGAGGTTATCAGCCCCCTAACACAATTTAAATGGAACGAATGTGCAAAAACTTTCTAAAATTGTTGCCCACAATTTCGTACTGGGAGACGTTTTCGCTGGATGCCACTGTTTTCGATCTATTCAAGAACAACATACAAAAGTGACCTTCAAACGCAATCCGCCCCCACACTCATCCTTCACCAGTCACGATTTCCACTATGTTATTCGATACCGCCCCTCTTACTATTCCCAATATCCGACCATTTCTGGTCTCTATCGATTGGGCTATTACATCATCAGTACAGTCAGCTAGTTCGTTAAAATTACTAATTTGTACGTCTCCGTGAGGGTAATAAAAGAATAACGATTTTTCTAAACGTTGCACTACAACTAATTACGTTGACAGTTCGATCCAAATTTAACTCTTTAGTTTAGTAATCTTTACTTTAGTAATCAGAAGGCTCGACAAATAGGAGAGTTGGAACTTAAATAGTGGCAACTATTTGTTCACGACCGATACAAAAGAGTTACATGTTTGTACCTGTTACTGTCCTTAAATGTAGTCACCAGCGTTGTGTATAACCCCTTGCCAGCGATATGGAAGGCGTAGTATGCCGTTAGCAGAGCCTGTTCTGTTGATTGTGCGAATGGGGCGGTCTAAAGTTATGGTGATTCTCGTGTGCGACTGTGATGGTGTTATCCTAACGCATTACGTTCCTCCACGGCAGGCGGTCAATGCACAGTATTACTGTTCGTTTTTGGAGCGTCACCTGAGACCAGCTTTGCGAAAGAAGCGGCGACACTTTCTGCGCAACCCACCCATCGTTTTGCATGAAAGCTGTGGCTGCTCTCTTCGGTCGATGGGACTGGGAAGTACTGTACATCCACCATACTCCCCGGACACAAGCCTTTGTGACTTTGATTTGATTCCGAAGATGAAGGAACCACTTCGTCGCATTCACTTCAGAACTGCTCCAGAGATTCGACAGGCAGTAGACCGCTCCATTCGCATCCTCAACATAACAGGCTCTGCTAACGGTATACTACGCCATCCCCGTCGCTGACAAGGGATTCTACACAACGCTGGTGACTACTTTGAAGGACAGTAACAGGTGCTAACATGTTAACTCTTTTGTATCAGTTGTGAATAAATAGTTGCCACTATTTAAGTTCCAACCCTCGTACAACGATGTAATTTTCTATTTTATGCCGTTAAAATTCACAGAACTGTCAGGTAAAATTTACACAAACGTCAGCCTCAACGTCGACTAGGACTGTGGCGTAATAAGGCCAGTCAATGAAGAGCAAAAAAAGGTCGAGTGTGAGAAATAATTTGTGTAGTCAAAAGTTTTTCTACAGTGGTGGGAGAGCGCCATGAACAACATACTGGAATTCCGGACTGGTGGGGGCTGACTGCGGGAGTGGGAGTACGCTTGAAAGTCACTTTGTACCATTTTCTGAATAATTCGAAATTTATGGCCTTCAGCGAAAACGAATCCCAGTACAAATTTCAACTACATTAAATTTCTACGTAAAGGTCCTGTTCATTTTTTTCTGTAGGACTAGTAGCCTGCACATAGCGAGCGAGATAATATGAAAATCTCACGTGTGGTTTATGGAGGCAAGACATAACATTGCCGGGTTGCGTAAAACTGAATCACCCTCTCCTTCACGCAGCGTAACTCACTGCGCGCAAATTGCCGATAATACGTTCATCCAGTATTTGAAAATGAGAGCATTTTGCGACTTCCGACAAACTTTACACGTAATTTCAAATCTTCTCGAATAGTTTTATCGCCAAAAAACGGATGAAAGGAAAAAAATTATCTCTTACTACATTTTCGCTTTTCTTGCCTTAAAATTTCAACATCAGGTATGAAGTTATGATTTATTACTGGTTGGCAATTGATGGTTGGAGTGCTGACAGCACAGTTACACATAGTCTGCGTAAACCAGTTACGTTGGCCACTGATGCAGCGTATATATGGAACGTGATAGCCACTTCAGCATCAGCTAAGGCCTGAAGATGACTCATTGAAGCGCCGAAACTGGTAGCTACACAATAAATAAGATCATAAGGACTGCTGTAGGCGTTTCCTTTTCTTGCAGTAGTGAACGGCCGTGGTTCCCAAGACCTCCAGTCAAAAGGATGGACATACAAAAACATCTATGAATATTCTTCTTGATCACATATGTTAGAGAACTCACATTACCGATTTCGGCTTACTTGCTTCATCAGATCTATTCCAAATACAAAATAGAAAAAAATAGGCATTTATAATTTTTCTATTTTCTTTTTGTAACAGATCTGATGAAGTCAGTAACGTGAGCTGCGTAAGATACGTGATCAGGATGGACAATTATAAATAGAGATTTTACAGGTAGGGGAAAATAAAACTGACCCAGGAAATATTTCATGCACCTCGAGACAGGCAATCCAGCTGAGATGGATGATGTAACTTTCGTTTCCCATCTTATGGTGTTAAAAATATTTTGTGGGTCACATACAGTTTGAGCACCCTGTACTACATAAGCATACAAGAAGCAGCAGATCGTCACACAACATGAAGAACAGGCTGGCTCTCTTTGAAAAGTAGTACAACAACGCATAGAACTCAACTGCCCATTGGAAATAAAATTCGTTGATTTCAAAAAAATCATACCACGGTATACACCGAGGATCATTGTGGAACATTGTAAGCGTTTATGGAATTCCTGAACATCTCATTTATGTTTCCAGAAACCTGTACCTAGAGTCGTGTTGCTGTATAAGAACGCCCCTGTCTTCAGTAGTCAGCCAAGGATGTATTTTGTCACTATTCCTTTTCACATCAATCACAGATTTCATAATGACAAAAAGTACGGACAACTCAAACATGAACATGCGTTTGTACGAGAAATCTAATCTTGTGGATCCGGATTTTGCTGATGATGTCGTACGTCTGGTAGAAACAGCTCAAAAATAAATAGTCATAAAACAGAAACAATGTGCATGAAATATGCCTATTAAGATTATAGTACAACCGTAGGTAGTACAAGATGTCGACCTACATCCACTACGTATCTAGGCAGACTTATCTGTAATAACGGAGATGTAGTTGCAGACATCACCAGCAGAAGCAAGCAACCGTACAACGAAAGCGATATGGTAATTAATTCTACGAGTACGTTCACAAATCTTTCGCTCTACTCCTCAACCAAACTACAGACACCCATACATCCACGTGTAACGTGCAAAATGTCAGCAAAATCAGCATACAAGGTCAATGTTGTTCACCAATGACGGCCGAGGGGCGCTTTGATGGCCATCTGTCGTGACCACGTTTCAGATGACGAAGTACAGGTAAGGGAGAGTCCCCACCGCACCCTCCTCAGATTTAGTGGTCAGAGGGCTCAGTGGACAGCCTGTCAAAATCTGAACACAGATCAAGCATGAAAACAGGAAGGAGGTGTACCGAACTGTGAAAAAAAAAAGTAAAATATAAATGATGGACGGTCGAAGGACCACAAGTGCAATATAGAGCAGACCAAAACGGCAAGTGGTTACGGTGTTACACTGCCATGCGGGCGAGCCGTGTTCGAAACTCCCTCATGCTAATTTATTTTTCATCTTTCGCTGATCGCTGTATTCAAATTTGTGTATGTGTCGTGGTGTAACGTCCGTTTTCAACAGCGAGGTGTAAGGAATGGACCTATAATGACATCTGGTTCTGTACAACTACTCTATTAGCAGCCAAAAAGGAAGTACTTTCGAATGGGAACTGCAAACCTTTCGTGACAAGGCGACAAGTCAACCAAATCCTTTACCGGAGAACACGTATGGTATTTCATACACAGCATTAGTGACAGTAGGTGTGTCATATGACAGGAACCTCTTACCGACACATCTAATTTGTACCCTGAAAAGAGAGCGAGATATGCCTCCTTGTTCGATTTACACTACTGGCCATTAAAATTGCTACACCAAGAAGAAATGCAGATGAGAAACGGGTATTCATTGGACAAATATATTATACTAGAACGACATGTGATTACGATTTCACGCAAATTGGGTGCATAGATCCTGAGAAATAAGTACCCAGAACAACCACCTCTGGCCGTAACAACGGCCTTGATACGCCTGGGCATTGAGTCAAACAGAGCTTGGATGGCGTGTACAGGTACAGCTGCCCATGCACCTTCAACACGATACCACAGTTCATCAAGAGTAGTGACTGGCGTATTCTGACGAGCCAGTTGCTCGGCCACCATTGACCAGACGTTTTCAATTGGTGAGAGATCTGGAGAATGTGCTGGCCAGGGCAGCAATCGAACATTTTCTGTATCCAGAAAGGCCCGTACAGGACCTGCAACATGCGGTCGGGTCGTGTAACACATCTGAAATGTAACGTCCACTGTTCAAAGTGCCGTCAGTGCGAACAAGAGGTGACCGATCCGTGTAACCAATGGCACCCCATACAATCACGCCGGGTGATACGCAAGTTTGGCGATGACGGATACACGATTCCAATGTGCGTTCACCTCGATGTCGCCAAACACGGATGCGACCATCATGATGCTGTAAACAGAACCTGGATTCATGCGAAAAAAATGACGTTTTGCCATTCGTGCACCCAGGTTCATCGTTGAGGACACCACCGCAGGCGCTCCTGTCTGTGATGCAGCGTCAAGAGTAACCGCAGCCGTGGTCTCCGAGCTGATAGTCCATGCTGCTGCTGCAAACGTCGTCGAACTGTTCGTGCAGATGATTGTTGTCTTGCAAACGTCCCCATCTGTTGACTCAGTGACCGAGACGTGGCTGCTAGATCCGTTACAGAAATGCGGATAAGATGCCTGTCATCTCGACTGCTAGTGATGCGAGGCCGTTGGGATCCAGCACGGCGTTCCGTATTACCCTCCTGAACCCACCGATTCCATATTCTGCTAACAGTCATTGGATCTCGACCAACGCGAACAACAATGTCGAGATACGATAAACCGCAATCGCGATAGGCTACAATCTGACCTTTATGAAAGTGAGAAACGTGATGGTACGCATTTCTCCTCCTGTTTGTGTATGAGAAATCGGTTGAAAACTTGTCAGCACGTTGTAGGTGTCGCCACCGCCGCCAACTTTTTGTGAATGCTCTGAAAAGCTAATTATTTGCATATCACAGGATCTTCTTCCTCTCGGCTAAATTTTGCGTCTGTTGCACGTCAACTTCGTGGTGTAGCAATTTTAGTGGCCAGTAGTGTAGATGTTCATATCAATGTGAATGTCATCACTCTGAAGGAAATGATGAAAACATAATAGTTTGTCGTGTAAGCTGCAACAGATGAAAGTAACAGTTTCACAATCACACAGTTTCTCTGTGCTCTATCAGAACATATGTTATTAACGTTTTTGAAGTTGCGTTCCATTTTGGAAGTTTTCATTCTTGAACTCCTTTGTTGTAACGTAGTTCACACACGTCTATTTGTTGTTTCATTTCTGCTAGACGCCTGCTCTCACTATTTGTCTCATTTACTTGCGACGGAAATGTATTCTTGTCATATTACTCATATTCTATAACTAGTGAATAGTATTACAACTGCCACGACTACAGAAAGAGAACAAGCATTTCTATAACCGGACAGATAGCTCATAATGTTGTGAAAAATAAAAAATGGAAGAAGAGATGAGACAGATTTGAACGCGGGTCACCCTCATGGCTGTCAAGTACTATAACGATCACGACGACGTTCCCAGTTTAGGTTGCTCTATATCGAACGCCTTGTACTTCCACCGTTCCCTGTTTCTATTTTGCTTTTCAGTAGACCTCCTTCCTGTTTTCATACTTGATCTGTGTTAAGTTTTTGACAGGCTATCCACTGAACCACATTACCACTAAATCTGAGAACGTTGCGATGGGGAGTTTGCTTTGTGAGAAGAAGTGATCTGCACAGTCTACATTAAATCATTTCTGACTTAACATTGCGGGGCATGTTTCAGTCATAAAAGATGAAATAGTTGCCAAATCGGCGCTGTTGTGGTAACCAGTGGATGGATACAGAAGTAGGGAAAGACGTCTTCACTGAATGGACATGAACTAGGAGGAAGCTGGAAATCTGGCAGCTGATCGTATATCGTATTCGCTGGATGAAAGTTGTTGTCTGATATGCTGCTTAGTCGTCGAGGTACTAAGAATTATTTTCATAAGTTGGCGGTTCTAACAATCCTACCACAACAAAGGTCAAAAATTAATTATGATTGTAGTGTTGCTCACGCTCCTGAATATTGCATTTTCGGGCAACAACAAAGTTATATTATGTGACAGGTGTCATTAGAGCACAGTTAATAAAATCATTTCATGAAATAATGGGTAAACTAGGCACTCATCTTTTCGTGTTTCCCACGCTGGTCTCGTTGTGAACTCATGGCTCAATCGTCGAAAATCTAGGTAGTGATGATTCCAAGCTCGGATGCAAAGAGGCCTAGGTGTTATTCTGCGATATTCAAAAGTTTTATAGATGCGCTTCACAAAACATTATTGAAGATTAAACTTTTACAGGTTAGGACAATGGTGATGTAAAATAGTAATCAGCACTCCGAATTTAAGCTACACTTCTTTTTTATTACTTTTGTTGCACCATCACTTCACAATATAAAACATACTTGAAAATATCTTCCTCACTGTAAAAGCGCACATTTCATAAACTGACTACAATTTGCGTCTTTTCAACATGACAACCAAGACTTGACTCCCTAATTACCGCTTACGCGCCCAAAAATCAGAGTTACAAGTACGACAAAGATCATAGTGACAAAAGAAAGTGTGGGGTGCGTACTGTAAGACCTTCGGTACACACACCATCAGATTATTTGACTTGTCGCTCTAACGAAGTAGGCGAGTGTCAGCAATATGTCTCGTGGTCTTATCGTGGCGTGTTTATCTTCTACCGTTAGGTCAGACGATAGAAATGCCACTTGCACGCTTAGAGTAGCAGATTGACGGTAACCAACTTTAAACAGAACTTGATTAATTTTCACGCACATTTATTAAAATAATAATAACAAGCATAAAAATTACTGAACTTGGTTCTGGATGCTATTTACAATTGACAATCTGAAATTCCTTTGGTATTGGTACGTTAATCTTATTCTCACATATGTCTCTGATACTTGACAAAAGTGTCTATACATTTATCTTCATGGCTATGTACAGGAATATGGTAATCTTGTTAGACGCAGACTGAAACTTGACTATAGAGTGGTACAGACAAATGTAGAACTCGTACAGACTAATTCAGACTGGTACAGACTGGTGCAGACAAATGCAGACTGACTAATCGGAGGTCTGTACACTCGTTATAATACCTCGCGCGTTCATGGATCACTGCGCGAGTGTGAGCCAATCTCATTGGCTGCGTTACGTATTAATACGCGGATCGGCGGAAGCAGAATTTGGTCCGTCTCTGTGGTAGCGCCATCTCGTAGTGCAGAGACGGACGAGCGCTGCGCCTGCGCTGTTGTGCTTAGTGGGGCGCGCTCTAGTGGGAAAGTTGTGTACGCGCTGACTACGCGGAACTAAGTACACAACAGTTCCCCAATACTGGAATATGATACCAGATTTCAGTTCACCATCAGAGGATAACGCAACTGTAGTAAGTGTGCAGTGTTGGAGTCCTTTACAATACTCTTTCCACAATATCAAGGCAACAGAGCGCCAGCGAGGAAGACACGTAGTGGAGCGGCAGCAGCTCGCTGCACAGTGGCGGCATAGCCGCTCATACATACCGCCCTCCAGCACGGCGGACCACATTAACAAGAGCACATCCGCCAGTGGCGGGCAGCGCAGTGGAAAGGACCGCACGTGGCGTGCGTGTCGCGCGCACGGCCTGCGCCGCATTTTGAGTCGCTGCTGCATTTAAATTTCAATTCTGCTCCGCGTTTGGCGACAGCGGGAAGCTCGCGTAGTGTCGCGCGCTGTCCATATTTATGGCTGCTCGATCAGCGCATAATGGGAACATCCCGGCAGACGACGAAAGCGCACTGCCACACATCAGACAAGGGTGCAGCGCCGACACAGCGGGTCCCGTCCCATGCTGCCTGGTACTGATTAAATAGCGGCGTACTGCCGCAGGCCGCCCGGCAGCTACACTCGCCTGACACACAGTGCGACAGTGAAAACGTAAATTAAGGGAAAATAGCTAATCCTTACCAATTCAGTTGCGCTGATAACGAAGACGACATAGAAAACTGAAATGTTCTTCTTTTTTTATCTCACAAGGGTTTTCGTCCATATAGGAGAACAGAAGGAGGTCGCGACGTTGCGATCGCAGATTCATTTCAGACTTTGTACACCTTTAGTACGCCATTAAAACAACAATATGTGCAAGCAGAAAGGTGAGATACTCTGGCAGTTCCGAGAAAATTGCAAGAGAAGTTTTACTTGTCTATTATGTAACTGATGATGTATCTGTGCATAGGTGCCGGAAATCGGAGTTCATGGTGCTCAAGTTACGCCGGCACCGTACCTCAGCGTGTTCGGTCAGAAGGTTAGCTGCCTTCTGAAATAACAAAACTCAGTGAATGGCTCAACGATGAACTTGAACGGATGTCATGGGATGTACACCCCAAACAAATGCAACATTGCCGGCCGCGGTGGCCGAGCGGTTCTAGGCGCTTCAGTCTAGAACCGAGGGACTGCTACGGTCGCAGGTTCAAATCCTGCCTCGGGCATGGATGTGTGTGATGTCCTTAGGTTAGTTAGGTTTAAGTTGTTCTACGTTCTAGGGGACTGATGACCTCAGATGTTAAGTCCCATAGTGCTCAGAGCCATTTGAACCAAATGCAACATTTGTTGATTTAGGTTTGAAGTTATCTCTGTCAACGATATTTTCAGGCTTTGAAGAAAGCTGGAAGTAAAGTTTGGAAAGTTTGTGTCTTATATATTTGGTTTGACAATGCTGGATTATGGTGTGGTTGGTGACTGTTTTGTCGGGCACTTAATGTCAGAGATGCATTTGTTTCAAAAATTACAAAACGTTTTGCAACAGCTTAGCGGATACTTACATAGACAGAAACTCATGTTTCCTGCATCCATGTGGGTAAAACCAAGCTGCAATAGACAGAGAATCACTAATGCTTGGTACAGTTTTCACAGCAAGTACCATAGGCAGTTGTACTCCTGCAGCTCCGATACGTACAGATTTGTTGAGGTACCGAGGTAAGTTCAAGTTGAAACCAAAATTGTAATCAGTTCCTCAGAAAACAAGAAAAAGGAAGCGTCTTAAGGAAACGTCTAACCTGGCTTGGTTTGAGCTTATTGTCAAGAGATCGCGTTCCACAGGGGGAAACAACCTGTGCTGGCGGAATGATCCTACTCGGCATGTAGGTCGCAATGAACTGTACTTGAAAATTGCGGGGGAAGGTTAGAAATAAAACAAAAAATAAAATAAAATTTAGACCTGCACGGTAGGAATCTGGATTTCGAGCGCAGAGAAGATTTCTGCTTTTGACCTCATGTATAATCAGCAGCTACCAAATGGTAGGTGACTACAAATTAACAGCTCCCAATTCATGAAATTCAAGGCGTCTAAAGGAAGGATATCAGAAAGTTTCGTAAAATATTATTGGTTAAAAACAGTCTTGGTTGAAATTTTAGTTTTTTTTTTATTTTTCAACGACGCGTTTCGTCTTATTTAGGCATCTTCAGATTATCTTTTCTAGATGGACGCGAGACGCACCAAGATCTGCATAACGCGTTTCCCTTCCCGTTCCCGTTCCCGTTCCCATTCCCGTTCCCTGTGAACGGGAACGCGTTGTGCAGATCTTGGTGCGTCTCGCGTCCATCTAGAAAAGATAACCTGAAGATGCCTAAATAAGGTGAAACGCGTCGTTGAAAAATAAAAAACTAAAATTGCAACCAAGGCTGTTTTTAACCAATACTGTTAAGCACTTGTTTGCTGTATGCCACATATGGATTGGAAGAATTTCTTTTCGTAAAATATTCAACACTATAACAATACTACAACACATGTTGATTAACCCTATCGAATAAAAGCTGCAAAATATTGTATACAGCATTAGGAAAACTAAAGTTTGTTGTGTCAAAATAACGAATGCCAGCTTGCTTACAGCCGAGTGTGAACAAATATTTGTGTCACTGTCCAGGAATAAATTTATCGGACCAAATATGAATAAATGTAGTAACAAGACTACTTATAATAATGAATACTGGCGATTGAATATAGGGTGCTGAACAGTTGACCACACTTCACCGTCCGAGAGACTTAATGGTCACAGGCTTATCACAACCGAAACAATGTCCCATTTCACTCACGTTCACTTCACAAGTCATACCCAAACTCGAAGAATGAGGAGCTTTTAGCAAATGCCCAGGGTAACGGATCAGCTGCTTTCTATTGATAGGCATTACCACCCCTCCAATAGAACTCAGATCCATGTGCCTCACAACAAAAACGTACATGTAAACAGCTCAAAAAGCAGTTTGCACCAACTTTTTGACCACCAGAAATCGCTACGCTTAGCCACCAGTGTTATCGAGACAACAGTAAACATGCATTCTCAGTGCCATTTATTGCGGCATTATGTGTCTCCTGTGTGTGTTTCTCAGTCTGCCAATATGCCTCGAAAGATCATCTGAACCTTAGGCCGTGCACATATTTGTGGCAATAATGGTTACCAGCACACAAGTTTCCCCACCCAATTGTCATACACAAGAGCGACTCCACTCTGTTATTCAACCATTGCTAGGTAATCCACCCTTTTGATGCAGTGGCATGTCTCCGTGCCTCAATCGTGGCAAGGCCAAGAATGGCGAGGACACCAGCCGTTGTCCCCACATGCCGCCGTGGCGACCACATTATTTCGCCATATCTCGTCACGTTCGCCAACCGCACACAACGATGACATCGTCCCACTTGCAGAGCCAATGAGCGGGATGCACATCATTACCTGCAATGCAGGCCATTTGCATAGATACAGTATAGTAATCTGTGCAGCTTTATCATCGACAGGCAGGAGTCTATTTTCACCAGTTCTCCGCCAGATGGCATCAGCTACGCAGGCCAGTGATCACATTAAGTACAGTCGGAAGAGATCTGCCACTGGCCAGTATGTGCCACCCGCAAGTAAACAACCCACGAGGACTGAATCTGTGCGATTGGCTGGCACTGCAGGCGATAACGACCATCCTGGACAATGGGTCTGCAAGCGGGATGATGTCCTCGTTGTGTGCCTGACAGAGATGTGGAAACTAAGTTTTTCTCTGGACGGTTGTTTACTCCCGGAAACAACTGTTCGTTTATGGAACTTAGTTCTCAGCCTGGACAAATTCAAAGGCGTTCTCTCTGCACTGGATGTACATTTGCGTGAGTGTTGCAGTAAACAAATGTTAACATCCTTGTTCTGTTTATTTTAGGTAGCGTTGTTGCAAAATGCATACAACATTCGTATAACGAAAAAAATTATGATTTGGCTGATGGTGCTCACTTGTGCCCAAAATTATCAGCTAGTGAGCGCTGCCTACAAATTATGGTTTGTAGGTACTGGTACAGGCTTGAGCAGGAACAATGCACCCGGTGGGACGTAAAGAAACTGGACGTTATCAAGCAACAAAAGGGTGCACGCTGCCATTTTGCAGGCAAGTGGGAGGACCTTGTTGCCCCAGACTGCACGTAACCATCTCCTCATAATGAATATGGCTTCCGGTCGTTCGTTACAAAGCACAGTACAATCATCCCGGCTCAGTGGTGCACGAAAAAGGTGGGTAATGGAAACTGGATGTCTGACGCCGCACATCGTCGCCGAAGGTAATTCGAGAGCTGTACAGTATCGGTGCTGGCTTCTGCAACCTACTGACCTTCTCTACACTCGACATTTCGGCGATGGATCGGTAACACATGAGCAGATGGCGCCCACCTCGTGAACAGTTTTCTCTCGAAGGCAGGAAACAACTCCTCGAATTGACTGAGCTACGACATTTGGTGACGTGAACCTGACTGAATATGCTTGGATACATCTGAAATTTACATTGCGACACCAAAGAACCATCCCCAGAGACTGGGTGACCTCAGCAATGCATCTGTGGAAGACTGGGACACACTTGAGTAGGAACAATACACATGGTGGAGCAAAATGATACTGCACGTTATCCAGGAGCACATCTTGATTTCCCAAATGTGCTCTCGCGGACACACTTCCTTATTGTTGGTTGTTATTTTTGTTTTTATCCCACTGAACAGGTATTTTTTTAGTTCCGTGAGGTTCATTCTTACATTCCCTACTACTTAGTTTAACTCTACATACGTTTGCTGATATCTAGATAGTTCGAACATTTTCAGCAATTTTATCATTATTTGTCATTGCATCTGACACCATAATTTCTTCTCATTATTTTACGTATGGGACGCTCTAGCTACGGTTATTCCAACTGTTTCTTCTTTCTTTTTTCACACATTTCTCTCACCATTTCTCAACGTTTCTCTTTTCTTGCTTCTTTCCAAGTAGATCGTGTGTTGTTCTTGGGTTTTCATGAAAACCTTCGGAGTCCTGCAATTTCTTTCTGTGCTGCTGTAGTTGCTCAGTATATTTTGGAATAATTTGGAGTTTGTGACTCCCTTCCAACTTCTTTGCATCACGTGTTATCCATTTTTAATTTACTGAAGCAAATGAACAGTCTTTCTGTCAGTCTATTGGGTTCATCCATTGGATGTAATCATAGAAATGTAATCTTCTTTTCCTAACGATGTCTGTAATTTTTTCAATATATGTATAAACTTCACTATTATGGCGCCTTCTGCATTGTGTAGTTTTCTTTCTGCGATTTGCAGTACTTGTAATATCGCCATTTTGTTCAGAGTTAACCATATTCCTCTATAAAGTGCGCGTGGGTGAATTATTATGGAGCAGAGTGTAAGTTTAGCGTTGACGGATATTGATTTCTTATTACACACGTTCTTAGTGAGGTAGTATGCTGTTTTCATATTATTAATTCTTGCTTTAGTGGCTTCTTTCTCCGAAATGTATTGTTCAGTTGCTGCTCCTTACTTCTCCTATATAATTGTACTTGTTAGTTCTCTCAATTTTTCCATATTTAGTTTTAATTATGTTTAGGACTGCGTTAATGTCTGTCATATATTTGATTATCTCTAAGCAGATTTTTTTTGATGGGTTATCTTTAACTCTGAAAGATAGGTAGACCATCCGTAAATGCTGAACAGTGATTTCTAGAATGGTCCTTTTTTAAACATTATTAATTTGTTTATAATTACTTCAGTTTTTAACTTTTATCACTCATTATTTAAATTATTTCCTCTTTTCATGCGTATTACAATGCTATTTGCAATAATATTCAGACGACAAATAAAGACTGTCAAATTCTTTGTGTTACTTATTGTTAATGAGGGCTTTGAACAAATGTTCACAGCAATGGCTCAATTGAACCGTGTTGGCAGACACAATGACCCGTTAGATAAAACCAGGACCATTTGCACATACAGTAGCGGGATATCATGTCTGTAACCCACATTGCCCCGCGGAAAAAGATGCAGTCGTGTTCTTGTCCCTGCACGACGCCACTGTACGCGAACTAACTCACCCCATCATTATTTATTTACTTTTCAAAACGTTGGTTGATTTATAACGTACCACAGGAACACACCAGACGAACATAGAGACAGCAAGAATCACGCTTGAGGCTCAACTAACAGTTCGAGAACGGAAGATTACCCTACAGATCCTCACGGTGGACAGGATACGACACTCGCCGAGCTACCCCTTGCATTAGTGTGATGGGTCGCACAAAAAATGGAAGCGTCAAACTCAGCCTGACTGACAGAGTAGATGCTACCACTCGCTATACGGTTATGCTAGTCCCGTGCATGACCCTTCTTCTTAACGGCAGATAAAGTTACACTTCAGTGGCAGGGGAGCAGGAGAAAAAATTATAGAATGCAATTCTAAACTTAGAGCTTAATATCGGCTTATGACTACTGGTACTGAGAATATCTAAGTTATACTAGATACTCAACAACCTTACACGGAAGGTAATTTGCGTCAATTTCTACAGTGTTAGTCCAATACCATCAATTACCTATCGAGAGAGTGACGTCCTTTTCCTCCGAGCACGCATGCCCACATCACTGTTGTTGACGGTTCACAATTGGTGTTTGCTCTTCGTGCTGGACACAGTCACAAACGTTAGTTTTTTCGGCTTCAAATTTTGCCTCAGTCCTCGAATTCTCCTGACGTCGCATCCGATTACGTCTCCCTCTTTCCTCGCATAAGAAACCGTTGCGGAGCAGACATTTCCACAATGATGAACGAGGTGGTTTTCGAGGCGGAACGTTTTCTCAACAGCCAGAATGAAGAGCCCCAAAGTCTCCCATTACAGGGTGGATATGTAGGTGAGGACTCACACCATTGTCAAGTTTCACGATCGCATAGTTATTTGTTAACAGCGATAATTAGAACTTCAGGACTACATCACATACATTACAAATTTTAGTACTGTCTTTCACATTTTAGTCCACTGACTTTCCACATGACGCGAAGTTTCTTTTTTTTGCGTTTTACGAAGATCTCTTAGATTATGATTATGGAGATACGTAGAACACACACAGTACACAGTACTGGCACATTTAAAACAGACTGTCACCTACGAGACTGGATTCTAAGCCACGTCTTTCGACTTCCTAGTCTTTCCACTTCAAGAAATATTAGCCAGAAACGCGGAAAGTGACCGCCTGATTCTGCACATTAGGTCTACGCGAAATAAAGGACTGTACCACAACGCGGTAATATTGGCTGAAGGTAATTTTGGAGGTATTAATATTGATAGCTCTTACACTGACAACATGGGCTTAAGATATAGTGGCTTTCACGCCAACAGTGCTTCAGATACGCCGTTACGACCAGTTTCTGGGATTACAGGATTGCATACGACGTCCTGATGTCCATTTTATTTTATGGGAAACAGGTGGTCCGTAAATTCTGCAGGCCGTTTTCTCGCACAGTATCAACGGTTTACAGAGCAATAGCACGTATTGAGTCCATAAAGAATTATTGAGCTCTATTAATGTTATTGTCCATCCACCCAGAAGCATCTCGTTCGGGTACATGACTCCGTCGAACTACCTCGCTGTGATGTTCAACACCCGCAAAAATTACTTCCCCTTTTAATATATTTTGCTTAATGACTCACTTTACCTTTTCATATCAATTACTTTATGGTTCAGTGTGTCGTAACTAACATTAATAAAACTGACAGTTAACGGTATACAGAGGAAAGTGGCTGGTGGAGAAACATTACAGTCGTAATCTGATGATTCATAGTTGTGAGAGCGAACGTTTTCAAAGTGCTACCACCAGAAAGAATGGCCCGAATGAATACTAACTCAGAGAATGTGTAGAACAGCTGTCAGCTATCATTCATTAATACTGTTTGCAACAAGTACATTGTCGGCGCAGGGGAAATGAACACCTACAACTACCCACACGAGCTTTTATTCCTGCTATTTTATTAAGATGACCATTTATTCTTTATGTTGGTGGGAGTCAGCAAACTATTATCTCATTCCGATTCGAAAGTTGGTGAAAAGATCTCGCGCAACAGAAAATGCCTTTGTTTTAATGATTGCCACCCCAACTTCTGTATCATATCTTCTCCCCTATTTCGCGATAACACAAAATGAGTTGCTCTCCTTTGAAATTTTTCGCTGTCCTTTGTCAGTCCTCTCTGATAAAGAACGCGTACCGCACAGCAACACTCTAGCTGAGGACGGATAAGAGTACTGTGGGTAATCTCTTCAGCAAACGTGTTGCATCTTCTAAGTGCTTTGCCAACAACACGCAGTCTTTGGTTCGTCTTCCCCACTACATTTTATTTGTTATGGTAACAATTCTTGTTCATAATTTGTATTTTTATCGTGCACCCGAAATTTAACGAATTTTTCGTAGTATTCGTGTGGAAGACCTCACACTTTTGGTTGTTTAAGGTCCAATGCAACTTTTTTCACCATATATATTCCTTGTCTAAATAGTTTTAACTGATTCAACAGTTGGTACTTGGTGAAACATTATGTACTGTGTTTTGTTTCACAAAACTTAATTATTTCTATTCGTCCTAGGTTTCGTGCTCGCGCCTGTTTTCTAAGCACACAACTGATCCCATAATGGCAACCATCAAAATTAACAAATGTGATCTTCGTAATCTGTCAGTTTTCGACTTATTATAAAAATTAGCTCCGTTAGTTATTTTGACAAAGTTACATTTTTTATTGTACAAAACTACGACATTCATTAAGACAACATTTACCATACTATGATTAAACACCCACTACAGTAGAGCTATATGTACAGAAATGGGTATTTGTGTGTCTGACAGTTTGTGACTGAAGGCACTAAGGTCATTCTGCTATGAACGAGTTGTAACATTGTCCACAAGGTAAAGGTAGGAGATTTGAAAGTGATCATTCCTCAAACTTATTTCATATCCGAGTGGTGCGACAGTTGACGTAGATTCCTCATCAAAACTGCAGGCCTGCAATAGAAGCTGTGAAACTAATGAAATTCATCACAAACAGTCCATCAAAAATTCAGAATAATAATTATGTCGATCTCAGCAACACTAGAGAAAAAAACGACCTTTACCATTCGTTATTATAACAGTCAATGGCTGTGAAATTGTGAAACTAATAAAATTCGTCGCAAACAGCGCATCATAATTTCAGAATAATAATGATGTCGATCTCTACAACACTAGGGAAAAGGAGAGACTTTTATCACTCGTTATTGTAGCAGTGGATGGCCCAGAAAGGAGTTCAGTACGCAGCAAGATTTTTTTTATCGTTTGCCCATTAACACAAAATGTCTGATAGACACCAAAGTAAATTTAAATCTGACGTAACAGCATTTCTTCTGGACAGCCCCCCTTTTAATTCACGGATGAATTCTTAACTGTTAAACTGTAAAAAGAAAAAAAACGGCCCTTGTTTTAGGTATAGTTCCATGAATATCACTGAAAAAAGATATATGACGAGTAATGATAACACCATTAGCCGTGTGCCTGTACCTATTTATTTGAATGTAGCCGGTTTCGGTGCCCCACACCATCGTCAGCAGCCCCTATGTACAGCATATATGAAAATAGCATTAGCTATCCAAGAAATACAAGGTCATAACGTCAAAGCAACTGTTACCAAACAAACTTTTGTTAATAAACATTATACAAAATAAACCATATATATCAATTCACGTTACGAGCGAGATCATGAAACCATAAACTAACCATAATTAACTCTATTCTGTAAGAGTACATTTACTGTTAAACCCCAGATGGCTGCAATAACAGGTGTGTTGCTCAGAATGCGAAGAAAATCATAATATTTCACTACATACGACAGGCTGTTCATATGGAGGAACGGACCTGTTGCCATCTGGGGTTGAACAGCAAATACATTATTACAGAACAGAAATAATTATGGTTAGTTTATAGTTACATGATATTGCTGGCACCGTGAATTGATATAAGCGGTTAGTTTCGTGTACTGTTCATTAAAGTGGTGAAAAAAGATAGAGATACCTCCTAATATCGTGTCGGACATTCTTTTGCCCCGCGCAGTGCAGAAACTCGACCTGGCGTGGACTCACCAAGTCGTTGGAAGCCCCCTGCAGAAATACTGAGCAATTCTGCCTCTATAGCCGTCGATAATTCCAAAAATGTTACTGGTGCAGGATTTTGTGCACTAACTGACATATCGATTATGTCCCATAAGCGTTCGATGTTATCCCTGTCGGGCGATCTGGGTGGCCAAATCATTCGCTCGAACTATCCAGAATGTTCTTCAAACCAACCGCAAACATTTGCGGCCCAGTTACATGGCGCATTGTCTTCCATGAAAATTCCAACGTTTTTTGAGAACACGAAGTCCATGTATGGTTAAAAATCGTCTCCATGTAGCCGAACATAACCATTTCAAGTCAATGATCGCCTCAGTGGGACCAGAGGACTCAGTCCGTTGCACGTAACCCAACCCTACCATTATGGAGCTGCGACCAGCTTGCTCAGTGCCTAATTGACAACATGGATCCATGGCATCGTGGGGTCTGCGGCACAGTTTAATCCTACCACCAGCTCTTACCAACTGAAAACGGGACTCATCTGACCAAGCTCCAGTTATCCAATCGCCTAGGGCCAAACCGATACGGTCACGAGCCCAAGAGAGGCGCTGCAGGCGATATCGTGCTGTTAGTGAAGGCACTCGCATCGGTCATCTGTTGCCACAGCCCATTAACGGCAAATTTCGCAGCACTGTCCTAATGGATACATTAGTGGCACATCCCACATTGATTTCTGAGGTTATTTCACGCAATGTTGCATGTTTACTACCGCTGACAACTCTACGCAAACGTCAGTGGTCTGGGTTATCAAATGAAGGTCACCGGCCACTGCGTTGTCCGTGATGAGAGGGAATGCCTGAAATATGGAATTCTCGGCACACTCTTGACTCTGTAAATTCTCTAACAATATCCGAAGTGGAACGTTCCATGCCTGTGGCTCCAACTACCATTCCACGTTCAAAGTCTCTTAACTCCGGTCGTGCGGTCACGATAAAATCGCAAAACGTTTCACGTGAATCACCTGAGTACAAATGTCTGGTCCACCAACTTACCGCCCTTTTACACCTTGCGTTCGCGATACCACCGCCATCTGGATGTGTGCACGTCGCTATCCCATGACTCTTGTCACTTCACTGTAAATCCGTTTGGTAACAGTTACTTCTGACATTATGATCCTTTATTTGTTGGATAACTGATGTTATTATCATACATGCTGTACGTGTGCGCCTGATGACAATGGAGTGAACAACCGAAATCCGTCACATTCAAATAAATAGATACAGACACATAGCAAACAGTGTTATTATTACTTCTCGTATATTCATCAGTTGTTGTCCCACTATCCATCTGAGGTTGTGGATGGATGTGCGAAAATTAAAAATCTGGTATGTTTATTACTGTTAAAACTAATCATGCGTACATTTGCTGCAAACTGTCTTGTTCCTCAAGTAATCTATGGAACATGTAACTAACTAGCCTCCTTAGTAATGCATCCCAGAAACCGTTAGCTGAGTACATGATAGACATATGCTTTTCCGTTAAGCTAT
The DNA here is from genome assembly GCF_021461395.2 of Schistocerca americana. Classification (NCBI taxonomy): domain Eukaryota; kingdom Metazoa; phylum Arthropoda; class Insecta; order Orthoptera; family Acrididae; genus Schistocerca; species Schistocerca americana. The sequence continues at coordinate 65,691,135 of NC_060125.1, forward strand.
AGTCGACCCTGCAGATTTATTTTCCTGCCCGAGTATTATGTTGCACATGTGTTCCACTGTAGTATAGGCAGACACAGCGCAGCATTTGTCCCACGTAAGATTTTCTGCACTCACGCCGAGTGAAATACACACTGGATGGAGATACTCTGACGTTACCTTTCGCGCTGCCCAGGCGTTTCCTTATTTTCGCAGGTGGTCGAAATATGGATTTTATGTCATTATTACGAACGAATTTTCACTCTGCAGTGCAGTGTGCGCTGATATGAAAGTTCCTGGCAGATTAAAACTACGTACCGGACGGAGACTCGACTCGAGACCTTTGCACTTCGCGTTCAAGTGCTCTATCATTTGGGGTACCCGAGCACTGGAAGATTCATAGGTCTGAACGTCCCCGTACACGATAGCACAATTTGTCAAACTTTTCTCGATTTATTAAATATCTGACGGCAAACGGCGCTGTTTGACGCGTTGGTTAACGCTTCACCGCTCATGTTTAGCGAAAAAGAGTTTTATTACAATTCATCTCAATCTACGGTGAGTTTCGAAACTGTGGAAACTACGATCAAGGTTGAAAATAAAGTAGCGATGGCAGTTATCAAAAAGGTAGAGGTGTTCCGTCTTTCCCAGCCTTATCATATACAAGAAGAGATTAGAAGAAAATGAGTAGTCTACATACAGCATGTAAGTGAGAATACAGTATTCCCACGTTATGATATTTTAATGAACTGTCATTAGACGACCAAGTAGTAGAGAACACATTTCCATATATTTGTTTCTTCTTTTTCATTCTGAAGGCGAAATAAGTCAGTTAACAAATGTTTGACTGTCCATTCATACGAAACTGATGTAAACAACAGGTTCCTTTAGCATATTTTCTTGGGTATAATTCTTTCGCAATTTCAACCATTTTCTGGTCCAGCGTCTTGTTTTCATTTTGCCTGTGCCAAAGTCAATGCTAGAATGTTTTATCTACACGCCTGGAAATGGAAAAAAGAACACATTGACACCGGTGTGTCAGACCCACCATACTTGCTCCGGACACTGCGAGAGGGCTGTACAAGCAATGATCACACGCACGGCACAGCGGACGCACCAGGAACCGCGGTGTTGGTCGTCGAATGGCGCTAGCTGCGCAGCATTTGTGCACCGCCGCCGTCAGTGTCAGCCAGTTTGCCGTGGCATACGGAGCTCCATCGCAGTCTCTAACACTGGTTGTATGCCGCGACAGCGTGGACGTGAACCGTATGTGCAGTTGACGGACTTTGAGCGAGGGCGTATAGTGGGCATGCGGGAGGCCGGGTGGACGTACCGCCGAATTGCTCAACACGTGGGGCGTGAGGTCTCCACAGTACATCGATGTTGTCGCCAGTGGTCGGCGGAAGGTGCACGTGGCCGTCGACCTGGGACCGGACCGCAGCGACGCACGGATGCACGCCAAGACCGTAGGATCCTATGCAGTGCCATAGGGGACAGCACCGCCACTTCCCAGCAAATTAGGGACACTGTTGCTCCTGGGGTATTGGCGAGGACCATTCGCAACCGTCTCCATGAAGCTGGGCTACGGTCCCGCACACCGTTAGGCCGTCTTCCGCTCACGCCCCAACATCGTGCAGCCCGCCTCCAGTGGTGTCGCGACAGGCGTGAATGGAGGGACGAATGGAGACGTGTCGTCTTCAGCGATGAGAGTCGCTTCTGCCTTGGTGCCAATGATGGTCGTATGCGTGTTTGGCGCCGTGCAGGTGAGCGCCACAATCAGGACTGCATACGACCGAGGCACACAGGGCCAACACCCAGCATCATGGTGTGGGGGTCGATCTCCTACACAGGCCGTACACCACTGGTGATCGTCGAGGGGACACTGAATAGTGCACGGTACATCCAAACCGTCATCGAACCCATCGTTCTACCATTCCTAGACCGGCAAGGGAACTTGCTGTTCCAACAGGACAATGCACGTCCGCATGTATCCCGTGCCACCCAACGTGCTCTAGAAGGTGTAAGTCAACTACCCTGGCCAGCAAGATCTCCGGATCTGTCCCCCATTGAGCATGTTTGGGACTGGATGAAGCGTCGTCTCACGCGGTCTGCACGTCCAGCACGAACGCTGGTCCAACTGAGGCGCCAGGTGGAAATGGCATGGCAAGCCGTTCCACAGGACTACATCCAGCATCTCTACGATCGTCTCCATGGGAGAATAGTAGCCTGCATTGCTGCGAAAGGTGGATATACACTGTACTAGTGCCGACATTGTGCATGCTCTGTTGCCTGTGTCTATGTGCCTGTGGTTCTGTCAGTGTGATCATGTGATGTATCTGACCCCAGGAATGTGTCAATAAAGTTTCCCCTTCCTGGGACAATGAATTAACGGTGTTCTTATTTCAATTTCCAGGAGTGTATATTGGTAGTCATCCGTAATAGTGTCAAGATACCTCGCGACACGAACAGCGTCTCCTTCAAAAATGAGATTAAACTGACAAATTTTATTGGTATACATACGGCCTTGTTTGACACCACTGGTGGGTGGAAAAGAGAGAATTTGACAAACGAGTTTGGTTGTGCATGGGCTGCCTGAGATGAGGCTCGAGCGATTCTTGAGAAGGTTGCACCAGGGTATGGCGGGAATGCAGTCTTGCGTTCTCTTTAGTTTTACTTTTCTTTTTTGTTTTTGTTGTGTCTGTGTGTGCCACCAGTGTCTTCTCAATTTTTTTCATTTCTGTAGCCGTTATTAAGGGAGAAATCGAGATACGAGGGTCGACAAATCTTTTTAATCGAGGTAATGTTGTTGCGCATGGAATTTAGATAACATATTGAATTTTTCTTTAGACTTGGTTAGATGTATGTATCTGTAACCAATCTCGAAAAAAATGATCTGATGCAGCACACTGGCGATAAAGCCAGAGAGAAATATCCACATCATTCCTCATATTTCATAAACAATTTCAGATATCGAAATGAGATTTTGACGAATGATAGTACCCAAAGAGGAGAGTATTTTGCTATATCACTACTATACAAAACTTCATTATCTACCGCTTTTTTCCAATAATTACAGACTTTTTCAGTAAAAGAACGTTATTTTTAACGGCCATCAATAGCTGGTGAAATGAGAAATGCTATGGGTTTCGAAACAACATATGTGAAGCCATTACACCTTTTTTGTAACGAGAATGTACTTTTTCATAGGATGCTGACTTTAATTTTCCTGAGTTCTTCACTTAATAAACTTAATAAATTACTGTTTCGAAATACTCTCGCAATTGTGTCTGTACAACATGTTGGCGAGGTGAGATGGTGTAAACTCAGCTATATTTTGGCAAAAGAAGCAAATTTCGACATGCCAACCACACAAATGTGTAGATTTTACTCAAACTTTGCCACACATGACGCTTCTGTGAACGTTACAAATCGTTAACAAGCCAGATGAATATAAATCGTTGCATTTTCTGTGGAATTCTTTTCTGATACTAACGAAAGCAGAGGTGACAGTAGATCTTTTTGACTGCTCATCATGCCAGTGTGGGAATGGTGAGGCTCCACTTCATATTTACAGAAAATGTGAGTGTAGGCTTGTTTAGAACGGCGCTTCCCCTCCAGCGCTCGCTATTTCCCCTACAGCGCTGTGAGCGACCCCCACCACTGTCGCTCTCCCCACGCTTTCCCAGGTGACTGCGCGGCTAGCAGTCACGGTATTTAGCGCGCACTCTGACATTCTGCAGACCTCGCAAACTCGCACCCCAATTCCCCACTCACTATACTGACAGTTCTGAGTGTAAGAGTACTTTCTCCTCTTACACTTGCATCTCGAGCAGCGACTGAAATCTACTTCCTCTATGGTACTCAGCTTCAGTATCGGACAGTGACAAGGCCACGAAGATGTAACACAATTTTAAAGTATCTATTAATGAAGAGCGGCATTTCAATTATTGCATACATAAAAACTGGCGAAGTGCCTGTAAGGCTCCTACACTGATGGTTCCATACGAGCTTAATTACCTATATCGATATTTCGTCCATCCCAGAAATCGGAAATCTCGACGATTTTTGCCTGTTATAGATGTTGATACTGTCAAGAATTGGTCCCTGGAATTCCAAAACCTTAACAAAGTCTCTACAAAAGTTCCTGAGACCAGTCCAGGAAACACAGAAGCAAGTGAGTGAGGGACATCATTTATATATGTAGATGGACAAGATTGAGTAAAATATTTTATTTACTTATTGAAACATTACTGCAACTTATATTTTATGTTTGTATGCGGTAATATTTTTCTATTATAGCTTTGATGGATGTTGAATGCAATTTATGTTCTAATGGCAAAAAGATATCTCTTGTGTGATATAATTACAATTTCACAGTTTTCGGATTATTTTCCTTTACATTTACTGTGAAACCTTCTTATTGCCAAATTTCATGATTCCATGTTAGTGGGAAGTACCCTAAAAGTTTTGATGAGTGAGTTTGCAAGTATCACAATATGTGATACAAATGGCCATATCTTTTAATTACATTATCTTAGAACCTTATATTTTTTACATCTTCAAGAGACTATAGACCTTGGTATATTACACACCCTCACCAATTACTGTGGAGAAGGCGTTTTAACAGATGGACAGCACACAGTCGGCTAATAATAGACAAAAAATAATTTTTTCGTGTGATACAATAACAAACCAACAGTTTTCGCATTTTTTCCTTCACCTTCACTGTGAAACCTTACTTCTCCCTAAATATCATAATTATAGGTAAAGTGGACGTACCCTATAGGTTTTAATGAGTGAATTTAAGAGTGTTAAAACATGAGATGTGAGTGGCTGCATACTTTGATTTTATTGACTTACAATGTGGAATGTTTTCCACCATCAAGGGACCGTAGATCTTACCACGTGACACAGATCTGGAGCTGATACGCCGCCCGTTCGTGAGAAATAGTGGTCTTAACAGACAGGCAAACAGATAGGCAGACAGATAAGAGTTGAGAAAAAATAATTTTTCGTGGGATCTAATTACTAATCAACAATTTCCGAATGTTTTCCTTTACTTACACAGTGGAACCTAGTTTGTTTCCAAGTCCCGTAGTTCTAGGTAAGCGAGAAGTACCCTAAAGCTTCTGATGATTGAGCTTCAGAATCTGTGACATAAATGGCCGTATCTTTTGACTGCATTGACATAGCAGTGTAAATGTTTTACACCGCCAAGGGGCGATACACCTTACGAAGAACCGCTTGGGTGCGAGGTCGCAAATTCAGTCTTTTGCGAGTCTCATTTGAAATTGTTGTATTAGCAGCTACGATAGAAAAATATTAGCTGCTAATGATTCGCCATCTGCATCAGGAGGGCAACAGAAAATGAGTGCCCGGGAGACGCACAGATCGACTTTCTATGGGATGCATTACCAGATTCCACAAAATGGACATCGTCGATAATCAAATAATGTTCAAAACCAACCATTCACTCGCGCCATGAACACCGAATGAAAAATGGCGCGCCACAGTGATCAAAAAGGTTCGCACCATCAAGATCGAAGGCGAACTCCTTGGGAGTTACAAACTGGCTCAAGCAGCAATATAATCACAGATTGCCTGGCATACAATCTTTACAGGTTAACAGCTAAGCACAGATCCGTAGAGCTGGCGCGCTATCTCCGCATTTATAATCTCCCATTTCCGGAGTGAATTTTCTGGAAATAAAAACTTTTTAATTTCAGTAGCTCTATAATTAGACCATATATTGGTAAAATATATTAGCAACATATTTTGGTAAAACTAAACATTGGCAGAAATTTGAGAATAGGAGTTACAAGAATATAGTATTAGTTATTAAAAATCTTACTGAATTTTACGAAAGTATTTCCAAAAAATTCGGAAATTCTTACCATCAATAACTTTTTAATCAAATTATTTTTGGAGAAGAAAACTGTTGTTTTAGAAATGGAGAAAAAGAGTTTTCAACTGAGGTGAGTCAAGGCTTATACAAGCAACTTTCATCTGTGTAGAAATTTTAGGCAATATGTACTTTGTAGGTACTGTAATTTTATCGCATTTGTTTGAATAAAATTTTTGAATGAAACTAGCTACATTATTCCAATCAGCAGGCTGACCACTAAATACTGAATAATTAAGTTTAATGTGAAACACCTTTAATAAAATTTCGACATTTCTGCAACATATTGATTACACATTACGTATTTAATACATAGTTCACAAGAAATAGAAAGTATTATTTCGATCATTATTTCACTCTTTTATTTTTAATTACTTTCTTGGCTCTAAAATAAATGATGTGATAATGAACCTTCATTACTCTGTGTTGAACATACATGTTGCACTTAAATAGAGCACGAAAGAAATGCTTTTATCAGTTACAACAAATGCTGAATGAAATGACTACAACAGTTACTAAATGAAGTAATTACTTATGTGTGATCACATGTATCTCACAGTTCTGATATAATTTAGTATCGAGAGCTTTTGTAAACAGTGGTATCAATTATTGTAGTTCAGATGGCTCTGAGCACTATGGGACTTAACTTCTGAGGTCATCAGTCCCGCAGAACTCAGAACTGCTTAAAGCTAACTAACCTAAGGACATCACATACATCCATGCCCGAGGCAGGATTCGAACCTGCGACCGTACCAGCAGCGCGGTTCCGGACTGCAGCGCCTAGAACCGCTCGGCCACCCAGGCCGGCTCAATTATTGCAGTAATGGGAACTTGCCTTGCCCCCACCACAAACACACTCAACCCAAAATTACATTTCACACTCCATCCGATACTTCTGCTACTCCCAAGTTTCCGTCATTACGACATGCTGCGGGAGTAAATAACAACTCGAGAATAAGCATTCTATAGCTGATTAACAATATTGCTATTAAAATAAAGTTTTATTTGTATTAAACAACATAGTACGGCATTATAAAATTTTCTAAATCTGCGTATAAAAATCAGAGAAAACTACTTTTATGTGGGAAGAGTGGGGGGGGGGGGGGGGATGGAGGAGGAGAGGACAGTTTTGGACGATCTGCCAGGGGCGCAGTATCGCCTCGTTACGCTATTGCAGGCAGGGCGAACAATTGACAGCCCACGTCGCCCGCCCACGGCCTGTTGTTTGGTCTGATGGGAGAGTCGCAGTACACGGCTTCCACATAGACCTGCCACTGCTGCGCCGAACACCGACGACATCCGCACACGAATCAGTCCAGTTTCAGTTCCAGCAGGGCTCGTCTTCCGGTCACAGTAAGTTACTCTGGCGCGCAATACGTGCACGCCCTTAGGAAATTGAGGCGCGCGGCTGATTGCCGTCGCGTAAACAGGACACGTCTACCGTATCAGGCGTGTGATGACGTCAGCAACCTCCAGTAGCGGCTGGATTCCACCAGTGCGATGTGCTGTCGAGAGACGCGTCGTTAGCAGCAGATCACTTTCGCCAGGAGATCGACAGGGTCCACGTGAAGGCTCCACCACTATATCGACAATTTATTCAGAACACGTTTATGGCACGTGGATTGCCTGCGGAGAATTTTCGTAGCTCTGAGATTCGTAACAGTGGACGTTGTCTGAAAAGAATGAAAACCTCGAGAGAAGCCACATGGAGTGCGTAGCCCAAATGTTACATTTCACTTCCAGGCGTCATTTTGGCTTGCCAACAAAAGCTTGAAGTAGGCCATCAGATATGAAAGAGGTCTCGTTTGTACAAAACGATTTTGAGAAGAGTGGCATATATTTTTCATTTCATTACACCAGAATACAATTAGGAGCTTCAATCGTATAGTTAGCGCTTTCAAACGTGTTCAGTAGTCGTCCTCAGATCCAGCGTTGCTGCGTAAGGAGTCTCATAACATAGGATAGAAGAGATAACTATTACAGTTGAAATGGATGACTGTCGTCTACTTGGTTATCAGAAAAGAAATGAATCACTGTGTTTTCCGAAACGGCAATTATTTTGTGTTTCAGAAAAAGTTTACAGGTTACTCATGTACAAATTTTTCGGTAGCGTTTGCTAAACATTCAAGAATGAAAAAATGACAAAAGCAGTAGTGAACTGGAGTGGCTAAAAACAAAATTGCTTGACTCATCTCACGATCGGTTATCAGTGATTTTTGAACGGTTTTACCTTTTAATTACAATAACACAATACGTGTCGAAGTGCACATCTGGTCATAGGATGTTACATACAAAAGCTTTAACATAAACATATGACAGATATAGGTGGCGCAGTGGTTAGGACGCTGGATTAGCAACCTGGAGGACGACTGTTCAAACCAGCGTTCCCTAAATCGCTCCAAGCAAATACCGGGATGGTTCGCTTGAAAGGGCACGGCCGACTTTCGTCCCCATCCTTCCCTAATCCGATGGGACCGATGCTCGCTCTTTGGTCCCCTTTCCCAAATCAAACTGCCAACCATAAACATATGAAGTATTCCACGCAGAAAAAAACCATTAACGGTTTAAGGAATCATTACAATATTTGCGTCAAGTGACAGATTGCAAAAGGCGAGTATTGGCTCAAATGGCTCTGAGCACTATGGGACTTAACATCTGTGGTCATAAGTCCCCTAGAACTTAGAACTACTTAAACCGAACTAACCTAAGAACATCACAAACATCCATGCCCGAGGCAGGATTCGAACCTGCAACCGTAGCGGTCTTGCGGTTCCAGACTGCAGCGCCTTTAACCGCACGGCCACTTCGGCCGGCCCTAGTCTTACATTTTATCAAAAATTAATTTCTTTCAATGGAGAACTCCAAGACAAATTGCAACATCTACTGTATAGCATTTTTTTTTAAATGCCGATTTCAGTTACATAAGATCCAACAGCATTCTGTGTAATTAAACTATGACCACTACCGTCCCTGATGTGTATTTGTCACTCGTCACAAAACCTTTCTTTCGTATGCTGATATATTTAGGAGATCCCGAAGTTTTGTGCAGCACTTAGTTTTAGAAAGCCTAACATTGTAGATAACATCCCATACAATCGAGAAAGCCATCACATGATCGACCAAACAGTATTCATCAGCTGCATTTCAAGATTATTTTTGCACGCCACCTCTTTCCCGCTTCTTCTCTGGCTCGCTACGAGTGCTGTCTGTTCCATAGCTCCAGTGTCATTTTTTTGATAGCAGATTTGCATGTAGCAAGAATGGAGTGGAGCTATTCGAAGTCACACGCACCCCTTCCCGAACACCACCACCACTATCACCACCATGGCTCCTAACGGTTCTAGTCCTGGTACTTTTCTCCAGGAAGGATGATGATGAATGGTGTTTCGAGGGACTCAGTGTTGTTGTTATTAGTCACTTCATCTTCATACTCAACGAGCCAATTTTGTGAGTGATATTGGTGGAGTCGGGGTTTAGGTCTATGACGCTGTCACAAGAAATGGCTTACAGAGACCAGTGAACGGAGGGCACCTATGATGGAGGATATAGAACAGGCGAAGATGTAGTCACAGCGGCGACAGAAAGTGTGTGGCTAGAGGTTCTTTCAGAAACAGAGGTCTTCATCGATACTGAGAGAGGATATATCACAAAAAGTAAAAGTTATTTAGCGCGCTGTGGGTGATAAGGTTGAATAGCAGCATATACATTTCGAGTATAGACTGTTAAAAGGAGTGCTTTAAATCTAGACTTAAGATCAAAATTCATGAAGGAAACGTTAAAACGCGAGTTATTTTCGTTGCGTCGTCATCTAGGATCTCTGGCTATGATTGGTAAACTTGAGTGAGTCAAGGCATGCCTCAAGGATGTGGCAGATCGTCAGGATGACTCTGCAGATGCACTGAGGAGGTATGTAGCAGTGTGTGAAGTAGATATGACCAACAGAGATGCGACATATGAATACAGCTTCTCTTGGTGGGGGCTTTTATACTTCAAAGTTTATTGGATAGGATGTTGATCATCCACTCTCCTTCGCAAGATATTCTGGGATTTTCGTTATTAGCAGGTCAATTGTAGGCTTTCTTAGCTAATGTACCAGTACGATGTATATAAATCTAAAGGAATAGCGTAGACGTTTCTATATTGTAAAGCTCGTGAATGACGCACACCAAAGGATGAATCGATGAGTAATTTTCAATTCCCTTCAAACTATTTGGATAGGAAGTCATATGTCTGATTGAAAAAGATTGTGTAAAATATTCTCTAGGTGTCCTATTCTCAAAGTGGTCTTACATATGTCTCTCTCAAAACATTTTTTTTTTCTAGAAAGTATGTTATTTATGAACGGAAACTGGCTGAAATTATCATACACGTTTCAGAGCTCCCAATGATGCTTGATAGTAATTCCTATTCACACCAAACATGATGTACATTTCTATAGGCGCTCCACAACTGTCCTGAAACAAGCATCAGATGTATGAATGTGTTAGACGAGACACATAAACATATACTCCATATACATATCTAAACAGCATTTTTCGTTGTGTCGGAGAGTTTTACGACGAACTTCCCCAGCAGATACTTAATTTTGTTTGGAACGACTTCTGGAAGTAAACCATAGGCGCTGAGACTGTCTTTATAGACGAAAGTCTCGTATATGGTGTGTGATCGTGTTTTTAATTTTATTGCTTCACTTAAATCCAATTATTTGTAAGTAACTGACAGTATTTTAAAACATTAATTCGCTTTATTTCTCCGAAAAATAAACCTTTCACATTAAAAAAAAACACCCACACGGAAAAACAAAATTCACGATACAATAAGTTACAGAGACAGAAACATGGTGTGGCTCTGGCCAACAAAGACATTTAAAGCATATTGTAAAACTGGTCGTTCATATTATTACCAACATGTCTAGAACAGGGTCATCAGGTTGGGTAAATAATAAATATGCTGTGAGGCGACAAGACCGCAAAGTTGCTGGCAGCGGTTGCTCAGTTGGAGAGACTCTCTGAGTGGGAGACTATCACACGCAGCAGGAATATTTGGACTCTGGGTCTTCCTGCCGTTGAGGACGAGAGGTACCATATACCCAGTCGTCGAAGATAGAGTGCCAGAACTAGTAACTGAAGCACTGTTAAATATTAAAAAATAAACGTATCGTCTACACAACCGACTGCCATCTCGTTGCGTTAGTGTATGTATTTCTTTCTTTGAAGATTAGATTAGATTAGATTAGTTTTCGTTCCATAGATCCGTGCTGAGGGGATCCTCGTGGATGTGGAACATGTCAATTTTTTTAAAGCTGAAATAACAATACTAATAGTATGAATATATACAATACATCATTTGTTTCTATTAAAAAATTCGCCAATGGAGTAGAAGGAGTTGGCCACTAGTAAGTCTTTCAGGCTCCTTTTAAACTGATCTTTATTTTTAACGAAATTTTTTATGTTTACTGGCAAATTATTGAAGATGAGTGTTCCTGAGTAGTGGACCCCTTTTTGAACTAAAGTAAGTGTTTTTAAGTCCTTGTGCAGATCATTTTTGTTCCTGGTATTGTATGTATGAACTGAGCTGTTTGTTGGAAAAAGAGATACATTATTTAGGACAAATTTCATTAACGAGTAAATATACTGAGAGGCAGTAGTTAGTATACCCAGTTCTTTGAAGAGGTTTCTACAGGACGTCCGTGAATTTACTCCACAAATAATACGTATTATACACTTTTGGACTCTGAAAACTTTTGTTTGACTTGAAGAGTTACCCCAAAATATTATACCATATGACATTATGGAATGAAAGTAGGCAAAGTATGCAAGCTTTTTCATTTTTATGTCGCCTATGTCTGCTAACACTCGAATTGCAAATACAGATTTGTTAAGGCGTTTCTGCAGTTCTGTGGTGTGCTCTTCCCAACTGAATTTATTATCAAGTTGTAATCCCAGGAATTTAAGACTGTCACCCTCTTCTATCTGCTCTTCTTCGTATTTTATGCATATGCTGGGTGGAAACCTCTTACAGATTCTGAATTGCATATAGTGAGTCTTTTTGAAGTTTAATGTCAATGAGTTGGCTTTAAACCATTTATTAATATCCATGAAAATATCATTAGCAGATCTTTCTAGAACTACACTTGACATACTATTTATTGCAATACTTGTGTCATCTGCAAACAAAACGAACTCTGCTTCTGGCAGTGTAACTGATGAGAGATCATTAATGTACACGAGAAAAAGCAATGGCCCTAAGATGCATCCTTGTGGGACACCACATGTAATTTCTTCCCATTCTGATGATGACCGATGACTTAATTCACTAGTCCCTTGCACTGACACCCTTTGTTTCCTGTTAGTGAGGTATGACTTGAACCATTTTGCAGCACTGCCCATGACACCATAGAATTCTAATTTACTTAAAAGGATGTTGTGGTTCACACAATCAAATGTCTTTGACAAATCACAGAAAATACCTGCTGCTTGTAATTTGTTATTTAATGAATTAAGTACATTTTCACTGTAGGTGTAAATAGCCTTCTCGATATCAGAACCCTTCAGAAATCCAAACTGTGTTCTTGATAATATGTTATTTGTGGTCAGATGGTTGAGCAGCTGCCTGTACATTGCTTTTTCTAAAATTTTTGAGAATTCTGGCAAAAGTGAAATCGGTCTGTAGTTTGATGGTATCTCTTTATCCCCTTTTCTTGAATAGAGGCTTAACATCTGCATATTTTAGCCAGTCAGGAAATGTCCCAGTTATAATTGACTGGTTACACAAGCAACTTAGAATTGTACTAAACTCACAAGAACATGCCTTAATTAACTTTGTTGATATTTCATCGTACCCACTAGAATGCTTTGTTTTTAAAGATTTTATTATGGATGTTATTTCTTTTGGTGAAGTGAGTGATATATTCATGTACTTGAAGCTATTTGTGAAGGCTAGTTTCAGATATTCAAGGGCATTATTTCCTGATCCTGAAAGTCCCACTCTATCATTAACGGATATAAAGTACTTGTTAAATAGATTTGCCACACTATGCCCATCAGTTACTAATGTGTCATCTACCCTTAGTGCTATTTGCTCCTGTCCCTTTCTGGTTCTACCAGTCTGCTCTTTCACTATATCCCATATTGTTTTTATTTTGTTCCCTGACATTGCTATCTTCTTCTCGTAGTGCATCTGTTTAGACGTCTGAATTACTTTTTTTAATGTTTTACAGTATTCCTTGTATTTAGCTAAATCATCAGCATTGGAGCTATTCTTGGTCGACAGATACATTTTCCTTTTTGTCATACAGGAAATCTTTATTCCTTGTGTAATCCATGGTTTTATTATAGACTTCTGTTTAATTTGAGTAACTTTTAGAGGAAAACAGTTTTCAAACATGGTACTGACATTGTTCATGAATGTGTTATATTTTTAATTCATGTCATGAGCAGTATAAACATCTTTCCAGTTCACTAAAACACTCAATTTTTGATTGATTGACTACTCTCCTGTACTCAGATTTAGCAGTCTTGATAATCTGCTTAGAATTTACATCTAAAACAAGGAGCTGCATGTCATGATCTGATAGTCCATTTATAACAGGTTTTATGATATGATTTTGTTCCTTTGATTTGTCTATAAAAATGTTATCAATGGCTGTCCTTGAGGATTTAGTGATCCTTGTCGGAAAGTTTACAGTGTGAGTTAGATTGAAAGACAACATTACTAACTGCAGTGAATGTTTACTGAAAGATTGCATTAGAAAATCTGTATTAAAGTCACCAGCAACAAAATTTCTTTGTTTCTTCCTGTTAAATAACCCAAAAGAGCTTCTAGATGATCTAAGAATAGATTATAATTTCCTGCAGGTGCTCGGTAAATAGTTATTATTATGTAGGATCTGTTATGGAACTCTACTTCTGTTGCACATGCTTCTAGATGCTGCTCTAAACAGAATTTATTAATGTCAATTTTCTTGAATTTATGGCAGTTTTTGATAAATGTGGCAACTCCTCCTCCATCCATATCTACTCTGCAGAAGTAGGAAGCTAGCTTAAATCCTGAAATGTCTAACATATCTATATCAGTGGTCACTTGATGTTCAGAGAGGCAGATTATGTCAATTTCGTTAGATGAATTCATTTCATCGATACAAATGAGTAGTTCATCAACTTTATTTCTAAATCCCGGAATGTTCTGGTGTAATAAAGATAACTGATACTGCATACTAATGGGATTGTAACTGCTTTGGTGAAGATGAACTGGCAGTTTCTGATTACTTTCTGTTAAACACTGTTTAGATGGAGGCTTTATGATACAATCTGACTCCTGATCATCTGTTTTCTCAAACTGAGTGTGTCTGCCAATCTCTCTTAAAACTTGTTTTCGTTCCCCCTTCCCTATCCTAAAAAAGGCATCCCTCTGACACCTGTGACCACTGGTATTTTACCACTTGTGCCAGTGCCCCCCCCTTAAGTTTTCTGCAATCAACCCAGACAGTTTTCCCTTCCCTTTCCTATTGAGGTGAAGGCCATGCCTAGTGTAGTCCCACCTATCGATAGCATCCACAGGAATCAAACCAATATGGGACCCTATATCCGTCCTAAGCAGCCACTCCAACTCCAAGTTCACCCTCCCTACGGAAGAGTTCAAATGAGGCCGATCATGGCGTCTCAACACAGACACAAATCCCACACTCGTATGCTTCGTTGCTGATGCTATCTTCACTAGGTCACTCTCTATGGAATATTCAGACTCTCTGTCAATGCTATTTCCCGGACCACCCACTATAACCACGGCATCCTCCTTTGTGAAATCCTTGCATAAAGCACCTACACCCTCTGTTACCTGACCCAGATCTGCACTAGGCTTGAAAAAGTTTGTGACCTGGTACTCTGGACCTAGATTTTCGTGCAGTAGTTGGCCACCACCTCTACCATGGGAACTACCTAACAACAGAACTTTCTTTCTCTTTACGAATTTCCCTACCTTTTTCAAGTCCTTGAAAGCTTGTTGTGCCCTTTCTACAGCTTCAGCTACATGAGGCTCAACCGATTCTGACTGAGGCAACAGGTCACATCTATTTTCAAGATTTATGACAAAGCTGTGGTGTCACCGCCAGACACCACACTTGCTAGGTGGTAGCTTTAAATCGGCCGCGGTCCATTAGTACATGTCGGACCCGCGTGTCGCCACTGTGTGATCGCAGACCGAGCGCCACCACAAGGCAAGTCTCGAGATACGGACTAGCACTCACCACAGTTGTACGGACGACGTAGCTAGCGACTATACTGACGAAGCCTCGCTCCTTTGCCGAGCCTATAGTTAGAATAGCCTTCAGCTAAGTCAATGGCTACGACCTAGTAAGGCGCCATTAGTAACATTGCATGTATCTAAAGAGTCTCACTTGTATCGCCACAATCTCCAGATGTACCAAAAGGATGGATTAAAGTTAAGTATTCCAGAAGCTACGTACTTTTCTTTATAGCATTCATAACGTATCCTGTTTCAGACCTCACGCACCCTGCTTTGGCTTAGCGCGTGCCTTTCGGCTTCCTCTCATTGTGTCTAGGCTGTCTTGTCTAGACACAACAAAAGTTGTCTGATGCTCTCCTTTGCCTGTTCCCCCTATTACCTGTTGCAATTTCCCACCTCTGTTCACCCTTCTCCCTCTTTAACCTGTCCAGATCCTCCCTTGCCTTGTCTAGGTCAGCTTGAAGAGCTGCAATTTTCCCTTCCTGTTCCAGTATTTTCCTATCTCTACTACAGATCCTACAATACCACTGGTGAGCCTCATTTATGTCAACATTTCCCACGCCACTACATTCGCCCCAATGAAAGGAACTACAGCACCCATCACACCACAACCCGGAACTAACGATCCTACGGTATGTCACACACTTCTCACTCATGGTAAAAACAGAAATCGTATAAGCTGATTTAAGTACTGACTAAAACGTAAACAAAGGACCCTAGAAACTATTCAGGCAGATATAAATAAATTGAAAGAGTGCTGAATAAAAAACTGGTGATTACATATAAGGTTAGTGGTTGCCCCTGTGAACGCCTTTAAATTCCATAAATAATCTTACCATCTTACACAACCATCTAGAACGTCTATTTTTCTTGTAACAGTTTCTGATATCACAGGTTCCTGCCACCGACCATACAAGGTATTTCAAAATAAGTGTCACATATTGCGCTGAAGATAGTAAATGCCAAAACTAGAAGGAACGTTCCTATAAAGATATATCCGGAAACAAATACCTGTTGAAAAATGGGCCACATTGTCGTCTCACTCACATCTGTCTGTTATGTGGAAGTAGGCAACGTAAGCAGTTCTGAATGTCGTTACAACGCATCCTGGCACACGCCTCAGCCTTTCCTTGCAGTGCATCATGTACCCTTTCAAATGCACCTCGCTCCGTTCGGATTGGTCACATTCTCCTGCAGGATCTGCACATTGTCGATGCGTTGGACATACACTAGTGCCTGTAAATAAGCCCATAGCCAAAAATCTAACTGATTCAAGCCCGGTGAACGGGGAGGCCAAGTTACCGTACATCCTCGACCAGTCCATCATCAATGAAACGTTGCGATCGCACGACCCGTAGAAAATGCGGGGAGGGTGGGGCGGGAAAGGCGGGGGGGGATGCCAAGTTGTGCATAAACCACAGTCGTCTTTCAGCAAGGGTGAGGTTTTCCGGTAGCGCTGGCAACTCAACAAGCTGAAATAGATGATACACAGCACCTGATATACCGTTTCTCGAAATGTATGGCTCTATGACTCTGTGACTAACTATACCTGCCCACACACAATTTCTGAAGCGATCCTGATGCCCCACAACCATGACTGCTCGAGGACTTGCAACTGTCCACATGTCCTGTGAATCCTGTCTTCCCCGATATGTACTACCGAATACTATTCATTATTCCTCAGAAGCAAAACGGTCCATATCTCAATACGTATTGGTTTCCAGACATTTTTCTTCCGGTTTTGGCCAACATTACCGGGTAGATATTGCTGTCCGTTAATGCGGAAGTGACGTTCGCTGAAAAAAGATATTTCTGATTTTGACCACCAGGTGCAAATCAGTCGTTATGAATGCAAGAAACACGTATAGAAATGTTTCAATATGTAGTGGATCAGGAAAGGGACGTGGGCAGAAGAGGTCAAACAAGTGAGAAAGCCATAATGTTGATTTCATTACTAACCACCGCTTACACAATTTACTCAATACAAGCATGGCGGACGAAGACGAGATGTTGCATATCCCCAGAGCCAAGAATCACATGGATTCAGATCAGATGATCTTGCACGCCATGCATCAGGCAAACCTCTGGAGATAACACATTCGTGGAGGGCTGCATTAAGCAGATCTTTCATTGGGCGAGCGACACGAGGTGTTGCCCCAGCCTACACGGAAACAGTAGTTTCGCCACAATTGCGTTCCTCCAAAACGGGAGTTGCTTGCTAGACAAGGAGGGCTCGATAAAGTGCGGATGTCTCGGTATACCTGACACGGACTCTGGGTGTATTCTTTTCAAAGAACAACGGACCGAGGATAAAGGTGCTTGTGAGTCCACACGACACAGTCACATACGGCGAGTGCCGTGGCTCTTCGTGCACAACACGTGTTTTAACAGTGCCCCAAATTCGGCACTTCTGTGTATTCACTGCATCCTGCAGTGTAAAATCTGTCTCATCACTCCACAGAACATTTCCCGGCCACATATCATCGATCCGTGCCAGAAACAGAAGAGAAAATTCAGAATGTTTTACGGATAATGAGATTCAGTTGCAACACCCTCCGGCTCTTGTACGGGTACCAGTGCAAAATAGATCTCAAAACTGTCCATACTGTTAACCATGGTATGGACAATTCTCGTGACACAGAACGAACACTACCACTACACTTGCTGCATGGTCAGTCACAGCAACAGCAACCTCGTCTATAGCTTCCACCGGGACAGGAGCCCTTCCACTTCCAGGTGCCACACCACGCCCACCCGTGGTTTATAATTTCGTCATCATCTGCTTTAAACCATTTAGCAACATCAGGCCTCTCCTCAAACCTTTAAGTTTCACTAACGGCACGCAGTCTCTCTTCTCGGTAGTCGTACTCTTCACTCACGTTATGGCTTTTCAAATGACGTACCGTCATCTAAACAGTATACGGTGCCAGGTTTGCACCTGGTGGTCAAAACTGGAACTAACGTATTAGCATGCCTACGAAATTTCGCCGCCATACGACAATTTATAACCCACAGTGGACGTCCGCACGTAGCTGTACTTTAACTACTACCACCCGGTACCTGTACGAACATGACTCTTTTTTCTGCACACCGTTTGTCTTAGTGTGGTCTACCTTTCGTATTAAACTGAACGAACAGTCCGTTACATCATGTATCCTCGAATTCGGTATGTTCGTTCTCTCCCAGGGCAATTGTTCACGTCCATACAAGAGATCGTTACGAAGGAACACTTACCGAAACTTCTAGATAAAATCTTTAGCTTTAAAGAACGTAGAAATTGTGACGACTCACGCATCGTTCTCGTAAGACTGTCTAGATAAGCTAAAAAAACAGAGCACGTACGGAGGAAAGCTACAACCGTTTGCAACTCACTTAACGCGCTAATATAACTTCTGCGATAGCGGGCGTACTTTTATATTTCCAGTCGGATTAGGGAGGCTTATCCGATGTTATCCGGTCGGTAGTCTACTGAGGCTCTTCCAACGGGTCAGCCGAAGTGTAACGAGGCCCGCGCGGTGCCATTGTTATCCAAGGTTGGAACAAAATAGCTGCAGGGGTGCGCTCTGACAGTGAGTCGGAACAAAAACGAAACTTAACGCTTATCCTGTAATTGCAAATATCCAGTAAGAGCACAGAGTACGTTGACATGTGCAGAATACAATATTGTAGATGTTTCTGGGGTCTTCGTAACGTAGCTGACACAGAAATATTTAATCAAAGTTGTTAATACAAGTAACAAGTTTCCCAGTTAATTTTCAGTGAGTCAAAAAGCAAGGTAAAGATGTTAACCGGAAAGTTTCCCAGGTCACACTAGACTCCAGGTTTACGAAATCCGATGTCACCTTTCACACAGTGTACGAGATTCTTCGTTTTTACAAGTGGTCAAAATGTGGGCCTGATATCTTCCTTAGGCAGAGCTCTCCCGATTCTTGCGGAAGCTGCACCAGCATATGCCAGGAATGGAGTGTTAAATAAATGTTGCGTAGGTCCCAACAGTATAAAAGAAAGAAAATAGAAGTAATTCTCCGAATTAGAGACATATATCATTGGTAGCGGTTTACAGAAAGCATTAGAACATTCACTAATTCCAGCATTATGTGTCGAAGGAAACGATCTGTTAACGCAAAAAAAGCACGAATTCAGAGATGTCCTTCTTTTGAGCATAAATAGCTCTTTAATCACACTAATTAATAAATGCTACCGACAGGGGGAATTAGATTGGAAAATGAGACACTTAAAGTAGTAGATGAGTTTTGGTTTTTGGGCAACAAAATAACGGTGATTATGCCGAAGCAGACAGGATAGAAAATGTATACGGGCAAAGACAAGAAAAGCGTTTCTGAAGAAGAGAAATTTGGTAACATCGAGTATAGATTTGAGTTTCAGGAAGTCTTTTCTGAAAGTATCTGTATGGAGTGTAGCCATGTACGGAAGAGAAACATGGACGATAACCAGTTTAGACAAGAATTGAATGTGAGTTTTTGAAATATGGTGCTACAGAAGAATGCTGAAGATTAGATGGGTAGATTACGTAACTAATGAGGAGGTACTGAATATGACTGGAGAGGAGAGGAATTTGTGGAACAACCTGACTAAGAGGAGGGATCGGTTGGTAGGACACGTTCTGTCGCGTCAAGGGATCGCCAATTCAGCACTGGAGCAATGTTTGCGGGGGTAAAAATCGTAGAGGGAGACTAAGGGATAAGTTATGTAAACAGATTCAGAAGGATGTAGGTTGTAGTAGTTATTCGGAGATGAAGAAGCTTGCACAGGATAGAGTAGCATGGAGAGCTGCATCTACCACTCTTCAGACTGAAGATCGCCAGACAACTCATCGACGGGGAACCTGGAGTTGATTCTGTATAGTGCAGATTCCTAGAAGGTTTCCTCACAAACGCCTTCTAATCAAATTATGTAGTAGCAATTGACAATAATTCGTCGAGTGGAACGTAAATGCTATTTAGAGCTGCACAAGAAAGTGTTACATACCATCTTCTATTCTTAAACCATATAAATGATTTAGGAGACAATATCAGCCGCCATCTTAGATAGTTTCCAGATGATTCTGTCGTATAGAGCCTAGAAAAGTCGACACAGGATCAAAACTAATTGAAAAACGATTTATTTGTGTATGATAAGAAATGTGATACTTTGCCCTAAACAATAAAAAGTGTGAGGCGCTTCACATGAATAGTAAAAAGAAAATCCGTTAAATTTCGGTAACACAATAAATCACGCAAATCTAAAAATTATCGATTCAGCTACACAGCTAAGTATTACAATGAGGAACAACTTAAGTTGCAACCATCACAAAGAAAATTAGAACAGGTGAAACAAAGACTATGTTTTGTTGACAGTACACAGAGAAGGTGCAGTAAATCTACTAGACTATGCTCACTACCCTTGTCTGTCCTGTTCAGGAGTACCGCTGCACGATATTATTCGCGGAGGACATTGAAAAAGTGCAAGGAAAGGCAGCTTGTTTCGTATTAAAGCGAAATAGAGAGAAATTGTTGTAGATGTTATACGAAAGTTGTTGTGCCAATAATTAAAACAAAGGCGTTTTTCATTGCTGCGAGATTGTTTCAAGGAATTTCATTCACCAACGTTCTCCACCGAATGCGAAAACAATTCGTTGACTCCCACCTACATACGTAGAAAAGACTAACATAATAAACTAGAGAAATGGGAGCTCGCGCGGAGAAAATTATGTTTTCTCCTTTCCCAAGTGCTATTGTAGAGTGATATCGTCGAGAAATAGTCTGAACATGTTTCTATGAAGCGCCTGCCAAAAACTTAGGTATGAAACGCGTAGCTCCCGCCATTATTAACAACCACTTGGCCTGTACCGTTGAAGCGCGCGAAGAAGAGCGTGATATATGCAGGTATAGTATTACCACGCGTTAAAGAGAGTGAAAACTGTATCAATAGTGAAATATTTCGAGAGTATAGAATCGAATCACTCGCGGCAATAGCTGACAAATCCAGTGGTCTACGGGACTAATAGTCAGAAGATCCCGGGTTAGAATCTAGCTGCTGCTCATATTTTGAGTAGAAATCATTACCGTTACTTAGCCGAAGACTTCCGTTGTGAGGAGTCAACTACCAACGGCCTTGTAAAATAGGGCGGAAGAATGGACAGCTGGAAGAGAACCTATTGCATTTGGCGTGGGAAACTGCCCCTAAAAAGTGGAAGAATCAGCAATAATGAACGGCACAAGGATGCAAAAGGCAATGAAAACCCCTGCGTTAAAAACACACAGTGTGCATCCACAGGAAATGTGCCCCGTAACTGAGAAGTATCATGATGATATCTCCATTGGCAAAAAATTTCGAATGAGTTCCATAATCATACCTCCGGAAGGGGTTTATAAGGGAGTATGGAACCATGAGGAAAAGACTGAACAACCAACGAAATGGTAACACATTACGAGACTCAGCGTTGAACGTCAGAAGTTTGATCGCGATAGGGAAGCTAGAAGATTTTAAAAAAGAAATGCGAAGGTTCAATCTAAAACCCAGTCTCGGAACTTTTTTACTGACGGCGTAGTCGCTAATTTGGGGAAGAAATTTCACATGATATACATTCGGAGCACAGCACTAAAAAATGTAAATGTCGTGTGACTAGGGCCTCCCGTCGGGGAGACCGTTCGCCGGGTGCAAGTCTTTCGATTTGATGCCACTTCGGCGACTTGCGCGTCGATGGGGATGAAATTATGATGAATAGGACAACACAACACCCAGTTCCTGAGCGAAGAAAATCTCCGACCCAGCCGGGAATCGAACCCGGGCCCTTTGGATTGTCATTCTGTCGCTCCGACCACTCAGCTACAGGGGATGGACAGCAAAGCACTCTATGTTAGTGAATCATGGAGTGTGGGAAATCAGAGAAAGGAGAGAATCAAGCGTTTGTACGTTTATATCTACATACATACTCCGCAAGACATGGCGGACGGTGCCACGTACCACTAATAGTTATTTCCTTTCATGTTCCACTCGCAAAGAGAGCGAGGGGAAAAGACTATCTATAAGCTTCTGTACGACTCCTAATTTCTCTCAACTTATCTACGTTTTTCTCACGTTGTCGCCAGTAGAATCGATCTGCAATCGCCCTCAAACGTCTTAAAGTACTTCCCGAAAAGAGCGTCGTTTCCCCTCCAACGATTCGCATTTGAGTTCACAAACCTACCGTTAACGAACCTAGCAGCATGTCTCTGAATTGCTTCAATGTCGCCCTTTAATCCGACCTGGTGGGGATCCCAAACACTCCAGTAGTACTCAAGAATGCGTCACACTAGCGTTCTATACGCCGCCTCTTTTATAGATGAGCTACACTTTCCCAAAATTCTCCCAATAAGACGAAGTCCTCCATCATTCTCCTTCCCGATCACCAACCTGACGTGCTCATTCCATTTCATATCGGTTTGCAACGTTACGCATGGATATTTAATCGATGTGACTTTGTCAAGCAGCACGTTACTAATGCTGCGTATTCGAAAGTTACAGGATGGTTTTTACTTCTCATCGGCATTAACATAAATTTTTCTACATCCACTAACATTCACAAATTCGAAATTCTGTCTGAGTCATCTTCTATCCCCCCTACCCCGTGTACCCTACCACTCAAAGACGACACCTTGCCGTGCACCACAGCGTCGTCAGCAAACAGCTGTAAACTAGTGTTCACCCTGTCCTCCAGATCATTTACGTTTGTAGCGAATAAGAGCGGACCTGTCAGACTTCCTTGGAGCACTTCTGACTATACCCTTGTCTCTGATGAACACTAGTCGTCGAGGACAACGTACTGCATTACATTACCTAAAAAGGCTTCGAGACATTCACACATCTGGGAAACTAACTCGTGTGCTCGGATCTTCATCAACAGTCTGCATTGGGCAGACCGTGTCAAACGCTTTTTTCCTCCTATGAATATGGAATCTGCCTCTTGCCTTCCAACCACGATTTTGTAGGGTATCATGTGAGAAAAGTGCAAGCTGAGTTTCGCACGGGTGATGCTTTCTAAATGCACTCCTGTGTGTGAACAGAAGTTTTTCTGTCTCAAGACATTTATTATATTTGATCTCAGAATGCGCTCAATAATTCTGTACCAGATCAATGTTGCGGATATTCGACTATAATTACGCTGCTGCTTTCTTTTATCTTTATTATACGGGGCGTTCAAAAAGTCTCTCCGCAGTGCCGTATGATTGTTAGCCCCGCGTGCCGTATGCCGCAGTCAATATACCGAAATGAAACTCAGTGAAATACAAGTTATTATGAATATTCATTTTTACTTACAAAATTTCACATTAAATGTTGAAAGTGTCCTTCCTGTTGTTGAATACACAATTCAATTCGTCTAATCGTGTTTCCAAACACAAGCTGTAACATTTCTTCTGTCACAGAAGCAGTGAAAGTGGATATTGTAGTTTTCAATTCATCGATGGATTTTGGACGGTTTTATAGACAGTTGCTTTCGCTGCACCCCAGAAGAAAAAGGTCAGGTAGTGTTAGGTCAGGCGATCGTGGAAGTCAAATTCCCTGTGAAATTTTGCGATCACCAAAAACATCAGCAAGCAGTGACACTGAAACGCGAGCTACATGCGCGGTTGCACCATCTTTCCTATGAATGGGCACAGAATATGACTGCACTATCGTTGTGCGTTTATTGTTTCGTTGAAAAATATGGGACCCACAATCCGACGTCTAGAAATTGCAGTCCAAACTCCTATTTTCACAGAATGAAGTGGTTCCTCATGAATACGCAATGGATTTGCAGAGCACCACATACGAGAATTTTGCGAGTTCATGTAGCCGGATAAATGAAAACACACCTCAGCAATGAAAAACGTTTCATTAAGAAAATCCCTTCCATTTTGTTGAGCGAAATTTTTGAACCATTCAGAATAATGCAGTCTCTTGCCATGATCAGCATTTTTCAGTTCTTGCACGACTGTCACTTTGTAGGGAAAAGTTCTAATTTTTTCCTTACAGCTGTGTGGGCCGTTCCGACACTAACATGGATTTCCTGGGCGAGTTTTCTTACTGACCCGTTCGGACTCATGAACATTTTATCGGAAATATCGAGTAGTCTATCCTCAGACAAAACGCTAGGACGACCACTTCTCGGTGCATCTGTCACTGAACCCGTACTTCGAAATTTGTTAATCAAATCTCGCACAGTATCGCGATGTGGGAGTGTTGTCTCCGGGAAAACTGAATTAAATGTTTGACGAACTGAAACTGTGTATTGAACACTTGTTTGACTAGAAGCACACGTTCTTCAATGGCTAGCATTTTTAAATGAAAAAAAAACGAAACAAACGAACAAAGGAACTAAGCTTAAACGTTCACCTCAAACGTAACGACACACACCAGCGATACTACTGACGCTGGCTGAGATAAACGAAACAGTGGAATGTTGGGAGAGTCGACTTGAAGGGAAGTAATCCGGGCAGGCGAACAATCATACGGCAATTGCGGCTAACAATCATACGGCACTGCGGAGAGACTTTTTGAGCACCCCGTATAAAGAAGTACCCGTGCTTTTTTCCAGTCGCTTGGGACTTTGCCCAAGGCGAGAGATTCGCAGTACATGCAAACTAAGTTAGGGGTCAATGACGCAGGGTACCCTCTGTAATACCAAACTGGGATTCCACCTGCACCTGGCGACTTATCTGTTTTCCAACTCGTTCAGTTGCTTCTCTACCCCATGGACACCTATTCCTATAGCCTGCATGCGGGAGTCTCTGTGACAGTCAAACGATGGTATGTTTCTACTATCCTCCTGCATAGATTATTTCGTAAACGCGAAATTTAAAATTTCAGCTTTTCTTTTCTGTCTTCTATTGCCACGCCAGACTGGTCGACGAGAGACTGGATAGAAGCCTTCGAACCGCTTAGTAATTTTACGTATGACCAGAATTTTCTCGAGTTCTCAGCAGGATCTATCACTGAGGTATGGCAGTAGAAATTGTTGTATGTTTCACGCACTGATCTTGTTACGGACGCATCAATTTCTACTAAGTTTCGCCTGTCGACATGTATGCCTTCTTTTTTGAACCGAGAGTGCAACAGTCTCTCCGTCCTCAGAATTTTTAGAATTTGATTATTAAACCACTGAAGGTCCTTTCCATCCCTAATTGATTTATTTGCCACAAACGTCTCCAGAGCGCGATTAACAATCAGTTTAGACGTTGCACATAATTCTTCTGCGTCCATCGTATTGGAATCAAATGGAGTCCATTCATTGTGTAAGTTGGATGCTAACAACTGCTTATTTACTTTTTCTGGTATAAATACTCTCATGGCTGTATTTTTTAACTTTAGCTACCATCGTCACTGTCATATCATTATTTTTTATTTTTCATTTCATATCTCATGTTCCGTAGGACCAAATTGAGGACCAAGCCTCCATGGTCATGGAACGAGTCAGTACATGAAATTATAGCAGAAGAGTAATAATAGATAAAGTGAAACCTATATGAATCCTATGCAGACGACAAGCCAATTTTTTTTTTTTTTAAGTCAACAACATAACACAGGAATTAGCTCAATTTTTTAATTTCTCCGGGAGTTCCTCGACAGAATAGAAGGAGTGAGCCATAGGGAAATTCTTCAGTTTGAACCTGAAAGTGCTGCTGAGGTTTTTGAATCCCTGTGGCAGCATATTAAAAATGGATGCAGCAGAATACTGCACGCCTTTCTGCACAAGAGTGAAGGAGGTGGGGTCTAAATTCAGCTTGGATTTCTACCTAGTAGTAACTGAGTGAAAGCTCCTAACTCTTGGGAATAAGCTAATATTGTTAACAACACGCTACATTAAAGAAAATATGTTTCGACAGGGCAGTGTCAGAATTCCCTACTATTGAACAGGGGTCGACAAGAATTTACACCACATATTGCTCGAGCCGCCATTTTCTGAGCCAAACATAACCCTTTTTTAGTCAGAAGAGTAACCCCAAAAAATAATACCATACGCCGTAAGCGAATGAAAATAAGCAAAGTAGACCACTTTTCGTGCTGACCTATGGTTTATTTTAGATACTGTTCTAATAGTAAACAAAGCAACAAAGTTTGGAAGGTAGGAGACGAGATACTGGCAGAAGTAAGGCTGTGAGTATCGGGCGTGAGTCGTGCTTCGGTAGCTCAGATGGTAGAGCACTTGCCCGCGAAAGGCAAAGGTCCTGAGTTCGAGTCTCGGTCGGGCACCCAGTTTTAATCTGCTAGAAAGTTTCATATCAGCGCACACTCCGCTGCAGAGTGAAAATCTCATTCTGGAAACATTTAGTTGTTGAACAAGAACCTGACCATGGGCTTTCTACGACAGCTTGGTATCTATCTGAACGCCTAGGAATTTGAACTGCTCAGTCTCATCATAATCCCGTTCTGTGTAATCATAATGTTGGGTTTTGTTGAACTATGTGTTAGAAACTGTAAAAACTGTGTCTTCCTGCGAGTTAGCACCAGTTTATTTTCTATAATCCATCAACTTTTGTCTCGAATTGCATTATTTGATACTGTGCCATTATTTCACACAGCATCCTTCTCTACCAAGCTGGTGTCATTAACAAAGAGAAAAATTTTAGAATCACCTGAAATACTAGAAGGCATACCATAGCACTGAGCCTTGTCCCCCCCTACCCCCCCCCCCCCCCCCGCCCCCACTGAGGCTGCAAGTCGTAGCCATTCTCAGTACTGCTAAGAATGTACTTCTGCTGTCGGTTCTTAAAGTAAGAGGTGAATCAGTTGTGATCTGCTCCCCTTATTCCATAATGGCCCAACGTCTGCAGTAACATTTTGTGATCACCACAAACTCAACACAACTCAAAAAAGACGCCTAGCGTTCGCAACCCTTTATTTAATGCATACAGAGTCTCACAGGGAAAAGAGAAGTAGCATTCGCAGTTGTTAGACCACTTCTAAAACCAAATTGTACGTTTGACTACAAATTATGTGAATTGATCAGTTACCCTAGTATATACGGCCTTTTCAACAACTTTAGCAAATAGCGATGGCATAGACGTAGATCTAACATTGACTACATTGTCGTTTTCCCGTTTTTTATAATCCCTGTCTCTATATCGACACTACCGATAAGGTCAGGTCTGTTTGTAGCTACAAGGTCTAAAGCACTTCCACTGAGACCGGGCTGTCGACCTAGTTGTTCAAGGCAGTTTTCGGAAAATATGTTCATGAGTGCTTCACAAGACTCTCACTTTGAGATTATTATTATTCTCGAATCAGAAACATACAAATTTACAGTAGCCATACACATCAATAAATATCTACATATATATACACAAATTGTATTTATATTACATGTGCCCAGTACTTTGCAACCTCCAAGGCGCTTGGAGTGGCTTGCAGGAGATCAATCTTCGTGCAGGATGTAGGGCACAAAAGGCACTGGAGCATGTGGCTTGTGGTTTGTTCTTGTCCACAATCACAGGATGCATCTTCTGTTATGAAGCCCCATCTCTTCAGGTTGTCTCTGGATCTTCCAACTCCTGATCGTAATCTGTTTAAAGATTTCCACACCAGCCAGCTCTCGTTGTGTCCAGGTGGTAGTTCTTCAGCTTCTGGCGTGTGCAGGTGAGGCGTCGACTTCTTCCATAACTCCAGCCTTGCCTTCCCTGGTGAAATGGTGAGCTTCTCGGAAGTTCTCAGGGAGCTCTTTCGCGATCTCAGCCGTTGCTGTGGTGGATTATGTCCGTGCAGTGGATGGGCACTGTCCTCTTCCACTTTCAGTCTCTCCTTGTTGGCAGCCACTGTTCTGCGTATCCATGGTGGCGCTATTCCAGCCAGGCAGTAGAGCTTATCGGTTGGGTTGCGTCTTAAGCAACCTGTGATCAACCTGCAGGTTTCGTTGAGAGCAATGTCTACTTGTCTGGCATGAGATGTGATACTGTAGATGAATGTCAAAAAGTAGGTTGACTCTTAGCATAACGAATGAAGAGGTTCTTAGCAGAATCCGCGAAGAAAGAAACTGACAATAAAAAGGGGCAGGATGATAAGGTATGTGATGAGATTAAGATAAGAGCTTCCACGGTTGTACAGGAAGCTGTTGAGGGTAAAAACTGTAGGCGCTGACAGGGGCAGAAAACTATCCAACAAATAACTGAGGACGTAAGGTGCAAGTGCTACTCTGAAATGAAGACATTGGCGAAAGAGAGGAATTCGTTGCGGGCCACAGGAAACCAATCAGAAGACTCACAAGCCCCCCCCAAAAAAAATCACTTGCGCTAAAATACTAGTAATATTACCTTAGAAAACAAATGTTATTAAAGCTGTATCGTGATATTTAATATCACTGGAAAAATTCGAACAGTGCATTCAATTAATAAGTAATCTAAAAACCGCTGTACAACGAACTCATCTACGATGTCATCTAGTAAAACGTGAAAACGGATCGTAGTATTAAACTGCCTCATTACGAGAGACTTAACAGGTAAGTTACTTCTCAAACCACACACTTACTAAAAGCGTCAGCTAGCGAAGTGGGCTGGTTTCCACAGAAATATGTTATGCACATGATCGAATATTACCTGATTAAAATCTTCCCCGTTC
Organism: Schistocerca americana; assembly: GCF_021461395.2. Taxonomy (NCBI): domain Eukaryota; kingdom Metazoa; phylum Arthropoda; class Insecta; order Orthoptera; family Acrididae; genus Schistocerca; species Schistocerca americana. The sequence goes on from NC_060125.1 coordinate 65,719,825, forward strand.
GTCTTGACCGTCGAAGCAGTTTTTCACGTAGTAATCGGTCCTTGGACGTCTTACAGAAAGTCAGAATAATATGATCTCTAGTCTAAATCTACGCCTACTTTTGCACCTTTCTAATGCGTGTCAGGCGATGCTTTATATTGAACGACGTACAAAGAGACTACCAAATTCCTCAACAGATCGTGCACGGGTAAGTACGCTGGCTACAAACTCCCGTACAAACTGTCGTTTGTGTAATTGTGGCCAGACTGCTTCAAAGGCCACATTATGTTAGAAACCGAAGAGTAGTTCGACATTCTGCACAGAAAACAAGTTCTAAGTATTTTGAAAATGTGTATCTGTGAATTGCTAGTCGTGTCTGTTCAGCTGTCTGCGAAAAGAATGCAGTGGAAACTACGATTGATGATGATGATGTTGGTTTATGGAGCGCTCAACATCGTGGTGATCAGCGCCCGTACAAGTTCCCAGTCTTTCCAGTTCCAATCCCCCCATGTCCCGAATGATGATGCCAGCCACTAGACCACGAGCTGCGGACGAACTGGCATTGCGTGGTGAATGAGTATTAGGTTGTTTGTGAACTTAGGTGTGCTGTCAAATGTCGTGGTGCATGATTTTATGAGGTGACAGTAATGTGCAAAAACCGTATCAACATACGGGGTACCGATGTTACTTGCCATATCAGTTTTGTTTTCGCAGAATACGAAAATACTATTGCCTCATGTTAGTGGCTGAAACGTGTGACCATTAAATTGTGTTCAGTAACTTCCCAGTTTTATACGCAATGTTATAAGAGAGCCGTGATAAGCTCTAGCTGCTAATGCGACTGTTGGTGAACTGTTATGTTATGGGTACAAGTATGAAGAAATGTATGATACGTGGCGATAGCCAACCAGGAACGGCGCTCTCTACATCAACGATAGGGTGGCAGTCGCAGTAAACAGTGATTCTCTCAAGAAAACATTCAAAACACAGTTTTGTGTTTGCCCCATCATAAGGGAGTCTTTTCTATGAGTAGCGATCAGGAGTAATAGGGCAGATGAAAATATAAATGGTGGTCGGAAGTTCATCCGCTAATCTCCACGTGGACTCAGAAGTCGGTCGTCCTTCAGGCCAGTGTTACGCAAAAGGCGTTGAACTCGAGGCGAAGGCGTCGAAACCTGTTGAGCGCGCCCGCCTGCAGTGGCCGCCAGCTTTGATGCGATGTTACACCAGCTGGGTGACTCCTGTTTTGCGGTCACAGATCAAAGGACCACTGGAAGACGCCACGGAAGTGGACACATTTCCGTGCTGCGTCTTGACTTCGCGTTGCCGCGTTGTCCTTTCTACTCAGTCATCCGCCGTGCTGTTCGTTAATGCCTTCGGTTAAATTATACATTTCTTTCGTCCTTCTAACAAAATGCTCGAAGAAGGTATGAAGTGAATAACATACTAGTTTTTAAAACGGAAGTTTACAGGACACTGATTTGAAGTAAATATTTCGGTGATAGATTTGCATTTGGTTGGCCGTCAGGAAGAGGTGTTTGCTCGATAGTATGACATGAAATCTGAGTGAAAATCTGTAAGAACTTCCGAGAAAGTTGTTCACGCCTATCACAAGAAGTTAAGGTGCTATTTATAGTCATTTAATTAAATCTGTTACCAATCTGAACGAGGGTATGTCAACTGTAATTTTTTAGTGGACACGAATATATTGCAGAGGCAGGCCCTTTCCTACCTCCAGCTTGAGAGAATGCTCACGCAGAAATTCTCGAAGAAGGCAATAAAGGTCACAGGAGAGATAGGCACACACACACCAACAGAATTACTAAAGTTGACGACAACTAAGTTGCAGAATTGTGAAACCCATATATTAAGACTTTTTCAGGCAGTGAATGTCACCTGAATAAGAACCTGAACAGGTTGCATGAAAGGCTGTCTTCAGTAACACAGGTTTAGTTCTCAAGATCCAGAAGTAGAAGGCACCAGATACTGGCTCCCAGGTTGATGCTATGTCTCTTAAAGTTCTGAGCAGTCTTCAGTATTTTATCGCACTGTTAGTCAACGAAATACATTGATGGGCCAAAGCATTGTGATCACCTGTTTAACAGTTTGTTTGTTCACATTTGGAATACAGTACAACATCGATTCTTCATGGCATGGATTCGACAAGTCCTTGCTAAGTTCCCGGAGAAATGTGGCCAAACAGACTATAACACAAAAAACGACGCATCAGGAAGGAATTATCCGAATGGAACGGAAATAGGTAGATGAGATGTACACTGCTGGCCACCGTAAATGCAACACCAAGAAAGACAAGAGGTAGCACAACAAAATTTATTTTGTAGATAACATGTTGACCAAGTATCAAATGATTACGTTTACAGACGTCTGTGACATGTAGTTCCTGCTAGAATCAGTAGCCAGAGTAGCCGCCATTGTTGGAGATCACCGCTGCCACACGTCTCGGCATTGAGTCAAAGAGACGTTGGATGTGTTCCTGGGGTACAGCAGCCCAAGCAGCTTCCACACGTTGCCAAAGATCATCTGGTGTGGCAGCTGGGGATGTAATCTGGGTCACTCGTTGAGCAACTATGGAACACATGTTTTCTATCGGCGAAAGATCCGGAGAGCGAACCGGCCAGGGAAGCACTTCAATCTGGTTATTGACGAAGAACCTTTGGACAATGCGTGCCACGTGTGGTCGCGCATTATCCTGTTGAAATATGGCTGTGGCCGAGCCCTGAAGGTAAGGAAGGACAACTGGCTCCAGCACCTCGGATATGTAGCGCCGGCTATTTAAAGTACCGGCAATGCGTACTAGAGGCGTGCGAGAGTAATAGCCAATGCCGCCCCATACCACAATACCCGGTGCAAAACCAGTGTGGCGGTGCATAATGCAGCTGTCCAGCATCCTCTCTCCACGGTGTCTCCACACTCGAATCCGACCATCGTGGTGCTGCAGACAGAAGCGTGCCTCGTCAGTAAAGACAACGTCATTCCATTCTGCCGTCCACATCCGTCTATCATCACACCATTGGCGACGGAGACGTCTGTGGTTCTGCGTCAATGGTAGATGAAGCAATGGACGTCTTGCGGACAGACCACTATGCTGTAAACGGCGTCAAATGGTACGCGCAGACACTGGATGATGCGTTACAGACGCAATGTGCTGTGCTATGGTTCGGGATGTCACTGAGCGATCCGTCACTGCCATGCGCACAATTTGCCTATCAGCACGTGCAGTGGTGCACCGAGGTGAATGCAATCGACCACGTCGGTCCGTCGTACCCTCCTGCATCCAACGGTCACATATCCGCATTACAGTTGTTTGGTTTCGTCCAACACGATTAGCGATTTCTCTGTATGATAATCCACAATCTCGATAAGCCACTATCCTTCCTCTGTCGAACTCGGATACTTGATCAAACGATGTTCGCTGTTGTCTACGAGGCATAACTGATCGTCTTGTGAAACAACCACAAGGTAAACACACGTGCCGAACGTACACTCGTCGAAATCGCCAAGCCTTAAATGGCGCTATGAGGTGGCGCTACAGGCGCGCGTGATGTGCGTCTGCGCTGAAATTCTAATCAGTTGCATATCTCATCGCTGCAAACCCATGGTGTAAATTTCACTTGATTCGGATGCTTCCTTCAGGGTGTTGCATTTACGGTGGCCAGCAGTGTACATGCACAGGCAAACAAATTAATACAATTCCAGAATAAAATTAATGCTTTTGCTCAAGATAAAGAGCTTCATAAATTGAGGAAGTCAGTAATGCTTTGGTCCATTTCTGGCCCTTAAGCGACCAATTGTTCGTCTTGGCACTGACTGACACAGAAGCTGGATGTGCTGCTGAGAGGTATCGTGCCAAATTCTGCCCTCCTGGCACGTTAGACCCTCAAAACCCCAAGATGGTCAGCGACCCTGCCCATAATGCTCCAAACTTCGTAAGCTGTGGAGAGATCCGGTGACCTTGATGGCCACTGTAGGGTTTCCCAAGCGCGAAGACAAGCCGCAGGAAGTGTCGGAAGTAGGTTACAGTACACTTGTTCGCCCACTGCTTGAATACTGCTCACTGGTGTGGGATCCGTACCAGATAGGGTTGATGGAAGAGATGGAGAAGATGCAACGGAAAGCAGCGCGGTTCGTTACAGGATCATTTAGTAATCGCGAAAGCGTTACGGAGATGATAGATAAAACTCCAGTGGAAAACTTTGCAAGAGAGACGCTCAGAAGCTCGGTACGGGCTTTTGTTGAAGATTCGAGAACATACCTTCACCGAGGAGTCAAGCAGTATATTGCTCCCTCCTACGTATATCTCGCGAAGAGACCATGAGGATAAAATCAGAGAGATTAGAGCCCACACAGAGGCATACCGACAATCTTTCTTTCCACGACTGGAATAGAAGGGAGAACCGATAGAGGTACTCAAGGTACCCTCCGTCACACACCGTCAGTTGGCTTGCGGAGTATGGATGTAGATGTAGGTAGATGTAGATTACCTTGCTGAAATGTAAGCCCGGGACAAGAAAACGCCGCGTAGAATATCGTCGACTTACCGGTGTGCTGTAAAAGTGCTGCGGATGACAAACAAAGAGGTCCTACTATGAAATGAACCTAACTGTCGCCCGCAGGCAGCTCTACAACCAGGAATGTTGGCCTGTACTGCCGTTTTATTGTTTTATACGTCTCGTTCTGTTGTCCTTAATGGCAGGCCATCCTGGGCTTCCATTTCAGCAAGATTGGGCCAGAACTCAATCGGCGAGAATTTCAAGCGCTTGTCTTCGTACTTGCCAAACTCTATGTTGGCCAACAAGGTCGCCCGATCTCTCCCCAATCGAGAACCTCTGGAGCGTTATGGACAGAGTCCTCCAGTCAGCTCGGGGTTTTGACGATTTAACGCACCAATTGGACAGAACGTGGCACAATACGCGTCAGTAGGATATCCAACGACTCTATCAATCAATACCAACCCGAATAACTGCTTACATACAGGTCAGAAATGAACCAACGCGTTATTGACTTTCTCTATTTGTGGAGCCCTTTCTCTCGTCTGAATTATACAGTTTTTCTGAAATATTAATCATTTGTTTGTCTGTACATACGCATCGCATCTACCGATCTGAGTCCTATTAGAATAATTCCTTCGTGAGGCGTGGTTTTTTTTCAGTCTTAGAGATTATGCGATTCTCGTAAATTACGCGTCGGTTGTTTTTGGGCGCGGAGCAGGCACCGGATAGCGTCCACAGTTTGTTCCATCGAGTTTACTATCATGATCCTGAAACCACTGTAGCACGATTATGGACTTGTAACACTGACAGTTATCGTGATGGAAGATGCTGCCGCCGTCGGGGATTACGTCAATAAAACTCACCTAATCCACAGCTGTCCGCAGTTCGTGGTCTTGGGGTACCGTTCTTGCTTCCCGCGCACGGGTTCGATTACCGGCGGGGTCAGGGATTTTGCCTGCCTCGAGATGACTTGGTGTTGCTGTGTTGTCCTCATCATCGTCATTCATCCCCATAACGGTCGGAGGAAGTCAATGGCAAACCACCTCCGCTAGGACCTTGCCTAGTCGGCGGTGCGGGTCTCCCGCATCGTCCCCTACGCTCCTCGGAGTATGAGACCTCATCGTCATCAGATCACAGCTACCACGGCACCTTCGATTACTACCACATTCCCCACGGTAGCCCAGACGTATGTCCTCCATGGTGTAGCGAAATACAGGCCTGCGTCTGTTGCGCGGAGCAGGTTTCGAGCAACGGTACGCCTGGATGACGGCGTATTCGTACACGACCATCCCCTTGTTGTGACTAGTAACGTGAGTCGTCCGAACAGGTGGCACGTTTCCTTTGATCCACTGTCCAATCTCGAACATGACGTGCCCACTGCAATCGTAGCTAACTTTGGAGTCAATATCTGAACAGACTGGGGAAGTGTTTACCTCGCTGCACGTTCAATAACATAAGCTCAACAATCTACTACTGCACTGTAGATAGCAGATCGCATCCTATCCTGCCTTACGGAGCGGCTATGCCTCCGACGTCCACGTCCGTGATGAGGCGTTAACGTCCAACATTTCGTCGCGTACTCTTGGTTGCACCGTTCTTCAGCAACTCCCCATGTACCCCCACGACAGTAGGACGCGAACAGCCGACCAACTTCGCCGTCTCCTGCGTGCCCATTCCCGAGCGTGAAACATAACCATCCACCCTTTGTCATAATCGAGGATGTCAGTGGATTTCCCCATAGGTTGGTCGCACCGTTGCTAGAATGATTCCTCCTTAGTCTCTGCACGGGCTGTGTACTTCCTTTGTCTTGTCACGTGCTCATAACGCCATCAGGTGGCAATCAATACCGTGGTAGACAGTAGTCGTAATATTTTGACTCGTGAGCGTAAAAACTTGCGCAAATCGGGTGATATATGTGACCAAACAGGTGATTACATAAGAGAAGCGACTCATCACGTATCAGTCATTGCTAAAGCCTCGTTGAAAGTGAGAGTATCGCCGACGATTCCTCGAATATTCCTCACAGAAAAGTGGTACCACCCCTGCTGTTTACTGGGAGTGTATCATAAACAAATCTGGTAGCTTACTTGTACGTCTGAGAGGGCAGGCCTTGTTGACTATCCACAGATGTACGAAATAATTTGAAATTTATGCAGTGTCTAAGAATTGATTAGCATGAGCTGTATTAGGTACATTTGTACTACCTATTAGTGACATTTGAAAGTATGTTCTGGACCGGGACTCGAACTTGGAATTCCCACTTATCGCGAGTGCGCGAGTGATCGCCTTAACAACTTCGGCTATCCGTGCATGCTCCCTGAACCAACCCAAAACTCCCTACGTCACTCTGTCTACATCTTTATGTCATACTCCACCATATTCATTTCCTAATGCTCGTGAAAATTGGTAATTCGATTAGTGCACCAAGGAGACTGAGACTACAAGGAATCGAGACCAAAGTTGCTATCGTCTTATGTCTGTCTAGACTTGTAATGTAGACATTCAAGTAACCACTTGCGAGCAAGGAGGGGGAGGATCACTCCTCTTACTCTCCTACACTTAATTCTGACAACAGGTCGGCCAAAAAAGTCCACGTTTTACAACGGGGTGATAAAAGTTATAGGACAGACACATCCACATATACAGATGGCGGCAGCGTCGTGTACACAAGGTATAAAAGGGCGGTGCATTGACGGTCAGTTGTACCCAGGTGACTCCTATGAAAAGGTTTCCGACGCGATTGTGTCCGCCAGCAGGCGACTGACAGCTTTTGAACGCGGAATGGCAGTTGGAGCTCCAGGCATGGCATATTCCATTCCGGAAATCGTTAGGGAATTCAATATTCCGAGATCCACAGTGTGAAGAGCGTGTCAAGAATACCACATTTCAGTCAGCAGTAGCCGAAGGCCTTCACTTAACCACCGAGAGCAGAACCATTTGCTTGGAGTTGTCTGTGCTAACAGACAAGCAACACTGCGTGAAATTCCCGCAGAAATCAATGTGGGACTTACGAAGAACGTATCCGTTAGAAGAGAGCGGCGAAATTTGGGGTTAATGGGCTACGGCAACAGACGAACAATGCTAACAACACGACATCGGCTACTGCGCCTGTCCTGGGCTCGTGACAATATTAGTTGGAACCAAGGTGACAGGAAAACCGCGGCCTGGTTAGACAAGTCCTGTATGCAGTTGGCAACAGCTAGTGATGGGGTTCGAATGTGGCGCAGACCCGACGTAGCCATGGACCCAAGTTATCAACAAAGCACTGTGCAAGCTGGTGGTGGCTACATAATGGTGTGGGCTGTGTTACACGGAATGAACTGAGTCCTCTAGTCCAGCTGAACCGATCACTGATTGGAACTGATTATGTTTGGCTACTTACAGGGGAACCTCCCCATCGCACCCCCCTCAGATTTAGTTATAAGTTGGCACAGTGGATAGGCCTTGAAAAACTGAACACAGATCAATCGAGAAAACAGAATGAACTTGTGTGGAACTATGAAAAAAATAAGCAAAATATACAAACTGAGTAGTCCATGCGCAAGATACGCAACATCAAGGAGGGTCTGAGCTCAGGAGCGCCGTGGTCCCGTGGTTAGCGTAGGCAGCTGCGGAACGAGAGGTCGTTAGTTCAAGTCTTCCCTCGAGTGAAAAGTTAACTTTCTTTATTTTCGCAAAATTATGATCTATCCGTTCGTTCATTGACGTCTCTGTTCATTGCAATAAGTTTAGTGTGTGTTTTGCAACCGCACTGCAAAACCGTGCGATTATTAGTAGTCCTTTCGGACGTGCCTCTCCAATGGGAACCGAAAACATTTGATCGCAAGGCCATAGGTCAACCGATTCCTCCACAGGAAAACACGTCTGATATATTCTATACGACACTGGTGACGGCATGTGCGTCACATGACAGGAATACGTTGTCGACACACCTAACTTGTACACTTGGCGAATGGGTAAAAAGATTCTTCTACCTTGCCCGATTTAAGTTTTCATGTGGATATGATAATCACTCCCAAAAAAGTGATGAAAACATAAGAGTTTGTCACATAAACTGCAACAAATGAATGGAACAGTTTCACAGTCTGTCGGCTTTCCCTGTGCTCTGTCAAAACATATGTTTTTAACGTTTTCAAATTTTTCGGTTTAGGTGTAGCATCCCCATACTACGGCACAGTTACCTCCCATCGGACGGTCGGACGGACAGATAATAATTGTCTGAAAATAAAAAATTAAAATTATCACTTGAAGGAAGATTTGAACCAAGGACCTCTCGGTCCGCAGCTGCTCACACTAACCATGGGACCACGACGCTCCTGAGCTTACATCATCCTTGATGTTGCCCATCTTGCCCATGGACTCCTCAGTTTGTATATTTTGCTTATTTTTTCATAGTTACACACAACTTCTTCCTGTTTTCTCGATTGATCTGTGTTCAGTTTTTCAAGGCCTATCCACTGTGCCAACTTATAACTAAATCTGAGGGGGGTGCGATGGGGAGGTTCCCTTGTTAGAGACCGTTTGCAGCCATTCATGGATTTTATGTTCCCAGAAAACGGTGGATATTTTATGTATGACAATGTACCATGTCTCGGGGACTCAATTGTTTGCGAGTGATTTGAAGAACATTCTGGACAGTTAGAGTGAATCATTTGTGCGCCTGCCGCGCGGGATTAGCCGAGCGGTCTAAGGGCGCTGCAGCCATGGACTGTGCGGCTGGTCCCGGCGGAGGTTCGAGTCCTCCCTCGGGAATGGGTGTGTGTGTTTGTCCTTAGGATAATTTAGGTTAAGTAGTGTGTAAGGTTGGGGACTGACTGATGACCTTATCTGTTAAGTCCCATAAGAATTCACAAACATTTGAACACATTTGTGCACCCAGATCCCTCAACGTGAAAGCCATCGACCATTTATGGGACGTAATCGAGAGGTGAGTTATTACACAAAATCCCATGCCGGCAACACTTTCGTAATTGTGGTCGGCTTTAGAGGCAGTATGGCTCAGTACTTCTGCAGGGGACTTCCAACCACTTGTTAAGCCCGTGACACGTGGAATTGCTGCACTACGCCGCTCGAAAGGATATCCGACACGATATTAGGAGAAGTCCCATGACTTTCGCCACCTCAGCGTAATGTCGGTGTAAAAAATTAAGTCCACCAACTTCTGCAGGTTTCTTGATGTCCATCCTCTTCGTTCCGTAGGAGTAGACATTATTTTAGTCGACGAAAAACAGCGATGAACAAACACCGACTAATACCTACAAAACAAGAGGCTGTGTAACTCCAGCTCGATGACAGTATCCGCAAGTTCGTAAGAAAATATCGTGTGTTCGGGATCCTAACTACTTACGTAAAAATGTCTAAAGTTCAATTAATGCCCGTTGACATTTCGAACAACTGCATTACATTCACCACTGATTTTTGCCAGTATATCGAACTTATCGGAGAGGTGTTCCCAAACAACACTCGAAATTTAAATACAAATCATGTTTGGTTCAGCGAACGTGCTATATTGGCTGCGAAATATATTGATGTCAGATCGGCTCCAGTCACCAGCCGACTATGCAACCAAATTTTTAAACTCGCTGGATAGCTCGGACTGCCGCTTCACAATCTGTAATGGAAAGTCGGATCGATAACCATAATATTGCGATGTATCAGTGAACCACGTCTTTTAATGGCACCAGGCTTACAATGAAGAAACTGATGAGCAACGTCATCGATGCAACAGTTCTTAAAGGAAAGTACAAAGGAGAAGATGTTTCCATTTCATGCTTCGCAATGATTCCAATCGACGTCCCATTCAACTTTAAACGCTTCCAGTTTTCGGTACGGCTTGCCTCAGCAATGACAATAAATAAATCGCAGAGGCAGTGACTGTTTGCTGGTCGTGTATGACTGCAATGACGAAAAGATGCTGTCACAGCAAGCCAAATGAAACAAAACATTTCTTCGATTTAAAAGTGTTTACTTGAACAATGGTCTTGCAATATAAATCGAAATGTAAATTAAACACCTTGAGAATCATTGTGGTTTGAAATTTAATGGAAGAAAATAAATCATTTGTTTGACATGAAATTCTGAGTTAATTCTTTTGTGACTTGCATTTTAGAAAATTCCAGGCACATCGCACATTTCCAGTATTTCAGTGCTACAATGCGGATAGAATGCACCTCGCATGTAAAATTTTGTATTGGCGTACTTATGAATGTACTCCTCAAATTACATATCCATGACCACAGCCGTTTAAAGGCATAATTATCACTCAAAAATACCTTTTTCACTAGTTTTTACTTTGTTTATACACACATAAAAAAAGTTTTGCTTCACCTCGCTTCCGCGAGTTCCGGAACCCGTAAAGAAAATTGGAATAGAGATCAACATAAACATCATTTCCACCCTCTTTATTGCTCATGAAAACCACGCATTGCATGTTGTGCCATCATACAGCGAGATCTTCAGACGCTGTGGTCCATATTGCTGTACACACCGGTACCTCTAATACCCCGTAGCACGTCCTCTTGCATTGATGCATGCCTGTATTCGTTGTGGCATACTATCCACAAGTTCATCAAGGCACTGTTGGTCCAGATTCTCCCACTCCTCAACGGCGATTCGGCGTAGATCCCTCAGAGTAGTTGGTGAGTCACATCGTCCATAAACAGCACTTTTCAATCTATCCCAGGCATGTTCGATAGGTTTCATGTCTGGAGAACATGCTGGCCACTCGAGTCGAGCGATGTTATCCTGAAGGAAGTCATTCACAAGATGTGCACGGTGGGGGCGCAAATTGTCGTCCATGATGGCGAATGACTCGCCAATATGCTACCGATATGGTTGCACTGTCGGTTGGAGGATGGCATTCACGTATCGTACAGCCGTTACGGCACCTTCGATGACCACCAGCGGCGTACGTCGGCCCTACATAATGCCACCACAAAACGTCAGGGAACCTCCACCTTGCTGCACTCCCTGGACAGTGTGTCTAAGGCGTTTAGCCTGACCGAGTTGCCTCCAAACACGTCTTCGACGATTGTCTGGTTGAAGGCTTATGGGGCGCTCATCGGTGAAGAAAACCCTGAGCGGTCCATTAGGCATGTTGTTGGGCCCATCTGTACCGCGCTGCATGGTGTCGTGGTTGCAAAGTTGGACCTCGTCATGAAAATTGGGAGTAAAGATGCGCATCATGCAGCCTGTTGCGCATAGTTTGAGTCGTAACACGACGTCCTGTGGCTGCACGAAAAGCATTGCTCAACATGGTGGCGTTGCTGTCAGGGTTCCTCCGAGCCATTATCATTAGGTAGCGGCCATCCACTGCAGTAGTAGCCCCTCGGCGCCTTGATCGAGGCATGTCATCGAAAGTTCCTGTCTCTCTGTATCTCCCCCATGTCCGAACAACATTGCTTTGGTTCACTCCGAGACGCCTGGACACTTCCCTTGTTGCGAGCCCTTCCTGGCACAAAGTAACAATGCGGAGGCGATCGAACCGCGGTATTGACCATCCTAGGCATGGTTGTACTACAGACAACACGAACCTTGTACCTCCTTACTTGTGGAATGACAGGAACTGATCGGCTGTCGGACCCCGTCCGTCTAATAGGCGCTGCTCATCCATGGTTGTTTACAACTTAGGGCGAGTTTAGTGACATTTCTGAACAGTCAAAGGGACTGTGTCTGTGATACAATATCCATAGCCAACGTCTATCTTCAGGAGTTGTGGGAACCGTACTGATTTAAAACTTTTTTTGATGTGTGTACGTTTCCAGCAACATTTCACAAAATCACAAAACACTCACGGAACTTCACGCATGCCCATCTATATATTCACTGCAGCTTTTCAAAATAGCCACAAAACAAAATTTGACTAAATAAAATTTAGAAACTGTTGTTTTACGCCAGTAAGTTAATGCAGACAAAATTTTAAAAAAATCCTGCATGAGCGATTTCTAATAATTGATGTTTTAATCATAATTTCAGACAAATTTCTAAGTAGAAATCCTTTGCATCGTATTAGTAGAAAAGTAGCGGCATGAAATTTTCACAGTAGCCTATAGTTTTAATAGCAACACAAGATTTTATATGAAATAAGAAATTAACTGGACAAGAATTAATAATATTTCTTTAGATACATAGGGAGTGTGAATATACGATTTGATGTTACGCTAGGCTGACCCAGTGCAAGAGCACAGGGCAAGACACATTCTTAACATCGCGTACACCACTGCACGAAGTACACGGTTCAGTCACATTAAAGCGATCACCACATCTATTTGACGTCAACCTGCAATACCATTCGCAGATGGCAGTTGGCGGCACTAGCAGTGGAGGGTATATAAAAGGTGTTGAACGGGAAGCAGGAAACAGTGCAGTCGTTGTCGTAATGCAGAAGCGGAACGATTTGTTGGATGTACAAAAGGGCATGATCATTGGCTATCCGGCCAAGGGTGGTAGCATTTCCAAAACGGCAAAGTTTATAAACTCTTTGGGGGCCGCCGTGGTTAAAGTACACCAAGCGTGGCAAAGCTGCCAAGGCAAGTGTGATACATCTCGGGCCATCGATGACAGGGGTGGCCGGCAGAATAGACGCGCAGCTGTTGAGTAACTGGCCGTCCAGATGAAACAAGGGGCAACCAACAATGGTCGTCAACGACCGATCACCGAACGTCGCTCTGAATGGGCGTCGTCAGCAGGCGCCTGGTACACGGACCATGTTCGTCGGCGACGGTGGCTGGCATCTGTACGCCGCTACCGCAACTGAACGCCGACTGAACGGCGACAGGTGACGTTTCCAGATCACTCACGTTTCACGACGCATCGATCTGAAATGTCTGAAATCAAACAACGCCTTGTGCAATCCTCGGAAAGCCTAATGGCCTGGGGAATGTTTTCGTGGGATTCGCTGCGTGATCTCATAATTCTGGAAGGCACAACTAATCAACACATTTAAGCATCCAGCCTTGAGGACCGTCTGGTTTGCTTTTCGTCGCCACGATGGCGTCTAGCAACAGGAGAAGGCAACGTGTCACACACCTCACAGTGAACTTGTGTGATTCGAGCAACACGGATCCTTAACCGTGACGCCTAGCGCAGCCGGCTACCTCACTGGGTTCCGCATGGTTCCACATCGCTGTTGGTACCATTCAGAACCTCACCCGCTTTCATCTTGTACGTCTCGGAACGGTAGAAAAGTGGTTACTCAGGCTTTGAAGAGATGGTCACATTAATGTCACTGAGAGTGTAATAACGCGGAATAATGTGCTATGCTAAACACTGCTTTCCTTTCATGTTATTTAACACTTGTAATCACAGTCAAATAGCCTTTTGATCCTTGTAATTTATTCCTGCAACCTCTAGAATTTCAGAGAGTGTATTCCAATCAACACCGTTAAAACCTTTCTCTAAATCTGCGGATGCTGTAAACGTAGATATTCCCTCTGTCTCCTGTGATAAGTGCCTCGCGTGTCCCTACATTTCCACGAAGCCCAAACTGATCTTACTCGACGACGGCTTCTACCAGTTTTCTCCTCATTCTTCTATAAATAATTCGTTTCAAAATTTTACGCCCATGACTTACTTTCTATTTAACTGATGGTTCGGAAATACACTACTGACCATTAAAATTGCTACACCAAGAAGAAATGCAGATGATAAACGGGTATTCATTGGACAAATACACAATACTAGAACTGACATGTGATTACATTTTCACGCAATTTGGGTGCATAGATCCTGAGAAACCAGTACCCAGAACAACCACCTCTGGCCTTGATACGCCTGGGCATTGAGTCAAACAGAGCTTGGATTGTGTGTACAGGTACAGCTGCCCGTGCAGCTTCAACACGATACCACAGTTCATCAAGAGTAGTAACTGGCGTATTGTGATGAGCCAGTTGCTGGACCACCATTGACCAGACGTTTTCAATTGGTGAGAGATCTGGAGAATGTGCTGGACAGGGCAGCAGTCGAACATTTTCTGTATTCAGAAAGGCCCGTACAGGACCTGAAATATGCGGTCGGGCATTATCCTGCTGAAATGTAGGGTTTCGAAGTGATCGAATGAAGGGTAGAGCCACGGGTCGTAACACATCTCAAATGTAACGTCCACTGTTCAAAGTGCCGTCAGTGCGAACAGGAGGTGACCGGGACGTGTAACCAATGGCACCCCATACCATCACGCTGGGTGATACGCCAGTATGGCGAGGACGAATACACGCTTCTAATGTGCGTTCACCGCAGTGTCGCCAAACACGGATGCGACCATCGCGATGCTGTAAACAGAAACTGGACTCATCCGGAAAAATGACGTTTTGCCATTCGTGCACCCAGGTTCGTCGTTGAGTAAACCACCGCAGGCGCTCTTGTCTGTGATGCGGCGTCAAGGGTAACTGCAGCCACGGTGTCCGAGCTGATAGTCCATGCTGTTGCAAACGTCGTCGAACTGTTCGTGCAGATGATTGTTGTCTTGCAAACGTCCCCATCTGTTGACTCAGTGACCGAGACGTGGCTGCAAGATCCGTTTCAGAAATGCGGATAAGATGCCTGTCATCTCGACTGCTAGTGATGCGAGGCCGTTGGGATCCAGCACGGCGTTCCGTATTACCCTCCTGAACCCACCGATTCCATATTCTGCTAACAGTCATTGGATCTCGACCAACGCGAGCAGCAATGTCGCGATGCGATAAACCGCAATCGTGATAGGCTACAATCCGGCCATAATCCAAATCGGAAACGTGATGCTACGCATTTCCCCTCCTTACACGAGGCATCACAACAACGTTTCACCAGGCAACGCCGGTCAACTGTTGTTTGTGTATGAGAAATCGGTTGGAAACTTTCCTCATGTCTGCACGTTGTAGGTGTCGCCACCGGCGCCAACCTTGTGTGAATGCTCTGGAAAGCTAATCATTTGCATATCCCAGCATCT
Source organism: Schistocerca americana (assembly GCF_021461395.2). Taxonomy (NCBI): domain Eukaryota; kingdom Metazoa; phylum Arthropoda; class Insecta; order Orthoptera; family Acrididae; genus Schistocerca; species Schistocerca americana. Next base: position 65,735,236 of record NC_060125.1, read on the forward strand.
TCTTTCTGTCGGTTAAATTTCGCGTCTGTAGCACGTCATCTTCGTGATGTAGCAATATTAATTGCCAGTAGTGTAATAATACCTGTCACGTCTATGCACCACATGATCACTAATGCACCACATAATGCACACATGGAGAAAAGACGGAAAATTAGAATAATTCAAAAATCAGTCGGAAAGTACGGAAATGATAACTACAACAGAAAGTGTTGTAATAAAGGACCTCGTGGTAGCCGCGCGGTCTGGGGCGTGTCATCACGCTTCGCGGGGCTCTCCCCGTCGAAGGTTCGAGTCCTCCCTCGGGCGTGGGTGTGTGTGTTGTCCTTAGCGTAAGTTAGATTAAGTAGTGTGTCAGCCTAGGGACCGATGACCTCAGCAGTTTGGTGCCATAAGGTCTTACCACCACCACCACCTCGTGGCATGAATCAAGAGCTAACGAAGAGAATATAGCAAACTCCAAATAAGAAAAACCGATTTTTACCTTCCATACGTCAAACACATTTGCGTTCACGTTTCTTAACGCTGTCAGTCGCAACGACGACAATCTGATGACTTAACACTTAACCTTCTTCTTCCGTAGTGTGTCTTATAGCTTATCCGCCGGTAACAGCCGTACAGCCAGATGTAATTGCACCACCGCTGCCCAAAGAGAGTTTTGTTTCGTTAGTGAACCACGATTTCGACTCCAGTATTGTGCTAGCGCTTACCAAATGACGTTCTCCCATTTCGCCGCGTATATATAACTCTGTTGTTCATCGCAGAGATTGTGATGTCAGTTTCCCAGCAGTCAGTTGGTCAGCTGCCACTCCCCCGGTCGAAATCTGCCACTGCATCGGGCCAATTACTGGCGTACAGTCCGCCCTAGCGTTCGGGTGTCACCGCGGTAATGAATCGGTTCATCAATGCAGCTGGAAAAACGAGAGAGCGACGTCCACGTGCGGTATCCCTCTACAAAACGAGAGGATCAACTGAGTTCCGTGCCGACCGAAATTTTGTGGTGCCTAATCCTATCATGACACGCAGTTTCTGAGAATAGACAGACGTCTTAGAAAGTCTTTATTGTCCCTAATTTATATTACCGGCAGCGAAAAGATCTTTCTAAAAGCAAGATAAACATAAGGACATGCTCGGGCATAGAAAATATAAAATTCTAGCCCTATCTTTATAAGTAGTATTGAAGAAGCAATAAAATAGTGAACTAATATAGTGTATTCGGCGTTTACTTTCAAGACAAGACCCAAGAAAATTAAGCAAGTCGCTCTATTTAGGAGAATAAATTCGTGGTAATTTATTAATTTATTTTTAATGATGTCTGGGCCAATTAGTTTCCTATACTCATTACGCCAGCTTCCTGCAATGAGTGGTTTCTCTGTCCCTTTGGACTTTGCTCATTCGCATTTAGCACATCGTATTTCACAATAGATTATCAAAGGCTTGCTCTTGGTCGGAAAATGTAATGAATGTATCTTCCTACGAGTATATGAAGTTTCAGCACACAGTTTTATATTTGGAATCGGGGAACTGCCTAGATCGCGTTTCCTGCTCGTACATAAACATTGAAGTGGGTACATCCATACATAGTGGCAGTTGGTTTGATATTTACTCAAAGTTTTAATGTCGTGACGTACAACAAAAATTAGCGCTTTAGAATGTTGAAGCACTACGCATTGGTTCAAAAATGGTTCAAATGGCTCGGAGCACTATGCGACTTAACTTCTGAGGTCATCAGTCACCTAGAACTTAAAACTAATTAAACCTAACTAGCCTAAGGACAGCACACAAATCCATGCCCGAGGCAGGATTCGAACCTGCGACCGTAGCGGTCGCTCGGTTCCAGGCTGTAGCGCCTAGAACCGTACGGCATTACGCATTTGCTTGCAGGATATGCAGAAGGGTGTAGCGCCAAAAATCACACTAACATTATAAGAAATACAACTTAGTGATATAATTGGCGCCGTCCGCTGTGGCCGAGCGGTTCTAGGCGCTTCAGTCCAGAACCGCGCTGCTGCTGTCGCAGGTTCGAATCGTGCCTTGGGCATGGATGTGTGTGATGTCCTTAGGTTAGTTAGGTTTAAGTAGTTCTAAATCTAGGGGACTGATGATCTCAGATGTTAAGGCCCATAGTGCTTAGAGCCATTTGAACCATTTTTTATATAATTGTACAAGGGCTTGCTTCCTAGGATGAAGCAATTACTGTGTTCCAGTACGTGAAAAAAATTAGAAGCATTTGCTACTTGCATCACAAGTAAAAAAAAAAAAAGATAAAAAATTCACCCAAAGTAAGAAATGTGCCTGAAACTTTGACATGTATTGCTTACATAACTCAGAACGTCGTAAAGATTTATTACGTTCCTGACGTTTCATAGATCTTTGGGTAGATAATCGTCTCCTGTGAAGAGACTACTGAAGCTGACTAAATGCATTGTATTGTCTGCTAGTATCATTATTTTTTATTCTTACATCTTTTAGATAATTCAAATGCTGAAATGCTCATCGGGAATGAACTACCGTCTACCTGGTCTGTACGATTTGTGCCACAGTGAAGGTCGGAACTAGGGTGTATGGGGTTCATGATTTGCGATCGGCCTCAGCAGTAGCAAATGTTGTTAACTTACGGAAGATGGCCTTACAGTTTTGACAGTGTGGGACTTGCATCATACTTCAGCGCCGGAAAGATACTGAGAGTACACATTCCTAACGCCACGAGAGCGAGCGCTACACAGTGCTCGTTGAGAACTCGTGTATTCGCGTCGCGCCCTCGAAATCAGTCAGCGACGCGGACGCGGCGTTTCGGGCCTTCGCGGTGCTCCGCGCTTGTTAGACGGCGGATGTCCGGGCGCTGGGGTCAATGCGCGTAACGTTCCAGCCGGTTCGCACCTCGTTATTTTCCGCGGATGTCCCGAAGGGCTGTGACAACAGCTTCCACAGAACTGCGAGTGGCTCCATCTTAGTGTGCAACCCCTCCGCCCTTTATTATTGTTATAATTGTGTTTGCATTATCACCATCTGAATGTTGATTCGCTCCTAAAACGTTAGGCCTAATACTTTTTTCCTTGCGATTCTTTTTAATTGGCGTAATTCCTTTTAATTTTTTATATAGGACCTAGCTGTTACCCATGGCTGTCCCCGAATATCGGAAACGTGAATGCGCTGTAACAAATATGTTTGAGAACACCGCGCGCAGGCCTGCCATTTGGGGGGTCTTGGTGCTGGGTTTCTATTTGGGCTACTAATATGGGCTATAAAGTTCTTGGTTTAGCCCGGACCAACGGCTATTTCCACAGCCACTCAGACATCGAAATATCATCACGATCAAATGAGGCGTCATCAATAAACAGCACGATCTGGAGGAAATCTGTTTGATAATTCCATTGCTGGAGCAACCACTGACAAAATGCGACCCTTGGTGCAAATTCAGTCACAGGCACTGCAAGGACTGGTTGTGGATAATACAGGTGTAATTGTTGATGTGGAGTATTCGCCGTACGCTAGTATGTACAAAGCCCATTTCACGCGCAGTCCGACGAGTACTTGCAGTGGGGTCTGTTGTAACACGTTTCACAACCTCCTTTTCAAAATTGAGTGTGCGAGTGGTCTTTATGTTCCCAGCTCCCTCGGTTCTTCTTTCCAATGAACCAGTCCCCCACGTTCGTCGACCGAGAGAAATAAACATTCGTCGTGACGGATGATGTCTGTTAGGACATCGTTTCCTGTACAGCCTTTCAGCAGCGATAGCATCACAACGTACTTCCTCATACACAAGGTGCATGTCAGTGAGTTCTGCGAAACTGTATCGGTACTGCTCCATCACACTGCACTGTACGTCTCTGAATAGCACTGACACATGAATGGCTCTGTCGTTGGTTTATAGCACGTTCTGTCATGGGATGATGAAAATACGATACAACAGAGCCGCCTTACGGACAAATAAAGTAAACAAAATCAGCATGATGACTTTCTAGCAACCAGGCTCGTCCTCCTTTCCTTGCAGAAAATAAATAATGTGAATGTAAGTAAACAGCGTAGTTCGTATAAACTTGTATGCATGTTAGCTGTAGACAAGCTGGAAAATAGTAACGCTAGAGAAAGGGGTAAACAAGTTTACTTCCCTGTCTCCCTACCTTACACTGTTCAGTGGCGCACTCTCCTGTTCAATTTTTGCACGATCTTACGGAAAAACCGTGTATAAGAGACAAGAATAGCGTCGGATACTGAGTGATCACTATGAAGGATACGAAGATGCCGCGTACTCTTGAGACTGCGTTATGAACATGTGACAGAGTGTCACGTAGTGGGTCTTCATTTAGCCGGCTCGTCTAATAGTGGTCGAATTTTTGCGGTATTCGAATGAGACAGTGGCTCGATGTGTAACTGTATGGGATCGTGAGGACAGGCATACGCGTCGTCAAGGTTTTGGTCAACCACTTCTGGTCACCGCAGGGAACGACCACGGTAGTCTGAGCCAGACACTCGTAACACCTTCACGTCTATGCCTGGCATCCGAAAACAAGTAACTGAATCCGTGTAATATGCGGTGTCATGCCCTACCATTAGTGGGAGACTAGCAGCAGACGAGCCAGACGGTTACATCACGTGCGTAGGCTACTATTAACACCACAACCCAAACGTCTGTGATTGGGGTGCCCTGATTAGGACGCATGGACTACCGAAGAATGGCGTCACACTGTGTTCAGCGATGCATCGCGGTTCAACACTCTACCAGATGACGTCATCGACGAGTACCGTGGCGACCTGGCGGGAGGTCCAATTCTTTCAATGTTTTGGAGAGGCACAGCGTTGTTACCCCTGGCTTGATTATGACTTCTGATCATGGCTGACAGCGATTGATAGATCTCCGACGACATAGCGCTATGTGAAGAACATCCTGCGTCCTCATGTGTTACCTCTCAGATGGTGGTACTGTGGTGCCACTTTTCGGCAGGACAATGCTCGTCCACACATGTGAACTGGCTGCGTGATGGTGACGTACTTCTGTGACCAGCAGTAGTCAGCCTCGTACCCGATAGAGCATTTACGGGACCTGCTCGGATGTCAGTGCCAGTAACCAAGACACTAAGGACATCTTACAACAGTCGTGTGCCAGCTTGCCTCAGGAGGGGATATAACGGCTTTACAACAGCCTACCGAACCGAATCAGTGCACGCATCCATGTCACACAGGGTGCAACGTCGCACTAGAAAGCGGAGTTTCGTGGTAAATTTAACTCGATTTTTTAATCACTGAAATAACATCACATACTCTCGCAGTCCGTGATGTTCATTCCGTTTCTCCTCACTTCTTGGCGCTTCAGTTTTTTGGCACGCAATGAATTAACAAGCAAGGAAAGAAGTAACCTCTCGCATTACATTAACTTCAGCGCTACACTCGTTGAGAGAGGAACAAAAATCAAAGCTAGAAGCGGAACAGTTTTTGATCCCTGATGTTACATCCCTATGCAGGGTGTCTCTCCTAAGAGCCGTCAGGTGCATTTGCTCTGGTGTTTCGGTATTTATTTGCAATTTAATTTTTAGCGTTGCGTAGCTGAGGTCAGCCCAGACAGTTACTGCTCATCACGTCCTTCATGCGATGACTAGTGACAACAGAAAACGTCAGTTTGTTTACCATTACAAACAAAATTGTTTCAAAAACGGAAGCTGAAATTGCGCATTCGATAGTGCAGCCCCTGATGAGTCTAGTCCGATATTTGTTTTATCCATATGTATTAACAGAAGCATTAAAACACGAGGAACAACGAGTACTCCAGCAGCGAAGCAGTAGCGCTGCATGCTTGGCGATAGCACTCAGCGCGGACCAGAGCAGTGCTGTCACTGCAGCAGTACTGGTTATTCTTCTTTCTGTTAGTACATATCGATAAAATAAATATCACACTAGACTGATCAGGGGTCATTCTCTCGAACGGGCACATCAAATTCCGCTTAAAAAATCATTTTGTTTGTAACAGAAAACAAACCAACGCTTTCCGTCAACACCGGGCGTCGCATGAAGGACACGATGAGCACTCTTTGTTTCGGCTGACTCCAGCCACACAACGCTAAAAACGAAATTGCAAATATATGCCGAAACGCCAGAGGAAATGCACCTGACAACTCTTAAGAAACACACTTCGTATATGAAAAGAGAAATGTCGTGCATTAAATTATACGTATTGCAACAAATATTGACTGTTTATGTAAAGTGCTCTGTAATTTTAGGAAGTGCGTTAGTGAACATAAATAAAACTACAAACTCTCAGTAACAGAATAACAACAAAGCAGACGTACAATAACATAATAAGAGCTGTTGTTTCTGAAGAATCTCGAAATACAACTAAACAACACCCAACCGGCGAAATCATATACATACCAACCACAGATGTTGAACGTTGCTAGCATAGCGAGAGAGGGAGCAGAGGCCTCCAGATGAGCACTGTTCCCAGCTGCCGCTCTCTCTTCTGCATCTGTCTGCGTTCCTTGTTTCCTACCTGTCAAATGATGGCTGCACAACATCAAAGACTGTGCAGTTTATTTGTGAAGACACAATTATCTATTTCTTTCTCCGTGTCTTAATTAGTACAGTTACTGACGTGAAACAAATAATTATTCAGTGAAGCAAAATCTTTGACAGGTCTAACTCGGTTCATTGCTTTGACGTCCCACCTCTTCAGTAGAGGTCGGAGTCCTGATATCGATTCGTTCACAGGCCCCCTTATTGAACGGAAGCAGAAGATAATTACTCACCAGATACATCACTGGCACTATATTTTTTGTCTCCCCGCGCTAATCAAACACATCAACCTTCGAGACCATCTCCATCCCTGCGCCCCTCCACTAGTTACTCTTCTTCTTCTTCTTCTGCGCGTTTCGTGTTATGCCAATCATGGTCCATTAGGGTTCCTATCTTTCTCTCACTCCGCCAGGATCTGTTTTCCTTTTTGGTTTAATGCTCTGTATCTGATGTGGTAGTCTCTCTGAATCTCTTCTTTGTAGACATTCATTCCGTTTCTTTTTGTTTTCGCCCAGCACTTCTTTCACACTGCAGTTTTTCAATTCTTTCCAGTATCATCATTTTGTATTTTACATATTCTTTTACATCCCTTCATCGCTCTAAGAAATCTCATTTATACTTCTTTAATTTATTTATCTTGTCTTTTATTTCATATGCGCCGTTCACTGCCATACAACAAGGTTGAGAAAACGATAGTTCTATAAAATTTCAGTCGTGTTTCTTTCCGTGTTTTATATCTTAAATTTCTATTAATTGTTCGATAGATACTTTCAGTTCTATTCACCATAATCTGCACGTCTTATTCGTATTCATACGATATTTTACATCCAAGACGGTTAAAATGTTTCATCTGTTCAGTAGTTTTTTCATTAACTGTTATTGTAGTTCTCTGTGAATAATTTCCACGTAATACCACGAACTTCGATTTACTAGAAGATATTTCGACATTATATTTGTACATATCTTACTAAGTTCAAATTTGGTTTTTGTAAATCATTTTTTCTTGAAAAAATCTGTGTAAGATCATCAGCATCAACTTCACCAAATTGTTGTACCCCAGTGTTTATCCTAAAATTCCGTTTATGAACTGCATCGTTCATGTGTATACTGAACAACGTAGGGGAAAAACTATACCCTTGTCTCAGCGTTTTATTTATTTCCATCGGTTCTGTATGTATGCCTTCTTTACATGTTACTGATGTTTATTTATACAAACTTTTGGGAGCTGATGTAAGGTGTAAAGGATAGCTTCTGCGCTCAATTGTTCTCCGTAAATTTTCTCTAACCACATAATCAAAAGCTTTCCAAAACGTATAAAAGTAATATTTGTCTCTTTATTTGTCAGTAAGCAGCTGTAAAACAAAAACTGCATCAGTGACTGATCGTCCCTTTCTGAATCCGACATGTTCTTCCACTGCTAAGCATTCTGTATTGCTTCCAGTTTTGTGTTTCAAATTGTTGCATGAAGTTTATATACTGCGCCAAGTATACTTGTTCCTTTGTTGTTTTTACCCATATTATTCCTCCTTTTTTGCATATCGGTATTACATTTGCTTTCTTCCAATCTCATGATACATCATTTTGCGTCAGCACCTGTTAAACAATGTAATAATTTAGAAGTAGTGATTATACCCAATAGTCAATCAACTCTCCATTAATTCCACCTAAATCTGTTGCTTTGCGATTTGTTACGGTGTTCAAAACAGCTGTGAGTTCTTTTACTATTATGACATCTAGGCCTTTAACTTCTATCTCTTGATATTTATCCTTCTTCTCTCCCATAAATCGCATCATACGTTCGTATAGTGTTTATCCACTATTCTTTCTTAATATTATATCGTTTTGTTCAATGTTTTCAAAGCTCTATATGCTATCTGCTGACGGCCATGGATATGATGTTCAAATAGTCAAACAACGTGTGCCTTCGTACCAGATTACGACACGCAAAATAAATGGTTGGATTGAGGACTCATATGAGACTTCGAAAAATGAGTTTGGCAGGAAGGAATGCAGGTGTCTAAATTGTGAAACTATCCCTTGCTTTTTGGTGGGTGCTCTTCGCTACTCCTTTTGTGTGACACTTCTCGTCTTTATTCCTATTTTATTGTTTTCTGTGGTAGGCTTTGAAAGATATTTTTGATATGCTGCTTGTTATTTTTTTTTCCTTCCACAATCTTTATTTGCAAATTTTTAATCGGCGCCTTCAGCGGTAGTACTTTTTATTTCCTTATGCCTCATTTGTCGCTCTTCTATGGCTTTTTCAATATTTGTCCATTCCTCTTCAATGTGCATAATTGTTCTAATTCTTTTCTTAATCTTTTCTCGCATAGGATATTAATACTTTCATTCTGCAGTAAATATACTTTATAATATCTTCCTGTTGTTGTGTAGTAAAAGATTTCTTCTGGTTACATTTACCAAAAATGTCAATTTGACATATTACAAGGTAGTGATTAGTATCGACATCAAAACTTCTGTATAATCTTGTAACTTTTACTTGACGTTGTATTTTTCTATTCACTATCACATAATCTATAAATGAACTATATCCATCACTGGTCCAAGTACATTTGTGAATATCTTTTTTCAAATTAAAAAAAAGATATTTGTTATTTTTTTATTAAAACTGGAAAAATCTTCAAGCAATTGCCCATTCTGATTGTTCCTCCATATATTCCAACAACATTAGGTATTGTTTCCTACCATTGAATTTAGGTCAGCAGACAGAAAAATTTCATATTGGTTCATAGTTTTCTGAAGGGAGTCATAAAGGGTAACCGATGCCTCAGTATTACTTTCCTCTGGTGCATCAAGTGCTATTTGTGTTATGTTTTCTCTTCCTGCTTTTATCGTTGCTGGTATAATTCTTTCGCTTATATATTCATAACTCTTGATATACCTCTCCCATATTCTGTTTAGTCTGTTTATGTATATTCCTACACATATTTATTTCTGTTATACGCCAATATACAACAATATATATTTTCCAACATACTATTTACTAGCTTTCAGCTCCTTCTCAGTTTATGAGATAGTTGCAAAATATATATGTTGTTGTGAGGATATTTCTCCTTCTTTGCAAGTAATTCTTCTTGCGTCCCATGTAGCTAGTCCTGAGTCCGAGAAAACTATTTTCGAAATTCTGTGAAGTTACTAACGGTCTACTACCTAGCAATGTTCGCGCAGATGAGGAAAATCGATATGATCAGACACAGCAGAATTTAGTAGTCAGTGTGGACCACGGATTCGTCTCTGCTATGCCACGATTCGTAGGTCATCAAAATTAAAATTTATTCAGACGCAGTTGTAATACTTCCACTCAAATACCAGCGATAGCTGTAGATTACGTCTCTTCACCTAATCCGTGTCAACACTCGGCCAACCATAAATAATACATTCATATAGACAAACAACGTGAGTCTTCGTACCAGGTTACGATACGGCAAATAAATGGTTGGGGGCTCATATGCGAATTCGAAAACTGAATTAGGCAGGAAGGAATACAGGTATTTAAAATATGAAATCGACAGAAAGTGCAAAATGGCAAACCTGTCACGGCAAGAAAAAAAATGGAAACGTATAGAATCATGACTAACTGTGGAAGAGGTAGATTCCGTCTGTGGGGAAAATCATAGAGACATTAGGAAAAAAAGAGAAGCACCTTCATGAATATTGAGAGCCCGTTTGCAAGACACTACTGAGCAGAGAAGGTAAAGCTGAAACATAGTAGGAACATACAAAACGGCTATACAAAGGAAACGAACTTGGAATACCATATTATGTGAAGGAATGAGGAAGCAGATGAAGATGAGACTGAAATTATGATACTGAGTAATAAGTTTGACAGAGTAGTGAACGACCTGAGTCGAAAGAAAGCTACCTGGTGCAGACATCATGCCCTCAAAATTATTAAGGCCCTTGGAGAATACGACATTACATAAAATATATTTCAGGGAGCAGAAATAAAAGCTTTGCTGTTTGCCAGTGACACTGTAATTTTATCAGAGACGCCAAAGGACTTGGAATATCAGTTGAAAAGAGTAGACAGTGGTTTGAAAAGTGGTTATGATATGAACATCAACAAAAGAAATACAAGGATAATGTAACATAGTCGAATTAAGTCGGGTTGTGTTGATAGAATAAAATTGCTAATCAACACATTGAAAGTAGTAGATGAGCAGGAGTAAATTAATTGAAATAGATTATCGGTGAACAGCCTGATGTCAACGTCCAACTGACACAATATTTTGGCAAGCCGAACACGTTGTCATCATTAGGTATGCTGACGAACTGACTGACGAGCAGCCTGCCAGCTCCTAGGCAGTCAGTTTATCATTGCACCTGATGATGGCAACATGTTTGACTTGCCAAAATATTGTGTCCATTGGACGTTAACATCCGGCTGTTCACCTGTGAACTACTTCGTCATGAATTAAACTGGGAGAAGTTGAAGAATTACAGCTGATCAGTTGGTAAACATCGAATTAAAGAAGATATAAAATGCTGACTGGCAACAGAATGAAAAGTTTTACTGTAAAAGATAAATATAAAATATAGATTTAAGACCTATAAAATATTTCTTGTAGGTACTTGTATGGAGTGTAGCATTATACCCAAGTGAAACCTGATCATTAAACACTATTGACAAAGATAAATCAGAAGCTGTAACACTAAGAAAGACTGTTGAAGATTGTATAGGTAGATAGAGCTAATGACGAAGTACTGAATGTAATTGGAGGAGAAAAAGGCTTATTGCATAACTTAACTAAATATTTTGATTGTTTGGTAAGTCAGATTCCGAGTTATCAAGGAACGGCCAACATGGTAGTAGGAGGAAGCGTGGAAGCTAAAATAAATATTTATAAAGGGTGACTAAGGCTAAAATACAGGAAGGAAATTCAAAAGGATGGAGATTAGAACTGATATGAGGAACGGAAAGGGATGCATATGATATGCTAGCATCCAAAGCTGCATCAGACCAGCCTCTGTGTTGGTGACGGTATCAACAACAGCCACAGGTGATACAAAAATACACTCATTGTCAAAATATTTGTCCAAAAACTTAAAGTTACCTGGAGCCTCGAAGGGTGAGACTGCTGTACATTTCTTGCCAATGTGTGACATATCTACATGTCCATCAACACCTTACGGTGTATGGCAAAGGGTGCTACCAGTAGCTCCGTTTTCCGCCTTTCCTGTTCCATACGCGAATGGGGCGTCGCACAACGACTGTCGGTATAGTTCTGTATAACATCTAATTTCTCTGAGCTTCTCGGGATGACCATTTTGCTAGTCACGTGTGTGTTAAGGGAGGGGGGGGGGGGGGAGGAGAGAGGAGGCGGGAAGAAACGTATTGCCCGATTATTCTTGGAATGTAACCTCTCTGAATTTCAACAATGAGCCTCTCCGTGATGCACAACACCTCTCTTGTAGCGTCTGCCACTGAAGTTTGTCGAGCATGCTCTCGCGCGAAGCAAATGACGCCGTGACGAAACGCACTGCTCTTTGTTGCATCTTCACAGAGTTCTCTGTCTTCTATTAATTTAACATAATATGGATCACAGACTGATGAACAGTACTCAAGAATCGGTCGAACGAATGTTCGGTAATCCAGTAGCTTCGTAGGTGAATTAATGTCTCCCAATAAATCTCAGCTCTCCATCTGAATCCCTATTATTTGTTTTTCGTGGTCATTCCTCTTCAGGTCACTCAGGATGGTCACTACCAGGTACTTTACGGAACTTACTGTTTCCAGTGATTGATCACCAACACCGTAATCGTACAGTAGTAGATCTCTTCGCCCGTTTATACCTCGTCACCTGTTTATGCACGATACGTTACGTTTATTTTGTTTCAGAATCAGCTGAACCAATCGGCGATCCTCTGCATTTCTTTCTGTATCTGTTACAGTCTTCTCGCGTTACTGTAGACAACAGTATCCTCCGCCAATTGCCTCACAGAGCCTCCAACGTCATCCAATAGGTCATTCATGTCAAGTGTAAATTGTAGTGGCCCGACAGCACTTCCTTGGGTACGCTGGAAACTATCTTTACATTTGTCGATTTTGGTCCGTAAAGAACGACTGTTGAATTCTGTCATCAAGGAAGTCTTGTACGGTTCTAGGTGCTTCAGTCTGGAACCGCGCTGCTGCTGCGGTCGCAGGTTCGAATCCTGCCTCGGGCATGGCTGTGTGTGATGTCCTTAGGTTAGTTAGGTTTAAGTAGTTCTAAGTTTAGGGGACTGATGACCTCAGATGTTAAGTCCCATAGTGCTGAAAGCCATTTGAACAATTTGAAGTCTTGTACGCGATCACAGGTCTGGCGCGATTCTCAGTGACTTTGTATCTCCTTCACCAAATGGCAGCTCGGAGTTGTATCGAATGCCTACCGGTAATCGGGGAATACGGAACACGGCACACAACCTGGGCGCCTTTGTCTACGGCGCTCTGGATCTCGTGAACTAACAGAGCTAGCCAGCTTTCGCAAGATCCCCTTTTGCGAAATCCATGTTGCTTTTTATAGAGAAATTTTTCCTTGTCCGAAACCGCGCGAGGTGACGCAGTGGTTAGCACATTGGACTCGCATTCGAGAGGACGACGGTTCAAAGCCGCCGCCGGTCATCCTGATTCACACTACTGGCTATTAAAATTGCTACACCAAGAGGAAATGCACATGATAAACGGGTATTCATTGGACAAATATATTATGCTAGAACTGACTAGTGATTACATTTTCACGCAATTTGGGTGCATAGATCCTGAGAAATCAGTACTCGGAACAACCACCTGTGACCGTAATAACGGCCTTGATACACCTGGGCATTGAGTCAAACATAGCTTGGATGGCGTGTACAGGTACAGTGCATGGGGGCTTAATTAAATAAATAGTATGCAAATAATTTTAATTTTAGTCGCTGTATGTCCGGCTATGAAGTCTCATAACCGGTTGGCCCTGGCTAGTATTAGTACGAAATCTGACTGCATAGAATAACAACAAGAAATGAAAGAAAACTTCCGTTAACACAATTAATTAATTAAGTCCCCAGCAACTATAAAAGCTACGAAACAAAAACTACGAACAACAAAGCACAAGTGTAACTGTTCTGTGTGTGGAAGTGTGATTCAACGTACACATCTGGCACGGTTCTTCCTCAAAAAGACAAGATATTTTAAATACCATTTACACTGAATTAATTAAATAAAACTGAAATACTATACTTGCACATAGAAACCAGAATTACGCTCTAATACATGAACACAAGCCAGATGCTTTGTTGACTGAACCTGTGACCAAGAGGCATTATTGTTTAAGACATTTGAAATAAAAATAAAAATTTATTACCTCCATATATACTGACGAAACATACACTCTGATCATTACAACATCCGCAATCAAACAGCATCGGCTGTCTAGCCCATCAGAACAACTGCATTCAACATGCTCACAACTATCACAGCTACATCGGAACTCCTACTGCCCACTTCTCAATAAGCACTCTCCACGACGCCTTCTCGACAAGCACTCTCCACTACCACATCTCAACAAGCACTGCCAGTGGAGGCGGCTGAATAATACTCTTTGGCGCAATCTCTAGCGCTGTGACTCAGTGTAGCCACCTTTCAACAGCTGCCATGCAGCTTCAACACGATACCACAGTTCATCAAGAGTAGTGACTGGCGTATTGTGACGAGCCAGTTGCTCGGCCACCATTGACCAGACGTTTTCAATTGGTGAGAGATCTGGAGAATGTGCTGGCCAGAGCAACAGTCTAATATTTTCTGTATCCAGAAAGGCCAGTACAGGACCCGCAACATGCGTTCGTGCATTATCCTGCTGAAATGTAGGGTTTCGGAGGGATGGTCTGAAGGGTAGAGCCACGGGTCGTAACACATTTGAAATGTAACGTCCACTGTTCAAAGCGCCGCCAGTGCGAACAAGAGGTGACAGAGACGCGTAACCAATGGCACCCCACACCATCACGCCAGTATGGCGATGACGAATACACGTTTCCAATGTGCGTCCACCGCGATGTCGGCAAACACGGATGCGCCCATCAGGATGCTGTAATCAGAACCTGGATTCATCCGAAATAATAACATTTTGCCATTCGTGCACCGAGGTTCGTCGTTGAGAACACCATCGCAGGCGCTCCTGTCTGTGATGCAGCGTCAAGGGTAACCGCAGCCATGATCTCCGAGCTGATAGCCCATGCTGCTGCAAACGTCTTCGAACTGTTCTTGCAGATGGTTGTTGTCTTGCAAACGTCCTCAGAGATCGAGACGTGGCTGCACGCTCCCTTACAGTCATGCGGATAAGATGCCTGTCATCTCGACTGCTAGTGATACGAGGCCGTTGGGATACAGTACGGCGTTCCGTATTACCCTCCTGAACCCACCGATTGCATATTCTGCTAACAGTTATTGGATCTCGACCAACGCGAGCAGCAATGTCGCGATACGATAAACCACAATCGCGATAGGCTACAATCCGACCTTTATCAACGTCGGAAACGTGATGGTAAGCATTTCTCCTCCTTACACGAGGCATCACAACAACGTTTCACCAGGCAACGCCGGTCAGCTGCTGTTTGTGTATGAGAAATCGGTTGGAAACTTTCCTCATGTCAGCACGTTGCAGGTGTCGCCACCGGCGCCAAACTTGTGTGAATGCTCTGAAAAGCTAATCATTTGCATATCACAGCATCTTCTTCCTGTCGGTTAAATTTCGCGTCTGTAGCACCTCATCTTCGTGGTGTACTAATTTTAATCGCCAGTAGTGTAGGTTTCCCGTGATTTCCCTAAATTGTTTTAGGCAAATGTCGTGATGGTTGGTTTGAAAGAGCACGGCCAACTTCCGTCCCCATCCATCTCTAATCTGATGGGATCCGTGACCTGGCTGTTTGGTCCTCTACCCCAAAGAAATCAACCCACTTTGTCCGGAAACGTCGTAACACGTGTACGTAGGATATGCTGTATAGTTACACAACAGGCAGGCTTACGTGCAGGTGGAGGTCGTATCGGTGGCTACCGCCGGACGGTGGCGGCGTACCTGTGTGTCGGCAGGTGCTGACGGCAGGGCGATGGCTGCCACACGTTGCACGGGGCCCCACTGTGACGTCACGCGCACACGCCTCAGAGACGCAGCGCCTGCCTGTCACGTCGTTCACCTGTCGTAAACAGCTCCGCCTCCCTGCCACAACCACTTGTTGCCGCGTCTAAGCTCTGCGTAAACAACCGTGCTGAAAAACTCTGCGATCGCGCTGAGCTAGTACTCACTTGTCGCTTCAGATACACGCTATGCAATCATTTAGAAAACTTTATTACACATGCACATAGGGTTTACTCAAGTCGCAGGCTGTTCCTGATCTATATAAATGACCTGGGTGACAATCTGAGCAGTTCTCTTAGGTTGTTCGCAGATGATGCTGTAATTTACCGTCTAGTAAGGTCATCCAAAGACCAGTATCAGTTGAAAAGCGATTTAGAAAAGATTGATGTATGGTTTGTCAGGTGGCAGTTGACGCTAAATAACGAAAAGTGTGAGGTTATCCACCTGAGTTCCAAAAGAAATCCGTTGGAATTCGATCACTCGATAAATAGTACAATTCTCAAGGCTGTCAATTCAACTAAGTACCTGGGTGTTAAAATTACGAACAACTTCAGCTGGAAAGACCACGTAGATAATATTGTGGGGAAGGAGAGCCAAAGGCTGCGTTTCATTGGCCGGACACATAGAAGATGCAACAAGTCCACTAAAGAGACAGCTTACACTACACTCGTTCGTCCTCTGTTAGAATATTGCTGCGCTGTGTGGGAATCTTACCAGGTGGGATTGACGGAGGACATCGAAAGGGTGCAAAAAAGGGCAGCTCGTTTTGTATAATCACGTAATAGGGGAGAGAGTGTGGCAGATATGATACGTGAGTTGGGGTGGAAGTCACTAAAGCAAAGACATTTTTCGTCGCGGCAAGATCTATTTACGAAATTTCAGTCATCAACTTTCTCTTCCGAATGCGAAAATATTTTGTTGAGCCCAACCTACATAGGTAGGAATGTTCATCAAAATAAAATAAGAGAAATCAGAGCTCGAACAGAAAGGTTTAGGTGTTCGTTTTTCCCGCGCGCTGTTCGGAAGTGGAATGGTAGAGAGATAGTATGATTGTGGTTCGTTGAACCTTCTGCCAAGCACTTAAATGTGAATTGCAGAGTAATCATGTAGATGTAGATGTAGATGTAGATGCAGGTGAGTGACTGAAGGATGATACAAAATGACTTAGACAAAATTTCTTGTTCCTGTGATGAATAGCAACTAACTCTAAATGTAGCAAAATGTAAATTCATGCTGCTGAGTAGCCAAAACAAACCCCTTAATGATCGGATACAGCGGCATTAGCAGTGTCCTACTTGACACAGTCACGTCGTTCAAACATCTGGGGGTAATGTTGCAAAGCGATGTGAAATGGAACGAGGATGTGAGGATTGTGGTGAGGGAAAGCGAATGGTCGGCTTTAGTTTATTGCGTGAAATTTAGGAAAGTGTGGTTCATCTGTAAAAGGGGACCGCATATAGGGCGCTAGTGCGACGTAATCTTGAGTACTGCTTTAGTGTTTGCGATGCACACCATCTCCGATAAAAGGAAGACATCGAAACAGTTCAGAGGCGGGCTGCTAGATTTCTTACCGGAAGGTTCGAACAACAAATGTTCAAATGTGTGTGAAACCTTATGGGACTTAAGTGCTAAGGTCATCAGTCCCTAAGCTTACACACTACTTTACCTAAATTATCCTAAGGACAAACACACACACCCATGCCCGAGGGTGTACTTGAACCTTCGAACAACACGAAAGTGTTACGGAGATCCTTCGCGAACTCAAATGGGAGTCCTTGGAGGGAAGGCGACGTTGTTTGCGAGGAACAGTGTCGAGAAAATTTAATGCACCGGCATTTCAAACTGACTGCAAAACTATCCTACTGCCACCAACATACATTTCGCGTAAGGACCACGAAGATAAGAAAGGAGAAATTAGGGCTCATATTGAGGCATATGGACAGTCGCTTTTCCCTCGCTCTGTCAGCGAGTGTAACAGGAAAGGAAATGGCTAGTTGTGGTACAGGATATCCTCCACCACGCACCGTACGGTGGCTTGCGGAGTATGTACGTAGATGTAGATGTGAAACGTACCGTAGAACTGAAATACAGTAGCGTGCAGTGCGTGCTGCACACAGGGAGTACTTTGCTGTCAACAGTGTGCCCCCGTGTCTGCGTTGCACGCTTCCTCCTCCAGCCGTCGCCTGCCCTGATAAATGGCAACGCCAGGCCGAGCGCCACATCCGGATACCAGTGCCCCTGCCAGAACTACCGAAGCTGCGCCCCATACCCGCCCCGCCCCTTTTCTCTCACCCGTAAAACTAACTTTCTGCAATTTCTTTTTACGTCGGATACTCGCATATAAACGACACGTCCGTATAGGCATGGCTGGCAGCGCCAGCGACAACGACTGTGCAGTGATATTTAAGCGGATTCGTTACCGAGTGGGGCAAGTCACACAAAAAATGGTTCAAATGGCTCTAAGCACTATTGGACTTAACATCTGAGATCATCAGTCCCCTGGACTTAGTACTACTTAAACCTAACTAACCGAAGGACATCACACACATCCATGCCCAAGGCAGGATTCGGACCTGCGACCGTAGCGGTTCCAGACTGTAGCGCCTAGAACCACTCGGCCACCCCAGCCGGCGCAGGATTCGAACCTACGACCATAGCAGCAGCGCGGTTCCCGACTGAAGCGCCTAGAACCGCTCGGTAACAGCGGCCGGCTAAGTCACAGAAATTGAAAAATAAAATGACATCACTTATTGCTAATAGAGAAGCAGATCTTTGTGACCGACGAATTGCTCACACTGAACGAAACTTGCCATTCGAGTGGTGTACATACAAATGCTCAAGGCTGTCAGCTCTGCTACCACGGCTTGATGATGAATATGTTTGTCGTTTGTGAAAAGCAACGTTCAGATTTTGAAATAACGTACGCGAATGCAGGCGGGTGACGTCGTTGGCAACAGTCGGTATTTCGGCAGATGCGCACCCTGTCATTTTCAAGCCAAAACTAAAGCTAATGAGCCCTCTACAAGTGAATTTAAAACCTCGGTTTGCAGAGAAATTATAGAGAAACTTCCTGGCAAATTAAAACTGTGTGCCGGACCGAGACTCGAACTAGTGACTTTAGCCTTTGCTTTTGCTTTTCACGGGCAGAAGTAAAGCTGTGAGGACGGGGCGTGAGTCGTGCTTGCGTAGCTCAGATAGTGCCGGCACGGTACCTCGGCGAGTTCGGTCAGAGGGTTACCTACCCTCTGTAACAAAAAACTGAGTGAACAGATCAACGAAGAACCTGAATGGGTGTCATCGGACGTCCGCCCCAAACATGTTCAACGAACAGTATAGAGCAAAATGAGGTTAAAAAAAAGATGGTAGAGCACTTGCCCGCGAAAGGCAAAGGTCCCGAGTTCGAGTCTCGGTTCGGCACACAGTTTTAATCTGACAGGAAGTTTCATATCAGCGCACACTCCGCTGCAGTGTGAAAATCTCAGTATGAAAATTATGGAGAGATAAAACACACACGCACAGTGAGCAATGAAGAGGAGAAGAATTATTCGTGGAAGTGAGAGTAAGAAATAGGGCAAAGCACATGGAACATGTGCTTTTTCTTACAAATTAACGTAATTGTCAAGACTGAATTGCAATAGCATAATACGAGAAACCACGTGCTTCTCGAAACAGGACTACGCGGCAGTCAATAAATTTTGCTAGACATGAATTTCAAAACGCTTATGGAGATGGAAAATTCGTCACAGATGCAAACAAAAAATGGTGCACCTAATGAACTTTATACCTCTTTCCCAGCATCATGTCTTTCTAGGTTCACACGTGGTCAGGTGGCGGTTCGATCAGTGCCAAATAGCTTGATGAAACCATGACATCAAAATAATTTCAGTGACTGAATTTTCATTTGTGGTTTTCAGTATTCCTTTTTCTTAAAATCTCTTCAGAATAAACAACAGTTCTGCTTTTTGAGTAGGATGTCAACTTTCAGTTCAAGTCATTGCCATTCCCAAATCATTTTTATGACAATTATTTTGAAAGTTTTAGTAACCTCCACAAGTTATTTATGTGCCCTAACTTCCTCAAGAATCATACACTGAAGAGCCAAGGAAACCGGTTTAACCATGCGTTTCCAAATACAAAAACATATAAACAGGCACAATACGGCGCTGCGGTCGACAATGCGTATATAAGACAAGTGTCTGGCGCAGTTGTTAGGTCGGTTACTGCTCCTACAATGGCAGTTTGTCAAGATTTAAGTGAGATTGAACTTGGCATTTCAGTCGGCGCACGAGCGATGGGGCACAGTGAGGTAGCGATGAAGTGGGGTTTTCGGAGTGGCCGAGCGATTCTAGGCGCTTCAGTCTGGAACCGTGCGACCGCTATGGTCGCAGGTTGGAATCCTGCCTCGGGCGTGGATGTGTGTGATGTCCTGAGGTTAGTTAGGTTTAAGTAGTTCTAAGTTCTAGGGGACTGTTGACATTAGAACTTAAGTCCCATAGTGCTCAGAGCCATTTGAACCATTTTTGAAGTGGGGTTTTCCTGTACGACCATTTCACGAGTATACCGTGAGTATCAGGAATCCGGTAAAACATCAAATCTCCGACATTCCTGCGGCCGGAAAAAGATCCTGCAACAGCGGGACCAACGACAACTGAAGGGAATCCTTCTACGTGACAGAAGTGCCACCCTTCCCCAAATTGCTGCAGATTTCAGTGCTGGGCCATCAACAAGTGTCGGAGTGCGAACTATTCAACGAAACATAATCGTTATGGGCTTTCAGAGCCGAAGGCCTACTCGTGTACCCGTGATAACAGTACGACACAAAGCTTTACCTTACGTCCGGTTCCGTCAACACCGACACTGGACTGTTGATTACTGGAAACATGTTGCCTGGTCGGACGAGTCTCCTTTCCAATTGTATCGAGCGGACGGACGTGTACGGATATGGAGAAGACCTCATGAATCCATGGACCCTGCAGGTCATTAGGGAACTGTTCAAGCTGGTGGAGGCTCTGTAATGGTGGGGGCGTTTGCAGTGGGAGTGATATGGACCCCTGTTACGTCTACATACGAGTGTGAGAAGTGACACGTACGTAAGCATCCTGACTGGTCACCTGCATCCATTCATGTCCATTGTGCATTCCGACGTACTTGGGCAATTCCAGCAGGACAATGCGACACCCCACACGTCCAGAATTGCTACAGAGTGGCTCCAGGAACACTCTTCTGAGTTTAAACACTTCCGCTGCCCACCAAACTCCCCAGACATGAATATTATCTGGGATGCCTTGTAACGTGCTGTTCAGAAGAAATATCCACCCCTCGTACTCTTATGGATTTACGGAAAGTCCTGCAGGATTCATGTTGTCAATTCCCTCCAGCATTACATCAAACATTAGTCGAGTCCATGCTACGTCGTGTTGCGACACTTCAGCATGATCGCGGGGGCTCTACACGATATGAAGCAGGTGTGCCAGTTTCTTTGGCTCTTTAGTGTATTGCACTTCTATTGCAGTGCAGGAAATTAAGCGTTTCCGCACACGTGTCCACACAACATCTTTTCTTTATTTGTGTGTGAGGAATGTTTCCTGAAAGTTTGGCCGTGCCTTTCTGTAACACCCTGTATAAACAAACCAAAGAGTTTCGCTGTTGTTGTCTCCAAAGTGTTTTGTGGAGGCAGAGATTTTCTTTGCTCATTTTCCGTTTTGTGTGGCATTCGTAATAAAATATATATTTATTACAATACTTTCTTTATAAAAACTAGTATTATGTTTTTACATTGCAATCTGACTGTATAATATCTTCATATCCATTAGCATTCAGCATTTCTTTAAGCACAATAACGGAATCACACCCTAACCAAGAAAAAATCGTCCATACCGAGAACATCATCTCCTCTGTACTCCACTGTAAGCTCTCCATATTATAGCAGGTAACGTTCGTTTAAATAATTTAAATAAATCCGCTTTTGCAGCCCATCTATCCCAAAATTGTCATTCAATCACAGATATAAAAAACAACCTCCAGATTCTACACATTGCAGACGAAGGAATAAAAATGTACCTCTTGGAACAACTAGAAAGTTTCATGCATAACAATAAAACATCCCACACCATCTTACATGAACAAATTGATTTAGCAAGTAACCCATTCTTCCAAAATTTTAAAGAGGCCTCAAATTTGAAAAACTAATAAATACTGTACTCATCCACTCCCATACCCATTCCCAACCTAGCTCATACCACTCCTGAACACCATCCTCTCTACCTCTTTTTTACACACACACACACACACACACGCACACACACACACACACACACACACACACACACACACACACACTAACCCTCCCTCCCTCTCTCTCTCTCTCTCTCTCTCTCTCTCTCTTTCTCTCTCTCTCTCCCTCTCTCTCTCTCTCCCTTCCTCCCTCCCTTCCCCCTTCTCATCCCTCCATCCCTCCTCCCCCCTTGCACCCCTCCCCATATGTATACTATCCTCTTTATTGAGCAATGAGAAACATGCCAAATATAACTTCACTACCAGAAATATTGTCCTAAACAGTTTGGTGTAGATTTTGTAAATAGCATAAGACAAAAAAATTGCAAAGTAAAAACATAATACTAATTATTATAAAGAAAGTAATGTAATACATATATATTTTGTTATGAATGCCACACAAACGAAAAGTGAGCAAAGAAAATCTCTGCCTCCATAAAATTCGTTGGAGACAACAACAGCCACACTCTTTGGTTTTTTTATATTTTGTAAAGTACGTGGGAGTCGCCATCGATGGAAAACTGCCTGTTTCACTTCAAATTTAACGATACTGCAAAGCATACATTATGTTTTCCAGAGCAGTGCTTGCAACACGAATAAAAACAGTGAGTAATACCATCAAATTAATCTTACAATCTTAATATTTTTCCCACATACAGTGCTCAGTTTTTCGGCTCTATATTTGCCACAGATGCACGACCCCCACAATACTCCAAACTAAATTGTATCATCTGATGATGAATCGCTAGGCGATTCGAAACCGGTCATGAATAAACAAAAATTGAAGAAAAAAAAAACGGCGATTCGTTGCAGTAAATCCTGAAACAAGACAGCCGCAGTGTTCCAAATTCATAATGTATAAATGTTTTATATTGACAACTGGCTGATTACAACAATTTTCGCTTGAGACTGAGACTGTGATCCCATAACTAGTGGCCAAGAACAAAAAATAAATCAATAAAATTGACCATTAGAATGTAACAGAGGAACTGCTATTTGCAGAAAAATATTTCATCCGGAAATAAAATTCTGCTTCTAAAATAATGGAGACGATTATATACAGCACTTTATTGTCAGCGTTGAGATGACAAGCCAAAACATTATTACCACTTGCTTAACAGCTTTTTTGTCCGTCTTGGGAAGGAAGTATATCACTGTGTATGACGGATCCGACAGTTGATTGGTAGGTTTGTGGCGGTATGTAGCATCAGATGGCTACGCACGTATCACGTAATTCGCTTAAATAATGGGCCGCTGATTTACGTACGCTGTGATGACGCCCGATAGCGAACCAGATGGGTTCCATACGATCTACTTCAGGCGAATTTGGTCGCCGAGACATCAACGTGAGTTCACTGTTACCCTCCTCAAACCACTGTAACACGATTCTGGCTGCGAGACACGGACATTTGTACTGCTGAAAGATGACATCGCCATCGGGGAAGACACCAAGCATGAAGGGATGCAGGTGGTTCGCAGCTCTCAGCGTATCTTCGATTATTACCACAGGCCCTATGCAAACACAGGAGAATGTACCCCGTAGCATAACACCGCTCCCACCAGCCTTGCCTCCGTGGCGCACTCCACGTTTCGAGCCGCTGTTCACCTCGATGACGGCGTTTATGAGGGCGACCATCGACCTAGTGTAACAAAAATTAACTCACCAGAAGAGCCGACACGTTTCCATTGATCAACGGTCGAATGTCGATGATCCCGTGCCCACTGCAATCGTAATTGACGATGTCATTGGGTAAACGTGTGAAAACGTAAGCGCGGTCTGCGGCGGAGCTCAATTTTCAAAAATGTGCAATGAACGGTGTACTTCGAAACACTTGTGCGTGGACCAGCAATGTGCTCTTTCGGCAGAGGTGCCAAAGGTCACCATCTATCCTACTTTACAGAGGAAACAAGCCTCCGAACACCATCCCCCTCCCGTACTGTGAAGATTCGTGGACGTCCAACCATTTACCGGCTTGTGGTAGTTTCACTGTCCTACTTCTTTCCGTGTATGCTCACGACAGTAGCACGTGAACTTTCGACCAGTTTCGCCGTTTTCGAGATACGCTTTCACAGGCTCTGCGTAATAATAATCTACCCTTTGCTAAAGTCGCTTATCTCATTGGATTTCCCCATTTGCAGACCATATCTTTGCTAGGGGATCCCTCGTTCGCGTCTGCTCCACTTACACACTTTTGTTACCGCGGCACGTGTCCGCAACGGCAGCAAACGGCATCCAACATCGCAGTGTGCAGTGGCTATAATGTTTTGTCTTACCAGTGTATGATGTCCCAGACCGTTGCGGTTAAAATTAAGCAGATGCAGGAAATGCTAAATAGAAAGTGTTGTGTCTAGACAAGACAGCCTAGACACAATGAGAGGAAGCCGAAAGGCACGCGCTTAAACTCACGCAGGCTGGCGTGAGGTCTGAAACAGGATACGTAATTAATGCTATAAAGAAAAGTACGTAGCTGCTGGAATACTTAACTTTAATCCACAATTGGTGAACATTGGTCTTGTTGCTACAGTATTATCATCTCAATATAACTTGGTGATGGCGCCTTGCTAGGTCGTAGCAATTGACTTAGCTGAAGGCTATGCTAACTATCGTCTCGGCAAATGAGAGCGTATTTGTCAGTGTGGCGTCGCTAGCAAAGTCGGCTGTACAACTGGGGCGAGTGCTAGTACGTCTCTCTAGACCTGCCGTGTGGTGGCGCTCGGTCTGCTATCACTGACAGTGGCGACACGCGGGTCCGACGTATACTACCGGACCGCGGCCGATTTAAAAGGCTACCACCTAGCAAGTGTGGTGTCTGGCGGTGACACAACAGAAAGCTTTCCAGCTAAAGATTTCATGAACAGCAATGAATATTTGGGTTTTGTTCACATCAGAAAGTTACACTATATATCAACAACTTACACTCATAGTAGTTATTCACAACGATGACCATCAAATTTTACTGTGGCGCTCACGATTTTGCGACCGTCTGTCAAGACGTCGTATCTGTCTGTTGAGGTCGTATAAATAAGTTTCTCTTGAGTTATAGTTCACTGCTTCCCACGGGATTACATCCAAAAGGCCCACATCCAGCAACTCTGCAAGCAACGAAGCTGGACTTCGTTTTCTAGTTTAGTGATGGTGTCTGTAAATCAGTTGCTCGCAGACAGCACTTTCGAAGTGGGATGATGCAGCGTGGCACCGTTCCTCGAAACAGCACCGAATAGCATTCGCCACTCAAATGTTCTGTCAGCAAGTAAGGTATAATTAGTTGATGTATCGCACATATTGACAGAGAATAGTCGCCCGGCGACAAGAGACGAGCGCGACGAATGGATTTCCGTCACTCCACGTACCGCTAATGCGACACCACAACTACAACAAGTTTCACACGTTAGCACTTCAGAGTGCGTAGAGTACGGCTATCCAGTGCCGCGCTGGATAATCCACCGACAGAACTGAACTCTTGGTTAGATATTATTTACCCCATTACTTGTGCACATTGTTAATGTACGGGTACCACTGCAGCTCTGCCATTAATATCTACATGGTACGATCAGCAGTGAATATTTCACGGGCTATTTAGCGGTTTGTTACTGACGAATCTCCTCTCGCGCGATCCTTCACCATCTCTTCAAATTCTGCTGCGTGAACAATTCTCTGTCCAGAAAGTTGACCTGATCGTTGTGGTTTGAACGACTCAATTTCTCTTACGTTTTACCCACGACGATTATTTCTTCTAGTTAGTATGACACACGTTACAAAGTTTCTCTAAACATTCGTTGCGCTTTTCGGACACTACATTCTACTGCACCATGTGTTGAATGTATGTCTGTAGGTTAGGCTAGGTTAGGTTAGGTTAAGTTCCTATAAGGAATAATGCTGTATCTTCGACAATCAGCAGTGATCTAAAAGCAGGGTTGGAGTTCACAATGGACACATCTGTATGATTGTGAATTCTTTGTTACGGTAAGGCTGTCAAAACAGTTGCAGGTAGCTGTTTGTTATTAACTATAATCTGTTATAAACACTTGCTTCACGTGCGCTGTTAGCCGAGATGTGGGATCGACTGAAATATGCATTTCTGACCTTCCAACGCTTCCCTCAAAATGTTCCATTGCCGCCCTTTCCGCTTCCCACCTCGGATTCATTCAGCTGGTGTTTTTCTCAGTTCCAGTGTCACCGTTCTTCATTGAGTACCGAGTTGTATTTCCTTTCGTTTATTGCGTTCGCCAGTTTTTCTCCAGTTTCAAACCGTTCTAGAAATCTCGATTTTTCGTTGCTTGTATAGGTCATTCAGTATTTGCGACTGGTGGCTTATAGCTTTGTTATAAATATATATTAAAATTATAAGCTGATGACTGTTTCTGAAAACAATGTGCACAAAATTTGCACTTTAGCTTTCACAAATAATATTTACAAATGGGAAAATTTAGTGTTTCTGGTTAACATGTTGTTAATAATAATTTTATAACGAAATTAAACGAATTTATTAAAACAGTCGCCTATACCATTTTCACTTTTCAGCTCCTGAAACACAGCAGTTAATCCTTTTAAGCTATTAATGGGCAGTCGGACCACATGAAGACCATTCCATTCTGTTTTGTTCGCTCAAAACACCAAGATTTTTGGTTCAAATTTGGAAAATTTCTTACGCCACCTCAGTTTGACGTGAATGTGGTATTAGTCCCAACAAGGAGATCTTACGGACTGTTCTGTCCTTTTTGATTTACTTCATACTCCTAGGATTTAACGCTAAGTGGCCGGAAATCACTTTATTAAAGCAGTACTGGGCTATACAGTTCACAGAAAACCTCGGAAAATCTCCTT
Source organism: Schistocerca americana (assembly GCF_021461395.2). Classification (NCBI taxonomy): domain Eukaryota; kingdom Metazoa; phylum Arthropoda; class Insecta; order Orthoptera; family Acrididae; genus Schistocerca; species Schistocerca americana. Next base: position 65,761,945 of record NC_060125.1, read on the forward strand.
TAAAGATTAAAGATTTTCCAATACTTTCACGTACAAAGCAATTCCATCTCATCGCCAGAGGAGCGTGTAAAGCAAAAATTTTCGAACTGTAAACTTGCTGACTCGAATCTCACAAGTAGTAACTTTATTTCTACTTTCATTTAAATTCCATATATATTAACCAATGGAAATATTAACTAACGAATGTCGCATTATAATTTTAATAAAAATAATGGCTTGTTATTGTAACTATTCAGTCATACGGAAACAATAGTTGATACATAAGTGTCAAGTGTTTAGTTGTTATGAAGGGAACCATACGTACTTTCCCTCGCTCATTTGAGTCATATCACTAGGGCTTTAACATATGTAAACAGGAAGACGCAGCTATCAACTGTTTTGAGAGACATCAACTTTGAAAATTTTAGGATTGCTTATACATTTTGTAAGATCACCAGCATTCAAAGCGTCCGCTGCCGAGAGACTAAGTGATTAGTTTCGTGAGCGCGTGGTTTTTGGTCCCAATTTCGCTACAAGTGCATTCTTTTTTCAGGCAGACCTATGACCCTATAAAACTATTCCACAACTGCACTTGTATTATAGAACAGAACAGAGAGATAGCTTCTAGAAACGACTTTATAAAAATTCTGTCAGTCGTACATCAGTATTCGGTGATATACTTCGATATGCGAGATATGGCGCGAAATTGAGTGATGAGTGAGAATCGATTATGAATAAAACCAGGTTTGTTTTGCAATAGGCACATCGAATAAACGAAGCACATACAAAAATTCTGCGTTCACTACATGTGCTGTATGCAGCAATGGATGTTGTTTTCCATATTTCTACGATCAGTATCATTCTGATTCGTGCAATGATCGATGAGTTACACATTGAATTTGACAACAATGAAGATACGCTAACGTAAGGAAAATGACAATCCTGATTTGATCGAAAGTTCTCGTGTATCCTTTTTTATTTCGACTTTCCTTACGAAAAAACTTGGTGTCCTTTTTTCATGATTATGATTATGAAAATAAGTAAATATAGATAATTGTCACAGTCGTAATAAATCTGTTGTTGGAATTACATGGAAATGAAAAAAGTACCGATTGCGAGATTCGTTTCACAGACTTCGCGCTTACGAAATGAAGTGCTTACTCGCTTCTCTCCTTCTCAACCAGAGAACCTACAAAATAGACCTGTATAAGCGCGACTAAAACTTTCAAACTTGATTTCCTCGAGTACTGTTGACAGTTGTGTTTTCCAGTTTACATATGTTGAAGTACTAGGCCGACCGGTGTGGCCGAGCGGTCCTAGAGCTTCAGTCTGGAACCGCGCGAACCCTACGGTCACAAGTTCGAATCCTGCCTCGGGCATGGATGTGTGTGATGTCCTTAGGTTAGTTAGGTTTAAGTAGTTCTAATTCTAGGGAACTGATGACCTCAGATGTTAAGTCCCATAGTACTCAGAGCCATCTGAGCCATTTTGAAGTCCTAGTCGTGTCTTACATATCCTGTCAGTATGAATCAAAGCGATGAGCGAAGCACGTACAGTGCCCTTGCAAGTAAAAAATTTGATGTTGCACATGTTTGTACCAAATTTTAATTTATTGAGAATACCAGTATTTCCATGCAATTACCTACCGATGTCTACCGTGTAGAGCTGGATATGTTTTGTACTTAACAGAGTTCGGTAATCATTTAATCAAGGTCGATTCATGTCCAGGCACGGAGTTACAGAACCTGTAACTGCAAAGAAAATGATATAGGAGCAGACCATGGGATCCGTCTGCAAATATTTCAGTTTTTAAAATGACAACATTTTAGTATCGTTCTTTATTGGAAACGAGTACGTGACAAGGCAGAAAGACTTGTCATTAAAATGATACTAATTTTCATTTTTAAAAATTCTACGATGATTTTTATGCAGTATTCTAAAAGGTGGCTATGGAGCATCGATATATCCAGTTCACTCCTCCTTTAGAAAACAAAAGTTGATTTTCAAAAACCGTAGTCACATCATGCCCCACAACATCAACAGATGTATCAATTCGGCATCAAAAATGGTTGAAATGGCTCTGAGCACTATGGGACTTAATTGCTGTGGTCATCAGTCTCATAGAACTACTTAAACCTAACTAATCTTAGAACATCACACACATCCATGCCCGAGGCAGGATTCTAACCTGCGACCGTAGCGGTCGCGCGGTTCTAGAGTGTAGCACCTAGAACCGCTCGGCCAATCCGGCCGGCAATTCGGTATCAAACTGAAGCAAGGCAGAATATGAACTGGATACTGACTGGTAACAACTGCCCTCATCAGCAATCGCGGCGTTGCGGCGGGTCCCATGTACGATCTCCACGTTGTCTGCCCGTTGTGTGCTCCGTGGCCAAGCTGTGTTCTCTCGGTGTCAGAAGGCGGATGTTGGCCATGCATGGAAGAGCGCCCATGTGCTCTCGCTTCCGGGGTGTCTCCTCCATCCCTCAACTCAACTACCATTCGAAATATTCTTCCTTCCGGCACTGTCATTGGGGGACAAAATTTTCAATGCAGCCCAATCACAGATCGCCGTTTCATAGTCACGCCTCTACGTACGGGGTGGAAATTTCCTATGTAGCGTGGGCTGCGTGTCGCTCGTGAATCGGCATCTTTCTCACGATTTCACATTCCTAAGATGTTTTCCTGCATTCCGAGGCTGTTGGGAGAGCAGCTGCACGACACTTCTTTATAACCACTCTCTCTGCGTGATGCCTGGACAGACCCATGTTTGGGCTTCGTTCAAAATCTGCCGGCGTCCGTGATTTATAAGGAATGTCCTCACTGTCGAGAAAAACATCTTCTTAAGAGCGCCGACTTCTTTCGCACGCCTGCCTGCGCCAATTCGCTCGCTTTGTGTACGCTCCTCGCTGTGCCCGTGGGGTGCTGGAAATGTCGGCATATTCCTGCTTTCTAAGGTAGGTAAAATGACTGCCGCCAGGCCAGAATAACTCAGATGCTTTCGCGCGTACATTCTTGGCGTTCCGTCCTAATGGCTGCAGGTGTCCGTCAGTTCTCAGCTCACTTCTCGTTGTCAGACGAGCCCTTTGCAACGTGTCCCTCCTTGAGCGAGGCGAGGGCGTCCGGCCGCCCTTCCCGCTGTGTCCTTGCAGAATGGCTGCAGTGTCCTCTCCTCGGGGGCTCGCCTCAGTGTGTCCGGCTCCATCCTCCACCTCGGCCGCTCGCGGCGAGTTGGCGAAAGTGGCTGCAGTCGGACGTATTACACTACATGTATTGATTATGAAACGATCCTGATGGCTCACTTTTTTTCCTTTATTGTTATTTTTATACCTGTACAATCAGATAGGCTGGCAGCGGCATGCTACGCCGCTCTTCGGCCTTAGAGTTGACAATGATATAACACAGAAAGAATATCCAGAATAAACATAGTGACGGGCAAAAAATAGTGGACACAGAAATATAAAAAACACGGAGCCGTTCACACTCGACGATAACGACACTGAAAACATGTTGACACGGCGCACATAACACTGATGAATTCGACGGCACATGTGAACGTATGAGCGTGACGGTGGACACTAAAAAACACAAAACGACGGCACACACACGAGAAACTGATGGCGATGATCTCCGGCGCGCGAATGTCCACATAGCGTGTACGAGACCTGGGACCTGCCAAGAGGAGAAGAAGGGGGAGTGGGAGGGAGAGGGGTGAGCAAGGATGCCAATGGCGGAGGAGACGGTAGTAGGAACGAGGAATGGCTGGAGGGGAAGCCCGGGGGCGGAGTGGGGAGAAAGGGACGAGGGAGGGAATGGGGAGAGAAGGGAGAGAGGGTGCCCAAAGGAAACAAACACAGGAAGAGGGAGGGAGGATCAAAGTTGGTAGGAGGGATAGATGGAGAGGAGGAGGGCATCATCAGGGAGGGGGAGCTGGCAGAAGCCACCTTGGGAGAGGGTGTAGAGAGTGGAGAGGTGGAGAACAGGTGGGACATGGAAGTACAGGCGCGGCAGCGGACAGGGGTGGGAGGGGATGGGAGAGACCAGCGGGTGAGGAGGATCGAGTTTGCAGGAGGTGTAGAGGATCCGTATCTGCTCGAGGAAAAGGAGGAGGTGGGGGAAGGGAATTAGGTCGTACAGGATTCGCGTGGGGGAGGGGAGACTGATGCGATAGGCGAGGCGAAGAGCACAGCGTTCCAGGATCTGAAGTGATTTGTAAAAGGTAGGGGGAGCGGAGATCCAGGCAGCATGGGCGTAGCAAAGGATAGGGCGAATGAGGGATTTATAGGTATGGAGTATGGCAGAGGGGTCCAGACCCCAAGTTTGGCCAGAGAGGAGTTTGATGAGACAGAGGCGGGAGTGTGCCTTGGCTTGGATCGTCCGGAGGTGGGGGGTCCAGGAGAAGCGACGGTCAAGGGTGACACCAAGGTACTTAAGGGTGGGGGTGAGGGCGATAGGACGGCCATAGATGGTGATGCAGAAATCGAGGAGTGGAAGGAAGGAGTGGTTTTGCCTACTATGATCGCCTGGGTTTTGGAGGGATTGACCTTGAGCAACCACTGGTTGCACAAAGCGGTGAACCGGTCAAGATGGGATTGGAGAAGGTGTTGGGAGCGCTGCAGGGTGGAGTCGGGCAAGGGCAACGAAGGCAGTGTCATCGCCGTACTGGAGAAGGTGAATGGGGGTGAAGGCGGCGGCATGTCCGCCGTATACAAGAGGTACAAAAGAGGAGAGAGGACGGAACCCTGGGGCACACCGGCGGAGGGGAAAAAGGTGTAGGAATCCATGTTGTGGATGGTGACGTAGGAAGGACGGTGGGATAGAAAGGAGCCGATCAGACGGACGTAGTTAATAGGAAGGGCGAAGGTTTGGAGCTTGAAGCGGAGACCGGAATGCCACACACGGTCATAGGCGCGTTCAAGGTCAAGGGAGGGGAAGACAGCGGAATGACGGGAATTAAGTTGTTCGGAGAGGGGATGAGTGAGGTGAAGGAGAAGGTTATCGGAAGAGAAGGACGGCTGAAAGCCACACTGGGTAACAGGAAGGAGGCGGTGCTGGCAGAGATGCTGGTGGATGCGTCGGGTGAGGATGGACCTGATGGCTCACCTCCATGATTGCTTAAGTATTCGCTTCTGCCCACACGTGCTTACCGTAGTAATTCAGTATGCCATCTCTTGTGATGCCATGCATCACTGAATACTATACAGTACACATCTCAATTATAGCGGTACTTCCTACAATAGATATTGATTTCCGTATACAGGGTGGTCCAATAATAGTGACTGGGCCAAATATCTCACGAAATTAGCATCAAACGAAAAAACTACAAAGAACGAAACTCGTCTAGCTTCAAGGGGGAAACCAGATGGCGATATGGTTGACCCGCTAGATGGCGCTGCCGTAGGTCAAACAGATATCAACAGCGTTTTTTAAAATAGGAACCACCATTTTTATTACATATTCGTGTAGTACGTAAAGAAATATGAATGTTTTAGTTGGACCACTTTTTTGCTTTGTGGTAGATAGCACTGTAATAGTCACAAACGTATAAGTACGTGGTATCACGTAACATTCCGCCAGTGTGGACGGTATTTGCTTCGTGATACATTACCCGTGTTAAAATGGATCATTTATCAATTGCGGAAAAGGTCGATATCGTGTTGCTGTATAGCTATTGTGATCCAACAGGCGTGTGCTATGTATGCTGCTCGGTATCCTGGACGACATCATCCAAGCGACCGGACCGATCGCCGGATAGTTATGTTATTTAAGGAAAGAGGAAGTGTTCAGCCACATGTGAAACGTGAACCACAAACTGCAACAAATGATGATGCCTAAGTAGGTGTTTTAACTGTTTCGCGGCTAATCCGCACATCAGTAGCAGACAAATTGCGCGAGAATTGGGAATCTCAAAAACGTCGGTGTTGAGAATGCTACATCAACATCGACTGCACCTGTACCATATTTCTATGCACCAGGAATTGCATGGCGACGACTTTGAACGTCGTGTACAGTTCTGCCACTTGGCACAAGAGAAATTACGGGCGATGACAGATTTTTCCCATGCGTTCTATTTAGCGACAAAGTTCCATTGACCAACAGCGGTAACGTAAACCGGCATAATATGCACTATTCGGCAACGGAAAATCCACGATGGCTGCGACAAGTGGAACATCAGCGCCCTTGGCGGGTTAATGTATGGTGCGGCATTATGGGAGGAAGGATAATTGGCCCCCATTTTATCGATGGCAATCTAAATGGTGCAATGTATGCTGATTTCCTACCTAATGTTCTACCGATGTTACTACAAGATGTTTCACTGCATGACAGAATGGCGATGTACATCCAACATGATGGATGTCCGGCACATAGCTCGCGTGCGGTTGAAGCAGTATTGAATAGCATATTTCATGTCAGGTGGATTGGTAGTCAAAGCACCATACAATGGCCCGCACGTTCACCGTATCTGACGTCCCTGGATTTCTTCCTGTGGCGAAAGTTGAAGGATATTTGAAATCGTGGTCCACCGACAACGCCTGAGAACATGCGTCAGCGCATTGTCAATGCATGTGCGAACATTACGGAAGGCGAACTACTCGCTGTTGAGAGGGATGTCGTTACACATATTCCCAAATGCACTGAGGTTGACGGACATGATTTTGAGCATTTATTGCGTTATTGAGGTATTTACAGGTAATCACGCCGTAACAGCATGCGTTCTTTGAAATGACAAGTTCACAAAGGTAGATGTATCACAATGGAACAACCGACATAAAATGTTCAAACATACCTACGTTCTGTATTTTAATTTAAAAACCTACCTGTTACCAACTTTTCGTCTAAAATTGTGAGCCATATGTTTGTGACTGTTACAGCGCCATCTCTCACAAACTGAAAAAAGTGGTCCAACAAAAAGATTCGTATTTCTTTACGTACTACACGCATATATGTAATAAAAATGGGGGTTCCTATCTAAAAAAAACGCAGTTGATATCCGTTTGACCTATGACGGCGCCATCTAGCGGGCCAACCATAGCGCCATCTGGTTTCGCCCGTCAAGCTAGACAAGTTTCGTTCTTTGTAGTTTTTGCGTTTGATGCTTATTTCGTGAGATATTTGGCCCAGTCACGATCAAAGGACCACCCTGTATATTGGTAATGAAACGGTCCTGATGGCTCACCTCCATGATTGCTTAAGTATTCGCATCTGCCCACACGTGCTTACCGTAGTAATTCAGTATGCCATCTCTTGTGATGCCATACATCACCGAATAGTATACAGTACACATCTCCATTATAAAGGCACTTGCTACAATAGATATTGATTTCCGTAAATATAACAATGGGAACTTCTCTTGTCTATTGACCAGTTCTTTCTGCCGCGTGGATATGCGACACTTTTTTCAAACATCCTATATGCATTAACGGCTGTAAGAAAAATTTGAGGCATTACTTGTTAAATGGTCCTCATATAAATGCATGTCTGTGAGAGACCAAAATACTAATCACAAGATAAAATAAACATACTGATCAAAAGTATCTGGACATTTGTTAAAACGGGATGTGTTCACTTTTCGTCTTTATGATGGGGTGAACTCTGCTGGAGGCACATTCTGTCTGAATGTCTATGGAGGAATGGCAGACCATCCTCCTGCAGGAGATGGAATCTGGAAAGGTAGCGATGTCGGACACTGGCTTCTGGAAGGAAGTCGACGTTCTAACTTCTTCCAAAGGTATTCCGCTAGGTTTAGGACCGAGCGAGGTGGCGCAGTGGTTAACACACTGGACTCGCATTCGGGTGGACGACGGTTCAATCCCGCGTCCGGCCATCCTGATTTAGGTTTTCCGTGATTTCCCAAAATCGCTTCCGGCAAATGCCGGGACGGTTCCTTTGAATGGGCACGGCCGACATCATTCCCTGATCCAGTGAGACCGATGACCTCGCTGTTTGGTCTCTTCCACCCAAACAACCAACCAACTGCTAGGTTCAGGTTGGTATCCTGGACAGGACAGTGCATTTGACGAATGTGGTTGTCGACAACCACTCCCTCAGAGACGCTGCTGTACGACAGTGTGCATTGTCATGCAGATACAGTCATTGTCCCCGAACTGTTCCTCTACCACACACAGTTCCCAATACTGTATAATATGTTCATATCCATTAGCATTCAGCGTTTGCTAAAGCACAATAACGGAATCGCACTCTAACCAAGAAAAACACGTCCAAACTGGTAACACCATCTCCTCTGTACTCCACCGTAAGCTCTCCACATTATAGCAGGTAAAGTTCGCCAAACCCTAACCTTTCCAAAGAACTGCCACAGGCAACAGAGTGCTTCATGACTCCAGTCGTTTCCAGTAATCTACTGTCCATTGTCGTCTCTCTTTACATCACTTCAGCACTCCTACAGAAATGCATGGTTTATGAGACGCTACTCGAATGTGGTGCTCCATTCTGTTTGACTCCCTTGACTCAGTCATTGTGCTCGCTCACTCCTGGTACCATTTTGGAACTCGTGAGTGATTTCTTCCTCTGATTTCGTGCGATTTTTTTACAACCACGCTCCACGATCCTCGATGGTGACTGTCCATCGAGACATGAGGTCTGCCTGACCTGTGGTTGTTCTTCGCGTTTCGATTTCACAATCACTGACCAACGGTCAATTTGGGCCGCTTTAGATTGGTTGAAATGATCTTGACTCATCTGTTACTCAGGTGGCGTTCAATGGCTGGTCTACGTTTGATGGCACTGACATCACCTCACTGACCCAGTCAGCTGTTTCTGCTACTCTAAAAGCAACACAACGCTCCCCACGTCCTTTTATAATTGGCACGTCCAACTCACGTAACATACAGTGTTGAAATCGGCATCATGTACAGCAGTGCTGATACTTTTGATGAGATAGTGTATGCTTGATCAAAATACACTACTGGTAATTAAAATTGCTACACCACGAAGATGACGTGCTACAGACGCGAAATTTAACCGACAGGAAGAAGATCCTGTGACATGCAAATGATTAGCTTTTCAGAACATTCAGACAAGGTTGGCGCCGGTGGCGACACCTACAACGTCCTGACATGAGGAAAGTTTCCAACCGATTTCTCATACACAAACAGCAGTTGACCGGCGTTGCCTGCTGAAACGTTGTTGTGATGCCTCGTGTAAGGAGGAGAAACGCGTACCAACAAGATTCCGACTTTGATAAAGATCGGATTGTAGCCTATCGCGATTGCGGTTTATCGTATCGCGACATTGCTGCTCGCCTTGGTCGAGATCCAATGACTGTTAGCAGAATATGGAATCGGTGGGTTCAGGAGGATAATACGGAACGCCGTAATGGAGCCCAACGGCCTCGTATCACTAGCAGTCGAGATGACAGGCATCTTATCCGCATGGCTGTAACGGATCGTGCAGCCACGTCTCGATCCCTGCGTCAACAGGTGGGGACGTTTGCAAGACGACAACCATCTGCATGAACAGTTCGACGACGTTTGCAGCAGCATGACCTATCAGCTCGGAGACCGTGCTTGCGGTTACCCATGACGCTGCATCACAGACAGGAGCGCCTGCGATGGTGTACTCAACGAGAAACCTGGGTGCACGAATGGCAAAACGTCATTTTTTCGGATGAATCCAGGTTCTGTTTACAGCATCATGATGGTCGTATCTGTGTTTGGCGACATCGCAGTGAACGCACATTTGAAGCGTGTATTCGTCATCGCCATACTGGTGTATCACCCAGCGTGATGGCATGGAGTGCCATTGGATACACGTCTCGGTCACCTCTTGTTCCCATTGGCGGGACTCTGAGCAGCGGACACTACATTTCAGATGTGTTACGACCTGTGGCTCTGTCCTTAATTTGATCCCTGCGAAACCCTACATTTCAGCAGGATAATGCACGACCGCATGTTGCAGGTCCTGTACGGGCCTTTCTGGATACAGAAAATGTTCGACTGCTGCCCTGTCCAGCACATTCTCCAGATCTCTCACCAATTGAAAACGTCTGGTAAATGGTGGCCGAGCAACTGGCTCGTCACAATACGCCAGTCACTACTCTGGAAGAACTGTGGTATCGTGTTGAAGCTGCATGGGCAGCTGTACCTGTACACGCCATCCAAGCTCTGTTTGACTCAATGCCTAGGCGTATCAAGGCCGTTATTACGGCCAGAGGTGGTTGTTCTGGGTACTGATTTCTCAAGATCTATGCACCCAAATTGCGTAAAAGTGTAATCATATGTCAGTTCTAGTATAACATATTTGTCCAATGAATACCCGTTTATCATCTGCATTTCTTCTTGGTGTAGCAATTTTAATGGCCAGTAGTGTATAATGGAACTGCACCTGACGACCCGCCCGCGGCCTGTGCTTTCAGTCTGCGTGGGGCAAGCGCGCGTGGAGCAACCTGCTCGGCGCCTGGGGCAAGCGCGGCGGAGACGACGCGGCCACGTGGCCTGAGCTGCCGGACCAGACCGTGGCTGAGCAGGAGGGAGACCAGGAGGCCGCGCAACTGGTGCCGCTGCCGATGCAGTTGCCTCTGCCGCTGCAGGTGCAGCTGCAGCTGCAGGGCGACGAGGGAGAGCCCGGCGACGAGGAGAAGCGCGCCTGGAGCAGCCTGCACAACACCTGGGGCAAGCGCGCCGCCGACTGGCGCAGCTTCCACGGTAAGTGCCTAGGTGGACGCCCTTATACCAGGTGTACCGGTATGAAGTGAGCGTTAAGATACAAATGTGTCGATAGGGCACGTTTATTGCGATCGAGCCTTTTTTTTTTTGTTTTGTTTACATAGTTCCGCGTAGTCAGCACGTACACAACTTTCCCAATAGAGCGAGCCCCGCTAAGCACAACAACGCAAGCGCAGCGCTCGTCTGTCTCCACACTACGAAATGGCGCTGCCTTAGAGACGGACCAAATTCTGCTTCCGCCGATCCGCGTATCAATATGCAATGCAGCCAATGAGATTGCAGCTAACGTAGAACCTTTTCTCCTCGCGGTTCACACTTGTGCAGTGATACCTGAACACGCGTGGTATTATAACGAGTGTACAGACCTCCAATTAGTCAGTCTGCATTAGTCTGCACCAGTCTGTACCAGTCTGCATTAGTCTGTAGTCAAGTTTCAGTCTGCACCTAATAAGATTATCATATTCCTGTACATAGGCATGAAGAGAAATGAATAGACACTTTTTCAAGTATCAGAGATATGTGAGATTAACGCACCAAGACCAAAGGAACTTCAGATTGTCAATTGTAAACAGCATCCAGAATCAAGTTACGTAATGTCCATGTTTTTTATTATTTTAATAAATGTGTGTGAAAATTAATCAAGTTCTGTTTAAAGTTGGTCACCGTCAATCTGCTACTCTAAGCATGCAATTGGCATTTCTATCGTCTGCCCTAACAGCAGACGATAAACACGCCACGATAAGACCACGAGACATATTGCTGACACTCGCGTACTTCGCTAGAGCGACAAGTCAAATAATCTGATGGTGTGTGCACCGAAGGTCTTACAGTATGCACACCACAGTTTGGTTGGTATGACATCTGTCAAAGATATTTAGTATACATCAAGTCCTGGAAAAAACAATATCATATGTTTTCATAGTGTTAACAATGTCGAATTTTGTACCAGAAAGTGATGATTTGCGGAAAGCATTAATTTTTTGTTTTCATTTGAAAAAAAGTGCTGCAGAGTCGCATCGAATGCTTGTCGAGGCATATGGTGGTCATGCTCTATCAGAAGCAACATGCAAAAGATGATTTCAACGGTTCAGAAATGATGATTTTGATGTAAGAAATGAAGTACGTGGAAGACCATCAAAAAAGTTCGAAGACGCCGAACTGCAAGCGATATTCGATGAAGATGATACTTTCAATCAGAAGCAAATGGCAGCAATGCTAAATGTTGCACAACAAACGATTTCTGACCGTTTGAAAGCTATGGGAAAGATCCAAAAGTCTGGAAAGTGGGTGCCACATGAAATGAATGAAAGACGGATGAAAAACCGAAAAACCACATGTCAAATTTTGCTTCAAAGACACGAAAGAAAATTAATTTTGCATCGAATTGTTACTGGCGATGAAAAATTGATTTGTTTTAAGAATCCTAAACGGGAAAAATCATGGGTTAATCCGGGACAACCATCAACATCGACTGCAAAACCGGATCGATTCGGCAAGAAGACAATGCTCTGTGCCTGGTGGGATGAGAAAGGTGTGGTGTATCAAGAGCTTCTAAAACCCGGTGAAACTGTGAACACTAATCGCTACAGACAACAAATGATCAATTTGAACTTTGCATTGATCGAAAAAAGACCAGAATGGGCCAGAAGACATGGCAAAGTAATTTTTTTACACGACAATGCACCTGCACACAAAGCAAAACTGGTTCGGGATACAATCAAAACACTTGGCTGGGAGCTGCTACCCCACCCGCCGTATTCACCAAACTTGGCCCCTTCCGACTACCATTTGTTTTCATCAATGGGACACGCATTGGCTGAGGAACACTTCGATTCCTACGACGACGTCGAAAATTGGATGTCTCATTGGTTTGCTTCAAAAGACGAACATTTCTTTTGGCGTGGTGTCCACAAATTGCCAGAAAGGTGGTCAAAATGTATAGGAAGCAATGGTCAGTACTTTGAATAAAATGTTTTTCCTTTTCAGTTTAAAATAAGTGTTTTATTTTCACAAAAAAACGCTCATTTCATACGGGTACACCTGGTACTGCCACCTCGCTGCTCGCCAGCATGATCTGTCACCGAGTCTTAGGCCGGCATTATTCTATCAAATTTCTTTGTCAAGGATTTGATCAAAGATGTGATCAAATATTCGTCAAATATTTTTGACAAAGATATTTGACGTGGCACTAAAAAGGGGTATTATACTGTCATCATATTTTCGTCGAAGTTCAAGATGGATGATGACAACAACTTGTTATTAACCGCAGCAGTTGCATGTACCACAATTGCACCGTGTGTACATGCGCAAGAGAAGCGGGATAAAGAAAGGAAGCGTACTTTTGTGAAGCCGTGGGTTTTATGACGACACGATAAAAGCATTCAACAAAACTTGTTATGTGAGTTTATAGTGGAGGACGTCAAGCCGTACATCAATTGCCTAAGAATGGATGAGCATACATTTCTGTATATGCTCAGTGAAGTGTATCCTCCTATTAGACAGTACAATACTCACTTAAGAACTGCTATATCTGCAGAAGACAGGCTCACTGTAACACTCCGATTCCCTGCTACAGGAGAGAGCTAGGTTAGGTTAGGTTAGGTTAGGTCAGGTCACCAATCTTCTTAATCTATTTTTGTATTCAGGGTGCCTCACGGTTTAAAGTGCCTCACCTCTATTAATTTTGTAGTTGTCGGTACACACCAATCGTATTTACTGGCAATGTTTATAAAAACACTACAGATGACAGAACGCTGCAGCGATGCTAGCGCTGCACGTGGTAACATGTCACATTGCAGTGAACAGACGACAAGCGACTTCTTCGATCAAATCTACAGCGAGGCCTTAGATTTGTTCAAATATTTGACAACATTTGACAAAGTTCCCTATTACACCATCAAATGCCTTTGACAAAGGTATTTGACAAAGATATTGAACAAAGAAATTTGATAGTGTAATACCGGTCTTGCTTGAATCTCATCCGATTTTGTTACACGTGGAGCGAAAGCCAAGCTCTGACCAGCACAGTCACTTTCGATCCTAAGGATAAGTTCTATGCTGTGTTAGACGCCCATACAGGGTGTTTCAAAATGGACTTTACAATTTGAAAATTCAAATAAATTAATTCATAGTACCTATAGAAGTGACTGTAGTGTCAATTTGTAGGTAGATACATCACGTTTTTTCTCACTTAGCCCGCTAGTGCCGAATCGCACCATAAGGAGCGCTAGCGGCGGTTGCGTTAAAGATGGCTGCCTTCACTGCACCCGAGTGTGCTAGCTGTGTGTTTTGGTTTGAAGAATCGAAGTCGCCGACAACTGTTTAGCGTAATTTCCGTACCAAGTACGTTAAAGATCCTCGTAGTAGGACTATAATGAATGAATGGCGTAAATGTTTTGTAGAAATAGTGTGCTCGGTAAGACATGGTAAATCGTCAGGTTGTCCAAGCACACCTGACGACGTCGCTGAGCGAGTGAGACAACGTTTTGTCAACAGCCCTACGAAATCGACCTGTGGTGCATCTCGCGAACTGCAAATCATACATACAGTTGTTTGGCGTGCGTTGAGAAACAATTTGCATTTGAAACCGTACAGATTGACGATCGTACAAGCAATAAAAGACACTGATAACATCGCTCATAAGAACTTCTGTGCGAACATGTTAAATCGATTACAGGAGGATGAACATTTCTCGGACAAAATCATCTTTTCGGACGAGTCGACATTTCATATAAGTGGCACAGTTAACACACATAATTGTAGAATTTGGGGCAGTGAAAATCCACATCAAACGTTGCAACATGTTCGTGATAGCCATAATCTGAACGTTTTTTGTGCATTAAGCAAGAACAAAGTGTGCAGCCCCTTTTTTTCCATGAGAGGACCAGCAACGGAATACTGTACCTGGATGTATTACTCTAGTACCTCCCGCCGCGGAAGTCGAACACGCGCCTTAACAAATGGACGTGGCCAGCCCATAGAGGGCTCCGCGTCCGCGGCGGCTATTCCGTGCAGTGCCACCGCTAAGCCACGTGCAGACAGCGGCCAATAGCCGCTCCCTCCGGTTTCGTATATAGGGCCCGCTCTGCCCTAGTCCAGGCATGACTACCACCGTGCCAATTGGGATGCCTACTGGGAATCCATTGCCTTGCAGGTCGAAAGTCACCCCCTCACCTTTCACCACCCTGATGACATGGCTCTGAGCACTATGGGACTTAACATCTATGGTCATCAGTCCCCTAGAACTTAGAACTACTTAAACCTAACTAACCTAAGGACATCACACAACACCCAGTCATCACGAGGCAGAGAAAATCCCTGACCCCGCCGGGAATCGAACCCGGGAACCCGGGCGCGGGAAGCGAGAACGCTACCGCACGACCACGAGCTGCGGACCCCTGATGACATCACCCATGCCTCTTCCTTCCTTCAGAAGACCGTCACTGACGCTGTATAGGCTCATGTCCCTACCAAACTCATCCACTCTCACCTCCCTACGCTTCCTCCACAGGCTGTCCTTCTTCTCCTCGAATCCCGCAGGCTCTACCGCTCCTTCCTCCGCACTCGTGACCGGGATACTCTCACCCGCCTCCGGCAATTACAGCGACACATCCGGCACCTCCTTACAGAAAAGAAACGCCGGGAGTGGCGCCAGACCTGCATAAGCCTCAACTCCACCCTCCCTTGCAACTCCTCCAAGTACTGGTCAGCCATCCACCGCCTTACTGGTAGCCATCCCATCCCGCATTACCCCATCCTCCATGACTTTCAACCCTTTCCTGACAACCTCAGTAAGGCTAACCATTTTGCTTCCCACCTATCTGAGGTCTTCTCCATTCCTGACGATCCCCATTTTGATTATTCCCCCTTCCCCACTATCCTTGACCGCACTGACACCTCTGTCCCCCGGCTCGCCCCTAGCTTCCAGTACTTGGATCGGTTACCCCCCTCAGACATCAACACTCCCATCACCACACAAGACATCACACTCATCCTCCGCTCCAAACGCAACACCGCCCCTGGTCATGATGGCGTCACCTACCGTCACCTCAAGGAATCCCCTCCTTCCTTCCTTTCTGTCCTTGCTACCTTGTACAATGTCCTCCTGTCCACTGGATTTTACCCCGACCTGTGGAAGACTTCCCGTGTCCTGCTGTTCCCTAAACCAAACAAACCCCCCTATGATACCTCTTCTTATTGTCCAATCTGCCTCACCTCCATGTTCAGTAAGATCTTTGAGGCCATCCTCTCTCGCTGGATTCACCGTCACCTTAACCAGCACTGCCTCCTTCCTCTTACCCAATGTGGCTTCTGGCCTTCCTTCTCCGCCGACGACCAGCTCCTTAACCTTACCAATCTTCTTTTCCTCCTACGTAAGTCCCGTCGCTCCGCTATCTTTGTTTCCCTTTATCTCCAGAACGCCTATAGCCGTGTCTGGCATCCCGGGCTCCTTTTCAAACTCCAGACCTATGCTCTCCCCATCAACTTCGTCCGTCTCGTTGCTTCCTTCCTCTCCCATCATCCCTCCTATGTGACTATCCACAATTCCAACTCCCGTACTTTCTATCCCTCTGCCGGTGTGCCCCAAGATTCTGTCCCCTCCCCTCTCCTCTATCTCCTGTACACTGCTGATATTCTCAAACCTCCCCCTCCTGTTCATCTTCTCCAATTTGCTGATGACACCACCTTCCTAGCCCTTTATCCTACCCTTCAACGGTTCCAACATACCCTCCAAACCCACCTTGACCAATTCACCGCTTGGTGCAACCAGTGGTTCCTCGGTGTTAATCCCTCCAAGACCCAGGTGATCATCACAGGCCGCACCACCTGCTCCTTCCGCCTCTATGATTTCTACCTCACCATTTATGGCCGTCCTATCCACCTCACTCCTACCCTCAAATACCTTGGCCTCACACTCGACCGCCACCTCACCTGGACTCCCCAACTTCTTAGCATCCAAAACAAAGCCCACAACTGCCTCCACCTCCTGAAACTCCTGGCCGGCCAGACGTGGGGTCTGCATCCTTCCACCATCCTTCACACCTACAAATCCTTGATCCACCCCATCCTCTGTTATGCCAGTGTAGCTTGGATTTCCGCCCCTCCCCGGTTCTACAAAACCCTCCAAATCCTCGAACGCCATGTGCTCCGCCTTGCCTTCCGCATCTGCCTTCTGTCCCCCATGCACATCCTCAAAGATCTCATCCCCTTCCCCACCTTCTCCTTTTCCTTGAACACATCCGCACACTGTATATTGTCCGCCGCCTTGATCCCCCTCACCCCCTGGTGTCTCCCTTCCTCTCAACCCCCAACCAGTTGCTGCGCCTTTACGGTTGTGTCCCACCCTCTCTCCATCTCCACACCCTCCATCTCCTTTCCCAACACAACTTCCACCATCTACCCCTCCCGGATGATGAGCTTTGCCCTGACATCTACCCTTCCAACCAACACTAACCCCATCTTCCTGCCTCCTCCTCAGGGCTCCCTCTCCTCTCTCTCCCTCCTCCTGAGCGGCTCCCCCCTCCTACTCCCCCTCCATCTCTTGTGCCTCCTTTCAGTGTCTCTGCACTCCCTCCTGCCCTGTCTTCCCTCTTCATCTCCCACCCCATGTGTCTCCTGCCTCTTCGTGTACCCACTGATGCCCCTCCTCTCTTCATCCCACCACTTCCCCTGCTGCCCTTGCTCTCCCCTCCTTTTCCATCCTCTCTGCCCTTTCCTTCGCCAGGTCCCTCCTGGCAGTTTTATTCTTCGTCATGTGTACTCCAAGTGGGTTTTAAGTGTGTTGTCCCGGAGTGTTTTTACTACTGTGGCCGACTTTTAACATGTGCATGTCCATTCAGTATCTTCTCTGAGTTTTGAAGAATCGCCGTGTTTTTTAACTTTCTGATGGCTTTTTCTTTTTTAACTGTCCTCCATGAACGTCTCTGTGTTAGTCTATTTTTTACCTCCATTTTCTCCTATTATTCTGTTTGAAGTTCCCCTTTATCGCCTTATGTATGTAACATTTTATTCTTATTTTAAGTTGTCATGCCGATTGGCTGAAGAGCGGCGGATTGTGCCGCTGACAGCCCTCCCCTGCGCATATGGGCAGGGGAATGAAATCACAATAAAGAAAAAAGAAAGAAAACCTAGTCCAGGCAGTCTGGTACTCGCTCTGGAACAAGAATTTACGCCGCCATTGAGCAAGATACAACTGCAGTGCTAGAGCGAGTTTGGCAATCCGACGGGATATCTGCAAGCGATGAGATGGCAGCAGCGAGGCTGGAGCGTAAACATATCCTAGTAATGCCGTACTAATACGGCACATGTTTCTCAGCTCGTAGTGTTATATACGTGGTACTCGTATATTCTCAGAAACAAGCTGCTGTGTTGCACTTCTCATAATGGTTTGCGAGAGCAGCGCTCTCCAGCAGCTGTTGTCAGCTATATCTGGCTCGCAAATCACACACTTTGTTTATGAAACTGAAGATGTACAAAATTTCTACATTAGTTCTACTAAAACCTTCAATTCCACCCTTGACAATATCTCCCCAATTTTTTTCTATCTGTAATGTACATATATAATAACTGTAATATTCCTGAACAATTCAAAAAGGAAAGTTCCATGTCCAGTCAGCAAGGGCATCTTCATTTAAAACTTCCACTACAAATACTGCGTGCGATACAAATTTAAAATACTCTTCCTCATAAAAAGTGTCTCGTCATTCTAAATATGAGCAAAATATGAGTACAAAGTTCATTCTTAGTGTTCGCAGCTGCATTTTTGTAAATTTTTGTATTTATCGCACATGAATTTAAGAACTGAAATATCAGACATCCTAATTAAATCAATCCAACTCTCAAAAATTTTCGAGAAAAACGACTTTGTAATTTTACGAGTGTGCTTAATACCCTGAAATATAGTCGATTTCTCCTGGAGGAAGTGTGGCTCTGTGGTAGAATGCTTGCCACCTGTGTACGCGTCCTTCATTTGATTCCTGGCAGAAGCAAATTTTAAACAAATATGAATGTTCTGTGAACTTTTCTATCAAGCGTAAAATACATAAACAAGGGGGGAAAGTCAGTACCGCTCAACATTGGTAATCGCTGAATTGTTGATTCGCGCCCCGCTTTAGTAATTACTTTTCTCGTTTCTTTTCCATTCAGTTCTAATACCTACATCACTTCAATATAAATTTCCTCAAATATATGTATATTAACACATATTTTAATTTTCATTTTTATTAAAAATGCACATTTGTAATTATATGAAGCACACAAAAATCCAGTTTACATTCAAATATAAATTCGTAGTTAATGATATTGTGTAAAAGATTGTTAGTAAATATTGAATTAAAAAAATTACAAGTTGGTTTTGTTTTCATCCGTATGTCTTGTACGCTTCATGGAAATGCTCATGGGAAATGCACTTTTAAAAAAAAAAATTACCCTGGCCAGGAATCGAACCTAGGCCGCCCACATTTTAGGCGAGCATTACATCACAGAAACATTTGGCCTTTTATAGAAACTAACTTATTTAGATACTCAGAAAACTTCAAAATCGATTTTCACGACAATTCGTGAGAGTTGCATCGAACTGCTTTGGGAAATTGATATTTCGGTTCCGATCATCATGAACCATAAATATAAAAAAATATAGAAATTACTATTGCAGTGTGGTCTCCTTGTCACTATCGGAAATTTGAGACATGCCAAATACAAGATTTCACACAAAGAAGCGCAAAGTATCCTATCGCAAAAATGTCAGCTCTCTCGTAGATAAAGCCTTAAGAATAAGAATTATGTAAGTATTGCGAGATTACTATTAAATTTTCTATAGTTCATGTAAGAGTGTGTGTGTGTGTGTGTGTGTGTGTGTGTGTGTGTGTGTGTGTGTGTGTGTGTTACATGCTGAAACGATCGTAACTACATACCTCCTTAATATAGTGAGCTTTTTACGACGTTTCTCAATAATTTTAACACGTTTGAAATAATTTCATGAAAGCCAGGATAAGTCCTACTACAACCGACTAAGATAATGAAACCCAATACCCAATACTCTCACCTCACTGTGTATAATGAATGCACCGATGGTAAGAGTTCAAAATACCATCGCAAATAGTTAGTACACCAGTATCCAGCGAGACCACAATTAACTGAACATTGCTAGCTACTATTTTCCCAAAGTGCCACTTTTTTATGGATTCAGCGTAACGTGAGAAGCTTCTGTTCAAATGGCTCTAAGCACTATGGGACTTAACATCTGAGGTCATCAGTCCTCTAGACTTAGAACTACTTAAACCTAACTAATCTAAGGACATCACAAACATCCATGCCCGAGGCAGGATTCGAACCTGCGACCGTAGCAGCCGCGTGGTTCCGGACTGAAGCGCCTAGAACCGCTCGGCCAACGCGGCCGGCTGAAGCTTCTGTGCTGAGTGAATATACCTGTTGAGTCGACTCGTGGCTAGGTGTCCTCTGAGATGGGGAAAATAACACCCCCACATAGTCTTATGCACGCTCACAAAATAACCGAGAGACATCCGTCACATTCCTCTGATACTTTTTCCTTTTCTAAACTGTTTATTGGCTTTTGCAATTTCTAAACGTTTGTAAATGTAACCAACCTGTCGGAAAGACGTGTGCCATTATATTCTTCAGGTTTGCATGTTTGATAAACGATGATCTGCGTCCACACTTCCTTCTTAATCCAACTAATTGGAAATCCAGCCTGACAACAAACAATAAAGAGCTCGCTGGATTAATGAAACATCTTGAGCGAGACATCTGTCTGTGGTGATTAAAAGTCGGTCAAGATTGGTTTCCAACAGTAATTTCAGTGCCAGGCTAAGCAGAGCATAAACAATTGCAGTCATCCTCATAATTAGCTCGTTTTAACAGAATCTAGACAGATAATTTGAAACTCCTCTTAGTAAGTCAAGGAACAAGCAAGTCAGATCTTAGTGAAATAACAGTTTTTCGTTTGAATCAGGTAACATTAAGATAAAGATTACCGAGTTCCATGCGCAAGCCTTTTATGGCAGGACGACACTTTTTGTATTCATCAAACAATGCGGAACCTTCATGTAACGTATTCAGCGGAGGCTCTGCCTCGGATAGTCGATTTTCAAACGCCCTAGGGGTCTGTCATACCAGGACTCTAGTGGAATGTGCTATGATGGACAGCCTTATGATTAACGGTGAAGCCTTTTCCAGGTACGATGGCACAAGTCCAGAATACACAGCTCAGAAACTGAAGGATGTTTATGCTCCCAAGCAACATATTGATGCCAGTCGATAACTGACAGCTTGCTGATTAAGCAGACAATTACGTACCCGACAGACGTACCAATACCAAAGATGTCTTCCAAAACCTTGGGAAGAATTGAGACTCTTTCGAAAAGGACGCAGAATGCTACGAGAAAAAACGAGGATTTGTTTATGACTCTTAGGCTAAGAACAAGACTAGAGCTCACACAAGACGGTATTAAGTGGCGTGGGTCTTTCTTACAAGACGAGAGGAGGGGAGCCGTGTGGAAACGTTTCCCTATTTCCGATACGTCGTACAAATAAGCATGAGCCCAGGTCGGGTGACGCAGGTTTACGGCGGAATCATTTTTGTTGAGCCGCCAGAGTTCGAAAAACAAAAAATTACAGAAAACATTTCGGTTGAAGAGAGCGCTGGAGAGAAGATTTAAGTTTCGAAGAGCGGCGCAGAGAGCTTTCTGTGTCAGAGGTCGGTGAAGAACATCAGCTTTCTGCGTCTGTGATCGATGGAGGGCAGATGGAGTTCGCTTGAGATCTGAGGTGGCAACCAGAACGGTGACTGCTCTTGGTGCAGTATTAGGATTTGACGGTGATCGGCGTCGTATGGAGTTTGGGAACCTTGCGCTCAAGTTAAGGTCGTTTCACAGCCGTAGTCATGTTTCTTGATTTTTATCGTTTCAATTCTTTTGCGATTCAGAACTCGACGCTTGTTACGGTGAATCTTGAGTTACGCTACTGGCCATTAAAATTGCTACACCAAGAAGAAATGCACATGATAAACGGGTATTCATTGGACAAATCTATTATACTAGAACTGACATGTGATTACATTTTCACGCAATTTGGGTGCATACATCCTGAGAAATCAGTACCCAGAACAACCACCTCTGGCCGCAATAACGGCCTCGATACACCTGGGCATTGAGTCAAACAGAGCTTGGATGGCGTGTACAGGTAGAGCAGCCCATGCAGCTTCAACACGATACCACAGTTCTTCCAGAGTAGTGACTGGCGTATTGTGACGAGCCAGTTGCTCGCCCACCTTTGACCAGACGTTTCAAGTGGTGAGAGATGCGGAGAATGTGCTGGCCATGGCAGCAGTCGAACATTTTCTGTATCCAGAAAGGTCCGTACAGGACCTGCAACATACGGTCGTGCATTATCCTGCTGAAATGTAGGGTTTCGCAGGGATCGAATGAAGGGTAGAGCCACGGCTCGTAACACATCTGAAATGCAACGTCCACTGTTCAAAGTGCCGTCAATGCGAACAAGAGGTGACCGAGACGTGTAACCAATGGCACCCCATACCATCACACCGGCTGATACGCCAGTATGGCGACGACGAATACACGCTTCCAACGTGCGTCCACCGCGATGTCGCCAAACACGGATGCGACCATCATGCTGCTGTAAACGGAACCTGGATTCATCCGAAAAAATGACGTTTTGCCATTCGTGCACCCAGGTTCGTCGTTGAGTACACCATGGCAGGCGCTCCTGTCTGTGATGCAGCGTCAAGGGGAAACCGCAGCCATGGTCTCCGAGCTGATAGTCCATGGTGCTGCAAACGTCGTCGAACTGTTCTTGCAGATGGTTGTCGTCTTGCAAACGTCCCCATCTGTTGACTTTGGGATCGAGACGTGGCTGTAAGATCCGCTACACCCATGCGGATAAGATGCCTGTCATCTCGACCGCTAGTGACACGAGGCCGTTGGGATACAGCACGGCGTTCCGTATTACCCTGCTGAACCCACCGATTCCATATTCTGCTAACTGTCATTGGATCTCGACCAACGCGAGCATCAATATCGCGATACGATAAACCGCAATCGCGATAGACTACAATCCGCCCGCATCTCGTGGTCGTGCGGTAGCGTTCTCGCTTCCCACGCCCGGGTTCCCGGGTTCGATTCCCGGCGGGGTCAGGGATTTTTCTCTGCCTCGTGATGGCTGGGTGTTGTGTGCTGTCCTTAGGTTAGTTAGGTTTAAGTAGTTCTAAGTTCTAGGGGACTGATGACCATAGATGTTAAGTCCCATAGTGCTCAGAGCCACCCAGACTACAATCCGACCATTATCCAAGACGGAAACGTGATGGTACGCATTTCTCCTCCTTACACAAGGCATCACAACAACGTTTCACCAGACAACGCCGGTCAACTGCTGTTTGTGTATGAGAAATCGGTTGGAAACTTTCCTCATGTCAGCACGTTGTAGGTGTCGCCACCGGCGCCAAACTTGTGTGAATGCTCTGGAAAGCTAATCATTTGCATATCACAGCATCTTCTTCCTGTCGGTTAAATTTCACATCTGTAGCACGTCATCTTTGTGGTGTAGCAATTTTAATGGCCAGTAGTGTACTATGACTTGTTCGTTAATTTGCCTAGTGCAAATATTAATTCTGGCTCATGTCTAAGCTCTTCTTAATACCAAGGGTAACATAGGTATTTCTGCCACAACATTCAAGATCGATTCGGTCGTGATCTCTGGAAGTAAGGCCTCTTTTACACTGCGTTTCCAAGTATCTGTGTGCATTACTTGTAAGTGAGACAGCTTTATGCTACGTGTATTTCTTGTTATTTTTGAACGAAGACGTTCGCCATGTTCAGTTTTTTCTATGTTTATACAGATCTTTGTAAAAAAAAAAAAAGTGTAGTAATCGAATTTTTCTTGATATGATTTCAGTAGTTATTTACTCCCATGGCATTTGAATATAGATTAGCGAACACCTTAAGCCATACTCATATATGAGGACATTTTTTCTTATGGCAGCTGTGTGGTGCAAATATTCTTATAAATAACAGATAGCTTCCGATCATCCTGAAGGCCATAGGATATAGTGCTTTACTTGGTATGAGAGGCGTTCAATAGGTAACGCAACACCTTTTTTTTCTCGGCCAGTTTCGGTTGAAAAATTTGTTGTGATACATTGTGGAAGATTCCCGCTTCATCCGCTATAGTTTCATAAAGTAGCCACCAGAATGGCCTCTGTAATGAAGGAGCGTTCCAAGCAGAGACCTGCTATTGAGTTTCTTTTGGGGGAAAACCAGATCATCGCAGTTACAGAACGTCTACGGAGACCTGCCAGTAAACAAAAATATGGCGTGTCGTTGGGCGAGACGTCTGTCAGCATCGTAGTGTATCCGATCCCCCACGTGCCGGCCAGACGCACACAGCTGTGACTCCTACAACGTAGGAAGGTGTGGTCACTTTCACTGTAGATGATCACAATCAAACATCTCGGTGTTCAACTGGATGTCCCTGTTTGTAGTGTTGACATACGCGTCCATGACTTCGGATACTCAAAGCTTTGTCCCCTTTGGGATCCTCTGCACTTAACAGAAGACCATCAATAGTAGCGAAGGGCCTTCTGTGCTGAATTGCTTGCGCGTTATCAGGCTGATGGTGACTATCTTTTGTCGAACATCGTGACAGGTGATGAAATATGGTTTGATCAGTTTCAACCAGAAGCAAAATGGTAATACTTGCAGCGGCGCCACATCACAAAAGTTCAAAGCCTCACCGTCAGCTGGTAAGGGCACAGCCCCGAACCCTCCCGAAACCAGGTAGGTAAGCAGGTAACAGGACCGAATCCTCCCAAACTGACACAATGCGACAGAGCATTGTGCGCGCTAATGACCACAGCTGCCTGCGGACACTCCGCAGTTCGCTGTTGTAGAGTGAACGTGTCCTCAGACGAGCTTACAGTTTCAGTAAGTAGGAAGGGAAGGAAAATGTTGGTTTTGGAAGGTAACATCTTCCGTTTTGAGAAACGGCTGAAAGGTGGTCTAGCGCGATGGACATGCAACATTAATGGCTGCAGAATTTTTGTTAAAACTATTTCTATTGAGAAGCTGGATGTCGTCGAGTGTCAAGAAGAGCACAATCATGAAGAAATGCCTAATAACAAAATTCGGAGACAAGAAATCATTTCTGACCTAAAGAGAAAAGCCATAGAAGATATTTGTGACAGACCGTCAAAAATAACTTACCAGAAGTTAAAAAGAGACTATGCGTAAGATATAACTACGAGAGATGTCAGCAATTTTCGTAAATCTAATTACAAAGCTAGGCGCAAAATTCTGTCAAAACTGCCCACGAATGCTGCAGATGTTCATGGTGTTACCAACACGCTGGATGTGGAAACCATGGACGGGACAAAGTGTTTATTAGAAAATAACACCGAGAAAAAAGTGATCACTTTTTGTGACTCTGCAAAACCTTAAAGCATTAAGGCAGTGTGAATATAAATGTGTTGATGGTACGTTGAAGTGCTGTACAAAGTTTTTATGTCAGCTGTTTACAATACTTGGGTTAGTTAATGGCCATTGCATTCCATTGGTCATCTCTTTATTGAACGACAAGAAAACTCCTATATTCAGACATCGGACACTTATCAATTTGTTGTATGTGTAGATTTGCTGGAAATGTAACCATAATTCATCAAATGAACACTGAGATAGAATATGTGTTGCGAAATCATGATGTGCTATTTTCATAAATTAATTATGAAGAAATCAAGCCTATAAATGATTCCTGTTTCTAAAAATAAATATCTAAATAAGATAAAAGATAAAACTTTTAAACATACAATACACGCGAAAATTTTTTTTACATCTTCTACTGTAATTTCATATGCTTTCCTTTGCCTGCTTGGAGTATTGATAACGTTTAGAACTGCTACCTGCTTCAAACGGGAGGATTCGTTCCCGTCGTTTTTCAGACCCTTGCGGGCTTGGGAGGTTTCGGTACCTTTTTTCTGACCGCGGGAGGATTCGGGGTTGCGCCCACCGGTAAAGTCATGGTGACGGTCTGTTGAGGCTGTGAGGGAGTTATTCTGTCTGATGTCCTCCCTCATGCGTAACGATCAATTTTGAAGTTTATTTTACTAACCTCAGGGGACTGAAGAAGAGAATTCAGCGTGTTCGTCACCACAAAGATTGAAACGAACTTCTCAATCTCCATGGCAACGCAAGGCCTCACACAAGTCTGCGCACCCGAGAGGAGTTCACAAAACTTCGTTCGACTGTTCTCCCTCATCCACCGCACAGCCCGGATCTCGCTCCTTCCGACTTCCATCCGTTTGGCCCAAAGAACGATACACTCCGCGAGAAGCAGTATGCGTGTGATGGGGATGTTGCAGACGCAGCGAGACGTTGGTTCCGACGTCGATCAGTAGGGAGGTACCAAGCGGACACGCAGAGCCTCCCACTAAGGTGGCGTAATGACGTCGCATTGACCGGAAATTACGTTGAAAAATAGTGTCTTATTGCCAAAACAGTGGGGAATAACATGTGTATTGGTTCAAATGGCTCTGAGCACTATGGGACTTAACATCTGAGGTCACCAGTCCCCTAGAACTTAGAACTACTTAAACCTAACTAACCTAAGGACATCACACACATCCATGCCTGAGGCAGGACTCGAACCTTCAACCGTAGCGATCGCGCGGTTCCAGACTGAAACGCCTAGAACCGCTCGGCCCCTTCGGCCGGCTGTGTACTGGAATGCTGAATAAAGCCAACATTCTTTCCGGAAAGAAAAGTGTTGCATTTCTTGTTGAGCACCCCTCGTATTAATCATTGATGCTCAGGCATCAGGCGACTCTGTTATTGAAGTATTAGTGGAATATAACAGCAACGACTTACTTTCTCCCCACAACGTAATTGATAGCTTTCATAACAACGATATATCTCTGAAGTATTCATTATTTTTAAAATCTTAGCTCTTTGCTCTTGAAAGTCACTTTGCGGGGCGGGCCGGGGTGGCCGAGCGGTTCTAGGCGCTACAGTCTGGAACCGCGCGACCGCTACGGCCGCAGGTTCTAATCCTGCCTCCGGCATGGATGTGTGTGATGTCCTTAGGTTAGTTAGGTTTACGTAGTTCTAAGTTCTGGGGGACTGATGACATCAGAAGTTAAGTCCCATAGCGCTCAGAACCATTTAAACCATTTGACTTTGCGGTTAAGACTGGTATGATTTTAAACACATCCCCACTGTAGGTTGTTATAAACTCTGATGTAGAAATGTTTGTCGTGTATGAAAGTGTAATGTTTAACATGAACTTGGTTGTGATATAAAATGACACTTTGGGTACGGAAACATGAAGTCACTTGTGTATAAAATTCGGTACTCAAAGCTGGTTATAAAGTAATTGTTATATTCAGGTAAGATTGACTGCATATCAGTACTTAGAATTCTGTCTTCTAGGTGCTGTGTCATGAACCCAATGACTACCAACCAAGACCTGAAGTCATACCCGATAGCTCCCCACACCACATACCTCTCCAAATCATTAGAAGAATAGGCCCTCTTCCCAGATAGCCACCACGATCATCGCCGACGAAGGTCGTCTGGCGTACTGCAATTCATCGCTGAACACAGAGCGACGCCATCCACCAGAAATCCATACTTCCCAACCACGGCACTACTCCAATGCAGGCTCTCTTTTCTCGTGATAATGGCAGACTATGCACGAGACTGCAATTACTTAGTCGAGCTGCTTCTAGTATCCAATCAGCGGTATACCATCACACAGAGTATTGCAGGGAGTCCAATACTTGTCCTTCAAATGGTTCAAATAGCTCTGAGCACTATGGGACTTAACATCTGAGGTCATCAGTCCCCTAGAACTTAGAACTACTTAAACCTAACTAACCTGATGACATCACACACACCCATGCCCGTGGCAGGATTCGAACCTGCGACCGTAGCGGTCTCGCGGTTCCAGACTGTAGCGCCTAGAACCGCACGGCCACTCCGGCCGGCCATACTTGTCCTCTTTATGGAGAAGCATATATGAAGAGGCTACGATGAGCGTGGTGCACAGTACGGCGATGCTCCCTTGTGGCCTTATATTGGTCAGACGTGATGCGCTGAAAACTTGATGAGACTATGCCTTTCATCACGTTCCCACGCAGTCCAGCGTTGGGCCACTGTCACGTTAGAATGCCCCACAAATCTCGATACTGCACTATTCGACCACCCGGTCCAATCTAGACGCACATTGAGTCACCTCTCAAATTCTGTCAGGTGCTGAAAACGCTGTCTCCACGACTACGCAGCTTCGCCGTGTCCTCCACAGTCATCATTCACCAGTGTTCACGGCCCTACCAGGCCTTTCATCAAGACTAAACAAGAACAACACCAATGCACACTGATGACCGTTCTCACGTCTCACTCCAAACCATTTAAATACCTCCTGACGGTGTGTCCGTTTACGAAGGTACGTTGACATCCCTCCATGTTTTCGGTGCTTCAATTTTTGTCAGTCAATGTACACTAAGATGAGAAAAGTCACGAGATGCCTCCTTTTGCTCGACTTACATCTACATCTACATCTACATGGTTACTATGCAATTCACACTTAAGTGCCTGGCAGAGGGTTCATCGAACCATTTTCATACTGCTTCTGTACCATTCCACTCTCGAATGGCGCGTGAAAAAGGAACACCTAAATCTTTCCGTTCGAGCTCTGATTTCTCTTATTTTATTATGATGATCATTTCTCCCTACGTAGGTGGGTGCCAACTAAATATTTTCACATTCGGAAGAGAAAGTTGGTGATTGAAATTTCGTAAACAGATCTCGCCGCAAAGAAAACCGCCTTTGTTTCAGTGACTGCCCCCTAACTCGCTTATCACGTCAGTGACACTCTCCACCTAATGCGCGATAACACGAAACGAGCTGCCCTTCTTTGCACTTTTTCGATGCCCTCCGTCAATCCTACCTGGTAGAGATCCCATAACGCGCAGAAATATTCCAGCAGAGGACGGACAAGTGTAATGTAGGCTGTCTCTTTAGAGGGGTTTGTCGCATCTTCTAAGTGTTCTGCCAACAAAGCGAAGTCTTTGTTTCGCCCTCCCCACAATATTATCTATGTGGTCTTTCCAATTTAAGTTGCTCGTAATTGTAATTCCTAGGTATTTGGTTGAATTGACAGCCCTTAGATTTGTGCGATTTATCGTATACCCAAAATTTATCGGATTTCTTTTAGTATCCATGTATATGATCTTGCACTTCGTTTAGTGCCAATTGCCACTTTTCGCACCATACAGAAATTCTCTCTAGATCATTTTGTAATTGGAATTGATCGTCTGATGATTTTACTAGACGGCAAATTACAGCTTCATCTGCAAACAATCTAAGGAGGCTGCTCAGGTTATCATCTAGATTATTTATGTAAATCAGGAACAGCAGATGGCCTAATACATTACCTTGCGGAACGTCAGATATCGCTGCTGTTCTACTCGACGATTTACCGTCTATCACTACAAACTGTGACCTGTCTGAGAGGAAATCACTAATCCAGTCACACAACTGAGACGATACTATATGGACGCAATTTGATTAATAGTAGCTTGTGAGGAACGTGTGCCGTATAATTTTATATATATAAATTTTCGGTGCCTACAGTGTCACGTCTTTCAGTGTCAAACAAATTTTTATTTTTAAAGGGGATCACTTAAGACTATTTCCATTGGTTCGCCCCTCAAATTTCTCCCTCATATCACAAAATTTTCGTCTGATGTAGTACAAAGCGAAAAAATAAATTCCTTTTAAAGCACAGTTTCGTATATAATTTATATTCAAAACGTTACACCTGTGTCACAGAACGAATCCTACATCGAGAATACTTTACACAAGTTTAAGGGAAGAAATGCTTCCGATAGTTATTACAGTATTTAAAGAACATCAAAATATGAACAGGCTGAAATGAACAAACAGTACATGAGACTATGCCAGTCAATTCAACTGCAAAAAGCTAAGGAGCATATTATTAGCAAAATGAGAAATATGCAAAAGTGAAATGCCAAAATGAGCACTTCTCAATTGGAAGTAAATCAAAACAATCAGAAAGGCTGAAGGAGAGCACAATAACATGAACCATAAACTAATAAGAGCTAAGAAACTAAGCAATTAAGAGAATTTAAGTAATATTAATATTAGCACTATTCGTGTGTGTATATATGTCTTGTAATCTGATCTGTTCCACATCATATCGATAAAATTATCGGGAAAATGATCTACGGAACATGACATAACTAGAACTAAACTAAAAACTGGCAACTCTACGCAAACGCCGCTGCTCTCGGTCGTTACGCGAAGACCGTCGGCCACTGCGTTGTCTTTGGTGAGACACGATGCATGAAATTTGCTGTTCTCGGCACACTCTTGACTCAGCGATTCTCGGAATACTGAATTCCCTAACGATTTCCGGAACTGAATGTCCCATGCGTCTAGCTCCAACTACCACTCCGCATTCACAGTCTGTTAATTCTCGCCGTGCGGACATAATCACGTTGGAAACCTTTCCACATGAATCCCGTGAGTACAAATGACAGCTCCACCAATACACCGCCCTTTCATACCTTGTCTACGCGATACCAACGCTATCTGTGTATCTGCATATCGCCAGCCTATGACTTTTGTCACCTCAGAATATAGCTATTATAAACGTCGTTGACAAAAAATTAGCCACCCGTAGAAAATATTTCCGAGTAATTATAGCGACTGTGAACACTACGTAATCACCTCAGTGCTGAACTGCTTCCCCAAGTCCAGCGTGCGGCAGCGGGTGATACAAAGGCCGGGATTCAGACATTGTCTTAAACACACGTATAATTTATCAGCAGTTCGTGCGAACGGGCACATTACGGGTTTCTCTCGGGTTAACGGTCTATAGGTTGCGTAACACCGGGAAAAGTTATTTACCTTTCAGCCACGGGAACTGAGAGCCCCACAGTTTCTACGAGCTAATCGATCGAGTACAAGATTCTTCGAGAGACCAACTCGGTGTTCGGTCGTCACGAAATACGAGTTTCCGGGGTTGAGGACCGGCCACCAACAGGGCTGTGTGTCGTTTGTGACTTACCTTGTCAGTGCAGCACTTCTTATGACAGAAGTTACTGCATTGAGTAAACAGCATTAAAAACATCAACGACAAACTGGAAGAGTCGGTAATCCATTGGCGTGGCCGTATGTTCTTTTGTGTTGGCAGAAGAGCCGTCACCGTGTTACTAGAGGAGACCGAAATGCACGCGCTTTAGCTCACGCAGGCTGGTGTGACGAGGGAAGAACTATACTGACGTGAGGTCTGGAAGATGACAAGGAATTAGAATTCAGAAAGCTGACGTAATTAGTTTGATACTTAACTTTAATCCATTAATGATGAACGTCACTCTTGACGGTACTTGAGTCACTATATTATCTGTACCTGAATATGGCTCCTTGCTGGGTCGTAGCAAATGACGTAGCTGAAGGCTATGCTAAACTGTCGTCTCGGCAAATGAGAGCGTATTTAGACAGTGAACCATCGCTAGCAAAGTCAGCTGTCCAACTGGGCGAGTGCTAGGGAGTGTCTGTAGACCAGACCTGCCGTGTGGCGGCGATCGGTCTGCAATCACTGATAGTAGCGACACGCGGGTCCGACGTATACTAACGGACCGCGGCCGATTTAAAGGCTACCACCTAGCAAGTGTGGTGTCTGGCGGTGACACCACATGTTCGACCTCACTTAGTTGGCGTTACGTAAGGTAGACAATTAAGAAAGTTGTAGTTCTCTGCAACAGGTACAACATCCACTTGAGTGGATTAGTATTGTTCGTGTTAAGTGTTATGACAAAGCCTGGTAGTGCATATAAGGACACGTGCAGACTCACATGATGAATGATCGCTGTGAACGACACGGAGATGCTACGCACTCCTGTAAGACAGCGTTATCAGCACCTGACAGAGTGTGAAAGAGTCGTCCTTCGGGGTCTCCATTGGGCCGGCTGGTCGAAATGTGCAATATCCAGATTTGGGGGCATTAGCGAATTACCATCCTACGTGTAAGCCACCATTAACCTTCAGTCTGGAACCGCGCGACCGCTACGGTCGCAGGTTCGAATCCTGCCTCGGGCATGGATGTGTGTGATGTCCTTAGGTTAGTTAGGTTTAAGTAGTTCTAAGTTCGATGGGACTGATGATCTCGGATGTTAAGTGCCATAGTGCTCAGAGCCACTTGAACCATTTGGACCGCTATTAACAGCACAACATAAAAGGCTGCGCTTGAACTTCCCGTGATCGGGAAGCTGGAATTGGTGGTGGATGGCGTCGCATTGTGTTCACCAGTGCGTCGCGCATCTGTACTATCGCGGATGAACGTCGTTGGTGAATATGGCGGCTATTTCCAACGTTTTGGAGAGGCACACAGGTGGTGCTGCTGATGTCATGGTGGGGGAAGCCATCGGGTATGATTCCAGGTCGCGGGCAGTAGTGACTGAGGTTACTCTGGTGGCACAACGGTACAGCACGGGCGTCCACCACTCTCACGCGTTACCTCTCGTGCGACAGTATTGTCGCGCCATTTTTAAACAGGACAGTGCTCGTTCACACGAAGCACGTGTATCTATGAAGTGTCTGCGTGATATATTCGCGCAACCAAGAAGATCCCCAGATCTGTCCCCGAATGAACACGTTTTTGAGCCGCTTAGATATCAACAACGTCCCAGTACAGGTATCCAGGCTATTAAGGTTCAGTTACAACACTTGTGCGTCAGTTTGCCCCATCAGAGGATACAATGGCTTTATGAAACGCTTCCCGACCGAAGAAGTACGCGCAGTGAGACCAGAGGGGTCAGCGCGTACTGACAAGAGGGCTCATACTCACAAGTTCATTTTAAATTTGACTTAATAATGCCGTAATCTCTCTTCGTACGGAGTTTCATTTCGTTTGCTCCTCCCCTTCTAGACGATTTACTTTTTTTTTTTTTTTTTTTTTTTTTTTTTGTCAGGAGGGGTAGGTGACATTTCTTTTCTTTAATTTAAACCATGATCGCAAGCTAACGGTAACCGAACCATCGATTTCTGTACAGAATGGAAACCTTATTATTCTTAATCACATTAGAATAATATAAGGCTTGTTCTGTTTTAATCAGACCTGAAGATAGTCATTATGCGTCGAAATCGTTAGTCCTACTACGATTTCTTTGTGATCATGAACTGGAATTAAAGAAAAAATTTCTGTTCTTTCGGATCACTCACTTCATTCGCGAGTATGTCGCTGCTTGTAAAATTAGTTGCCAGTTTTGAGGCATTCAAAATGGTTCAAATGGCTCTGAGCACTATGGGACTCAACTGCTGAGGTCATTAGTCCCCTAGAACTTAGAACTAGTTAAACCTAACTAACCTAAGGACATCACACACATCCATGCCCTAGGCAGGATTCGAACCTGCGACCGTAGCGGTCTCGCGGTTCCAGACTGCAGCGCCAGAACCG
The DNA here is from genome assembly GCF_021461395.2 of Schistocerca americana. Taxonomy (NCBI): domain Eukaryota; kingdom Metazoa; phylum Arthropoda; class Insecta; order Orthoptera; family Acrididae; genus Schistocerca; species Schistocerca americana. The sequence goes on from NC_060125.1 coordinate 65,795,112, forward strand.
CGCGGCCACTTCGGCCGGCTTGAGGCATTCGCTTGTACAAGCTACAACAATTTTCAAATGAAAGAAACTATTTTTGAGTGTTCAGATGAAACCGGCGCCACCACTAATTGACTCCTCCGACAGTTAGCAGTTAACAGAAGCACCTTGGTACGTGAAGCACAACAAACATACCAAGACATTCAAAAGTGCAAGAAAAGGAATGCAAATTTCAAGCTTAACGTTTATCATTTGTGTACTCTTACTCTGTTTTCCTCAGTTGTCGAATAGACTCAATGAAAATACTGAAAAACAACAAAGTTACAGGGAGAGATGGAATAACAGCTGAAGTACTTAAAAACGGAGGAGACAACAAGCGAAGAAAATACACAAAGTAGTGATCAACATTTGGAAGGGAGAAAGAATTCCAGCTGAGTGGGAAGAAATGAATATAGTATCAGTCCATAAAAACGTCGATTAACAAGAAAAAAAGAAATTATAGACGCACCTCCCTAAGTAGCATAGCCTACAAAGCGTTCTCCAAGGTTCTCCAGAAAATATTGGAGTCGTATTTAGGAGGGCTAATTGAGAGAATAATAGCGGGATTTATGAGGAATCGATCCACTACTAATCAATTATTGCTCGCCCGGCTAGCTGTGTGATCTACCGCACTGCTTCCCTAGCGAATCCGTCCGGCGGATTAGTGTCGAGGTCCGGTGTGCTGGCCAGCTTGTGGATAGTTTTTAAGGCGGTTTTCCATCTGCCTCGGTGTATGCGACCTGGTTCCCCTTATTCCACCTCAGTTGCACTGTCTCCATGTACGCGTATACTATAATTACTACGTAACATTTGGGGTTTTATTTACCTGGTATGAGACGTTCCCAGGGGGGGGGGGAGGGGAGGGAGGAGGGGGAGGTGGTGGACTGCTGTGGCCTGTTGTTGTGGGGTTGTGAACCACTGAGGGCTACGGCGAGGATGAAGCCTCATTTTATTATGCGTACTTCTTCCTCGCAAATTTTTAAGTCAAGAGGTTTCCATTTATTTCTCTTATGTGAAGAGTTTTCAGTTATAATGTATATATCTCTTACACTTGTTTTCAACTTCCTAATATGAGGATTACAAGGCGAACAATAGAAAATACGCCGTCTCATTCAAGACGACGAAAACATTACATGGTACGGAATGGTTCAAATGGCTCTGAGCACTATGGGACTTAACATCTTAGGTCATCAGTCCCCTAGAACTTAGAACTACTTAAACATAACTAACCTAGGACATCACACACATCCATGCCCGAGGCAGGATTCGAACCTGCGACCGTAGCAGTCCAACGGTTCCGGAATGCATGGTACGGAATGCCAAAAAAGTTATTTTCATTTCAAAGGCAGCTGAAGTCGACGCCGCAGAGGACCGCAAGACGAGGCTGAAGGCATAAGAGAGTGACCGTAATTCGCCCTTAAAATGCCATTCTCTGTGTTTTTCCGGGGTCATATTACTTTTTTTTAATGGGACGGTGTATTTTCTTCTACGGAAATGGAAAGCTCATTCAATTTTGAGGGTGAAAGTTGTAGTATATTTATCCGCTAGGGCTAATAGGTGATGTGATATTGGATAAATAAGACAGCAAATGGATTCCACGCACTTTGACTTTACTACCACCAATTTACATACAGTACATATAGTACATGTGCACTGCATAACCATAATTCATGTTCACATTACAAAGAATTCCAGGTCAGTAAATGTTCAAAGTTACTTCGCTGTATTTCCGAAAACGCACTTAAAAAGACAGTGGAATACACCTCAACATTTCTTTGCTGATTTCTGCACGGACATTCCTAGTTTGTTGACACAGATTTTTAGTTGTGTTTGGCATTTCTTGATAAACTTTGCCGGCCGCGGTGGTCGTGCGGTTCTAGGCGCTCCAGTCCGGAGCCGCGCTGCTGCTACGGTCGCAGGTTCGAATCCTGCCTCGGGCATGGATGTGTGTGATGTCCTTAAGTTAGTTAGGTTTAATTAGTTCTAAGTTCTAGGGGACTGATGACCACAGCAGTTGAGTCCCATAGTCCTCAGAGCCATTTGAACCATTTGTTGATAAACTTTGTCCTTCACGTACCCAATAAGAAAAAGTCTGGGGACACGAGGCCCGGGGAGCGAGCAGGCTATGGACAGGCCGTATACGCCCCATCCATCTATCTGGATGATCTCCGTTTAGTATGTCTTGAACTACAGCTGAGTAATGAGATGGGCAATCATCGTGTTGATACCGCATGTCACCTCGTTCCACAAGTGGCATGTCTTCAAGCAACGCTGGAAGTTCTTGGTCCAAAAACATTCCGTATTTACGGCCATTCAGTTTACCTTCAGTGAAGTATAGTCCAATGATACGTAATACCAAAATTCCACACCAAACATTCACCTTCCACTGCCCGTAACCAACTCGAGGTTTCCACTGATCAATAATGCGTATTATGTCGGTTCACTTGAGCATGGTTGGTGAATGTCTCGTCATCAGAAAATAAAATTTTTAAAAATGGATCATTTTCAATTTATACTAAAGCCTATCTGAAAAACTAAACACGCTTTTTGATGGGTACTTACGTGATATGGACGGAATTTATCACGTTGAATTATTCGAAGGACACACCTTTGCGAAATTCCCGAATCACGCTCCAATTGACGGGAACTTACGTGAGGACTGGAGGCAACGGCATCTCACACAGCTGCTTCTGAATTTTGCCCAGTAGTAGTTCTTCTTCGATTATGTTTTCTTGGAGCGACACATCCCGGTTCAGAAAATAGTTTCATAGGTCGTTGAAAATGTCTTAACGGTGGATGTCTCCTTTCAGGGTACTGTTCTCGGTATTAGTTGCAAACTGCTCTACCGTTCTTACAAGCCTCACCATAAATGTAAACCATATCGATTCTACCATAAAACGTGTACCGAGCATTCATGATTACAAAACGAAATGGAGCTCACGAGGAATAGTAGGTAATGTTCTTATGAGGTTTAAATTGGCTCTGGATAAACTCGTAACGACATCAACAAACCCGTAAACAAATGGGTACCATAATGAGAATACAATTAAAAGATCAACTAACCCACTTCTGTAAAGAAATGAATTTCCTTCATTGTATAACAATATCAAAATACAAGTAGAGAGGGACAAGTCGTTCTGTGAAAACCCTTTGCTGTCTTATTTATCCAATATCACATCACCTAACATGACCAGCGGATACATGTACTACAAGTTTTATACACAAAATTGAATGACCTTTCCATTTCCGTTGAATAAAATACACCATCCGATTTAAAAAAATAATTTGACCCTTAAAAAACATTGATAATGGCGTTTATGGACCAGCTACGGTCACTCTCTTACGTCCCCATATGAATACTGCAAATTTTGTATGAGAACAGTTTCGAATTCCCCTTCGTTTAAGAGCAAAATAGCCAGACACTATAAACGCCTCATCCTGTACACAGAAGAGGGGCGAGGCGAATGTTGCAGTCAGTTACGACATATGTTCGGCTCATCTTATTTAATACGCTGGCAGTTTACTAGAAAGGTAGTGATCACAACACAAATCACAGTGCGACCCAAACACTACATTAATGCTACTTGGAGAATGCAGGTTTTTGTTAAATAAGTTACGGGAATGCAACCTGGTGTTGTCGTTTACAACCACCGATACTTCGACAAGAGCTCACCCTACCATTTTCAAGGCACATTTGGAAGAAGAAAGCACTGTGCAAGGCATATGGAACCTTGGTTTTCAGAGAAACTCCGTAAACATAGCACTCACACACACACACTGTAGACACAAGCGCCGCCACAAACCACAGATGACCGACGTCAGAAGTTAGTGACAGTGAATTAATAATCAACGGTTGAGGTAGTATTAACTCTGTCCCCCTGTTTCTAGACAGGGAAGAGAGCAGGATTCCACGCAGAATTTTAAAAAAATATCTCTATTTATAAGGTTACTTGGCAATTTAACTTTAACAGTTTCCTTAATAATACTATCGCAATAATTGGAAGTGTATGCCAGAATCTCTGTCTTCTTGTATTCCATTGGATGACTAGTGCCAAGACAATGTTCTGCGTTAGGGGATTTTCTCGACTGTTGTAAGCGTGTGTGACGCTTATTCTCTTTACACCGGCCCCCCACAGTCCTGATAGTCTGACCAATATATGACATGCCAGAACTGCAAGGAATACGGTAGACACTCGGCGTACGCAAACCATGCTCATCGTTTACGGAACCTAAAAGGACACCGAACTTAGATGGTGGTCGAAGCACACACTTCACATCATATTTCAGCAAAATGCGACCAATTCTTCTCGAAATGCTCCCTGCGTAAGACAAAAAGGCAGTAGACTTGGGTGCCAGCTCGGTATTACCATCACTCACCCGGTGCACAGTTGGTCGATAGCACAGTGCGTGTCTATAACGAGAGGTGATTTCGAGATGGGCTAGCATAGCTGACAAAATCTCAGGGTCCGAGAGGACATGAACGCTGTGAACGAAGATACGAAGTACCTCTTCATGTTGAGCCGATTGGTGACAACTATCAGATTGCAGATACAAGTCAGTGTGAGTAGGCTTCCTGTAAATATCATGTTCCAACGTACCATCAACATTCCTCCTGACTAGAACATCAAGGCAAAGAAGACAGCCATCCTTTTCCACTTTCATCGTGAAATAATTATTCGGGAGCATTGAATTCAGGTATTGTAAAAAGTCGTTCAAATTCTCGCTGCCAGGGGCCAAAACAACAAAAGTATCGTCCACATATCTGAAAAAAATACGTAGGTTTCAAAGTCGCCGACTAGAAGGCACGTTTCTCGAAGTATTCCATAAACAAATTGGCTATAATAGGTGACTACGGGCTTCCCATCGCACCTCCATCTGTCTACTCGTAGTACTAGCCTCCGAATAAAAAGTAAGTGGAAGTCAACACATGTCGAAATAGTTTTGTTAACCCAGCACCAATCCTAACCTCAATCCGCCATAACAAATAAGAAATCCGCCAAGTTCTTAACGTGGTGCCGACGCCGACCTACTATGGGCTGAACAGAGTAGCAAAGTGTGTAGCTAACGATATGTCGGAGCACCAATTTTACAACTGGGTGAAGAGGAACCCCTTCCTTGTGGACCTTAGGGAAGCCACATAACCTAGGAGGAACAAAGCAATAAGAATTACTACTCTTGGTGGTCTACTGCGACGACGAATATTTCTTCAGGACACTGTTAATCTTTCTCTCAACAATTTTCGTCGAGTCAGCAGCTCTCACCCTGCGATACGCTTTACGCAATCGAGCTGCGACTCGTAGAGATGCACAGAGTCCCTCACAATGAGACCATCCCAGAGCGCCCCCGAGAGCTGCAACACCGATAATCGCTTTTCGGCTTTTGGCAAGATCAATGTGTAGCTTGCTTTCTATTATTATTATTATTTTTGGGTGGGGGAGGATCAGGGATCTTTATTTATGATAATACAAAGTGAGATCACCTACAACATTCACACTTCTACACACACCAACATTCATAAATCGCCTCTGACTCGTCAATCTTGCGATCACTGTGAGTCCTAACAAGAGGCATACTACAACTAAAATATTATACACTAGAACTAAATATTATACACTGTTATACACCTCACTAGTCTGAAAACTACAAGTAATAACATCATGTGAATCAAAATTCTCCAAACCACCGATGCTTTCATTGGTTACCGTACTTTTAATGTTGGCGAAGTCTTTAATAAGGACATTCGTACAACATGTATCTACTCTACAATGCCTTTTGGTGATTTGACTGTATATTATCAGAAGTAAAGAACTGTGATTCCAAAAAAGAAAAAAAGCTACACATGAGCTCACTGGGATGGTCTGTGTGTGTGAGGCACCCCTGCGGTGCATCTCTGTGTGTCGTAGCTCAGCCGGCCGAAGTGGCCGTGCGGTTCTAGGCGCTGCAGTCTGGACCCGCATGACCGCTACGGTCGCAGGTTCGAATCCTGCCTCGGGCATGGATGTGTGTGATGTCTTTAGGTTAGTTAGGTTTAACTAGTTCTGAGTTCTAGGGGACTAATGACCTCAGAAGTTTAGTCCCATAGTGCTCAGAGCCATTTGAACCATTTTGTCGCAGCTCGGTTGCGTGGCCCAACACAGAGCTGTATGCCGTAGTGCGGATGTGCGGGTTGCCGATGCACGGTCGCCCCCGCAACGGAACTAGTTTTACACGCCGCCGGAGGCGATTGCTCGCCGAAGTCGGATGTTGTAGTTACGATAAGGCGGATACGTGGTTGCGTGAGGCTATAAATAGCGTGTGATGCTAGCGCATGCTGCCAGTCTAGATCTGCTGCAAGTACGTTGAACGACTCACGAGATGGGTCGTTATAGTAGGAGTCATCCTATGGAAGATAACAAGAAAAAAATTCTGGCATGCGCTCCCAGCTTTTGGGATAGTGTTATTAGGAAGCCGTTGAAACTAAACTATCAAATAACCTTATAAACAGAGATTTTTTTTTTTAAATTCTAGGTGCAAACTTGCTCTGTTTCCCGTCAAGAAACAGAGGGACAAAGTTGATGCTACCTCATCCTTTCGTTATTAATTTGACTGTCGATAATTTCTGACGTCTGTCATCTTTGGTTTATGATGGTGCTAGTGTGTACAGTGAGTGGGAGTGTTATGTTTCCAGGGTTTCTCTGTAAACCGAACTATTAAATCCCTTGCACAGCGCTTATTGGTTGCAGTTGCGCCTTAGAAAATTGCAGTGTGTGCTCCTGTCGAAGTATCGGCGGTTCAAATGGCTCTGAGCACTATGGGACTTAAAATCTGAGGCCATCAGTCCCCTAGAACTTAGAACTACTGAAACCTAACTAACCTAAGGACATCACACACATCCATGCCCGAGGCAGGATTCGAACCTGCGACCGTAGTGGTCGCGCGGTTACAGACTGAAGCGCCTAGAACCGCTCGGCCACACCGCCGCCTGCATTTCCGGGAGAAGCTTAGATTTCAGCTTCTTTTTTTTTTTTTTTTTTACCGGTGTATGTGCTGCACTCATTCTCTGTGGCTACCGCGTGTCTTGTTTTCAGAAAGAACGAACCAAAGGTAAATAACCAGCAGGTATAAACAGCCAAGAAAAACAAAACATGAGAAACACAGCAGACAGAGAGGAACAGCAGTCCCTTACGAGGAACACTGCATGGTACATACTGAAAAGTCGACAGAGTGCGGAACGCGGTGAATGCACAACGGCTACAAATATCATACCGTACCCAAATGATGTGCAACAGCAAAATCTCAACACAAACAAAAATACATTCAAAGAAGCTGGAATGCACCAGTTAACCTATGGATCACAGCACTGTGTTGACGCACGGGAAATAGGCGGGAACTTTAAAATTAGGTACTATTAGCAACCCTGAGCCTAAAAATGTGAGGAAGCGAGAGCGCAGACTGCACTTTCGCACATCGTCTGACAGAGAAAATGAGCCACCCAAATCATATTGAAACTGATCGCCAGATCCTCTTAGAAACCAATTGTGTGTTCCAAAACTTACAATAGCGGAGAACTGCTGCATATATGAAGAAAGTTTTAAACGAATTCACACAACTATCCAATATCAAATGGTTCATACGGCTCTGAGCACTATGGGACTTAACTTCTGAGGTCATCAGTCCCCTAGAAGTTAGAACTACTTAAACCTAACTTACCTGAGGACATCAAACACATCCATGCCCGAGGCAGGATTCGAACCTGCGACCGTAGCGGTCGTGCTGTTCCAGACTGAAGCGCCTAGAACCGTTCTGCCACCCTGGCCGGCTATCCAATACCACTTTTTGGTACACATAATAAACTACAGAAAGTCACGTCTTGAAAGAAAGCATAGTACATCAAACATATTCGTCTATCCAAAAAGACTTGTACTCAACATGTTCCCTACCACCCCACTATTTCTCCCTATTCTCTCTCTCTCTCTGTCTGTCTCTCTCTCTCTCTCTCTCTCTCTCTCTCTCTCTCCCTCCCTCCCTCCCTCTCTCTCTCTCTCTCTCTCTCTCTCTCTCTCTCTCTCTCTTTCTCTCTCTCTCTCTCTCTCTCTCTCTCACACACACACACACACATACTCAGACAGACAAATTATATGAATTTCGCACGCATCAGGCACACCGCAAAAAACTCACACCAAGCGTTCAAAATTAATGCCATACTGGACAAAATAAAACAAGAAACAAGTGACTGACGATAATGACATAGCGTCCGTAGAGTACAGCGACAGGCGCGTAATGGGGCCCCTTAGGGATATGGCAGCAAGAGAGGGGAAGAAAACCAATGTGCACTCCGTGTGCATACCGGGGGGAGTCATTCCAGATGTGGAAAGGGTCCTTCCGGATGCCATGAAGGGTACAGGGTGCATCCATCTGCAGGTGGTCGCTCATGTCTGCACCAATGATGTGTGTCGCTATGGATCGGAGGAAATCCTCTCTGGCTTTCGGCGGCTATCTGATTTGGTGAAGACTGCCAGTCTCGCTAGCGGGATGAAAGCAGAGCTCACCATCTGCAGCATCGTCGACAGGACTGACTGCGGACCTTTGGTACAGAGCCGAGTGGAGGGTCTGAATCAGAGGCTGAGACGGTTCTGCGACCGTGTGGGCTGCAGATTCCTCGACTTGCGCCATAGGGTGGTGGGGTTTCGGGTTCCGCTGGATAGGTCAGGAGTCCACTACACGCAACAAGCGGCTACACGGGTAGCAGGGGTTGTGTGGCGTGGGCTGGGCGGTTTTTTAGGTTAGATGGCCTTGGGCAAGTACAGAAAGGGCAACAGCCTCAACGGGTGCGGGGCAAAGTCAGGACATGCGGGGACCAAGCAGCAATCGGTATTGTAATTGTCAACTGTCGAAGCTGCGTTGGTAAAGTACCGGAACTTCAGGCGCTGATAGAAAGCACCGAAGCTGAAATCGTTATAGGTACAGAAAGCTGGCTTAAGCCAGACATAAATTCTGCCGAAATTTTTACAAAGGTACAGACGGTGTTTAGAAAGGGTAGATTGCATGCAACCGGTGGTGGAGTGTTCGTCGCTGTTAGTAGTAGTTTATCCTGTAGTGAAGTAGAAGTGGATAGTTCCTGTGAATTATTATGGGTGGAGGTTACACTAAACAACCGAACTAGGTTAATAATTGGCTCCTTTTACCGACCTCCCGACTCAGCAGCATTAGTGGCGGAACAACTGAGAGAAAATTTGGAATACATTTCACATAAATTTTCTCAGCATGTTATAGTCTTAGGTGGAGATTTCAATTTACCAGATATCGACTGGGACACTCAGATGTTTAGGACGGGTGGTAGGGACAGAGCATCGAGTGACATTATACTGAGTGCACTATCCGAAAATTACCTCGAGCAATTAAACAGAGAACCGACTCGTGGAGATAACATATTGGACCTACTGATAACAAACAGACCCGAACTTTTCGAATCTGTATGTACAGAACAGGGAATCAGTGATCATAAGGCCGTTGCAGCATCCCTGAATATGGAAGTTAATAGGAATATAAAAAAAGGGAGAAAGGTTTATCTGTTTAGCAAGAGTAATAGAAGGCAGATTTCAGACTACCTAACAGATCAAAACGAAAATTTCTGTTCCGACACTGACAATGTTGAGTGTTTATGGAAAAAGTTCAAGGCAATCGTAAAATGCGTTTTAGACAGGTACGTGCCGAGTAAAACTGTGAGGGACGGGAAAAACCCACCGTGGTACAACAACAAAGTTAGGAAACTACTGCGAAAGCAAAGAGAGCTCCACTCCAAGTTTAAACGCAGCCAAAACCTCTCAGACAAACAGAAGCTAAACGATGTCAAAGTTAGCGTAAGGAGGGCTATGCGTGAAGCGTTCATTGAATTCGAAAGTAAAATTCTATGTACCGACTTGACAGAAAATCCTAGGAAGTTCTGGTCTTACGTTAAATCAGTAAGTGGCTCGAAACAGCATATCCAGACACTACGGGATGGTGATGGCATTGAAACAGAGGATGACACGCGTAAAGCTGAAATACTAAACACCTTTTTCCAAAGCTGTTTCACAGAGGAAGACCGCACTGCAGTTCCTTCTCTAAATCCTCGCACAAACGAAAAAATGCCTGACATCGAAATAAGTGTCCAAGGAATAGAAAAGCAACTGGAATCACTCAATAGAGGAAAGTCCATTGGACCTGACGGGATACCAATTCGATTCTACACAGAGTACGCGAAAGAACTTGCCCCCCTTCTAACAGCCGTGTACCGCAAGTCTCTAGAGGAACGGAGGGTTCCAAATGATTGGAAAAGAGCACAGATAGTCCCAGTCTTCAAGAAGGGTCGTCGAGCAGATGCGCAAAACTATAGACCTATATCTCTTACGTCGATCTCTTGTAGAATTTTAGAACATGTTTTTTGCTCGCGTATCATGTCATTTCTGGAAACCCAGAATCTACTATGTAGGAATCAACATGGATTCCGGAAACAGCGATCGTGTGAGACCCAACTCGCCTTATTTGTTCATGAGACCCAGAAAATATTAGATACAGGCTCCCAGGTAGATGCTATTTTTCTTGACTTCCGGAAGGCGTTCCATACAGTTCCGCACTGTCGCCTGATAAGCAAAGTAAGAGCCTACGGAATATCAGACCAGCTGTGTGGCTGGATTGAGGAGTTTTTGGCAAACAGAACACAGCATGTTGTTATCAATGGAGAGACGTCTACAGACGTTAAACTAACCTCTGGCGTGCCACAGGGGAGTGTTATGGGACCATTGCTTTTCACAATATATATAAATGACTTAGTAGATAGTGTCGGAAGTTCCATGCGGCTTTTCGCGGATGATGCTGTAGTATACAGAGAAGTTGCTGCATTAGAAAATTGTAGCGAAATACAGGAAGATCTGCAGCGGATAGGCACTTGGTGCAGGGAGTGGCAACTGACCTTTAACATAGACAAATGTAATGTATTGCGAATACATAGAAAGAAGGATCCTTTATTGTATGATTATATGATAGCGGAACAAACACTGGTAGCAGTTACTTCTGTAAAATATCTGGGAGTATGCGTACGGATCGATTTGAAGTGGAATGATCATATAAAACTAGTTGTTGGTAAGGCGGGTACCAGGTTGAGATTCATTGGGAGAGTGCTTAGAAAATGTAGTCCATCAACAAAGGAGGTGGCTTACAAAACACTCGTTCGACCTATACTTGAGTATTGCTCATCAGTGTGGGATCCGTACCAGGTCGGGTTGACGGAGGAGATAGAGAAGATCCAAAGAAGAGCGGCGCGTTTCGTCACTGGGTTATTTGGTAACCGTGATAGCGTTACGGAGATGTTTAATAAACTCAAGTGGCAGACTCTGCAAGAGAGGCGCTCTGCATCGCGGTGTAGCTTGCTCGCCAGGTTTCGAGAGGGTGCGTTTCTGGATGAGGTATCGAATGTATTGCTTCCCCCTACTTATACTTCCCGAGGAGATCACGAATGTAAAATTAGAGAGATTAGAGCGCGCACGGAGGCTTTCTGGCAGTCGTTCTTCCCGCGAACCATATGCGACTGGAACAGGAAAGGGAGGTAATGACAGTGGCACGTAAAGTGCCCTCCGCCACACACCGTTGGGTGGCTTGCGGAGTATCAATGTAGATGTAGATGTAGATGTAGAGTGTATCTAATTAAAATCAAACAAGGTTGGCTCTGAGCACTACGCGCCTCAACTTCTGAGGTCATCAGTCGCCTAGAACTTAGAACTAATTAAACCTAACTAACCTAAGGACATCACACACATCCATGCTCGAGGCAGGATTCGAACCTGCGACCGTAGCGGTCACGCGGTTCCAGACTGAAACCAAACAAGGAAACACATCACTGGCGCACTATAGAATGGAGAACGTAGGTACAGGACACACACCATTTCTGCTCTGGGAAAATTATTTCAAAATTACCAAGCAAACTCGTCCGACTACCTTTCAGTGACACATTGCAAAACAAGGCAAAGGTATAAACGCGAGCCGACCTGTAAATTTCCACTTCAGCAATTAATGTAGTTTCAGATGAGTAATCGAAACAAAATAAAAGCGCACACGTCAAAGTTTTTAAGCTTAAACACAAAATTCAAATGGCTCAAATGGCTGCAGTCATGGACTGTGCGGCTGGTCCCGGCGGAGGTTCGAGTCCTCCCTCGGGCATGGGTGTGTGTGGTTGCCCTTAGGATAATTCAGGTTAAGTATGTGTAAGCTTAAGGACTGATGACCTTAGCATTTAAGTCCCATAAGATTTCACAGACATTTGAACTTTTTTTTTTCAAATGGCTCTAAGCACTATCTGTCATCAGTCCCCTAGACTTAGAACTACGTAAACCTAACTAACCTACGGGCCGGCCGCGGTGGCCGAGCGGTTCTAGACGCTTCAGTCTGGAACCGCGCAACTGTTACGGTCGCAGGTTGTAATTCTGCCCCGGTCATGGATGTGTGTGATGTCCTTAGGTTAGTTAGGTTTAAGTAGTTCTAAGCTCTAGGGGACTGATTACCTCAGATGTTAAGTCCCATAGTGCTTAGAGCCATCTGAACCATCAGCTACGGACATCACACACATCCGTGCCCGAGGCAGAATTCGAACCTGCGACCGTAGCAGCAGCGCGGTTCCTGACTGAAGAGCCTAGAACTGCTCGGCCACGGCAGCCCGCGCTTAAACACAGACACAGCCATGAACTTTTTATTAAATTTTTACAGAAAAAAATCGAGATCCACAGACGATCACACACAGGTGTTAAGACACGTCTAGGTAAATTAGAAAAAGAAGTACTTTTGCAAAAGGCAGTGTTTAAAAACCAAAATTTCATTAAATCGTCTAATGACCGATAATAGAACTGCACAGCCTGTCTGTTTTCAGCGTGTAATTCGCTGCAGCCTTTGTGATTGTTGTCATTATACTGTGAGAGAGTTGTGTTCGGTAGCCGTGCGCAAAGCTGGCAGGGTTGCCGCCGCCACTCGCCACGGAGACGTCGCGCCGACTAGCGGCCGCGGCTCTGCTAAGTCCTGCGCAGAGGCAGGATCACGCGGTATTTACTGCTGCGGGACGCCGTAAGTCAGCGCCGCGGGCGTGGGGGCGGGGGTGTGGGTGGTTACCTGTACGTGGCCGCCTCTGCCGCCGCCGCCGCCGCCCCCTGGGGGCCGGGCGCAGCCTGACCGTGCAGAGTGACTTTTAGTGTAGCGAAAGAAGCAGCACTGGGACCAGCGCGCGAATGTCAGGTGTCAGCTTGGCACATTCGCTAACTTAGTGCGACCTTTAGCAGCTCTCCCACACTGACACTAGCATTAAGATGCACTAGAGTTTCGACGGGAGCTGACACCCGCCAACCAGGCATCTTATTTTTATCGCTAAACGGATAGAACTATCACGCCGTCACCAGATTCCAGTGGCAGGTTGTCTACCTAATGACTTTCATGGGCAAGAAAAATTGACTGTCAATACCCCACACACTGAAGAGGCAAAGAAACTAGTATAGGCATGCGTATTCAAATACGATATATGTAAACAGGCCGAATACGGCGCTGCGGTCGGCAACGCCTCTATAAGACAACAATGTCTGGCGCAGTTGTTAGATCGGTCACTGCTGCTACAATGGCTAGTTATCAAGATGTAAGTGAGTCTGAACGTGGTGTTACAGTCGGCGGACGAGCAGTGGGACACAGCGAGGTAGCGATGAAATGGAGTTTTCCCGTACGACCATTTCACGAGTATACCGCGAGTATCGGGAATCCGGTAAAACATCAAATTTCCGATATTTCTCCGGCCGGAAAAAGATCCTGCAAGAACGAGACCAACGACGACTGAAGAGAGTCGTTCAACGTGACAGAAGCGCAACCTTTCCACAAATTGCAGCAGATTTCAATGCTGGGCCATTAACAAGTATCAGCGTGTGAACCATTCAACGAAACATCATGCATATGGGCTTTCACAGCCGATGGCTCACTCTTGCACTATTGATGACTGCACGACACAAGGCTTCACGCCTCGGCTGAGCCCGTGAACACCGATTAATTGCCGTTAGCCGTTCCGTTTCCGAGATACAAAGGTTCAACGTTATACTACCTGTACATGTAAAATAAGCATGTACAATAGTCTGTGAAGCGGAAACGTAATTTATAAAGCGACGTAACACGGAGAAGTATGCTGTAAAGTGCCTCTATTATCATCTAGGGACCCCATGTTATAGTACTGAAGCACCTGGAAATTTTTTTGATTGTAAAATCCAGTCTGAGACGTAAAATTAGATTTGCCTTGTTTCTGTTTCACATAAATAAGCTATCTAAATTTTATTACTCTTCATATGAGTTACACGTCCTGCTGCAGCAGGGAAAAGAAGAAAATCAGCGGAAAAATGCTGCTGTCAGAGAACAAAAAATGCGTATATGTCCCTGTTTATTTCAAAGTCATGATAGGATTCTGCCTTCCTCAGCACCATCAAAATTTTTCTCAGAAGTTTTGGCATGCGAACATATTCCCATGTTTTTTTATGCTGGGGGAGAAGAAGAGTGTGAGATGCGGAAAAATAATAAATAGTTTGAGGTAGTAGGCAGTGGTTGTATTATAGAAATAGCGAAGGAGACAAAGGCACTGTGAGAGAAAGAGAGCGACACAGTGGCAGTGGAACGTAGTTGTCAGTGACAGAACAGTGCTAGGAAAAGAATGAAGGAGACGGTGACAGGGGGGGGGGGGGGGGGAGGGGGAGCGAATAAAGAGAAAGAGAAAGTGGAAGTGGACGAGAGCCAGTGATAATGAGAGACAGAATCTATGAAAACTGGGAAGAGTGAGAAGAGACAGCAGTAGCAGTGGGAAGGAAGGAATGTGATAGCAGCAGTAAGAGAGAGCAATAGGAATATAGTGACAACGCGGCGGAGGTTCGAGCCCTCCCTCGGGCATGGGTGTGTGTGTTTGTCCTTAGGAAAATTTAGGTTAAGTAGTGTGTAAGCTTAGGGACTGATGACCTTAGCAGTTAAGTCCCGTAAGATTTCACACAAGTTAAATATATAGTAAGAGGAGACCGCAGTAATAGGACAGAACGAAGGAGACTGTGACTGTGAGACAGGAGACACCGACAGAGCGACTCAGTGAGATAATGATAACGAGTGAGTGAGAAAGGACAAGTGGGAGTTGATGGGTGTGCGCGACTTACAACGATGGACTAGTGACTGTGAGGCAGTTACACTTAGGGGAGCTTGTGGAAGTCTGAGGTGAGCTGCATATTAAAAACAGCGCGAATATGACCGCATGCCAAATTGTTTGGGAAAATTTTTAAAGGTGCTGAGGAATGTGAAGGAAGTCGCCGGCACAGCATTTTTCAGTCAGGGTCTTTTAAATTAATAAAAACATATTCGAATGTTTTGCGCTCCGATAGGAGCATATTTCTTCTGGTGTTTAGTCGGCAGTGTTCACATACACCCTGTTTCATACAATTTACATGTGTAGAATCCATGTCCGCAGTCGATGCAACAGCCGCACACCTCTGCTGCGGTGTTCAGCCGTATACGGCCGATTCGAATCCTCGGGTAGAAAAAATTTTCGTTCATCATTTGACTGGAAAGTTCGTGGCCTGAAGTCCCTGATCACCAGTCTTTGCCCCAATGTCATGTAGTACACTGCAAACGTCTTCGCAGTGTCTCATGAAATGACGGCAGGTGACTATACTGATGGTGATGCGTGCATCGGATGGGGACGTAAATCTCAGTGCTGTTGGAGAGTGAAAGGCTGTATAGCGGCACTGGATTTCGCATCTTCCTGTCTATCACAGTAGATGCATTCAAAGTCTCAAATGTAGCGTGGAAAGGAGGATACCGTCCGTTGCGGAAGAAAATCAGTGTCGTTAAGGCAGCTTTCTTTACAGGCAAAGACTGTACAAGAATTTTCTTTTCATCTCCAGCTTCTGACAAAGTAATCATAGAGCACTAAGTTTCTAAGTTTTATCAGGTGTACATCTTTATATTTCTAAATACTTAAAACAGATTGCAAATGTTTGCCCCACTTTCAAATCTTATCATGATCTGGCTGGAGATTAGCGCAGGTTTTCTCAGGCTGTACTGCATTACAAATAACTGCATCACCTGTAAAAAGCCTGTCTGCCGTGTCATGACTGTACAACTTCAGCAACAAGACTCACTACAATCTTCCGTGAGGCATACCTGAAGTTCCTTCTCTCGACGGCTCTCCATCTAAGATAACTTGCGGAGAACGCCGTCCAATTAATCCTCAACCCAGTCACAAATTTTGTAAGGCACCCCATACAATTGCCATCCTGCTACTGTCGTGAAAGCCTTAGCTGACCAGGGGGTGGAGGTGGCCTATATTAAAATCTTTTACCGTACGAGATGGTACCCAAAAAATCGGATTTATATTGCTGTGGGCTGAGCTTGTCTAGTACCCATTTCTGTCCCTAGGAGTGTATATCGCAACTCATTGACAATACAGTGCCACCTGTATTGTCGACCTAACTCGTTCTGATCATATGCAGTGATTTTTTTTCCTGTTTTGTTCTTGTTTAGTTTTTTATGATAGCAAGTTTAAGTGAACAATGTTCAGCTGTGAAACTTTTTTATACTAGGTAAAAATGCTGCTGAAACTTTTTTAATGTTGAAAACAGCTTTCCAAGATGACGCTATGGGAAAAACTCCATTGTATGAGTGGTTTTCTCGATTTAAAAACAGCGAAACGTCGACTGATGACAAACCTCGTTCTGGACGTGCATCAACTTTTCGAATCGACGAAAAAATTGTTCCCCCAGGTCAGACCGCCAACCAAACCTTTTATTTGGAAGTTTTAAGGAAATTGTTCAATAGTGTTCGTCAAAAAAGACCAGATTTAGGCAGACAGGAGACTGGTTATTCCACCACGACAACGAACCTGCAGACACAGTCATCTCCATTAGACAGTTTTTGCCTAAAAATGGCATGGTTCGGCTGCCCCCTCGACGTTACTCACCTGACCTGGCTGCGTGCGACTTTTCCTTATTTCCATGCAAGGGGCCTGAAAGACACCGATTTGACAACATTGAAGAAGTCAAGAAAAAAACGAGTGGAGCTATCAGCCATTTCGAAAGGATATTTTGCAAAAAATGTTTCGAACCGGAGGGACAAATGTATTAGTTGTAATGGAGAGAGTTTTGAAGGGGATAAGATTGTTTTTAAGCAGTTTGAAAATATATAGCTTTTAAAAAAATTATTACTGTTTTTTAATGCCGTCTAGTACATAAGAAACTTCTACAGCTTTTGTAAGAGTCAGGGAACTAACTCAAGAGTTTCGAGTTCACAGAATTTCTCCCAGTGTGTTCTCTTCTGTCCTGGATATTGCTATGTCACAATTGATCTGGAAACAAAAAGTAACTAACAATTGATCTGGAAACAAAAAGTAACTATGATCAACGGGAAGGGACTTGACAACTTGAGATTTGCGAATGGCATGACCGTGTACTGGTGGCAAATGACTGAGGTATACAGACGTTAGTATCGGATCTCACATCGGAATGTCAGGCAGTGGTACTGAACACAAAACGTTCTAAAACAAATCTTGTCTAATAAATGGAGCACGGAAGGAAACATGCAAGTCAAAAATGCAATACTTGACGCTGTCAGAGGATATATTATCTTGGCCATATTGCAAATATTATGAGAAATAGCGGTTCGGAAATCTTTCAGCGCAACAAACTAGGCTGGCAAGTATTTGGCAGTCTGGTTGAAGGTGGCAAGTAAAACTGGACAACAATAGTTTGTTTCAGTGCGTCCTCTCCGTTTCGATTTATGGCTGTGAGAGCTGGACACTTCATGAATACGCATGTCATGCACAGAAAGTACTGTGATCATAACGGGCTGAGTTTTATGTTTTGTTTTCTAGGGGTTGGCAACACTGAGTGGTAGAGGGGGATCCCCTTACAGAGCGAGAGTCGCAGAAACACGGTAGTACGTAAGCCTCACGTTGTACTGTTCATTGCATGAAAGATGTCTGTAAGAAACCCCGCAGAGTACGCGCCACGTGTTGCGATCCTCTTTCTACTTGTGGAACGAATGACAAGCACCGAAATTTTTTCACGAATGAAAACGAGCGTCTGCAAAGGTGCTATGAAGAGAACCAGCGTGTTTATGTGGTGTAGGGAGTTTAGTGGTGAGTCGGAGCAGAAGAACGAGGAAACTGTTCGTGGAGGCCGATGACTGGGAGTGGATGAAATTTCTGCGATGTTTCCGCAGCTCTCCAGAGCTCTCCTATAAGAGACACTCGCGGAAACGCTGGGATACCGGAAACTGTGGCGCAAGATGAGTCCCAAAGCAACTGACACAGCGGCGCAAGAAAAATCAGGTCATTAGCGCCCTCTAGTTTCTGTAGCGATTTGAACTGGAATATGAGGATTTACTGACCTCTATTGTAACTGGATGTGAAACTTAGGTGGTCCATTACACGCTTGAGACAAGAATCCGGTCGTCCCACTGGCGTCATACCACTTCCCCATCTGGCAGAAAATTCGAAAGCACAAATTGGGACAAATAAGTCATGGATTCCGTGTTTTGGAACCGGAGGGGAAACATTTTCGTCGAATTTCTGCCTCAGATGCAGACCATCAATGCACAACGATACTGTGAGACTGCAAAAAAGTAGAAAGGAACATTCAAAACAAAAGGAGGGGAACGCTGACTGGAGGAGTGTGCTTGTTGCACGACAACGCCGGTCCTCACACAGTATTTGCCACCAAGACGCTCTTCGACTCACATGGTTGGGATTTTTTTAATCTTTCCCCCACCCCCCTCCCCACTCCCCGTATTTGCCTGACTGGTACGATCAGATTATCATCTTTTCATCTCGCCGAAGGCTCATATGAGTGGAACTAAATTCTCAACAGAGTATGCGTACAAGGCAGCAACTTAGAATCGCACAGTGTGTCGTGGAAGAGTCTATGTTGGAATTTACAAGGAAAGACAAAAAGAGTGCAGAAGAGAAGAGATTAACTGCCGACATCAAGACATGCCAGAGAGGACGACGACTATAAAATGACAGCAGGCCAGCAATGACGGCTGCTGGACAAAGGCGGTGCTGGAAAAGAGTTCAAGGAACAGACAGATCAGGGGCATTCCCACCACACTGATGGGACAACGACCTACGGAAGATCGCAGGACTCAACTGGCTGAATATCGCCATAGACATTTCCTCAAGGAAGTAGGAGCGGCAGATGTACCTGAGCCTACTAATTGTAGAGGCCACATCATTCATTGACAGAAATGGCTGCTGCTGACGACGATGATGGTCGCTCTGTTATTAATAAACCTTGGTGTGGTACCGAGACCAGTGTTGTTCTGAGGTCAAGTGATACTGCAACCACTTCATTGCCTCGATAAGTGCTCCTCAAGAAATCATGTGAGAAGACCGAAAGTTGTGGTCCGTAAGATCGATGCTCCGGGCATCCGACTGGTTCGTATAATGGAGGGCCCCGCGAGCACGCAGAAGTGCCGCAACACCACGTGGCATGGACTCGACTAATGTCTGGAGTAATGCCGGAGGCAACTGAACTTGAATCCTGCACGGCTGTCCATAAATCCGTAAGATTACGAGAGGGTGGAGATTTCTTCTGAACAGCACGTTGCAAGGCATCCCAGATATGTTCAATAACGTTCACGTCTGGGGAGTTTGGTGGGCAACGGAAATGTTTAAACTCAGAAGAGTATTCCTGGAGCCACACTATAGCAATCTGCACATGTGAGGTGTCGCATTGTCCTGCTGGAATTGTTCAAGTGCGTCGGAATGTACAGTGGACATCAATGGATGCATGTGATCAAACAGGATGCTTACGTACGTGTCAGCTGTCAGAGTCGTATCAAGATGTACCAAGGGTCCCATATCACTCCAACTACACACACCCCACAGCATTACAGAGCTACTGACATGCAGCGCCCGTGGATTCATGAAGTTGTCTCCACATCCATACACGTCCATCTGATCGATAGAATTTAAAACAAGACTTGTCCGACCAGGCAACATGTTTTCGGTCATAAAGAGTCCAATGTTGGTGTTGACGGACCCAGTCGAGACTTAAAATTTTGTGTCGTGCGATCATCAAGTATTAGGATTTGACGGTGATCGGCGTCGTATGGAGTTTGGGAACCTTGCGCTCAAGTTAAGGTCGTTTCACAGCCGTAGTCATGTTTCTTGATTTTTATCGTTTCAATTCTTTCGCGATTCAGAACTCGACGCTTGTTACGGTGAATCTTGAGTTACGCTACTGGTCATTAAAATTGCTACACCAAGAAGAAATGTACATGATAAACGGGTATTCATTAGACAAATATATTATACTAGAACTGACATGTGATTACATTTTCACGCAATTTGGGTGCATAGATCCTGAGAAATCAGCACCCAAAACAACCACCTCTGGCCGTAATAACGGCCTTGATACGCCTGGGCATTGAGTCAAACAAAGCTTGGATGATGTGCACAAGTACAGCTGCCCACGCAGATTCAACACGATACCACAGTTCATCAACAGTAGTGACTGGCGTATTGTGACGAGCAGTCGGCCACGATTGACCAGACGTTTTCAATTGGTGAGATATCTGGAGAATGTGCCGGCCAGGACAGCAGTCGAACATTTTCTGTATCCAGAAAGGCCCGTACAGGACCTGCAACATGCGGCAGTGCATTATCCTGCTGAAATGTAGGGTTTCGCAGAGATCGAATGAATGGTGGAGCCACGGGTCGTAACACATCTGAAAGTGTGTTCAAAGTGCCGTCAATGCGAACAAGAGGTGACTGAGACGCGTAACCAATGGCACCCCATACCATCACGCCGGGTGATACGCCAGCATGGTGATGACGAATACACACTTCCAATGTGCGTTCACCACGATGTCGCCCAACACGGTTGCGACCATCATGATGCCTTAAACAGAACCTGGATTCATCCGAAAAAATGGCATTTTGCCATTCGTGCACCCTTGTCGTTGAGTACACCATCGCAGGCGCTCCTGCCTGTGATGCAGCGTCAAGGGTAACCGCAGCGATGGTCTCCGAACTGATAGTCCATGCTGCTGCAAACGTCGTCGAACTGTTCGTGCAGATAGTTGTTGTCTTTCAAACGTCCCCATCTGTTGACTCATGGATCGAGAGGTGGCTGCACGATCCGTTACAGCCATGCGGATAAGATGCCTGTCATCTTGACTGCTAGTGATACGAGGCTGCTGGGATCCAGCACGGCGTTCCGTATTACCCTCCTAAACCCACCGATTCCATATTCTGCTAACAGTCATTGGATCTCGACCAACGCGAGCAACAATGTCGCGATACGATAAACCGCAATCGCGATAGGTTACAATCCGACCTTTATCAAAGTCGGAAACGTGATGGTACGCATTTCTCCACCTTACACGAGACATCACAACAACGTTTCACCAGACAACGCCGGTGAACTGCTATTTGTGTATGATAAATCGGTTGGAAAGTTTCGTCATGTCAGCACGTTGTAAGTGTCGCCACCGGCGCCAACCTTGTGTGAATGCTCTGAAAAGCAAATCATTTGCATATCACAGCATCTTCTTCCTGTCGGTTAAATTTCGCGTCTGTAGCATGTCATCTTCGTGGTATAGCAATTTCAATGGCCAGTAGCGTAAATCTTGATAAGCTGCAATTGTAGCAGCAGTAGCCGATCTAACAACTGCGCCAGACTCTTGCTGTCTTAATACAAGCGTTGCTGACCGCAGCACCGTATTCTGCCTGTATTTGAATACGCATGCTTATACCAGTTTCTTTGTCGCTTCAGCGTATTGAGTTACTTTTCCGCACATCGCACAGGTGATCCGCCATGCTTATGGAAACTCTGTTCGCGGGGAAGCGGTGACCGAACAGGGGCGTCAGCGGGAGAAGACCCAACAGCCCGTGTGAGCGGCGCCAAAACGCCGACGCCGGCACCCTGTCACGGCGCTGCGATCCGCTTGCGCGTCAGATTACGTCAGCAGGGCGTCGAGGCACGTCTTGGCGGGCCCGTAATCCCCCGCACTGCAAAATTTGCGCAGGCCGCTCCGTTGCGCACAGAAGATGCTCTCGCCGCTCTCCCACGTGTGGCGTGACGTCCGCGTCCTCGGGCCTCTTTTAGATCTCTGCAAGGCACGTCCTGGCGCCGGTGCCGCTGTGGACTTGGCCGCCTATTTAAGGAACGCGTAGCAGCGACTGCCCTGCGGAATTTTAATTCGTCACGTCCAGGCTGCTGGTCTTAGGTCAAGCGTGGCACGTACCATTCAACAGATAAGCGACTGATACTTAGCATTTTTTAACATTTGTTTTCGTCCGTCGTATGACAGTTTTGGTAATAAGCGCCACGATTTTCTATCCTGTTTCAACCTCTCCATTTCAGAGTAGCACTTACACCCAAAGTCCTCCATTATTTCTTACATTTATTCCTATCTCTATCTTTTGCTGTAGCTTTTAACCCTTGCAGCTACCTCTAGAACCACAATACTGGGCACTGTGCCTGAACTGCAGTGTATGAATGTCCCCGTAACTAGCCCTGTTAAAACGTTCAAGCAGCTGCCCGACCCAATGCACGAGAAAACCGAGAAGAAAATACAAATTGAATGAAACTGATGATAACTCGTGGAGAGGCGCAACCTCTCGCAAGAACACAGTTTCCTAGAATTGCTGCACGAGCAACGATGTGACCAGTATACGTGATCGAATTCGTAAGCACATCTTCGACTAATTGCATTTGTCTGCAGCTCGATGTCTAGAGGCTGGCGTCGCTGCCCAGGTTCGATTCCCGGCCGGGTTGGGGAGTTTTTCTACCCGGGGACTGGGTATTTGTGTTGTCATCATCATCATCATCATCATTCGTCAAAGTGGCTAAAATGGGACTGTGTAAAGATTAGGACTTTGTACGGGCGCTGATGACCGCCCAGTTGAGCGCCCCACAAACCAACAATCCTCTTAAATTTGACCTTATTTAGTGTAAGCTTATACACAGGAAAAAAACATCAACATACAATGGGGCGAATGCACAAGGCAACTCACTATTTATGAAGTGCTCCTTGCCTGTAACACTCGTCAGTGATATTTGAATATACTTTGAATTACTCTTCAGCTGTAAATGACATAGTAACTGATATTAAGGTGCAGCATTTAAATTATACAGGCTGCTGAGTATCTGTTTTTTCGTGAAGAATTCACTCAGTATTTCTTTTGAGTGAATACGTAAGTTAGCACGCAGAAATTTTACACTAAATACCTAAAATATCTTTTCACGCATTAAAATACTATCTTCAGTAGCATGATAATTGAGACTAACATTTTCATACCATCAATTAATTACAAATATCTAAAGTGTTGAAAAGTTGCATAATCAAATTATTTTCTTACTATATTCGAAAGATCCTATTCCAGAGGCACAAACTGTTACTAAGACAACGTAAATAAACATTTTTAGGCACCACCTCTGTTTATTTGCTCCACTATAACGTATAGCATAATCTTTAGATAAACATATAAGTTCATTTCTTCGGTAAACCTTTTAGAAATATTCTCGCCAACTCCAGTAATTAATTACTCGTAATATTTCAATGACAACCTCCTATGAAATCGCTTGAAAGTCCTGGCCCATAAGGCGCTAGTCTTTGACCCTATTGGTTCAACTTTGTCAATTAAATTACCTACATCTAATCGTTGACTTGGGCGTGTTTATGCTGTCTACTAAATACCAGAACTATAACATTTGCTTTCCTTTTAAATTCTTTCCTTTTCAGTATGAGTTATTGAAAGAGCTTTCTTTTCTATTTTTAGTCGTGTGTAAATGACAAGTGAAGGACTAAAATTCATTTTAACTGATGAAAGTTTATTTCACTAACCGAGATGAAAATTACAAAAAAAATAAGAATCTCAAAATAAACCTTTGGTGCCGCCAAATTCCAGATTTTCAAAATATAAGCCTCTTCAGGTGTTGCCATCTCGAGTAGCCACTAACTAATTATAAATGTAATGCAACTCAGCACTTCTACTACAGAAATGATGGTAGCAGTTGGAATTCCCGCTTTGAAATAGTTCAACTAGGGCATTGTATTTTCAGTTGTTACGTCACCAACGACTTTTCCTGTGCTTGATTCACCGATCAAGAAAAAATTAGAGAACAGTGCTCGACAGACAATTACTCCACATACACAACAACGTTACTACTCCGTAGTACGACTCTATAGTTAAAAAAAAATACACTCACGACTGCCATTCAACTACCTGAGAGTGTGCCTTCATAAATCTCTCCTAACCATTTACAACACCTGAATCTACTGGTGTGTGCGCTAACTAGTATCATAGGCACATGCAACACAACACAGACCACTTCAGACAAAACAGAAAAGTCAGAAATTTAGTATCGTCGTATTTTAACGACTCACGAATTCTGCTAGCAAATACTGACAAAGCATACAAACCACTCTTAACTAAGCCCGAACCAACATTAATTCCACGTGACCTTCCCTCAAATACCACGCAGAAAACGAGGACACCGACTCGGTTATAATTCAGAAAATAGTCGCAATCATCATGCCCTAGACCAGTTACTGCACTCTTCAAACCTTGCATTTTTAACATAACTCATTCCAAGAACTATACTCTTTCAATAAAATCACGAAAAATTCCACACTAATGAAATAATCAGTACAATTTGTGCCAGAAACCGACCACGACACTTGCAAACGTGTCCCAATTCACATGCCGTAACACAAATGTCGTCTTACCGACCCAAGCTAGGTATCTCCTCAGCTCCTTATAGTGCTTATATATTCATAGGAGACATGGCCTTTCTATGCAGCAGCTATCTCGATATTCTCCACCGTCGATCATGGCAATCAATCGCGATCAGTGAATAACAAACAACAAATGGCTCTGAGCACTATCGGGCTTAACATCTGAGGTCATCAGTCCCCTAGAACTTAGAACTACTTAAACCTAACTAACCTAAGGACATCACACACATTCATGCTCGAGGCAGGATTCGAACCTGCGACTGTAGCGGTCGCGCGGTTCCAGACTGAAGCTCCTAGAACCGCTCGGCCACTCTGGCCGGCAACAAACAACATTGCGAGACGTTCCGCATATCATTCATCAGCTTATAAACTCACGTTTGCTGCTGCCTGCAACTTCGATGCCGGCCGGAGTGGCCGAGCGGTTAAAGGCGCTACAGTCTGGAACCGCACGACCGCTACGGTCGCAGGTTCGAATCCTGCCTCGGGCATGGCTGTGTGTGATGTCCTTAGGTTAGTTAAGTTTAAGTAGTTCTAAGTTCTAGGGGACTTATGACCACAGCAGTTGAGTCCCATAGTGCTCAGAGCCATTTGAACCATTTTTGCAACTTCGATATTCTGTAGTGTCGTTGGATGACATTTCCAGACACATTTATTGTCCTCGATTTCTTCCTCAAGACAACCTCTTAAGTATGTCGCAACATTTCTGGGGCACCGTGTAGACTGCCATTCTCTCACCCTCTATGCGTGCCTGAAGTAGGACAGGAGGACATTAATTCTGTTACGAAGTACCCTGCACCAAGCGCTGTACAACGAGTCATAATGTACTCATGCATATGTAGGTGCTGAAGGCTCAGAGAATAGCGCATTTACTATGTTCTGCACATTTCTGTGAGTCTGCACAAAGCTTAACATTTCACCCTTCCATATGCACCCTCGCCTAACACAAACAGAAAAGTATGGAATTTGTGATAATGTAGATGCAAGACATAATATTCTTGCGCACGAGAAAATCTGCTCACCAGGAATCTTCCTCAGGAAACACGAGGAACGAAACAGTACCCTGGCACCGAAACAAAGTACTGGGAAACTAAAACAGGAAAGTTATATGGCACTCTTTCGTGGGAGACCACGAGGGGGAAGGTCCGGCCGTCCAGATGTAAAAGTTTCCTTTCCTCGCGCGGGCGCGCGCGCACACACACACACACACACACACACACACACACACACACACATTGCCACTTGTACTACGCAAAATGTAAAAGTCACACCACAAGGATAACTTTTTAGTGCACGAGACTGAGATCATTAATTCTAATGTACAGCGTTTTGGTTCCTTTGTTGATGACGATGACGGAGAAGAAAGAATGGGAACCCGATACCAATACACAATATCCTTCTCTCAGACGACACCAAGTAGGGATGAGCGAATAATTCCAATTAATCGATTACTGGTAACTAGTTTGGTAATCGATTATGCATATATATCGATATTTCTTTATGTGAGTTAGTTTTGATTAATAGATTATCCCCAAGATGAAGTATTTCAATTTTTCTTCTTTTTTTAAGCCTGTTAAGTGTTGACGCGTTGTCGATAGCTTCAGTACGGGAAACCGAAAGGGGTAGCGCAATGTTTAGCTCACTGGACTCGGATTCGAGAGGACGACGGTCCAAATCCACGTCCGGCCATACTGATTTAGGTTTTCCGTGATTTCCTTACATCGATTCAGGAAAATGCCGGGACTGTTCCTTCGAAATGGCACGGCTGCTTTTCTTCTCCCTCCTTCCCCAATCCGAGCTTGTACTCCCTCTCTAACGACCTCGCTGTCGAGGGACTTTAAACACGAACCCCCCCCCCCTCCTCCTCATCCTCATTAAGGAAAGAAGTCCCACTGTCACTTGATAGTCATCGTGTAACGTCGGCACAACTCGGAACTTTTCACGGTGACTGTGATCTGTTTACGATTGCTGCCAACATCGGCGACCTAACAGTAGTAGCCCTTAAGTAGAGTGACAAATTCTTGTGTTGTGTATCGATTCTGAAATAAATAACGTAACAAGTGCGTTCGAATATAAATGCCTCTGTTACGCGTTTTCACCAGAGCTCGTTGCTTCTGTCATAATTTATACCACATAAAGGAGCCGCAGTCGAAGAATGACAAGTACGATTACCAGCTACTTCAGGAGATGATTTGTGGAGCATTCAGGAGACATTAATCTCAATACAGCAGGAATAGAGGTGTCCCAAGCAACAGCAAGTAGCCAGGATCTACTCTTTGAAGGTTGAACCTACTTTCACCTACCTGTAATCAACAGAACAGAACTCTACCACGTGAGAGAAAGGAACCAGGATTTACTCTTTGAAGGTCGACCCTATTTTCACCTACCGATAGCCAACCGAAAATTAGAACACAACAGACTTATGCATAATGTGGCTCGAAAATATCTGGGAACAGCAGCTTCATCTGATCCTTCTGAAAGACTGTGTTCTGAAACAGGACAAAGAGCAACAACCTGCCGTTGGAGTCTCAGTGGAAAAGCTTACATAAATTAGTGTTCCTCGGTACTATTCAATAAAGATGGTTGTACGCTTATTCACTACTTGGTTCAAATGGCTCTGAGCACTATGGGACTCAACTGCTGTGGTCATAAGTCCCCTAGAACTTAGAACTACTTAAACCTAACTAACCTAAGGACAGCACACAACACCCAGCCATCACGAGGCAGAGAAAATCCCTGACCCCGCCGGGAATCGAACCCGGGAACCCGGGCGTGGGAAGCGAGAACGCTACCGCACGACCACGAGATGCGGGCTATTCACTACTGATCTGTGTCAAAAACAACGATATTAATTGATGTTAAATAGGTATATATTTCCGGTAAAAGTAAAAAATAGTAATCGTGTATTTCAAAAACCTGAGCAAGTGTTGTCAGTTACAAAAAGAGAAACGTAAATTGAAAGCTTCGCTTTATCTGCTGTCGAATAAGCATTTTTATCATCAAAAAATAATCGACAAAGTCCAGTTAATTAACTCTCACTCTTATTCGAGCCTTCTCAGTACCAAGCCGATCGCCGAGCTTGGCTATATACTGCACTTAAAGCTTGCCACTAACTGGCACGTAAAATAATGTCTCATAAATATGTTAATAATGTAAATAATTTCTGCTAGCCTGGGCATTTATGGCGAAGTCACTTTGGCTTAGAGGAAATGCTCACTTAGGACATTAAAAAATAAAATAAAATAATCCGTCCGATGGGGCACCAGGATCCGAAACGCGCACCATGTGTATACTGTGCTAGTTGCCGGCGCAGTCTCCAAGCATGGATAAATGGAAGAAGTCGTAGAATGTCATTCGAAATACCGATGACATGGAGGAAGTCCACCAGCTATTCTAATCACTATTGTGTACTGTTTACCGCATAAGTAAAGAAATCTCCACTAAGAAAAAATGAAGTGTTGATTACCCTTTCCAATTTGCATTATACCTCACGGCAACAAATGAACCTCCACAAACGGTTTCTGTTAGCGCTAGCGAATCCTCAACAGAATATGCGAAGCCATTCCAAGCAAATCTCCCTCGATTAACAGGATGACACAAGCTTAGCTCAATGAACTCAAGGATTTCGAACGTCTCAAAAATGAGGCAGAACTTTTCACATAATGTTTAAAACATGGGAAGTATCTACTCAACTCCGTAAGAGTGCCCACATTTCACAACACAACTAACGAATTGGAGCAGTTCCTTAAAACTAAAGGTGACCTCACGCGCTGCTAAGGCACAAAGGATCCGATGATGCAATGAATTTGATAGACAGTCTTAACTAACTGTGATCGTTCTTTGACTCTTCAAAGACAAGTACTAAAGCAGTACTCTGACGCAATGATAAAATGTTTCTCTCCATTCCTTTGACGTATGTACCAATAGAAAAGAAACGAATACAAGAAGGAGAAACGTTCTACTAGGAATAGGCTATGGGTGATACAAGTGAAAATTTTGTGGAATTTTAAAATTATTGCCATATTATTAAGACTGCAATGCAATCTGCCTGTACCAAGTATTGTTGTTTCCTGTGCAACTGGAATAGTTGTGTTACGGAACAAACACTACTCTCAGAAAAGTTATTAGCAGAAATGATCAGTGATTCAAGGAATGTAAAATGTTGTGCATGGACCGCTGATAAAAGAAAGTGAAGTTTCGCTTTCGACAGTAAGCAGAAACTGGGGCTCAGGAAGAAGATTCAAATAGCTCTGCATTGACTTACTTGCATCAGGTGTCCCAGGCCTGAAAGTGAAAGCAAATGGGTTACCGGTCTATTGATAAAGAACCTTTTATACACATGAAACTTTACTTAGTGCTTGCGGACAACGAGAAAACAGGCTGGCCATGTTTTAAGGAAAGTTTCTTCGAGAAGTTCACAATAGAAAATTTCAAACAACTTGTGTGTTGGTTCTCTGACGCTCTCACATGCACAACTACAGTGTAACATGTAAAACGAGATCTGTCTGCATGGACATCATTAGCGATGGGATACTAGATCATATCGAGAATATCCTAAAAACGACGCTGATGTGGCATGTTTAAGGTTCTGTTCCTCTGTTAGACAGATGTTATCTAGCAAAACCAACGACAATTTAAATCAGGATGAGTAGGCGATGATTTGTAGCTCGTTACCTCATTACCCCCAATAGAAAAGTATGAGCCTGACTAGCACCTATACAGAAATTTGACACAAGGGCAGAACACAAAAAGTGGGGTTCTAGGCAACTGTTGGTGTGAGATTTCGATTTTAATTACTCATCTTATTAATGTTAGTAATTTCCTCTTCTCATAATCAGCTGAAATATGTAATGTTCTCTTTGAGGAGAAAATCTCTATACCCACTCTCGCAAAACGAAATCAGTATCAATTTCTGAGGCGGTAATTGTCAGCTAGTGAACTAAAGAAATTTGATTAAGAGAGCATTTTATTAGAGAAAGAATGTTGTCTCCATTTTCTGGTTTAAGACAGGTATAATTTTTATTTCCTTCTCTTTTATTTATTTTGTATCTCTGGTTCTATGGGACCATCTGAAGTTACACTGTAACCTAATGAGTAACTGCAAACATACTTCGCAGATTTTAGTAAACAAGTAATAAACTGTTAAAACCATGTGAATATAAGAAAAGAAGTCACAGGACGTCTGTAACTTCGATTGGAAAATATGAATTTACCACTCTGTTAGTAGTCGTAGTCGAATCGTGTTGAAAAAAGGATCTTTCAGCTTAGAGAATATCTCTCCGTACGATGTCTCCAGTAAGTATACTTCAAGTTCAGATCGTTCTCTTGGGTAGCGTTCAATGAATGACCACTGTACTTCCACATCAATGGGCCCATCTTATTAATCACAACTTCTACTAGGAATTATGAGTACAGGCTTGGTAGAGTAGGAAGTACGAGGCTTTTGAAGACGAACACACGGTTCAAAATGGCTCTGAGCACTATGGGACTTAACTGCTGAGGTCATCAATCCCCTAGAACTTAGAACTACTTAAACCTAACTAACCTAACGACATCACACACATCCATGCCCGAGGCAGGATTCGAACCTGCGACCGTACATGTCTCGTGGTTCCAGACTGTAGCGCCTAGAACCGCTCGGCCACCCCGGCCGGCGAACACACATTAGTTTTGGAACTAACACTACAAATCGTTTTGATACGTGGTACATGGATGAGTAGTGTTGCTGTACAATTTGATCGGAAAGGAACGAAACCAACTTAAAAAGCCCAGTTAAACACCCCATTGCATTTCAGTGTCTGTGACCGTCTTGCTTATTCCTACAGTGTAGACAGCAGCTTGTAGTGGAACGGCTCCCAAACAATGTTTAATGTTACTATACGGATTAATTTTGAAATTTCTATTGAAAATTCCCTTAACATGCACTTCGTGTAACAGAAAAAAAGATAGTGTTAAACAGAGGCTAAACTGTCTCAAAATTAAATAGAACGAGCTGTTTCAAATTCCAGTGCGTCGAAAATTCCACTTATTGGAGTGCAACGACATACATTCGAATCCATGTTCAACCAGAACGATAATTACTGAATGCACAGTGCCTCATCTGGGCTGGCTGCAGCCCTGACTTTCTTCTCTTCATAATCACAGCACCAGACACAAAAATTGTATAAAATTATCTCCTCCATAAAAAGGCAAAGAAATTTTGTAAAGCAGTTTCCATAAAAGTGTAATTTAAGTGAGTGTAAGTCTTTACATCGCCGTCTTACTCGCAACGTAGCAGTATCACAGAAAATAAAATATAGTAGTAAGACAAAAAGAGAAAGAAACAGCATTCTTGTCACCACAACCACTTCGCGTTTATCCGGCCGCAGTGGCCGTGCGGTTCTAGGCGCTACAGTCTGGAGCCGAGCGACCGCTACGGTCGCAGGTTCGAATCCTGCCTCGGGCATGGATGTGTGTGATGTCCTTAGGTTAGTTAGGTTTAATTAGTTCTAAGTTCTAAGCGACTGATGACCTCAGAAGTTAAGTCACATAGTGCTCAGAGCAATTTGAACCATTTTGAGCCACTTTGTGTTTATAAGCTCGCAATCATACTATATTACGACCGTCATAAAGAATTAGAACAATGAACTCTAAGTAAGTGCAATGTACTGCCAAAAAATATCGTAATTCCAGTTTACAAATTGGGAGGTACTTCTTAATGTAACTTTGAGCGAGTACCTGTGGAAATGGTGTTCTTGAAGGGATTAAATACTGAAACAACATTAGCTAATGATTACGTTTGTAGCGTGGAGGGTAAAAATCCTAGAGGGAGACCAAGAGATGAATACACTACGCAGATTCTGAGGATGTAGACTGCAGTAGTTATTCGGAGACGAAGAGGCTTGCACAGGATAGAGTAGCACGGAGAGC
This sequence comes from Schistocerca americana, assembly GCF_021461395.2. Taxonomy (NCBI): domain Eukaryota; kingdom Metazoa; phylum Arthropoda; class Insecta; order Orthoptera; family Acrididae; genus Schistocerca; species Schistocerca americana. The sequence goes on from NC_060125.1 coordinate 65,826,780, forward strand.
TGCATCAAACCAGTCTCTAGACTGAAGACCACACAACAGGAATTTACATTTTGTGAGTTGTATTAAACTGACTTAAAACCCAATTTACTCTGCTCTATCTGCGGCTTCCGAAGATCAGTGTCATTTCAACCTCTTGTCTCTTTGTTTTTTGGCAACTTGGGTTTCTGTGTCGGAACATGTTCCTTTAGAGGAACATTACGAAAAGCTTCTCTTTTTTGCGGTGGAGTCTAACGTAGAGTTTTTGATTCATCTTTTGTCATCTACTTCTTGTAAACAGTTAAATAATATTTCGCCTAATGTGTTCTGAAGACAAAGGCAGCATAACGGGTAAATTTCAAGCAACCAGTTCGCAGTCTGTAACTGCAGAACAATGGACTGCTGCTTTCAAATTGGTTAGGAGTGAGAGCAACTTCCATTCGGTGGTCTTGCCGCCCCATGGGACGAAACTGTTCCGCAGTTGTAGTATTCTCGCCTCCGTAAGCCCGTAAGCCATTGTAGACATACCTTAAGCTACGAAACGCTAGTGCGATGTAGACCGCTCCAGTAGCTGCGCCTTCTACTTCGCCACAGTACTTCGTTGATCCCACATGCTAGGCCTGACGTGTCGGTTTAGGTACGTAACAATATACTTACATCCCCGGCAGCCATCTCGTCCGTGGCCTAAACTTACCGCTCACCCATACCTTTTCTCACGAGTCTGTCCTTGTGAAAAGTTATTCCGTCTTACTATGAAATACCAAACAGCGTAGAAGTATTTGATATAAGGTAAAAAGGGAAATAAAGGAAAAAAATACGAGGGGCAATACAATTCAAGGCACGTACACGTCTTTCATTCGAGTACTAGGATTCATAAATTTTAAAAACAGAGTACTGTACACTTGATACTGTTATTCAGTCTGTCACCTTTTGTTATTATTTTCTTAAAAGTTACAATCCTAATGATACAGTGCAGAACAGGTTACTAAAGATGGACAGAATATTCACATCATCGTCATCTTCGACTTAAGGCAATCCCTTGCTGTTGGAGGCGTATTCCTCTTTCTTTCCCCCTATGCCGAGTAGTTGTAGTTTTTACACTTCATTACACTGACCACGTACTGTGAAACGTCCCCTTAGAAAAACTATAAATGACTGTGCTTAAACTGACACACAATATTTTTAGCGCAACGCAATCTGACTTCCAAAACTCCCTACAAAAGAATGGCCCTAACTAACAATAACCTATACCTTTCATGAATCACTTACCTCACTAAAATCTTCGTTACTCAGACTACTGCAATACAGCGTGCGCCAATACTGCCAGCTGAATAAAAGATTCTAACTACTGAAGGCACTAACTACTGATAGGCATAGTTAGCATATGAAAGATTTTGATAGAGAACAAACAATGTATTTACCTTAATAATGTTCAAAACTCATCATATATGAAACACAGTATTACAAATTTACTCTTTCTGATGGCCACACGTCCAGATCATCCGCTCTCAAAACTCCGCCATCTCACTTCCCCACATCCACCATTGCTGGTGGCTCACCTCCAATTGTGCAACGCTACAGGCTGTTCACATCCAACTGCCCAACACTACAATGGCGAATATTACAACAATGCTAACCAGCCACAGACTGCACACAGCACAGCCAGTGATTTTCATACAGAGCGCTAGGTGACGTTACCAACATAAAAACCTAAACAGCCTACTTACAACTGTAGTACTTCTATTCTGGATCACGCGTCAATTTTTCTCCCCTGTTCTTCGTTGATGTTATATAAAAGCCGAATCAGCTGCTCAAATAATTTTTTTATATGGTGTTGATCAGTCTCCTTCTTTCACTGATTTCTTTCGACACCATTCCATTAGGTTTTCTCTCTGTCCGAGGCGACTTTTTATCTCCTCCGTACCCATATATTTGACGTTTCTAATTTGTTCCCTTTCCGCTTCCTAAGAGCACACAATTCACATCCATATCTTAAAACATTATTCATAAAGGGCTTGACAATTTTTCTCCCTGCTCATATACACGACGGTGGCTGTTCATTGAAAGATTACTTTTACTCCTGATGTTATCCCTTTATGATTCTTCTTTTCAGGCTGTTAGGCTGATCGTGTAAGCAGTAACTGGTTGTCTAAATAGCAAGATTCATTCACCTGCTTCAGATATTTGTTCCCTATTCTGATGTTGGTTTCAGGCTTCTTGTGTTATTTGTATTTATGTTTAATTTTCGGTTTCCAAGGCATCTTTCAAAATATTTAACCTGTTAGTCATGCCCTATGTTTAGTCTTCCATGTTAATAGTATCATGAGAAAATGAATATTTTGATGGTTTATTTTTATGCGTTTCATTTCATCTTTCGTTGTGATATTTGCATCAATCGGAAACACGAATGAATACTGTAAAAGGAGAACGTCTCTCATTCATTTAAAAGATTTAGACAAGTTACAATAAATGTGAGACCTTACGGTCAGAACTACCATTCTATCTTCTTGCCGGCCGGTGTGGCCGTGCGGTTAAAGGCGCTTCAGTCTGAAACCGCGTGACCGCTACGGTCGCAGGTTCGAATCCTGCCTCGGGCATGGGTGTGTGTGATGTCCTTAGGTTAGTTAGGTTTAATTAGTTCTAAGTTCTAGGCGACTGATGACCTCAGAAGTTAAGTCGCATAGTGCTCAGAGCCATTTGAACCATCTATCTTCTTCCCTGTTTTGGTCGCGTGTCCTGTTGGCATATAACGGTCTTATCGAAGTTGCACTCTGAGAAATTATGATTTCAGTCTATTTGTTTTTGAACTCATAAAGGGATTGCTCATTTCTTAAGATTTCTCTTCCAATATCTTCAAATGGGGCGAAAGTTGTACGAGTTTTCTTATGGCACTATTTATACACAAAATCCAAAATCAGTTTCATGCTTAGTCATGAATGAACGCTATGATCAATATGGTTGTCTCGTTTCACGATCATGATCAGTGAAGAAGGAAGGAAGATTAGGGTTTACCGTCCCGTCGACATCGAGGACATTAGACGGAGCACAAGCTCGATTGTTTCACGGGCAGCTGAAGGAAATGAGCCGTCCGCTTTCAAAGGAATCGTCCTGGAATATGTCTGGAGAGCTTTAGGGAAATCACGAAAAATTCAAATCAGGACGGCTCGCCGAGGGTTTGAGCCGTCGTCCTCCAGAATGCGAGTCCAGTGTGCTGACCTCTGCCCATCTCGCTCGGTATGGGCGCGATCTTTACTCCGACCTGTTAATGAAATGACAAGTGCATATCAGCTGTTTTATTCACCAAGTACACTTGATGTCGACCATAAATAAGTAGAAATAACGGAACCACCTACGACTGAAAGTAGTGGTCGTTATAGGGTAGCTTGCTTGCAGTACTGAGTCTTTACACGGCCAAATAGGATGAACGACAGCTAATGTCAGAACTCGTAGAATAACCCAGATTAGAAACATTTTAAAATAATTTTTGAACTGAAATTACACACTGCGTAACTTGAGTGTGACTGTGATACGTGGTAACGTGGTTAAATATCGATCGCACTGTTATAACTTTGAACACCGTTCCGGTCGTGAATCCAGCGAACAATGGCCTATACAGCTAGTAGTATGTCCAGTTGGACTCTTCTGGCCAGCGGCTGTTGATCAAGTCCTGATACTGTGTTGAGGTACGGAGTTTATGCTGTCGACCTGACTCTTGATATACACTGAGTGTAGTCGTGCGTCTGTTTGTATCCTCATCAGACGGGTGGATGTCCACCTGGGACCTATTCGAGGCCCAAGCGAAAGACTGGCCGTGACGCTTACGTCAGAGCACGTGACACTGCAGGTCCTAATGAGTGCCAGCAGTCGTCTCCGGAGGGGAACGAGTAATTATTTCAGACGAGTTAAATAATTCTTGACTGAGCGTTTAAATGTACTTAAGCTGTCTAGCATAGCGTACGACAGAGTTAAGACCTTTAGTGGCTACCTTTCCAATCACATATTGATTTCCCAAGCACGCTGCTTTGGGCCGAGCGTTCCGAAGCATGGTGGACAAGCCGACTAGTGTGGCGTCAAACGTTCGTTGCAGGGCCTGTATTTTTGGTAGGCCCCGGGCCTATATGGGTGAGGTTAGGCAAAAGTGTGGAACAGCTCGTGTTGCGTGCGCTCTCTAAGGCGTGTGACCGTAATTGCATTGTCCCTCCTTGGGGTCCGCCCTTACTGTGTGGCGCCCTCTCTGTGTATGTCTTGTGCCTGGTGTCTTCTGGAGAACACAGCACCCATATAGTGTGGACAATTGCGACAGGGAAGCTTAGTCTTATGTTTGCATTATTATGAACGTGTAGGGAATGAAAGCATGAGAGAGCGTGACAGACGACAAAGTTTTATCGTGTGGCAACAAATGATGAGCTGAACACGACCGTCTGACTAGAAGACCAGCATCGTCAATGTCACACGCCCCATTTCCTGATCTACTTCCGCTGTAGTATTCAAACACCTGTCATTGTCTTTAAGAGACAACGCCGCTGTGGGCGTCGATATGTGATTTAAATGTGCCATTTCTCGTTTATGCGTTGCAAATACATCATAATATCAGGAAGAATCTACGATCACTGCCAACCAGGAACTGTACCCACCGTTTCCCATCATCTTTCCGTGTTGGTATGGAATGGGGTGGTATATTCTTGTGTGACTAGGACCTCCCGTCAGGTAGACCGTTCGCAGGGTGCAAGTCTTTCGATTTGGTGCCATTTTCGCGACCTGCGCGTCGATGGGAATGGAATGATGATGATTAGGACAACACAACACCCTGTCCGGGAGAGGAGAAAATCCCCGACCCAGCCGGCAATCAAACCCGGGCCCTTAGGATTGATAGTCTGTCACGCTGACCACTCAGCTACCGGGGGCGGGGTACATTCGTTAAGACACATGACGGGCATTTGGGAATACCAGGGCCTGTACCCCAATCCAGCCATGCAGATTTGGAATTCCTGGGGTTTTCTTAAAGCGACTACAGCAGATGTTGGGATGTTGCATTTAAACTGGACGGCCTCCTCTTCACCAGGCTTGTGTTTCATCCCTAATTACGTCGTCGTTGATGGGGCTTTAAACGCAAATCCTTTTCTTCCCCGTTGAATGAATTTAATCTATCAGCAGAATTCTAGCCACGTATCTCCGATTCGTGCATTAGTCCACTAGCAATTTCGGATCGGAGAATTCGTGTTCTCGTTGTTGCTGTTATTAAGTTCTTCATTGAGCTCACCATGGTAGTCTCTCCTGTGCATTTCTGAGTAATAACTGCAATCTACATTCATTTAGATTCATCTCTTGGTCTTTCTCTGGAATTTTTAAAATAAATGGTTCAAATGGCTCTGAGCACTATGGGAGTTAACATCAGTCCCCTAGAACTTAGAACTACTTAAACCTAACTAACCTAAGGACATCACACACATCCATGCCCGAGGCAGGATTCGAACCTGCGACCGTAGCGGTCGCACGGTTCCAGACTGTAGCGCCTAGAACCGCTCGGCCACACCAGCTGGCCTGGTATTTTTACCCTGCCCCCTCACCCCCCCCCCCCCCCCATGCATACACACACACACACACTCACCTCCATTACCAAATTCGCCATTCCTTCTTTTAATCAGATTGTGTGATAATCTCTTTTTTCTCCAATTCCATTCAGCACCTCCACATTAGTTAGTCGATCTACCCATCTAACCTTCAGCTTTCTTTTATAACACTAGACTTGTAAAGCTTCATTTTCTTTTGGCCTGAACTCCTTATCGTCCATCCTTCGCTTCTGTGTAAGTAGTGCAAAGCTACACTCGAGACAAATACCTTCAGAAGAGACTTCCTAACACTTAAATTTGTATTACATGTTAATGATGATCTCTTTTTCAGAACTTATTTGTGCTATAGCCGGACGGCGTGTTACATTCACTTTGCTTAGCTAATAGCATCACTTAATAGCAAAACATGTATACTACATTTATTGTCTTATTTCATAGTCAAGTTTCCTGAGCACCGACTGATACAGTTCCGCTTCATTCCACTGCCATTGTTTTATTTCTGTTGATGTTCATCTACATCGACTTCTCAAGAGCTTTCCATTCCTTCCAGTTATTTTTCCAAGTCCTTTGCGGGCCCTGACGCATTTTCAATGCAATCAGGAAACCTCAAAGTTTTTGTCTTTTATTCCTGAACTTCAATTCGCTTTCTAAATTTCTCCCAGGCTTCCCCCTCAAATACTACTTTCCTCTTGCGATATTCGATTTTTGTAACTGCAGTCTGCTTTGTGTACAAGGTGTCAAAAGCCTTTCACTCGTTGTATTTTAACCGTGCTTCCCTCATAAGTTGAAAGAGTGGGTAGTATTCGTAACCAACAGAAATTGCAGTTTCACATAATTCCAGTTATTTGACATTTCCGTGTCAAATCGACCATCTGCCATGAAACGCCGTGGTAGTTGTTGCGTTCTGGAATGCGGTGCCACAACATGTGTAGGTGCCGCAGGCTGGTGGGTAATTACGACGCCTGTGCCGCCAGCCGCGTCCGTGTGCGTCAGTTTTGGGGCGGAAAAAAAGAACAAAAACAGCTCTGTGGTCGAGACTGCCATCTGCCAGCCGCCACCGCAGTGAAGCGAACCGCCCACCCGTCAGTCGCACGCGCGCCACCCGACTCACTTCCGCTCGAATGGGCTTTCCGATTCAGCCACTACGGACATTTCGCATAACGTACGCGATCGCCGTACACGTCTCACTGTAATGGTGGTGGGAGGGGGAGAGGGGAGGCAAGTTCAGGGCTGTGTGGATGATAAGGTGGGATCTCCAACCCCCTCTGCCAATTGTCGGCAGCGTCAGATCTGCTGTATGAGGTCGAGTATTGTCTTGATGAAAAGTCATGCCTTCCTCTGCCATTCCTCTAGAGCGCCGGCTTCCTTTTGTTCTGATCCACTCCTGAGTGGTATAAGTTGTACTTGTACGTTACTTCTCAAAACAAAAACTACAGAAAATCGGACTTTGGTCACTCCAAAAGATGATTAACATGATCTCGTGACCTTACGAACCGCTGTTTGCGTTTTGAATTTTTTAGAGGCAGGTTATTCCGAATGTTTCCATTGCAAGTGTTGACGCGTGAACCCTGGCTCAAAATCACGTATTCAGCTTTCATTAAAGACTAAAATCCTATCCAAAACGCATCACCTCCGCTGCTGAGATGATTTTCCAGCTCAGTGCAAACTGTGCTCTTTGAGATGAAGGGGAAGTTCTCTGATGAGCCACTTTGCACAAGCCTTACGATAGTTCGGCTTGTTTTGAATGACAAAATGTGTTGCGCCAACAGATACTCGACGTTGTTCAGCTACTTGTTCAACTGTAAACTGTCGTTTTTCGGAGATAAATGGCTTTATACTAGCTTACAGTACCGATGTCGACATCTCCATGGGACGCCCGTGTACGCTTTTCTGGCCACTTGTCAGCATTTCTAACCTTTCATAGCCGGCCGGGGTTGACGAGCGGTTCTAGGCGCTACAGTCTGGAACCGCGCGACCGCTACGGTCGCAGGTTCGAATCCTGCGTCGGGCATGTCCTTAGGTTAGTAAGGTTTAAGTAGTTCTAAGTTCTAGGGGACTGATGACCTCAGAAGTTAAGTCCCATAGTGCTCACAGCTATTTGAGCCATTTAACCTTGTATAACAAATTCCACTGTTTGTTCATCGTCTGCCGTATTGTTTGTTCATCGGAGAGAATATTTCTAACGATTGTACACTTTCCGAAAGTAACAAGTGGAGTGCAAAATACTTTCTTTGAGCAAAGACGCCATCGAACAGAGAACTTAGACATTATGTTACGTAAATATTAATTGAACAAGTGACTAACACACTTGGCAAGGTTGCCAAGTAAAGCAAAAGTTTGATTTTCCTGCATTAGGCGTTCCCTTCACTATGTATGTTTAGATGTCTAAGTATTGAATGACCCTCGTATATATCTTATAAAGGAAAAGTGGTATATGTGACCTTAGAGAAGTGACGTTATTATAATGAATATTTCTAGTTGCCAGGCAGCTGAGAAAAGGATCTTCATTCCTTGAAAACAGATAGTTTGTCAAATTAATGATGAGTGGTGTTTGGTACGTTGTCTTTTCACCTTCCCGTTTCTCTGCGAATTTCCCTCGTGGTACTAAAGTTCCATAAAAATTTTTCATTCTAGTCACAAACCGTAGAAAATAGTATAGGCGCTACACAGTATAACTGGTCATTCCTTCCCACTCGAGACTGCAAAAGCAAAGTTAACCCTTTCCTGGATCGACTTAGTAATCGACGATTAGAACTCATGTGTACAGTGCAGTTTTCTCAGTGGCGTAGTTCCTTGAATCAGTTCTTGTAGTTTTGTGTGGCTATGAGTGTATAAATGGGTAGCTTGTGGTATCGATAGTTCCGATGCCGCAGCGTACGTACACGCTCGTAGGTCGGCAGTACTCGAGCGGATCAACTACGCCGACCACAGCGCCCTCTAGTGGACGCTGAGGAGCTCAACGAGCGCCGCTCTACTTTCTGCCCAGTTGAACAAGAGCAGGCGACCAAGCAACTTAGCTTCTACTTCGTAAGGGGCTAGCTATTACAGACTTTGCCTTTGTTACTTCAATGATAGTTTGTCCAACTACTAGTAACTGTTAGCTTTGATACATGGACAACGACTACGCACCTACGTGCTCATCTTTACCAAAAGTTACGTATATGTCATTGACTAATATTCTCTAGTAAATGTGCTTTTACTTTACATGCAGTACCGAAGTGCTTTACCTCTCCTGCTCCTAATCGCTTCCTTCATTCGGCCTAGCCGGCCGGTGTGACCGAGCGGTTCTAGGCGCTTCAGTCTGGAACCGCAAGACCGCTACGATCGTAGGTTCGAATCCTGCCTCGGGCATGGATGTGTGTGATGTCCTTAGGTTAGCTAGGTTTAAGTAGTTCTAAGTTCTAGGGGACTGATGACCTCAGATGTTAAGAAGATTAGTAGTAGCTTACTGTTTAACGTCCCGCCGACAACGAGGTCATTAGAGACGAAGCACAAGCTCGGATTAGGGAAGGATGGGGAAGGAAATCGGCCGTGCCCTTTCAAAGGAACCATCCCGGCATTTGCCTGAAGTGATCTAGGGAAATCACGGAAAAACTAAATCAGGATGGCCGGACGCGGGATTGAACCGTCGTCCTCCCGAATACGAGTCCAGTGTGCTAACCACTGCGCCACCCCGCTCGGTTAGATCTTAAGTCCCATAGCGCTCAGAGCCATTTGAACCAGCCATTCGTCCTATTTTGCAGATCACAGGAGCAGACCCAAGCACCGCCTTCCAGGCGGGGTACAAAACAGCTAATCTGCTCCGTTAAACAAAAATACCTTCAATATGACGTAAAAATGAGAGCATAGCTCGCTCAGAGATCAGGTCTGGACTGTGTCTTAACGCCGACTGACGAGCCGCCAACAGAAATCTTCAGTGAACTTCGTAGAACTTCGCAACTATTCGTACGTTGTTATTGTAAGATTAATTATTTTCGTTTTCTTCTGTTATAGATAGGTTAGTTCTTATTGGCATTGTCGTGGCAAAGCTTCAATGAGACTTAAGTTCCCCCCACATTTAATATACTATTGGTGGCTTTTAATTATTAATATTTAGTAAAAAAAAGTCTTAGCTTCACCCCTCGATGTTGGTGGGCCCTTGGCATTCATAATCTGCGAGGAGTCATTCTCACTGCTCAGTCATACTCCGTCATCCCACTGCCGTACATTAGTGCCACGTGATGCCGAAAATTTCGTTGTATGTGTTTCAAACGTGTTGACGTCTTCTTTCTCGTTGCTAGAGCATTCGACATTGCTGCTTAAGAAAGTGAGTTAAGCTGCTAACTGCATCGTCCCAATATGATGTTAAAATTGGCGAATAAAATGTGCTCCAAATAAGAGGATCTCTTTTTCTATTTGACGCCTCCTGCCAAAAACAGGACTCATCTAGATCTCCCCATGCAAAATGTTTTTCAGCAATATACACAGGTGTTAATTCTGGCTGTTCTGCTTTCTCCTGGGTAAAGAACCAGCCCATACTACGGTGCTGCCGGCCGAGGTGGCCGAGCGGTTCTAGGCGCCACAATTTCGAACCGCGCGACCGCTACGGTGGCAGGTTCGAATCCTGCCTCGGGCATGGATGTGTGTGATGTCCTTAGGTTAGTTAGGTTTAAGTAGTTCTAAGTTTTAGGGGACTGATAGCCTTAGAAGTTAAGTCCCATAGTGCTCAGAGCCATCTGAACCATTTGAACTACGGTGCTGCGTAAGTAAATAGGTCCCTCCCGGCTAGCCGCGCTGTCTAACGCGCTGCTTCCCGAGCGGGAAGGCGTGCCGGTCCCTGGCACGAATCCGCCCGGAGGATTAGTGTCGAGGTCCGGTGTGCCGGCCAGCCTGTGGATGGTTTTTAAGGCGGTTTTCCATCTGCTTTGGGGAATGCCAGCTGGTGCCCCTTATTCCGCGTCGCTTACACTATGTCGGCGACTGCTGTGCAAACACTCTCTCCACGTACGAGTACACCATCATTACTCTACCACACAAACATTTGGGGTTACATTCATCTGGTATGGGACGTTCCGCGGGGGAAGGGTGGGGGGGGGGGTCCACTGCAGGCCGAACCGCACAATAACCCTGGATTCTAGTGATTAAAATCCTTCTGGGTATTATGACGTGTCATTGCTTAAAAAAAAAAAAAGAAAGAAAGAAAGAAAGAAACTAACAACAATAGTAAACACTGAAACCGACGTTTCGGCCGAATTGCACAACTGGTTTTGCATGTGGATAGGTGCTTCTATTTATTACAGACTATCGATGTCTGACGTCACTGTTGTAAAACTTTTAATTGGCCCTCTAATAGGATTGGTTAGTCATGACGTAAGGGAAGATAGAAGGAAAGAGGCTATTCGTGGATGTCCATGCCGTCAGCGATTGTTAGCTGTCCGCCAATCAGCGTTCGACTTCTTGTCGGCAAGTTTTCCTCTTGGTGTGCGCGAAAGTGGACTGACAGTTGCCCTGCAGCTGTTTGTGCAGATACGTCCGTGGCCCGTGTACCTTCTGCCCCGCGACCGCCTGCGGCCCGTTGGGTTCGTTGTGGGGCGGCGGTGGGGTGAGTGGACTGCTGTAGACTGTTGTGTACCACTGAGGGATACGGCGGGGACGAAGCCTCTCCGTCATTTCTAGGTCCCCAGTTCAATTCACAAGTAAGAAGGCGGCTGGGCGCAGCCAGAGAATGGTTCGCTGTGCCGTTCTGCGTCTGTCATAGGCCTCACACACTAACCATTGAGATAAAGGAAATGCTGGTGCGACCGTTACACCCAGCCACTGTTTCTGCTGCTGACTCTCCTTGGTAGAAGACATGTGCCCGCGAAACTCTCTATGGTCGCAGGTTCGAATCCTGCCTCGGGCATGGATGTGTGTGATGTCCTTAGGTTAGTTAGGTTTAAGTAGTTCTAGGTTCTAGGGGACTGATGACCACGGTAGTTAAGTCCCATAGTGCTCAGAGCTATTTTTGAAACTCTCTATGTCGCTTCCTTGTCGTGTTTGCTTTATGCTACCCATAATGAACGCTACAAAGGCTAAGTACCCTCGCCATACCCTCACTAAGATGAAAACGAACACCAACCGTTATGCGTGTATCCCAAAGCACACGCAGAAGGTTGAGACTATTGGCTGGAGCGTCACATGGTACACAGCCCCAACACCACTACTGTCACATATAATACGCTTATCTGTTATGCCGTTCTGCAGATCTGTGAATGCCATCCCAGTCTGGGTACTAATGTGGATACTGACTAATGCGAACAGCATTATGGACACGTGAAGATGAGATTGCATAATTTCTAAATAGATAATTTATAATGGATGTCTTAAATAATGACAACAGAGTTCAAATTCGCGAAGTATAACATTATTCGGAGAACAAAATTGTTAAGGCATTCGTGGCCACTTGCTGACAAACTGCCTGGTGGCTTCTGTCTTGGGTTCTTTGGCCAACGTTCGTCTAACGGTTTTTCTGGCGTTTCGCCAGCACGAGTGGCTGGCATTGTCAAAGTTTCACCCTCCATGTACCTGGCGCGCCAACGTCCAAGGGCTTCTCCTCGGTCATTTCCGATGCGGTTCTCTTGCTACCTGCACGGGAAGCCAGCGAACGACCGTCGCAGGTAGCAAGAGAACCGCATCGGAAACGACCGAGGAGAAGCCCTTGGACATTGGCGCGCCAGATACATATAGTTTGCGGGCGCGCACTCGGCTCTAGTCGACTACCAGCAGTGGAGTGTGAAACTCTGACAATGCCAGCAACTCATGCTGGCGAAACGTCAGGCAAATCATCAGACGAACGTCGGCCGAAAAGACCGAGACAGAAGCCAAGAGGCATTATTCAGAGTAACCTACATGTGCCAAAGGAAAAAGTATGTACAGTGGACATTCCGCTCAGTTGAGTACTGACATGTTGAGTTTTGTCTCGAGTGTGAAGATTTACAAATAATTAAAAATGTTTGATACTTTTGGGACACAGCTAACAGTAAATCAGGTATCAGATATGTAGTTGTTATTCACATACGAGCATTTGCGTTTTCCCTCGACAGGCCCAGTGCATGATGTAGAATTGCTTGGCGTAATGACAACTGTCTCGTATGGTGTCGATGATAATGGTGGCCAAAAGTGGAGACACCTGAACCACATCTCCTTTTCTTCTTATTCTTTACTTCAAGGAGCAGGTTCCTCGCCTGATCTGATATCAGTTTAGTCATCTTGTATGTAATCGCCTTGTCGTTTATAATTCAATACTGGCTTTTATTAGTCTACTTTCAGACATCCTACGCATATGTTCTAGCAATTTTACTCGACCTTTTTATTTAATTCGTTAACTGTATAAATTCTCAATTCGGCTCAGATGTCATTATTCCTTCTCAGATCCCTTCCGTTGACAGAAATACGACAGCTGCTCTCTGAGATGTATCAGGGTACAGCTAAGACAAAATCTGCTGAGAGTCAAGCTAGTGCATTCCGTCTACGAAACAGAGAAGTTCGTCAAGGCCTACATATACTGCGCTCAGAAAACCGATTACAACATTGCCACGTTCAAGAATAACAGGGGGTAACGCTTGACAGAATTATTTTATTCAAAAACCATTGTAATAACAAAAAAAAATCTCTACACAAAACTAACTGCCTCGGAAACTGGCAGGGTGAAAATACAGCTCAAACCGCCCAGCAATCCGTGTATCAGCAGTGGTAACGTCTTTGCCTGCTGCGGAGCATACCTCCGCCGTTTGGTAAGTATTGTTGTATGCCAGTTAGGAATGTATCCAATAACTCCCAGCCCCACCTCCTGATTCTTTAAACTACCGAGTACCCTTGTGTAAAACGGTTCCAAAGGAAAATCCTCTCAATATTTATGACATCATATTTAATGAACTCTGTATCATACAGTGATTCCATTGATTCAGTTTTAAATGTGGATGTGTTCCTGTTGTGATCTTCAGTTTGAAGACCGGATTGATGCAGCTCTCCTATGCAACCTCCTCATCTCCGAAGAATGGTGCAACTTACATCGTTTCTATCTGCTTACTGGTCTCCCTCTACAATTTTTACCCCTCACCCTCACCCCCCAATACGAAATTGGTAATCCCTTGATGTCTAAGAATGTGTTCCATCTACCGATCCGATCCCTTCTTTCACTCGAGCTGTGACACAAATTTCTTTTCTCCCCAGTTCCATTCAGTACCTCCTCATTAGTTACATGATCTACCCATATAATCTTGAGCATTCTTCTTTAGCACCACAAAAGCTCGTCTGAACCGTTTATCATCCACGTTTCACTTGCATACACTCCAGACAAATGCCTCCAGAAGAGACTTCCTAACATTTAAGTTCATATTCTATATTAACAAAAGTTCTCTTCTTTAGAAACGCTTTTCTTGCCATTGACAGTCTATATTTCACATCCTCTCTACTTTTGCATCGCCAGTTATTTTGCCGCCCAAATAGCATACCTCATTTACTACTTTCAACGTCTCCCTCAACGTCCCTGATTTAATTCGACTACATTCAATATCCTTGTTTTGCTTTTGTCGCTGTTCATGTTATATCATTCTTTCAAGACCCTGTCGAATTCGTTCAGCTGCTCTTCTAAGTCCTTTGCTGACTCCGACAAAATTACATCATTGGCAGATCTCAGAGTTTTTATTTCTTGAGTCTGTACATAAACTCCTTCTCCATAATTTTCTCTTGTTTCCTAGACTGCTTGCTCAATGTATAGATTGAATGGCGTGAGGGATAGGCAACAATCTTATTTCACTCCTTGCTCAATCATTTCTTGCCTTCCATGCCCCTCGACTCTTGTTACTGCTAGTTTCTGTACAAATGGAAATGAGCGTTTGGCATCATTGACCGGAAGGTCCCTTGCGGGGCAGGTCCGGCCGCCTTGGTGCAGGTCTTACTACATTCGACGCCACATTCGGCGACCTGCGCACCGGATGGGGATGAAATTATGATGAAGACAGCATAACACCTATTCCCTGAGCGGAGAAAATCCCCGACCCATCCGGGAATCGAAACCGGGCCCGTAGGACGGCAATCCGTCACGCTGACCACTTAGCTATCGGGGCGGACTGTTTCTGTACAAGTTGTAAATAACCTTTCACACCCTGCATTTTATCCCTGCTACCTTCATAATGTCAAAGACTTCAGTCCAGTCAGTATTGTCAAAAGCTTCCTTTACGCCTTCAATTCTATAAATGGAGATGGATACTGTCTGCAGAATGCGTTGTGAATAGATTTGCACTCCATACGGCGAGAGAAGTGCTCTGTCAGCAGGCAACGCAGTTTCCAGTATTTGACATGGGGGTGCAGTGGCCCATAGACTGGCGCCGTGGGGTGCAGAGTGCCAGAACTTCCCCTCCCACACTTCGGCCCCGCGGCAGGCGGGATTATAGAGCCTAACAATCACCCCATTCACATGGGGCTCCCCAAACCGAATTTCGTAAACCGATTTCCCAATACCGCTTCTGGGTGGTTCAAATGGTTCAAATGGCTCTGAGCACTATGGGACTCAACGGCTGAGGTCATTAGTCCCCCAGAACTTAGAACTAGTTAAACCTAACTAACCTCAGGACAGCACAAATATCCATGCCCGAGGCAGGATTCGAACCTGCGACCGTAGCGGTCTTGCGGTTCCAGACTGCAGCGCCTTTAACCGCACGGTCACTTCGGCCGGCGCTTCTGGGTGGTCATGTAAACACTTCTAATTTCGAAATCGGCTACTAGTTGCTGGTTTTCCAATTCCGCAGTCGATTTCTCTCCCACGTAAACTCAACCGGTTTTGAAACGTGCTATGGCTGTCAGGTTTCGTCTTGTTTTCGAAAATTTTGGACTGATATGGGTGGAGTGGCTTTTTTCACAGTGAAGGACAAGTAGAAATATTTGCGTAACACTGTTTACACCTCGCTAGTTGAAGAGAAATAGCGATTGCGCCGACTAAATCAGAAACTGGAACAGCTGTTTTCCAGGCGCCGTATTTAATTGTCTAGCAACTCCCTTCCGACCTTAACAGGTAAGCAAATAGCGAAAACCGGTGTTCGAAATTTGGTTTTCGTCTTCCAGAAGACGTGTCGCGTGTAAACGTAGTAATGCCGCGCGATTCTCTGCAGTATTTTTGCTGGCAATATTCTACTGAGTGATGTGTTTTTGATAAAATATTGTTTTCTTATGGGCTAGCAGTGTTTGCCTCCTTATACAGACACTCACAAATTGATTTTCGACATTAACGAGGTGCAGGAAAATGCACAAATGTTATGTGTCATATATCTCTTGAAGAAATCACATTCACTTTTCGTGTATGAGAACAGAAACCCCAAGATCATCGTTATCTGATCACCTCTCGTCATGTCCACACAGGTATCTTCGCTGCTGCTGTCCTCATCTGATAAATAAATTACAATATTTTGTATGGATTCTTTCTTAAACCTTCTTCTAGGTTTTTTTTTTGTTTTTTTTTTTCTTTTGCCGTTGTTTTCTGCTAACGTATGATTTACATACTACGACTTCTGTAGCTTGTATCGTTTCACTAATTCCAGAAGTTCTGGTTGTTATATAATCTGTTCGAAGCCTATTCTATTAGCATTCAACCAGCTGACTATTTTGTCTCGCCTTGAAGCAACCGTTGGCGCTTTATTTAACTGAACCGAATAGTACGGCGCAGTGACCATTACAAAAATACTACCAGAACTAACGTTGGGTAATGGAAATGGAAATGAGCGTTTGGCGTCATTGGCCGGGACAGGTCCGGCCGCCTTGGTGCAGGTCTTATTACATTCGACACCACATTGGGCGACCTGGGGGAGAAAATCCCCGAGCCAGCCCGGAATCGAACCCGGGCCCGTAGGACGGTAATCCGTCACGCTGACCACTATTTTTTTTTTTTGTGGCTGACCGTTCTATTTGGTCGTTGCGGCGTCACATAACATCCGTTGAAGTTCGTTGTTTTTTTTTTAGTGATGATGAAGGACACACACACGTAGTCCCCTGCTGGGAAGCCACTCAGCTATCGGGGCGGACAACGTTTGGTAGGAAACTAGTAACAAATCAGCCTTTAAATAAATCTGGACTCATTCCCTCGTGGTAATCGACAGTTTTTTCTGAAACACTATCAGAGCACCGGGCACAAAACCGTCCATAGAGCGACCAAGAACAAGAATTAGTTCCGTGGCGCGTGTCGTCTGTCCCTGGAACGGGCCGCGCATGACGCGTTTTGACCCCTATTTCGTCAATCCAAATTACGCTCTCCGGATTCACCGCCAGCAACTGACGTGTAAAACGATATCTCCGTGACACATTCTCTACGAGTTCTATTAGTGCCTTTCTTCCCGATAATTTTTTCCACCAGAAGCCAATTTTGTTAAAAAAAATAGAGTCACATTTCGTTCAGCCTGTGGACAAACCACAAACCGACTGCGATGCCATCAGCTTCTTACGTGTCTGGTACTTCTTCCTGCTGTAGTATGTGTAGTATGTAGTGCATGTTGCCTCATAACACTTCAGTCAAAGTTGTCTGTTTCTGTCGCAAGATGCGGTAATTTCCAAGAATGATTGCCTATTGAAGTTGGAGCGCTCCAAACGATACATATCGAAGTTGCGATAGTAAATCGATTATGGAAGTCTCGTGGCGCGTGTTACGAATATGTTTGAAGGTGTCACTACAGAACGACAAAAGAAAAGCGTTAGAGAAGCACTCGCAAATTGAAAGGAGACGACTTACCTTAGTCGTCGCCGGTGTCATCGTCTTGTACAGTCCGCGTGATGTATAAGCTTCAGGGACAAGTCCTTTTTTCCCACACCCAGGGTAAACTCTGCCAATATCGCGTAGGAATTTCGGCAGCCTGTCACATGCGTCGATTTTCCCCTGCAAGTTGTCAAAATATAGGTACTGCAACAAATACAGTTCGTCCCTCTGCCCTGGACATTCTTCTCTTTTTATGGTTGACTTCAGACTTCCACAGGCGTTCTATGTTCTGGGTATGGACACTGACGTCATCTGAAGAGACAAACTTGACAGAGTGGTTCACAAATTCGTGCTCGAACCCTTCAGCTTTGAGACTCTGGTATGACTGAAACCTGTCGGTGATGACTTTTGTTCCTGGCAGTATGAAATGCTTTATAAGACCCACTAGAGTGACCTTGTCTCGCGACAATACCCTGGCAACGAAACACTTGCGTGACTCCCTTTCTATGCCACCAAAAACCCAAATATGATCTACTTCATTTTTAGAAGGTCTTCCTCTCTGATTCTTTCGTCTGTAATGTGAGACTCGTCTACTTCCACTATTTTATTCGGTCCACCAATTGGCACACTGTCATTTGTCACTATGACGTAGCACACTTCTCGACAAAACCCGACGTAATCACAGACGGTATTCGCCGATAGCTCAGTTTCTGATACTGTGGCTTGCAGAGTATAATCACGAATCCAGCACGACACAAGAATTACGCTCGACTCAATCGATAATTTAGAGGATTCGAACCACGTATTTCTCCTGATGCTGGCTCGCTTTCCACAAAGTCCGCAATGAAATTGCAACGGAATCTCAGTGTCCGCACTCCTCTTACGCAGTATCACAGACTTCGCAGCACCACAGTCAATACAGTCTCTCCTGTCGATGTTCGGCAGAAGTCCATATTTCGGGGGAAAAGTCAAGCATTTGTCTACACTGCATATGCATGGAATTAGAGTTTTCCATGTGAGGCAATCCGCAGAAGAATCTTGAGAAGCAGCACACCTTACACTCGCTATGAAGAGAAACTGATACAAATGACGATTCCAAGTAATTTATTGTAATGCGCGCTACGAGACTTCCATAATCGATTTACTATCGCAACTTCGATATGTATCGTTTGGAGCGCTCCAACTTCGATAGGCAATATTTCTTGGAAATTATCCAAAATACGATCTCTTCTTTGAATTTCTAGGCGTCACAACAATGGGACTCCCAACTGAAGTGGGAGCCTCTTTATCATTCGTGACTCTTGCCACTGTCGCCGTAGAGATGTTCAATGCTTCTACCAGCCTGTCAATCACTGTACTCACTGGTGTCACAGGCCCACTACTGTCCACTTCCCTTTCAAAGTAAACACGCAATCTGTGCATAAATTCGCGTGCTGGAGGTTTCAGCGAAGCTCCTTTTCCATAAGTCCTCTTCTCTACACTACAGGAAGCCATTTTGCACACACATGGCAAGAAACTCACAGAATTACTGGAATGCACGCGTACCACACAAGCACGTTGCACCACTGACTGAAAGCAGTAATAGCCCAGCGCTACGGCAGCACTGAGGCGTTGCCACGGTAACGTAAACAAAATCTCATGAGCTGACTGGTCGTCGGGGACGCACGCAGAAGCAAGTGCGCCATGGCCACTTCCACTGTTAGAGCTCTTTTCTCGCTGTAAGAAGTATAGTAGTAAGAGATCAACGAATTAAAATATCATGACTGATGCTGAGCTTCTACTACATGGAGAGCGAAAATGCAGTAAGCGATAAAGTTTTTTGCTTTCATTATTTTGAGGGGGCGTCGGTGAGAGAAAGGTTCGAAATAGTATGAAATTATGTTTAAGTTTGTTGAAAGTCACTAAGTGGTCTCATTATGAAATACTGGGTGAACATAATCTGAGTTCAGAATGAGATTTTCACTCTGCAGCGGAGTGTGCGCTGATATGAAACTTCCTGACAGATTAAAACTGTGTGCCGGACCGAGATTCGAACACGGGACCTTTGCCTTTCGCGGTCAAGTGCTCTACCAACTTTTTTTAAAAATATATTTATTTATCTTTTTACATGATTACATTTAGGAAACGTGTACAAATGAGAATTCTAGGAACTCAGTGTTACAAGTAAGTGTTACAACAACAAAGGTGGCATAAAAGAGTAATCAAAAAAATAAAAATGTAAATCACTGATACAATTCCAACTAAAAGGTTCTTCAATATCATATCAGGTCAATATCATATCAGGTGTGACCCGGAGGTAACAAGCCAATATCTTCTGTGTTAGTCGCCAAACTCCGGACGATGATGCGCAAGTAAAACGATGTTCATCGGTATCCAAGAGGTGGCAATCTGGGCAATAAGGTGAGTCTGCCAGTCCAATAGTGTGAAGTCGCTGTCGTGTGGCATATTTTTTGTTGGCGATCTGATATCACTTCGAACGCACCGTGGATGACAGAAAGTTGTGGTGTATCGTTTTCCATACTCTTGGCCAGTGAACCGTAGGGTGCTTGTTTTGCACCACGTTACGGGGAACAGCCCGCAGAAGGTTGGTATAAAAATCTTTCGCCTTTGGTGGACGTGTGGCCGAGAGGTTGGCGTTGTCGGCGCTTATCCGCCACAACGTGCTGCATAGTGGGTTCCTCTGCAACCGTTCGGTCGTGCCGTCGCGAGCGGACTACTGCACCTTCTAGTCGGCGTTTCGTCAATGATTGTATGTGAGCCTTGATTCTGCATTGGTCATGTTGTCTCTCCGGGGAAGGGGGTAAGGCGTCGAGGTCCCTGAGTGCCGCGTAGTAAAAATCGAGGGTCTGTCGATGCCACGCAGTCACGTCCTTGCCATATTGCATAAGTGTCCTACGGATTGCTGGTTTGGCACAGAGGAGCCATCAACCAAATGAGCTACCCAAGCACGACTCACGCCCCCTCCACACAGCTTTACTTCTGCCAGTACCTCGTCCTCGAGGACGGGGCGTGAGTCGTGCTTGGGTAGCTCAGTTGGTGTAAGTGCAGCTCAGTCGATACAGCATTTGATTTCTGATATGTGGGTCCTGGGTTCAGTTCCACCTGAAACCAAAAATTCGCACGCACGGTAGCTCAGTGTGAACCGTCAAAGGGTTAGCTACCCTCTGTAATAAAAAAAAAAAATACTGAGTTAATCGATCAACAACGAACTTCAACGGGTGTCCTACGACGTCCGCTCCGAGCAGATGCAACAAGTGAAGGCGAACAAAAATGAGATTTAAAAAAAAAAAAAACGTTGGTAGAGCAATTGCCTGCGAAAGGCAAAGGTCCCGAGTTCGAATCTCGGTGCGGCACACAGTTTTAATCTGCCAGGAAGTTTCATAATCTGGGTTATTTATGTGGCACAAATTGCGCTGCCATTTTAAATTTTTTTTAATAGATCGATAATTATATGAAATATTTAAAATCAAATTTTTGTTGCTCCTAGAAGTCGTCAGATAGGCGACCTGCAACTGGAACCCTGATGTCAGTTATAGCCGCTTAGTGATATGCGTAGCTCTCCATGTTAAATACAGGAACAAAAAAATATTCGCTACCTTAGACGTACTATTGTCATGAAGCGAAGTTATGCACTTGAGACGTGCAAGGATGGCTGAAGTGGAGCAGTAGGAGTATGCAGTTTCTGAACTCTGTTCGATAAGAATTTTTTTTTTTTTTTTTAATTACCGCCGGCCGAAGTGGCCGTGCGGTTAAAGGCGCTGCAGTCTGGAACCGCAAGACCGCTACGGCCGCAGGTTCGAATCCTGCCCCGGGCATAGATGTTTGTGATGTCCTTACGTTAGTTGGGTTTAACTAGTTCTAAGTTCTAGGGGACTAATGACCTCAGCAGTTGAGTCAGAAACTTTCCGGGTACCAACGGAACCCGAATGGTTGAACTCCTTGACAGACGTCACAATCTTAACCACAATCTAACTACAGAAACCCAAGTTCTTTGCACTACCCCACATGCCACTGCCCGTTCGTCGTCGCGTTTCGGAACAGGAAAGCATCGACTCGCTCCACATACCTAACACACAATCGACACGAGCGCGCGTGGTAGTCCATTAAGCCGGTGAGACCGCCCTAACTGATTCAGAGCACGCGGAAAGGCAGGCAGCGGGCCGATACATGTACAGCCGGGCAGCCACCTGTTAAGTCAACTGACGCCACGAGGCAGCCAGTTAGCGCTGACGCAGCAGGCCGAAGCGATTACATCGGCTGCCCTTCTTCCGTCCAATAGAGCCCCTGAATGCGGCCGGGCTCGATAAGGCATAGAGGTTTCCCAGTCGTGTGCGCTCACTTGGCGACCGGATAAACACCGCTACCCCACACGTCCACCAGTCAGCAGTCGCACCGCCTCCGACCAGGCAAGTGCCAGCAACCGATTTCCCAGAAACTACGCTCATTGCAAGAGGAGCCAAAAGAAGCGAACACGTGTCTATTTACCCGTAGATACTCGACCGTTTCTGAGAAAACGACCGTCAAAATTATTCGGCGTACTTCAAATGTCTTTTTAACTCAAGATGAGCTCAGCTTATCTGGGGGCATTGGGTTTAGTTTCGCTGCCTCTCACTTTGCGTTCCGTGTTTGAAACGCGATGACTGGTTTTTTTTTTAATGTTTTATTTTATTTCACTTTCTTCATTTATCTAGCGATGTCCGTAAAAGGTTACTACACGAATGTTTCTTATCGAGATATGGAATACAAAGTCGTTATATTAATTCTAATTGTAACTGGGTTTCACGATAAGTGGCACCCATTTATTATACAATAATAGCGTGTATGGTGTTTTCAAGTGTGCTACAGAAGAATGCTGAGGATTAGATGGGTAGATCACGTAACAAATGAAGAGATACTGAATAGAATTGAGGAGAAGAGGAATTTGTGGCACAACTCGACTAGAAGGGATCGGTTGATAGGACACGTTCTGAGGCATCAAGGGAGCATCAATTTAGTACTGGAGGGAAGCGTGGAGGGTTGAAATCGTAGAGGGAGACCAAGAGATGAATACACTAAGCAGATTCAGAAGAATGTAGGTTGCAGTAATTGTTGAGAGATGAAGAGGCTTGTACAGGATAGAGTAGCAGGGAGAGCTGCATCAAGCCGGCCGGTGTGGCCGAGAGGTTCTAGGCGCTTCAAAAATGGTTCAAATGGCTCTGAGCACTATGGGACTTACCTAGGTTCGAATCCTGCCTCGGTCATGGATGTGTGTGATGTCCTTAGGTTGGTTAGGTTTAAGTAGTTCTAAGTTCTAGGGGACTGATGACTTCAGCAGGTAAGTCCCATAGTGCTCACAGCCATTTGAACCATTTAAGCTGCATCAAACCAGTCTCTAAACTCAAGACCACAACAACAACAACAGCAATCTTTTTAAATTCTCATATTCTTACATTTCGTTCTTATATCAATCCTTACATTTTATTCTTATGTTTATTTTTCAAAAAGACACCGATCGTAGAAACTTTCGAAACACAGGAATCTGGACGTCACGATCATCACGTGGAGTCAGGTTTTCCACAGAGACATTTCTTTGTATGAATCTCACTCGGGGAAGAAACGTCGTTCACATTGCTGAAGATTTCATGCTTTGACAATAATTTCGCAGCAAACGACGCATAAAAAATCACTTTTACGAAAACTGGCACTTGCAGTATTGATTATGAATAAAGATACACTACAGGGATTTCACCGAAACAATTTCAATAACAGTTCCATTCATTATTTTTTTCTTTTTCTCTGAGTTTTTTGATCCATTCACCAGACATACAATTACGAGACAAATAAGGACGAGGTTTTTTGAACATTCATTGGAAAACATTCGTGTAGTAACCTTCTGCGGACATCGATAGATTAACGAAACAAACAATGAAAATATTAAGAATTGGGTGTCGAACAAGGGACGCAGAAGTGTGAAGCCGCGACGCTAACCACTATGCCACCGATTAATTTAGGGTGTTTACTCGCTAAAGGGCATATAAATTACCCTAAAACTTTAACCGTCGTTCCCTCAGAAACGGTTGAATATCTACAGATAAGCCGAGACACGTTTTCGCTTATTTTTGCTGCTCTTCCACTGAGCGAAGTTTGTGGGAAATCGGGTTATCGCACTTACCGTATTCTCCTCATGTGTCCTACCCTGCGATCTGTCTGGACACCCATATTTCAAACTTCAGTTGTCTGAGCCTGCCGGTCTAAGATCCTCATGTTCGTTTCTTCCCTAGTTAAATTATTGCCCTGATTACAAAAATTTATTTGTAAGGAACTATGCTAGACAAACCTATGCGGTTTGTTGCAAATGGTAGCTTAACGCTCAAAGCTTTTTATGGCTATACTTCCACATGTGTTCATTGGCTGCGCGTAAAACGTCTAGGCGATACTCAATTTCACTCCACATCTTTTCCAACATCTTTTCCGTCACCACCGTTACAGCATCTCGTCCGTAGTGCAACAATTTGCACACCAGGAGCTGGTGAACTAAGCACTTCATCTTTAACGTAATCCCACAAAAAAGTGAAGAGGTGTTATCTCTGGTGAAACTTGTGGCCATTATGTTGGACCATCTTTAGCAATCTATCTGCTCAGAAAGGTTTCATCCACCCCTATTATGGCAGTGCACTGTCTTGTTGTAACTCTACCCATGCTTCAAATTCCCGTCACTGAGAAGCAACGTTAAGTTCCGACGTGTGGTGGTAAACAGTTGTCGTAATGGTAGGCTCGGTAAAAAAGGAGGATCCAGTAATAAAGCCACACCACACGTTCATTTTCGGGCTGTGCGCTGTATACTCTACGACGATACAAGTGGTATCCGAAGCCCAAACAGTGCATTATGCCTGTTTACTTTCTCGGAGATGTGAAAAGTTGCTTCATCGGAAAAATGAACTTCATTACGGTAGTCATTATCTGCATCGATTCCTTCTAGCATTTTCTTAGCGAACTCTTCACGTCTGGGCCCATCATCTGGCTGCGAAACTTGTAGGAGTTGCACTTTGCATCCATAGAAATGCAGCCGTTTGTGTAAAGTGTCCACCGTAGTGCCCTGAAGTATGCCTGTTTCTCCGCAAACGGAACCACGTCCAGTCTTCCGCGGACTGCGTTGAAGTACTGAAAGTACGGCATCAGCAGTGTCGTCACCCATTCCAGGTTTGCCGCTTTCAGTCGTATCAGCAGATCTGCTACTCTTTTTATAAGGTTTTCACATCACATGTAGCTCTCACCACAAATGGCGGATCTTGACCATAGGCACTGCGGAGCTGTCGCTGTAGGCGACCGTGTTTCAGGAAATCGAAAAACACTTTGCGCTTCCCCCTGCGTAGACGTGGTTGTGAGTAGTGACAGAGCCGGCCGAAGTGGCCGTGCGGTTAAAGGCGCTGCAGTCTGGAACCACAAGACCGCTACGGTTGCAGGTTCGAATCCTGCCTCGGGCATGGATGTTTGTGATATCCTTAGGTTAGTTAGGTTTAACTAGTTCTAAGTTCTAGGGCACTAATGACCTCAGCAGTTGAGTCCCATAGTGCTCAGAGCCATTTGAACCATTTGAGTAGTGACAGAGGCACTCCTAAATTAGCCCACCTCTAGCGAGAGACAGAGATGGAGGGGTGAGGGAGGAAGAAGGTGAGATGCTGTCAGAGCACAACTACACTACTGGCCACTAAAATTGCTACACCATGACGGTGACGTGCTACAAACGCGAAATTTAACCAACAGGAAGAATATGCTGTGATATACAAATGATTAGCTTTTCAGAGCATTCACACAAGGTTGGCACCGGTGGCGACAACTACAACGCGCTGACATGTGGAAGCTTTCCAACCGATTTCTCATTCACAAACAGCAGTTGACCGGCGTTACCTGGTGAAACGTTCTTCTGATGCCTCGTGTAAGGAGGAGAAATGCGTACCATCACGTTTCCGACTTTGATAAAGGTCGGATTGTAGCCTATCGCGATTGCAATTTATCGTATCGCGACATTGCTGCTCGCGTTGGTCGACATCCAATCACTGTTAGCAGAATATGGAATCGGTGGGTTCAGGAGAGTAATACGTAACGCCGTGCTGGATACCAGCGGCCTCGTATCACTAGCAGTCGAGATGAGAGGCATCTTATCCGCATGGCTGTAACGGATCGTGCAGCCACGTCTCCATCCCTGAGTCAACACATGGGGACGTTTGCAAGACAACAACCATCTGTACGAACAGTTCGACGACGTTTGCAGCAGCATGGACTATCAGCTCGGAGACCATGGCTGCGGTTCCCCTTGACGCAGCATCAGAGACAGGACCGCCCGCGATGGTGCACTCAACGACGAACCTGGGTGCACGAATGGCAAAACGTCATTTTTCGGATGAATCGAGGTTCTGTTTACAGCATCATGATGGTTGCATCCATGTTTGGCCACATCGCGGTGAACTCGCAATGAAGCGTGTATTCGTCATCGCCATACTGACGTATCACCCGGCGTGATGGTATGGGGTATTGGTTACACGTCTCGGTCACCTCTTGTTCGCGTTGACGGCACTTTGAACACTGGATGTTACATTTCAGATGTGTTACGACCCGTGGCTCTACCCTTCATTCGATCCTTGCGAAACTTTACATTTCGGTAGGATAATGCACGACCGCATGTTGCCGGTCTTGTACGGGCCTTTCTGGATACAGAAAATGTTCGACTGCTGCCCTGGCCAGCACATTCTCCAGATCTCTCACCAATTGAAAACGTCTTTTCAATGGTGGCCGAGCAACTGGTTCGTCACAATAAGCCTGTCACTACTCTTGATAAACTGTGGTGTCGTGTTGAAGCTGCATGGGCAGCCATCCAAGTTCTGTTTGACTCAATGCCCAGGCGTATCGTGGTTGTTCTGGGTACTGATTTCTCAGGATCTATACACCCAAACTGCGTAAAATGTAATCACATGTCAGTTCTAGTATAATATATTTGTCCAACGAATACCCGATTATCATCTTCTTCTTGGTGTAGCAATTCTAATGGTCACTAGTATAGATCTGTCTCCATAACAACTTCTTGAGTGGAGATACAACTTGCAAGAAAACGTATGGATGTAGGAAGTATATCCACTAAAAACTTTATGAGTTAAGCTACTATCTTCAAAAACTTGCGTTGCTGTATTTACCGTAGTTCCTTAGAAATAAATATTTGTAATCGAGGACAGACTTCATGCTCGCAGTGTACGGATTACCCTTGTAATTAGGCTTATCCTTACATAACTGGCCATATCTTTTGATTGCATTGACTTAGAAGGTTACAAATACAGGTAGCGCGGTGGTTGGCACAATGGAGTCGCATTCGGAAGGACGACGGTTCAAGTCCGCGTCCGGCCTTCCTGATTTAGGTTTTCCGTGATTTCCCTAAACCGCTTCAGGCGAATGCTGCGGCGGCTGACGGCTCGTTTGAAAGGGCACGGCCCACTTTCTTCCCATCCTTCCCTAATCCGATGGGACTGACGACATCTCTGTTTGGTCCCCTCCACCAAGTCAACCAAACTACTTAGAAGCTTACGTTTATCACACCGCCAAGGAATCATAGACTTTGGTATATGATATAAATATAAATTACTGAAAAAATGGAGTCTTATTTGACGGACAGACAGATAGCTGGAGCATAAATGACAAAAAGTAGTAATTTTTTCGTGCGATATAATCACAGATTCACACTTTCGGATATTTTTCCTTTCCTTTTACTGTAAAACCTTGCTTCTTGCCAAATTTCATGCATGATTCTAGGCCAACGGCAAGTACCCTGCAGGTTTTGATGAGTGAGTTTGCGACTGTCTTTTGATTACATTCATTTAGAAGCTTGAATTCTTTTACAGCGCCAAGTGATCACAGGTCTTAGTATAAATTTCAACCTGATGCGTCTGTTCGTCCCTGGAAATAGCGTTCTTACCATTGGGACTGACACTCAGACAGACAGAGAGATAACAAAGTGATCGTATAAGGTCTCCGTTTTTGCCGCCTAAGGTACGAAACCCAAAAAAAGAGTCACAATTCTCTGGTATATCACTGAAAAGTATAATGTGATTTCGATATCGTTAAGTTTATAATGAATATGGGATACATATCATATTATGCATTCGTTTCAAGTCTTGTACATGTATAACATAAGGAACGATAAAGGAGGTACGGTGGCTAGTTGGGACAGAATACCACGAAAGGATTTAATTTTAATCTTGATAGTGTTGAGCTCCACAGCTAATAATAATGTTAATGAGAACCACCCCTATGTTTGCGTGGTAGAGTAATGGTGGTGTACACATATGTGGAGAACTTCTTTGCGCAGCAATCGCCGCTGAGGTGGAATAAGGGGAACCAGCCCGCATTCGCCGTGGCAGATGGAAAACCGCCTAAAAACCAACCGCAGGCCGGCCGGCTCACCGGACCTCGACATAAATCCGCCGGCCGGATTCGTGTCGGGGACCAGGCGCTCCTTCCCGCCCGGAAAGACGTGCGTCAGACCGCACGGCCAACCGGGCGGGCCATATTAATACATACTTATTGTGACATGACTGCTTCCGTTCCTTAGAGCTTAGGACACTCCGTTTCCTTGAGTTGTGCCAGTGTCATGATTTAAGGGGCCTAGTTTTCTTTTGTAACATTAGAGGCAAAATCTGGAAATGACCGCTATACAACATTCTGACGATAACCTGGTGGAGGCACGTTGAGGCATCCGAGACGGCACCCTGTCTACACTAGACATACTATTCTTGAACACAGTCACAGTACAACAAATTAAATAGTTCGTAAACTCGCTGCGCCGATTCAAAAAAAAAACAAAAAAAAATGGTTCAAATGGCTCTGAGCACTATGGGACTTAACATCTGTGGTCATCAGTCCCCTAGAACTTAGAACTACTTAAACCTAACTAACCTAAGGACAGCACACAACACCCAGTCATCACGAGGCAGAGAAAATCCCTGACCCCGCCGGGAATCGAACCCGGGAACCCGGGCATGGGAAGCGAGAACGCTACCGCACGACCACGAGCTGCGGACGCGCCGATTCAGTTTCGCTACAGTACAACAACAATTCTCGATGGCTAACCAGCACGTCGTCATGTGGAATAGAAAACTATTCCAGTGTAGCAGTCTGTGTCGTGTTTGAGTCCACAGGCAATGTCACGTTTGCTCGATCAGTTTTGGCAGTGTCACTGGCTGCTTGATGATCCGCACTGCACTTCGGCCGATGTCGATCGCGGACATAGTTGGGGCCACCGCTGTGATTGTTGCGAGCGCCTCAATTGCCCTGCCGAACTTCCCCCGCCTACCACCACGACCACCGTCCGTGGAATCTAAAGTACAGAGTTATTATTCATTGCAGGATTATCATTCACTTCCAGAAGTGAGTGGACAGTCTTAAGCTGTCTGGACTATAATAAATTTCTTTTGTCAACTATAAAATTTAGTTCTTGTGGCACGTCTTAAAACTGACCAACTCACCTCTCGCCCTGTAAAAATTTCTGCGGACGTTTATGGTTTTTATGTGTGTGTGTGTGTGTGTGTGTCTGTGCAGACACACACAGCAAAACATTATGATGGTTCTGTATTAAACTGTTGTGTATCCCGGCTCTGACTGTTCATTAACTGCAGTGTTTTTGCGTGACCTAGCAGGTTCAGCTTTGTCAGTGTGCAGTACTTCTGATGTCGGTGACTGTTCGCTCATCTTGTGCTGAGAAATCTACGAGTCGCTCCCACCTGGTATCAGTCAGCAGCAAATGAATGGCATGGTATGGTGTTGCAGGTTCCTGGGGGAAGCGGGAACCCGGCTGGACCAACCTGAAGGGCCTGTGGGGGAAGCGCGCCGGCCCCTCCAACTGGAACCGACTGCCCGCCATGTGGGGGAAGCGCTCCGAGGAGGAATGAGCTGGTGAGTGGAGTACGACTCGCATACGTACCACGTGGCTTGCCCGACGATATGGTTCAAATGGCTCTGAGCACTATGGGACTTGACAGCTATGGTCATCAGTCCCTAGAACTTAGAACCACTTAAACCTAACTAACCTAAGGACATCACACAACACCCAGTCACCACGAGGCAGAGAAAATCCCTGACCCCGCCGGGAATCCAACCCGGGAACCCGGGCGTGGGAAGCGCGAACGCTACCGCACAACCACGAGCTGCGGACACCCGACGATAATCGGCAAAGCGTGCATCCTAATAACCGCACAAACAGTTAACTTAGTTAATTACGTTATTCATAATAAATCTTATGGTGAGGAAGGCATCAATAGAATATATATAGGGTGTCCCAGAAGTGTGGTGATAGATTTTGCAGGGCTTGTACAGGGTGTCTTGTGTCTTTAGAAATGAATCGGTGAATCACTGATAGGACCTCATGTCTGAAAACTTAATCCAACAACATTACAGAGCGTCTAAGTTACATGCGTTGGCCCCGGTGCCTGCCGGCAGGCCACCCTTTCTGCAGCAAAGGTGACTTTGTATGTTGCGGACCGTAGGCGGAACGTCTCGCAATGTCGTTTGTTATTCTGCGATTGTGACAGATTGCCACGATCGCCAGTGGAGGAGATGCAGCTAGCTGCTGCTGTTTATTTTTCTCCTGGGACCCTCTAAAATCTTCAGTTTTTCGGTACACAGGAGAAAAATAAACTGCGGTTGGAAACGAGCATCTGAAACCAACATCCACCAAGGCGACAGAGCATCACATTCATAGGAGACAAGGTCTGTCTATGTAGCAGCTAACTCCATATTCTCCACTGGCGATGGTGGCAATCAGTCGCGAACACTGAGTAACAAACAACGTTGCTAGACGTAGGCGTGGCTACCGTCTGCCAGCATACAACGTCACGTTTCCTGCCGAAGGGGCGGCCTACTAGCAGGCGACAACGCTTACACCTTGGACGCTCTGTAGCGTCGTAGGATGACGTTTCTGGGCATGGGCTCCTATCCTTGATTTGTTCCTCAAGACACCCTCTACAACATCGAAGTACGTCGCAACGTTTCTGGGCATATATATGAGAGAGACAATGTCCCAGAAATTCTGAGACTGCCTGACAAGCTGCCACCCAAAATTCTAAAAACTAAATATGGGAAAAATCATAAAGATTTGGAAATTTAATTAACTACCTGAAACCTATCAGGAAACTGGCCTGTGAAATAGTAGTTACAAAATTCTTTGGCACTAAATAAAACCAGTTTTCAGGGCTTTAAACAACATCACTAATAAAAAATACAGCTCTAAATGTACCAAAGTGAGACGCTAAAAAATATCATCACACAAGAGTGCCTTCATGGGGCCGAGACACTCATTTTAAACAGAAAGAGGGGCACAAAACGAATAGAAAGGAGAAAATGAAAAGGAATCCGGAAGATTTTACCTGTAAATTGTATTGAAGTAGGAACATACAGACTAAGAACAAATAAGGAACCTGAAAATTATACCAAAATTTACTCGGATACGAAAAAAATTCTATTTGCATTTTACAATAGAGCTATCCTGGTTATCTAGACATGTTATGGAAGTTTATGAAACACACAGTAACACTAAAATCGAAACAATGAAATTGATGGGTGCAGTTCAAGAAGATCTGAAGGAAGTATTAACCAAAGAACTTGATTACCAGCCAGAAAATTTTTAGATAGAAAATTTATGACTGGACTACTGGCCTGCCAGAGAATCCCAGGAAAAGTGGAATAACTTGTCTGACCAACGGAAACGAGCCAATTCTGAGAGAATGAAAGCAAAGTTCCCACAAATAAAGTGTAAACAAAACCTTGAGAAGTCCCTTGTTGTACATCGCATGGTCTAGTAGGGCCTAAATATGGATTAATTTGTACATAGAAAAAATATTTATGTAGCTACATCCTGGCCGTTTGCAGTCCTTCTTCTGTATAAACGAATAATTATTTCTGTTCAAGAGTTCCTCTGTAGTGTACGAGGTCTTCAGGAGAAATAACTTTAATCTACATTCGAAAGCAAATGGCTCTGAGCACTATGGGACTCAACTGCTGTGGTCATAAGTCCCCTAGAACTTAGAACTACTTAAACCTAACTAACCTAAGGACGGCACACAACACCCAGCCATCACGAGGCAGAGAAAATCTCTGACCCCGCCGGGAATCGAACCCGGGAACCCGTGCGTGGGAAGCGAGAACGCTACCGCACGACCACGAGATGCGGGCTCATTCGAAAGCAGTTCTGGTATTTGTCACACATATTGTTTCCTTACTTAGACTGTAAAAGAGTTTTAAAGCTACATATTTCAATACTTTCTGTGCCAAAGTTAGATTTATTAGAGGATAATGCAGATCATTCTTCTTTCTAGTGTTGTTGTTGTGCATATCTCTGTTGTTCTCAAACCCAAATGAACTGTTGATAAGAAAATTCATAAGTGAATAAATGTACTGCGAGGCTGTGGTTGATATTCGCAGCTGCTTAAAGAGATGAATGATATATATGTGTGTGAGAGGGCCATACAGAATTCTATTCCTTTCTTTTGTGCAATTAGAACTTTTTTTCGTAAGTGAGCAGTTGCCGTTGTCATTGACACCAAAATCTTCTTAGTTGTGAGGTCGCGACATAATCCTCCTCAAAATTTGAATAAGAAGAAGAAAGAGAAGAAGAAGAAAAAGAAAAATAATGCAACAGCTCAGAAGATTCTATCGTCAACCTTCACTTGATACACCAGAATGTAACATGAGTGCTACCGTTCGTAAATGATTGTCGGTGTAAGATTGGATACAACCTCTCAATTTTTGCTATTAATATAACCTGTGACTTAATCTCTGGTGAAACGAAAGCAGTCAACGATGTGATACTATCTGGAGGAAATATGAGCTTGGTACTAATATTGCTTGCTTGATTTACATGCAAAGAAATGTTGCGACGTCGACTTCAGAGAAAAGGATGATCGGAATGTAGAAGTGATCGGTCGTATAAGTTCAGTCGTTTGTTAAACAAATGTCACGCAGCAGTTCACTCTCCAAAACGATCAAGTTTCAAGTGAATTTTCAAATTTGATAATTCTGATTTTCCACTGTTTCGTAGAATCATACTTTTTTGGGTGTTTATCTTGAAAGAGGACAACCCTTCTGCTCGTATTCTGAGTACATGAAGGTATGCCTCCAGAAACGTGCCAAAAATAAGTGTCCTCTTCTACAAACAGTTTAGTTCCAAGAATGATTTCTGACGCAGTCTGACTGTAATTCAAAAAAGAAACGAGCACCCGAAGGCCAGTTAGAGTTGAGGCTTCGCTCAACAGAAAAAACAGCGCTCACAAATAAATATTTTAATGATTTCGTATGATCAGTCACTCGTAATAAGTTTGCAATCTAATTGAAGAACTTGTAGATGAACCACGTCGTGGGCCAGTTATTTGCTATAAGCATGTGTGGCTGGATCTGTTAAGCTAACGCTCTGTACCAAGAAGCCTGTCATCTAAACATGCACAGCAGTCGTGTTTCCCATAATATGATATACTGCCAGCTTCCTCGGTATCTGCACGTGGTCTGTTAATTGTAAAGATGAAAAGAAGTGTTAAAACGTTCTGTTGATTGCAGTTCTTAAAATGTGAATATTGATTGTAATAGTGGCTTACTTTGAATAGTATTCCAGCTGACGGCAGAAAACGTGTGGAGGTACGTGCTGTAGTTGGATACAATTTGCAACATGAATACAATATCACGAAAGTAATAGCATACTTAAATATTAATCTAGCAGTGACATGGGAATATGGGTAAATCTCATAAACGATTCAAATGAAAATTATTGCCGGCCAGTGTGGCCAGCGGTTCTAGGCGCTTCAGTCTGGAACCGCGCGACCACTACGGTCGCAGGTTCGAATCCTCCCTCGGGCATGGATGTATGTGATGTCCTTAGGTTAGTTAGGTTTAAGTAGTTATAAGTTCTAGGGGACTGATGACCTCAGATGTTAAGTCCCATAGTGCTTAGAGCCATTTTTTGAAAATTATTTCATCTAAAAGATAATCCCTGCTCAAGGATGTTTACAGTCGCCTGTGCCTGAGACATGTGACATAATGGAGCACCTCAAAAGAAATAATTCAACAACAAGAATTCTACATGTATTGGAAAATATTGGAAACATTTCAGTAAACGAGAGTGTGATGAATTCAACAAGTTATTATTCGGATGGAGTAACGCAAACCCGATTCTTTACCATGTGCCCCGAAAACTAACCATCTCACTGCATAGGTAACGTTATGTTTGAACAAACATAAACACAAAGCAGTGATCTGGAAATGCTGCTAATAATAGGCCGAGCAGCATGATGCAAGCCGGAATCACACCACACATTTGTAAAACGCAGCCCGAGAATAACTAATGACCCGAGAATAACCAACACACAGAAACTTCAAGACAACTTAGATATTACGCGTTCACGGCAGGGTCACAGAAGCCGGCACCCAGAGTAGACTAGAGGAACACACAGACGGGCTCACTTCTCCTTGTTTAGCCCTGCAACTCACCAAAATATTTCATATCAGATGCCCCACCTGAACTCGTCAAAAGACTATGATAGTTTCAGTAATCGACTGTTTGGTAAGGAAACATCTTTGCAGCATGCTTGGGACACAGAACACACAGAAGAAAGAATAGCGTTGAAAGTTTCCACAGTGACAAACGACTGTCAACCTGTTTGTGTACTTTGTATCCTTGTGAGAACTGGCCCAGTACAAGGGCTATTTTTGTTTTCAGCCTTGCGTCGCTCGCGAAATGGAAAAACAACAGTGAAAATCAAAACTTTTATATTTTCAACATTTAGCTGCACCTTGGGCTACTTCTTGCTCATAGCTGCCGCTCCGATTTAGACATCTGTCATAGCGTGGTACAAACTTTCTAATACCCTCGTCATACAAGGCAGCTTGTTGTACTTTCCTCCAGTTCCCTACATGGGCCTGCAGCTCGTTGCCTGTGCCAAGATGCTGACTTCATACGCAACGGTTCATGTGAGTGAAGAGATGAAAATCAGAGGGATTCAAATCGGGGCTGTATGTTAGGTGACCGAATACCTTCCCATCGAAAACGCTACAGGAGCATCGCTTTTGCACCTGCAGTGTCCGACCGAGCATTTTTGTGAAGAGTGAAACACACGACAGTTATGTTATGTGGGCTGCATGAAATCAGGCGGAATCCCCCAGCAGCCACTTCAAACTTGGCGGGAGACGTTATTGTTCTAAGCATCTCTATGTATTCACTATGCACTGAGAACTGAAAGGTGCGATGTGATGCGATAGACAGGCATACTAGAGACACTGTGTAACACATCCGCACAAAATTTCATCAGATATTCACTGTGTTTTTAATTTCGCTACCGATCGGAGACTGAAAAAACAAAATTGCGCTCGTACTGCTCTCCCATTGCCAGCCATTAAATTCTCAGCTTTCTTCATTTAAGGTCGAGGAATGGAATACAACGAAAGAAACAAATTATAAAATGTCTGTATGAGCTAAAAAGCATAATTGTTGAAAAGTGATATCGTTTGTGGAATCGACTTCGGCAACTGCCAAGCAGAACTGCTACTTTACACGGAAAAGCACTAATAATTGTCAGAGCATTATATGGTACTCAGGAGAGCGTCACAGAAGGTGCGAAAGATATCATCTGACAGCCACTCCAAAGAAGACTCTATTTATAACACAAAATGCAATCCAGAAATTTTCAAGTACTGGTTTTTAAAATAGGCAATATCGTCCAGACATGTCTCCGTAGGCTTTATGAAGCTAACGCTAGAAAAGTAACATGTCGCACAGAGGCATGTAATATATCTTTTCTCCCACCTTGCAATCTTGACCTACGTTAATTTATGGTATAATTATCCTTCCACTGACTCTGCAGTGACTTGTGCAGCGGCTATAGACGACAGCTGCTATCACCAAGATATCCTCGAATTCTCGACGCACAAGGTACACACTCGCGTGAGACATATAAGGAGCCTGTCAGTGAATCATTGTATATGTGCAGTAGTGCTACGGTGCTGTGCCCCATCTCGCTGAAGTGATTCTGCGGCACGCCTTGGCATACAACACTGTCAGCCCTCACGTATGAACGAACGGCCTGAGCACAAAATACGTCCCGTCTTGCCAGAGAGATCACGTGGAAGAGCGAATACACGTGCTGACGGCCTCCGTGGCTTTTAGGCAGCGTCGTCTGTTCGAACAGTAGAGGTCGCGGATTCCAATACGATTCAGGGTCTCTAACGCCTTCCTGTTATGGACGTCTTGCGTGTGCGCCACCATGTCGATGGAAGACGACAGGGTCTACTTTAATGTGGTTTGTATTCTCTAGACATCCAAATGTTACAAAACAAAGTAATTACCGAGGCAGCTTTGTGGCTGAGTGAATACGTGGTCCTTCAAAATAATAACAATAATAATAACCACAAAGTCCAGAACAGAACTGAAGAAAATTTAGACAAATACACGGACATCTTGAGTTTGGCCACAGAATGGCACAGCCCACCATTTCAAAATTTGGTGTGAATGTGTGCACTGCAATTTGCAACACTTTAAAGGCCCAGTACTTAAAGGTGCAATTGTGTTATTTTTTCGCGTTTGTGATATACATGTGCCAGTCAGAGTTTTTTAGTCCTCGTCAGGTACGACCGTTTCCTGTCCTCGTCGGAGGGCGTCGCAGAAGTGCTCAAGAACCTGAACTAACACACAGTCGCCAACTATCCCTTGAAACCAGTGCCAAGTTGGAAAGCTGGGATAAATTTTACAACCTCGCACAGAGGGCTTCACTGGAGTAGCGAAGACAAGATTAGACCAATCACAGCGTACACAGAGACATTTAAGATGTCTTTCTCCCTGCGTTCCGTGAGCGTACGGAACAGGAAGGAAGGCAAATATCCGGCATAACGAGAGATACTCTCTGCTACTCACTTCACAGATAGTGTTGTTATAAACTGCTTCCGGGTTTACAAGAACGCACATTGTTATTAACTTTCTCAATTATTGTTGCTGCTACAATTTTCCACACATCTGAATTTTGATTCGCATGGGCGACCGCCTCAGGTCCCAAACATTTATGTGCTACAAATAAGTACCCTTTCTTATAGCTTTAACAATATTCTGCCGGCCACTGTGGCCGAGGGGTTCTAGGCGCTTCCGTCCGGAACCACGTGACTGCTACGGTCGCAGGTTCGAATCCTGCATCGGGCATGGATGTGTGTGGTGTCCTTAGGTTAGTTAGGTTTAAGTAGTTCTAAGTTCCAGGGGATTGATGACCTGAGATGACAAGTCCCATAGTGCTCAGAGCCATTTGAACCATTTTTAACAACATTTTGTGCACTGTATAAGTGATCACTTGTTGTTGGCTAAATCGCTATGCCTGGGATAGGCCTCAAATAAATGTGAGAAAAATACAAAGCAGTTTCGCACTTTCTTTTAGACTGGGCGTTGTAGAGGAAGAAAAGAACGAACAAACAAAAACAATCTCACAATCGAATACTATGAGGCTTGGAGCGACGAGATGATGACTGACAGTTTCCATTTCTCGCAGAATGGTCCTCGCCCAACGCCAGCTTTCTGCGGCAGATGCTATCAGCGGCGACCCAGGAATATCCTAGCAGACTACACTTTGCTTAACGTCTCCCAGAGAGGAAATTGGACGCGCGCGGACGGGTTTTAACCGCAACGACCTCGCTAATGCCTCCTTGTTACCACGTTCTGCTAATCATAAAGGTGTCTCCCTCCTAGCACAATTCCTGTCCTCCCATTTCAGATCCACTTTCCATTCAGTACAGTTTCAACACACGAAACAGGCTGTATTCACTTTACCTTGCCCGCTTACAACAGTAGAAGATAACGACACTATTTTTTTAATTCTTCGAGAGCCTCACCCTTTTGCCTCTGGTAGCTGCTCTTGGTGTACTCTAAACTTCTTGGACTTAACGAGGACGACTGCATTGACTGCGGCCTTACCTTCTGTTTCATTGTACGCAGCAGGCATTTCACAACAGACCAATTAGAATGGATTTTTATTCTTCCACGTAGGACACACAACTGGGCGGCAATACAAGTCACTTATAGTTAATAAGTCTTTCTCTTAGTGACATAGTATTACCTTCTCTTTTTCTTGCCTGCAAGATCATCACTATCTCGTTAGATAAATTCGTTATATTGTATGCGTGTTTCTGTTGTCTCGGATATGTCCGTAGCTGTGATATACACTCCTGGAAATGGAAAAAAGAACACATTGACACCGGTGTGTCAGACCCACCATACTTGCTCCGGACACTGCGAGAGGGCTGTACAAGCAATGATCACACGCACGGCGCAGCGGACACACCAGGAACCGCGGTGTTGGCCGTCGAATGGCGCTAGCTGCGCAGCATTTGTGCACCGCCGCCGTCAGTGTCAGCCAGTTTGCCGTGGCATACGGAGCTCCATCGCAGTCTTTAACACTGGTAGCATGCCGCGACAGCGTGGACGTGAACCGTATGTGCAGTTGACGGACTTTGAGCGAGGGCGTATAGTGGGCATGCGGGAGGCCGGGTGGACGTACCGCCGAATTGCTCAACACGTGGGGCGTGAGGTCTCCACAGTACATCGATGTTGTCGCCAGTGGTCGGCGGAAGGTGCACGTGCCCGTCGACCTGGGACCGGACCGCAGCGACGCACGGATGCACGCCAAGACCGTAGGATCCTACGCAGTGCCGTAGGGGACCGCACCGCCACTTCCCAGCAAATTAGGGACACTGTTGCTCCTGGGGTATCGGCGAGGACCATTCGCAACCGTCTCCATGAAGCTGGGCTACGGTCCCGCACACCGTTAGGCCGTCTTCCGCTCACGCCCCAACATCGTGCAGCCCGCCTCCAGTGGTGTCGCGACAGGCGTGAATGGAGAGACGAATGGAGACGTGTCGTCTTCAGCGATGAGAGGCGCTTCTGCCTTGGTGCCAATGATGGTCGTATGCGTGTTTGGCGCCGTGCAGGTGAGCGCCACAATCAGGACTGCATACGATCGAGGCACACAGGGCCAACACCCGGCATCATGGTGTGGGGAGCGATCTCCTACACTGGCCGTACATCACTGGTGATCATCGAGGGGACACTGAATATTGCACGGTACATCCAAACCGTCATCGAACCCATCGATCTACCATTCCTAGACCGGCGAGGGAACTTGCTGTTCCAACAGGACAATGCACGTCCGCATGTATCCCGTGCCACCCAACGTGCTCTAGAAGGTGTAAGTCAACTACCCTGGCCAGCAAGATCTCCGGATCTGTCCCCCATTGAGCATGTTTGGAACTGGATGAAGCGTCGTCTCACGCGGTCTGCACGTCCAGCACGAACGCTGGTCCAACTGAGGCGCCAGGTGAAAATGGCATGGCAAGCCGTTCCACAGGACTACATCCAGCATCTCTACGATCGTCTCCATGGGAGAATAGCAGCCTGCATTGCTGCGAAAGGTGGATATACACTGTACTAGTGCCGACATTGTGCATGCTCTGTTGCCTGTGTCTATGTGCCTGTGGTTCTGTCAGTGTGATCATGTGATGTATCTGACCCCAGGAATGTGTTAATAAAGTTTCCCCTTCCTGGGACAATGAATTCACGGTGTTCTTATTTCAATTTCCAGGAGTGTATATTACGTAAATTGAAGGTCGGAGAGGGGGTGCGGAGGGGTGGGAGGGAAGAGGAAAGGAAAGGGAAGGAACTTATGATACCAGCTGCAACGGAACTTTACGCGGAATCGGCGGCAACGAGTGAAAATGTGCTCCAGACCAGGATTCGAACCGGTGATCTCCTGCTTCCTAGGCAGCTGCGTTAACCACTCCGCCAGCCAACACAGTGTTTATTGCAAACGCGCGGACTAGCTCATCGCGCTCCCCAGCTGACCCACATTCCCACCCAGCGCCACATCTCTGCAGTCCCTGTCCACGTCGTCCATGCTTGCAAGTTTTAGATTCCCATTGGATGTTGAATGACATTGTGCATTCCAACTAAAGGTTATGGATTCACTGCACATTGAGGCGAATCAATTATTTGAATGCATCGACTGGGAGGTGTCTAGAGATAGTCAATGTATTTGCGGCAAACACTGTGTCTGGATGGAGCAGTTCTCAACCCAACTGCCTAGTGAGTAGAACATCATAGGTTCGAATCCCAGTCTGGCACACATCTCTCCCATCCTCGCCCATCCCAGCCCACTGCCGCACCTGTATTCTTGTATTGCACCTGCTCTCCATCTTCACACCCTCCACACCCTTTCCCAAGGTGGCTTCCACCAACTCCCCCTCCCTGATGATGTCCTTGTCCCGTCCATCTACCCCTCCTAACAGCTCTGACTCTCCCCTCCTGCTCCCCCCTTTTCCCCCAGCTCTGTTTCTCCCTCCTCACCTTCCTTTTTCCCTCTCCTCTCTCCCACATCTCCCACTTACAACCCTCTCCCGAGCTTCCAACCCCTCCCCTCTCCTTCCCCCACTCTCCCCTCTTTCTCCCACTGGTTCCACCCCCCTCCTTCCTGCCCTCCTACCTCTCCCTTTGACCTGGAGGCAGCCCCCCCCCTTCCTCAGTGTGAGTGCTTCGCCTATAATTGTCACCAGTGTTTCCGTGCGTCAGTGTCTCTCCATTTGTGCACAGTGTTTTCATGAGTGTTTTCTACTATATTCGCTCTTCACCTGGATGTCTTCATCTGTTCAGCTGGTGCCACCCTTCATGTACAGTGCCTTCCGTCGAACGACTTGTAATTTCTTGTGCAGTGTTCCTCGTATATTTACCATGCTTTTTATGCTTTCTCTGTCTTCCGTGTCTATATGTTGTATCTCTTGGCCAGAGAGCGGCGTATGTAGGCCACTGCCTCAGCTGAGGCATGAAATAACAAGAAAGGGAAAAAACAAAAAAACAAAATGTGGCACACATTTTAACATGTCACCAGCGATTCCACATGAAGTTCCAATGCAGGTGATGTAGTCAGTTTCTTCCCTTTCCTTTCTCCCCCACCCACCTTCAATTTATGTAATATTTATCACAGCTGCGGATTCCGCTTAGAGTTTGTTCTTTTGGACATGTTGAAAGAACAGATGCCATGCATTCATTACTTGATTCACCTCAATGGGCAATAAATCTATAACCTTCAGTGCAGATACACATTTACGTTCGACCTCCAGTGGGAAACTGAAATTCTTGAGCATGGGGGACTTGCACAGGGACTACGAACAGATGGGGCTAGGTGGGAATGGGAGTGAGCTGGGAAGCGCGCCAAGATAATCTGCGCATTTGCCATTAACAGTGTGTCCACGTGATGCTATGGCTAACGCAACCACCTAGTAAGCACGAGATCCTGGGTTCGAGTTCCAGTCTCGCACACACTTTCACTCGTCGCTGCCAATTTCACATGAATCTCCCATGCAGCTGATATCATCAGTTCTTCCCTGTCCTTACTTCTCTCCCATCCCCCCCTTTCACCTTCAATTTACATAACATTTGTTAAAACGTTTTCGCCCACCTGTTGTGACCAAATGGTTCTAGGCGCTTCAGTCCGGAACCACACGACTGCTATGGTCGCAGGTTCGAATCCTGACTCAGGCATGGATGTGTGTGATGTCCTGAAGTTAGTTAGGTTTAAGTAGTTCTAAGTTTTAGGGGACTGATGACCTCTGATGTTAAGTCCCATAGTGCTCAGAGCCATTTGAACCATTTTAAAAGTTTTCGCGTTTTCTCGTTGTTGTAATCTTCAGTCTGAAGACTGGTTTGAAGCAGCCTTCCCTTCACACCTCTTTGTCTCTGCATAACGACTGCAGCCTACACCCACTTGAAGTCTTAGGCTCCCTCTACAATTACCAACACACAGTTCCTTGGTGGCTCAGGATGTGTCCTACACAGGGTGTAACAGGTAAAGTGCAAATATTTTTATTAGTGGTACTCTAATGTGGTCGTTTTTCCTCTGCATCAAACCGTCTCGCAACAACACATAACAGACTTTGAGACCAGATGTTTTCTGCACAAATATACTTCACCACTTAGTGTAGTGCGCCTGTCAGTACAGACTAACCGTTTTTTGAACATGTTTCCACGCTTCAACACCTACAAGCTTCACAGGGGAAAAGTCGCACTAAGTGCTCGCTTTTGACTCATGTACTTGGCGCTACTAACCAACCTAAAACCATACAGCTTGTAATGGCCATAATTACTAGTCTGTAAATGACTTAAATATTGATGTAATTTTATTCAGTATTCTTCCCTCAATCCCCAGCAGAAATATTTGCGCTTTTACCTGTTACACCTTGTATATCGATCCCATCCTTTTCCTCATTTCAATTTAGAATCTCCTTATTAGTTACTCGATGTACCAACCCAATCTTCAGCAGTAGCACTACATTCGAAAAGCTTCTACCTGCTTCTTTTCTGAACCCTTTAGCTCCACATCTCACATCTGTGCAAAGCTTCCCTCAATAAAAATACCTTCAACAAAGACTTCCTAATATTTACGTTTACATTCGATGTTCACAATTCTTCTTTTGTGTCATCAAATTTCACTTATTCAGGAAAGCTTTTGTTGCTATTCCTAATCTGCATTATCTGCATTTTATATCCTTTCTACTTTGAGCGTTTTCAGTTATTTTGTTGCCCAAATAATGAAACTGATCAACTATTTTTAGTATTTCGTGTTCTGCTCTAATTCTGTCTGCGTCACCTGATTAACAGAAGTGAAATAAAGTTAACAGAATGTAGTCGAACGCATCTGTCTACGCCCAAGTATCATCATTTACAAAAATTCTTGCTCTGCTGCTTAATTTAATCTGCTCTACCTCCCTATTCTCGAAAAATTCTCATTACCTACACTTTTCAAATCGTACCTGAAGAGTCTGTTTCTCTCTAAGTTATATCTGTATTTACCTTGCGTCGCATAGGCTCCTGTGACTACATTTATGAAGTATTTTAAGACCATCCTAGCCATTAAAATTTCCTTATCGTTTAATAAAATATATTCAGTTCCATTTTTAGCTACATTTGCTTTCTATTTTCTTCCTTCTAAGAGAATGTCTTGAGGGCAAACAAATATTCTTCCTCCCTACATAGAACCTCTGCAACTTCTAGTATCCGATGTTTGCTACTGAAGCCTCATTCCGTTCTGTTTCCCCTTCTTTTTTGTTAAAGTGCACCACTATAATCCTCCAATTCGTTTCGTTGTCATTGGTCATCTGTTGTAACTCATCCACTTCCTCAACAGGATGTGAACATGTGAAGTGTGATCACAACAATTAGCTAAAAACTGTTGGCCATAGCCTCGGTGAGTAAGATATCTCCACCTTATGTACATCTGCAAGTGATCGAAATCACAATTTCTTCGATTTCTGGGAAACTATTAGCTTGTAACGCTGATACATAAAAATAAAGTTTTCTGTGTTTCTGTTGTTCTAATGACAACACCGAACAAATTCTACTTGTTTTAATCGAAAACGGGAGCGTATTGACCTCATCCTTTTCACAGAAGCTACTTCTGATTGACTCTAGGCTATAGTGGTGCGCACGTAAAGAGGCGGATGGTGGGGCAATGCTCCAGGCAATATCGTGATTCTACCACGTCTTCTGTATAGTGTGCATTTTGGGGCGCATGTATAACATTGTTCTTCTTCTTCTACTGCTACTACTACTACTACTACTACTTCTTCTACACTTCATGGACTAGACAAGCTTACCCCGTCCAGATAAAGTTATCCATCTCTCTCTCTGCGGAATGTATCACCCAGCTGCCGTCTTATGTGCAGACCTCTTATAACATGCTGAAGTTAGTCAAAATGGATGGGTCTCCAGGCTGTGGCCCCTCCTTGTAAGATGTCTTTAAGGGTTTCACCCCACTTTCTCATCAATCTTTCCCACCAATTATTTGTAATAAAGTAACTTCTACAGTTTGAATAGAATGATGTGCGGTACTTGAACTTTCAGTCCAGTATGAACAGTCGTAACATAACTGCTTGGGAGCTTACTGTGAACGAAACAAGACACGCACACGGTACGTCGCTAAATCGAATGAGCGGGAGGAGGGGCGTGGGGCTTTTCTTACGTGATTCTGAGGTATCAATTGCCATGCCGTTTGTCCCAAAATCTGTAGTTTCCTATTACTATGGTGTTCTGAAGAAGAGGCACTGACGGTGCATTTAAAAATTCCAGCTACTAAGACATCCAGTAAACATGCCAAGTATTCACTTATGCTGCGGAATATACTTCTGAGCACCGTGTGGTTGTGGGTATCATAAAAGTCAGAGATTTGTTTTGGGTTCGCCACGTACAGCGGTTAGTCGAATACCGACAAATCGAAGGGACTGATAAATCCTGATCTCAAGTGAAATATTGCTTGTTCTGTCAGTAGTCACAATATGCAGGGTGATTATAATTAAAGTTAAACTTTCAAACCACTGATCAGAATGACGTCAAACTGCAACGGAGAATGGGAAAGGCGTATGGCAGAAGAAAAATAAATAGTTACAAAATGTACCAATATATGGCGCTGTAAGCATCATAAGTTAATAGTGGTCGACTACACATAACAAACGAATCGTACAACAATGCCTAATGTGTAGGTTTGACGTTAAACAAACTGTACTACTCAGTGTGCGTGGGTGTACAGGTGTGATACTGTTA
Source organism: Schistocerca americana (assembly GCF_021461395.2). Taxonomy (NCBI): domain Eukaryota; kingdom Metazoa; phylum Arthropoda; class Insecta; order Orthoptera; family Acrididae; genus Schistocerca; species Schistocerca americana. The sequence goes on from NC_060125.1 coordinate 65,870,644, forward strand.
GTTACGTAGCCCATCCACCACGACAACGTCATATAACATCGGATCGGAAAATTCGGTTTTTAATTGTCCTGAGGCCAAAAACCGCATAAAAAGCATCACTCACATCTTTTTTTAATTGTCCTGAGCCCAAAAGCCGCATGAAAAGCATCAATAACATCGGCTTTTAACTGTCCTGAGGCCAAAAACCGTATAAAAAGCATCAATCACATCAGTTTTTAATTGTTCTGAGGCCAAAAGCAGCATAGAAAGCATCAATCAAAATCAAATCTGATTATTAATTTCTGTGTGACTGCCGCAAAACATGTTCAGTATACTGTCCACCGTTTTCTGCAACAAGTTGAAATCGGGAAACAGCATGTCCCATAACTGATCGAAGTGTTTCCGGGATCACGTTCAGAATGTGTTGCGCAATGCGTGTATTCAGTGCAGCTATGTTTGCAGTCGGAACACTGAACACGACATCTTTCAGATAGCCCCACAGCCAGAAGTCACACGGATTAAGGTTAGGTGACTGGGACGGCCAGGCGTAAGGTGGGTTTACGATGTCACTTGGGCAGCAAAGGATGCCTATAAGACCGCCCAGTTCAAAATGGTTAAAATGGCTCCGAGCACTATGGGACTTAAATTCTGAGGTCATCACTCCCATAGAACTTAGAACTACTTAAACCTAAGGACATCACACACACCCATGCCCGAGGCAGGATTCGAACCTGCGACCGTATCGGTCGCGCGGTTTCAGACTGTAGCGCCTAGAAGCCGGCCGTTGTGGCCGTGCGGTTCTAGGCGCTTCAGTCTGGAGCCGCGTGACCGCTACGGTCGCAGGTTCGAATCCTGCCTCGGGCATGGGTGTGTGTGATGTCCTTAGCTTGGTTGGGTTTAAGTTGTTCTAAGTTCTAGGGCACTGATGACCACAGATGTTAAGTCCCATAGTGCTCAGAGCCATTTGAACCGTTTTTTTTGTAGCGCCACTCCGGCCGAAGACCGCCAAGTATGGCAACACACTCAGTGCCGTACGCGCACCTTTGATGGGCATTTGAAAAATGTCCGTGTACAACCTCAGCTGAGTGTTGCTACTTAATTGCATTAACGCCTACTGGGCGCTGGCGAAATCTGAAGGATACGGGAAATGTCGCCTATCCTGCCGGCGCGTAGCCATCGGTGAATGGCTACCTCTGTACAGGGACATTTTTAAAGTGCGCACCGAGCGAGGTGGCGCGGTGGTTAGACACTGGACTCGCATTCGGGAGGACGACGGTTAAATCCCGCGTCCGGCCATCCTGATTTAGGTTTTCCGTGATCTCCCTAAATCGCTCCAGGCAAATGCCGGGATGGTTCCTTTCAAAGGGAACGGCCGACTTCCTTCCCCGTCCTTCCCTAATCCGATGAGACCAATGACCTCGCTGTCTGGTCTCCTTCCCCAAACCAACCAACCAACCAACTTTAAAGTGCGCAAGAAAGGTGCGCGGGTGGCAGGGAAGGTGTTGCCGAACACGTCACGCAAACTGGTAAGGAAACAGGTGAACTTCATTTGCATCGGTTAACTACAGCCAAGTCTGTAATTTTTGTCCAGCAGCACCTCCAAAAAGCCAATGGCTGCACTCTCTGTTGTGAGGCCTCATCCTACGGAACAAGCCCATGCTCACTGGTCCGCAACTCTGCCTTCGATTGCCCTGTAGTCTTCCCGCACCGGAAAAGTAGCCCTGCTAAATGCGAAAGATCACTACACCCAGACACAAGCTCCGCCGCAGAGGAACCGCGAATCGCCGCATCAAATTCACGACGGCTACCGGCGGAGTGGCAGATTTCGAGAGTTTCCAGCAGATTCGCCAAATTGTTTCACAGTTAGCCCTTTCAACCAATCAGCCTGTACAACAGAATTCAAGCGTTTCCATTCGTAGTTACCTGATAATTGTACTTGCTGTGTGGTGCTGTTTTGTGCTAGAAATTCTGTAAGTGATTTTCCTAACAGTTGCAGGCGAATACCTGCCATTCCGGTAAACAACTCGCACCTCAGCCAATACCCTGTCCTCTTCCTCAATCCGTTTAGGAGGATTAGCTTCAGGCCGGCCCATCACCCAAGCCTGGTAATAGTATCCTTCCGTCAGATACCGACCCTGGCGTAGGCAATAGCCACAGTAAGAAGACACAGGCTCTCTGTGAAGCGGTGTTCAAGTTGCTTCCCTAGCACTGTGTATCTGTAGTTTACTAAAACAACGCCGCATTTCACGTTGCTTAAAAGGCGAGAGTATTCTTCAAAACACAGCACACACTATGCTAGTAAACATGGAGACAAGCAAAAGTGCATCGATGAGATATGCATGGGGTTTTGATTGAGAGGTCTTCCACTGTAACTTACGAAATACTGCCGGTAAGTGGAAGGTGTGTTTCTTTTGATAGGTAAAAGTCAGAAACGCTAAATAATAAACACAATTTATTTCCAAAGAGTTACACCAACGAGAACATTAATTTTTTCTAGCATGTAGCTGATTTACGTAAACCAACTGTGTAAAATTCACTATAAATCAAGCGAGCAGTACACCATCACTAGTTTCAGCAGGACCACCTGTAACTGACGTGGGAGCTGTCCGAGATCCAGTCAAATCGGAGAGCTACTTTCTACAAACGCGCCGTCCGTATGTGAATGCAGGAGTACAGTCTCCCATCCCATTCTGCTCATCATGGTGTGCTAGAACTCAACAGCAGATTTTTGTAAGTTCGTGAGGAATGGTCCAAACGGCCGCCCGATTTACCACCAGTAGGCTTCTTTTTGTTGGGATGTATAAAGAATCGTGTTTACGTCACCGAACCTGCAACCCCAGATGTCTTCAGAGCAATGTCGAAGCTTGTAGCTCCGTGACACCTGCGACTTCACGTCCCATCTGCAGGTCGTTTGGAAGGCGCATTGAGTTGCTCATTCAGAATATTTGGCATTCGTTGAAACGTCTCACTTAAAATTCCGTCACAAGAATATCTATTTCAATACTACCAATTATGTACAGCATGGTGCATCATCCCTCACACTTTAAACGGTTCTACCTCCTTAACTACAACTGATAAACATTTCATTTAAATTGATCGGTACACGGTTGATTTACATACATCAGCCACGCGAATAAAAATGTAATGCTTAATTTAAAATACTTTAACTCATTGTTCTAGCTCTCCGAAAAATAACTAAATAAACTATGTTCGTAAATCCGATGAAGAAGTTAGGTTTCTTACGTTTACCTATCCAAATAAATACTACTTTCGTTTACGAAGATGAGTCAATAAATAAGGGTTGTTTGGGGGAGAAGACCAGACGGCGAGGTCATCGGTCTCATCAGATTAGGAAAGGACGGGGAAGAAAGTCGGCCTTGCCCTTTCAAAGGAACCATACCGGCATTTGCCTGGAGCGATTTAGGGAAATCACGGGAAACCAAAATCAGGATGGACGGACCCGGGATTGAACCGTCGTCCTCCCCAATGCGAGTCCAGTGTGCTAGCCACTGCGCCACCTCGGTCGGTCAATGAATAAGTCGCAACTGCTATAGACACATCAGAGCCGCGTGTACCAGCCGGAAATTTATTTTCCGTTTGAACATACTCCCCCTGTAAACTGAAACACTTATTCCGTCCCTGGACAAAGTGTTGAAAACCTGCACCATGGAATTCTTGTGGCAACGTTCTCATCTGACGAATGACCTTTCGGGATATAACAAGTTTATTTGGGTTCTTAAATTGCTACTGCCCAAAATAGAGATGTGTGCCGGGGCAGCAAAACATCCCTAGGCGGAGAAACAATGTTCCATCACTGGATAACCAGAGCGGCCAGGGCGCTCCTTGTTTGTGATTTTTTCTTTTTTTGTGCTTTGTTGGATTCCTGTATCCAGATGAACACACATTTCCGTGAAATACAGCTCTAACGACATAGGGGACGAATTTCGCTATGGACGTCCTCTGCGGACTGTCCGTCAGCTCTGTTCTAGTCGGGTGCACACTCATAGCACACCTGTTATCTTGGTCAGACTGCAGTTCATTAATCATAGGTCCCGGAGTACTGTATATCGGCTACCTTCCACGCGACATTAGCAGCCACATTAATCATAGGCACCGGAGTATTGTGCATCGGATACCTTCAACACGACATTAGCAGCCATCTTCAATATACGTCTAGGAGCGAAAAATAAAACGATATGCCGTATTCTGGCGCTGGCGAGTTGTTGACTCAGCCTCGTATTATATTGTAAGCCGTAGAGAAAAAAAACTCATATGAAACTCCATGTATAAGCGATCTTATCTAAGCTTGTACGAGGTCGTATTGGGGCTTGCAAGAATCTGGATACCAAGCACGTCAGACGTGCTAGGGTGTCTTTGATCCGAGAATGGTGCAAACACTCGCCATCCTGCTGTCAGACAATATATCCACAAATGTGTTTGCGCTGTCTGGAGCTACTGTTGTCTGTTTGCACCAGTCACATGAGATGTAAATTTTGTATATTATTGATCGTTCTTTCATAGTTCTTCATGTATTTCACTCTTGCTCCGAGCATTAAACTAATACTAAAAAATATCGCTTTTCTTGGCATTCTTAGAACATATTAATCACGAAATGCCGAAAAAATTACTAGCGCGTAAACAATGGAGCATGTGCCTAGAATAACAAAATTGGTTATTTGGAATAGAAAGTAAAGCCTTCGAATACTGTGGTTCTTTGCTGGACACGATTCTATTGGGGCTGGTAAGCCATCGCCTTCCTTCTCTCCGCGAACTGACACTGACTCAATCTGCTAGCTACAACAGCGTGCTTCAGTTTATATCTACAACTACTACTCCGCAAGCTACCATGGGGTACATGGCAAAGCGTACCTTGTACCACTGCTACTCGTTCCCCTTCCTGCTTCACTGCCGGCCGCGGTGGTCTCGCGGTTCTAGGCGCTCAGTCCGGAGCTGCGCGACTGCTACGGTCGCAGGTTCGGATCCAGCCTCGGGCATGGATGTGTGTGATGTCCTTAGGTTAGTTAGGTTTAAGTAGTTCTGAGTTCTAGGGGACTGATGACCACTGATGTTAAGTCCCATAGTGCTCAGAGCCATTTGAACCATTTGAACCTGCTTCACTCGAAAATAGAGCGAGCGTATTAATGGTTCCCAACCTGGGGGTAAGTTCTCCCCTCCCCCCCCCCCCCCCCCAGAAGTAAAATGAAATGTTCTGAGGGGTAAAAACTAAAAGATTCGATTATGTTTCTGACTATTATTATCAAAAGATCATTACTAGTATCACAATTTTGTAGGACTCTACTATTGCTACTATTGATTATAAACGTTATCAATAATTACTTTTTCTCAATTACTAGCATTAATGCACAGGAGGTTAGAGATTTCTTACGTAGTCCACCCACACCATACGGATACTGTGCTTTGTCCCATACGTCGCTGATGGTAAAAGTGAGACATATACGTAACAAATGCGAAATATCTCAAGAAAACGTCTCCTCCAAGTTGTAGACAGTACCTGCACTGGTCCAAAAACTGCTTTATTACACGCTTCAAAACAGATAAATGAATTAATTGCAAGCACAACACAGCAGTAACTACATAAGGGCTACCATAGTGCTGTACACAATATTATTATTATTATTAGTTCAAAGTAAGGTGCGCGGCAATCAAGTGATTTTCAAACAGTGCGTGTAGTGCACACAGCTGAACTTGTTTGAGTTTAAATGGGTTGCAGTGCGCAGGTCAACCAAGTGCCGCAATGGAGAGTCGTAATAAGGGATGAGAACGTCTTGGAACAGGTATCTATCCTCACTGTCGATAGTTAGCTTTCTTATCTGAGAAGGAATTGCGGTTAGCACATGAGATGCACCGTGAGTTCCTTTATCATTTATTCTAACGCGCTCGCACACACACACACACACACACACACACACACACACACACACACACACACACACACAAAACTAAATATCATTCATCTTTCATCATTTTAAAAGTGTTTCAACAAAAGTCTTTCATTCTACAGTTTGGTTAGGTGCTAAAGTTGGTGATAAAGTGGGGAAAGGAGGCGGTGGGGCAACAGACGGCAGAGGGTGGGCAGGGGACTGCACTCAGGGGTAATGGTCTAAGAAAGATAGAGAACAACCGGTCTGTATGCCTCCGTACGACCCCTAATTTCTCTTATCTTTTCTTCACGGTCCTTGCGCGAAATACATTTTGGTGGCAGTACGATCGTTTTGCAGCCTGTTGTGAATTCTGGTTCTCCAAACTTTCGCAACGGTGTTTCTTGAAAAGAACGCAGTCTTTCCTCCAGGAATCCCCGCTTGAGTTCACGGAGCGTTCCGGAAATACTCGCGAACTGATCCAACATTCCAGTAACAAACCTAGCAGCCCGCCTCTCAAGTGTTTCGATGTTTTCATTACATCCGACTTGATGAGAATCCCAAACAATAGAGGAATACTCAAGAATGGGTAGCGAAGTGTTCTTTACGTGGTCTCCTTTGTACGTGAGCTCTGAAATTCACCCAATAAACCGAAGTCATCCATTCGCCTTCCCTACTAACGATTTTACATGCTCGTTCCGTTCCAAATCGCTCTGCACTGTTACGTACAGATGAAACTTCCTGGCAGATTAAAACTGTGTGCCGGACTGAGACTCGAACTCGTGACCTTTGCCTTTCGCGGGCAAGTGGTAGAGCAGTTGCCCACTAAAGGCAAAGGTCACGACTTCGAGTCTCGATCCGGCACACAGTTTTAATCTGCTAGGAAATTTCATATCAGCACACACTCCACTGAAGAGTGAAAATTTAATTCTGGTTACATATAGATATTTAATCGAGGTAACTGTGTCAAGCAGGACACCACCAACACTGTATTCGAAATCAGAGGATTGTTTTTCCTATTCATCTCGATTTCATTGCATTTTTCTACATTTAGAGCAAGCTGCTGTTCGTCACACCAAGTAGAAATTCTGTCTAAGTCATCCTTTATCCCCCTACGGTCATTCAATCACGACACTTTCCCATACACAACAGAGTCGGAAACAAACAGTCAGAGACTGCTGCTCGCCCCATCTCTCAGAACGTTTGCGTATATAGAACACAAGAGCGACCCTATCGCACTTCCCTGGGGCTCTCCTAACGATACCCTCGTCTATGATGAACACTCTCCGTCCAGAACAACGTAATGGGTTCTGTTACTGAGGAATCTTCGAGGCACTCACATGGCTTTGAACATTACCGCATGCTCGGCCCTTCGTTTATAATCTGCAATAGGGCACTGTGTGAAACACTTTCTGGAAAGCTAGGAATTTGGAATTTTCCTGTTGTCCACCGTCCACGGTTCGTAGAATACCGTGCGAGAAAAGGGTTTCGCAAGAATGATGCTTTCTAAATACGCGCTGACTTTATGCCAGAAGATTTTCTGTGTCAAAAAAATTTATAGTGTAGAATACGCTCAAGAATTGTGTAGCAAACCGACGTTTTAACATCAAAACCGAATGGCTGTGCCACTTGACTTTTCACAGAAGCAAGACATAAGCTGCGTAAAATCCACTAAAAAATCCTCAGCAGCAAGGCTCTGTAATTAATAGTCTGGTACTTGGCCGGGGCAACTCCACGCCTCAGAATCGAGAAACATTTGCTGCAAACGACTGTCTGTCCAATGTGTGCTATCGGCGTGCACATTCTCCAGTGCCTCGCCTCGGAGTAGTTGACAGAGCGAGGTGGTGTAACAGATATCGTGTTCTTGATAATTAGATTCATGTACCTGTCGAGTCACACCGATTTACATTTTCCATTGTTTTACTTCAGGCAAATGCTGGGACGGCTCTTCCTTCAAGGCCGCCACCATTCGTTTCCTTCACCGTCCAACTAGATCTCTGTGATTAAAGGACGTCAAATATGGCCGTCCTTCCTCGGTAAATGGCGTTCCTTCCAGACAGTCAGATCTACTACAATACTCGCGGTGACTACACACCAAGCGGAGATCTTCGTCTCGCAGTACTTCGTAAATGCGTGGGAGATGGCGACGTCTTCCCTCCTCAGCCGGCGGTGCGTCTCACTTCCAATGCAAACAGCTGAGTCCCTGTTCCGCCCACTGCACAAAGCTCGAAACAGGACTCCGTCCGGCCGAGGGAAAGGCAGGGAAAGAGCTGTGTTTTATGTTGATGATTAAGCTTTTTATGTTGATGGCTCAGCTCTGAATGTGATATCAAACGGACATAAGAGTACTTACCTAAACCCATTATTCCACACTCCGTTTAGTACTTTATCTTCAAAATCTTAGAGTAGCAACACTGGTCCGCCCCGATATCTGAGTGGTCAGCGTGACGGATTGCCGTCCTACGGGCACGGGTTCGATTCCCGGGTGGGTCGGGGATTTTCTCCGCTCAGGCACTGGGTGTTGTGTTGTCTTCATCATCATTTCATCCCCATCCGGCGCGCAGGTCGCCCAATGTGGCGTCGAATGCCGCCGGACCGGATTATCGGGAAGCCTGATGGACGAACTGGCCCCTTCCTCTCGAGTTGCACCTGTTGCAGTAGCCCATATTTCTTCCTCGCTCTCACGTGTCAGGACCTTTTTCATCGAATACAGTTACATCCATGCCGACTTGCCTAGTACCAGAAACGCTACCGCACATGATGTTTACCGCCTAATGATGATAAATCATACTAGGAATGTTGTGGAAAGCCGACATCCTACGATCGCATGGCCCGTGGTTTGGCGTTCTGTGAACCATATCCTTCCCGACACGAACGCTCGTGCCGCCTGGTATCTGGTCGTTAACGGAAAATACGTGACACAACTTCTTCTGCATGCCGCCGGCCGCGGTGGTCTCGCCGTTCTAGGCGCGCAGTCCGGAACCGTGCGACTGCTACGGTCGCAGGTTCGAATCCTGCCTCGGGCATGGATGTGTGTGATGTCCTTAGGTTAGTTAGGTTTAAGTAGTTCTAAGTTCTAGGGGACTGATGACCACAGCAGTTGAGTCCCATAGTGCTCAAAGCCATTTCTTCTGCATGCCATAAAAATGACAGTCACCGCTGTGTCCTCGTTGTCACAAGCTTGATACGGCCGAATATCGACTGATGTGTGGATCTTCTGCAGAGGTGTGGCAGCGGATTCAAATATGCTTGCCGTTCTTCTGCGTACGGCTCCCCATGCCATTACATCGCAATCTCTTCTGTTCCCAGATGACACATATTTCCCACGTCCGAAGACCAACGCTGTGATCTGGATAAAAGGCCTCTCTATCTCTTATTTGCCGGCCGGAGTGGCCGAGCGGTTCTAGGCGCTACATTCTGGAACCGCGCGACCGCTACGGTCGCAGGTTCGAATCCTGCCTCGGGCATGGATGTGTGTGATGTCCTTATGTTAGTTAGGTTTAAGTAGTTCTAAGTTCTAGGGGACTGATGACCTCAGAAGTTAAGTCCCATAGTGCTCAGAGCCATTTGAACCATTTTGATCCGTTATTTGTTCCATGAAGGTGATAAGAGTGTTCTTGATTTTTGGACTTTCCTGCAAGATCGCTTTACTTTTCTGGTGCACCATCCGCGGTACCGTCAGTACTATGCCAACTTTTTGGGTAGTGCCTTCTTCGATCCCCCCTGCAGCTGGGCTGTCCCAGGTATGAGAAGGTAATTTCAGTGAGATTGTGTAATACCAGGACTCGATCCAATATATCGGCAAATGCAATATTCTTCTTGAAGACGTGCCTGGAACACTGCCTTGGGATTCAGTGTGCGTCTGCCCACAATTTGGCGGGATGCGGATGCCATTCTGTCTGTTCTGCCAGGAGGGCGTTTTCTTTAAATTCTATAGTTCCCTTTTTATTTTGTGTGTTATTCATAGTAATTACGCAACTGTTTTTCGCCTGGAAGGGGTCCTATTTGATCTCAACAAATATATAAAAATAAATAAACAAAAATCTGATATCGAAAAAGTATACTTATTTCTATTTTCAAGAAATATTTTTTTATTTTATGCAGAAGGCCGTCATTTATTTTAGAACACCAGAGATTTTTATTTTCTTAGTCAAAAAGAAATAAATTTAAAAAAAGAAACAAAAAAATTTAAAAAACAGTCCCTCCCGTTTCCTTTCCTTTCTTCCCCCGTCCGCCTTCAGTTTAAAAAAAATGTAATAAGATCTGCACCAAGGCGGCCGGACCTGCCCCGTAAGGGGCCTCCCGGCCAATGACGCCAAACGCTCATTTCCATTTCGACAGATGCAACACTGAAATTTTCTTTCTTTTTCCGCTTTTTCTTTTAATTATTATTTGAGACTTGCTGAAGCCAACAAAATTTCCAAGAGACTGTTCTTGAACCGCTCTTTATTCACAGGGGACAGGCAGCCCAACACTTTTGCCTTGCGTAACCAACAATCATGTCATGTATTGATGCTAGTAATCAGAATCGGCTCATTTCGGTGCGTGACTCATCGCTGTCAACAACTGTACTCGAGTCAATGAGATTCCAGGCCGAAGATGTGTCTGGCGACAGCCCAGAGAGCGGTATCATGTTAACCCGACTGTCGCCCACCTTATGGCCCGGCAGCCATGAGTGATGGTTTGGGGTGCCATTTAATTTCACAGCAGCCCCCCCCCCCCCCGTCCCACCCACCCCCTCCCCCTTGGTTGTCATCCGTGGCACCCTTTCACCACAGCGGCATGTCGACGATATTCTAACCCCATTTTGTTGCCCTTCACGGAAAGCCATCCAGGGATTATATTTCAGCAAGATAACGCCCGCCTGCACACGGCGAGAGTTTCTAAGGCTTCTCTTCGTGTTTTGCCAACCCTACCTTCGCCTCCAATGTCCCCGGATCTCCCCGTATTTGAGAACGTTTGGAGCATTATGGGCAGGGCCCTGCAACCAGTTCGTGATTCTGACGATCTAACCTGCCAATTGGATAAAATTTGAGTCGACATGCCTCTGGAGGACATCTAACAACACTGTATATCAATGCTAAGTCGAATAATTGTCTGAATAAGGGCCAAAGGGGGACAACCGCGTTATTGACCTTTCTTGAATAAATCATCCATTTTTTCTGAAATCAAATTCATTTGTTTTTCTGTACATACACATCACATCTACCGATTTTCGTCTCATTCGCATATTTCCTTCGTGGTGCGTCGTTTTCTTGTCTTAGTGTGACACGCAAATGAATAGATATATATATAGCCCGTCGACCAGGTATGACAAGCAAACCCTATGAAACAACTCTTCTCAAAATAATTCCACAAACAATACATGGACAAAGCCTTACACAACACACTCTCGCCTCATCATCATCTACAGCTGAATGCACATTCCACAGACGCTCCATTGTCAAAACATAGAGGGTGGCTTGTCTGTGCGCGTTGTAGAGTTGTAGACATGTAAGGAAGACTTCTTTCCACTGGAGTGGCTGATAGGCGGCAGCTTGCTATTCAGTGCCTCCAGTCACCCATTGTTCAACTTATATTCGATTCTATTTCTCAATGATACAGCAATAGAATGCAAAGAGAGTTTATCTAATTGTACATGGTAGCCAAAATAAATGTATCCAGATATCATTTCATGCATCTTAAGGTAGGCAACCCAGGTTACATCATCCACCTTGGATGTGTGCCATGCAGTTCGGGTTGCCTGTCTTTAGGTGCACGAAATATTTTTTGGATGGTTTCATTTTGCCCACCCTTTATTTGTTCCTCACAAGCATCTTTTACTTTTCTATCAGCTCGTTCATTTATCGCAGTCCCCTCTGTTCTTGGCACACGACAGAAAGAGACTGTCCTCCCATGCGTTTGCAGGGCAACGAGAAAATCCTGTACGAGATGAGGCATCTTCCTTGTTGGATTCGTAAACTTCACAGAAAAAGGAGACGGTGGTTGAAATTTGGATTGCCCACCATGTTACCCAGGAGCCAGACATTGTTGAGTCTACATTACTGCTCATAAAACTAAAGGATTTTTATAACTTTGAGTATAATTGAGTATCTTTGTCGACAGCTGACACGTAACTGCACGACATCAGGGCTCAGACCGAATCTTACTTGCGGAAACAACATTTTTGCTTAAACCGATAAAAAAATTTGGAGATTTGTGGTAAGAACCTACGGGGCCAAACTGCAGAGGTCATCGGTCCCTAAGCTTACACACTATTTAATCTAACTTAAACTAACTTACGCTAAGGGCAACACACACACACACACCCATGCCCAAGGGAGGACTCAAACTTTCAACGACGGCAGTGGCACTAACCGTGACAAGGCGCCTTGGACCGAATGGCTCTTTAACCAATAAAAATATGTCATGAACAGAACGTAGAGTTCAAAGTTCTTAATAACATTTTTTCGGCTCTCAAGAGGGCATAGCACACGGATTCTTTACCATTTAAAATCCCGTCCAGTTACCTTTCTCTGTAATGGTCGTCTGCAACCTGCGAGGAAAGCACGTGATGGGACGAGTAATAAATCTCCTACTTTCTGCGAGCTTCTTCCAGACAGCTGGGGCGACAGTCAAAGATCATAGCGCAAGCATCAAGCCAGCCACCTGTCCTAAGACTCACCCAAAGTCCACGGGCACCGTTAAGCAGTCTTCACACGGGCCGTGCTGTCGAACGCCAACGTTGAGCGTGCCGAGTTCAACGTGCTGCCGAACGCTCAGAAACGATGCGGCTTGTGCATACGGTACGTGGTCCCCAACGTGGTATACGCGATAGCAGCGTGTTACAATGGCAGTTGTCGGCTGTATCTGGCTCGTAAATCACACTGTTTACGAAATGGACGGGCGGAAAATTCCCATGTTAGCTTTCCTGCCTATATGCTAGTCAGGTTATCTGTCTGTAGTATGCATAAACAAAAATTCAATTTCCGTGAAAATATAATAAGGCAAGAAGGAAAGTACCATACCCAGTCAATAAGGACATCGGTTTATATAAATTTCATTACAAGTAGTACGATACATCTTTACAATAGTTCTCCACATAAGACTAAAAATTATTTCATCGTTCTCACTTCTTACTAAAACCTTAAGGTCAGTTTTACTTGGCCACTGTTCCTACTCAGAAGCAGAATCTCCACAGCATGGGAATTACAAAACTTAAAAGAAAAAAGAGCCAAAATATCCTCCTGTAAGTAGTGCAAGGTGACCTGTAGATTAAGCCAATCCAGCAAACTCACTCCTCAACACGAGCGCACCGGTACTTATGTGATATCGAGTATTATACACTACTACCATTAAAATTCCTACACCAAGAAGAAATGCAGATGATAAACGGGTATTCATTGGACAAATATATTATACTAGAACTGACATGTGATTACATTTTCACGCAATTTGGGTGCATAGATCCTGAGAAATCAGTACCAGAACAACCACCTCTGGCCGTAATAACGGCCTTGATACGCCTGGGCATTGAGTCAAACAGAGCGTGGATGGCGTGTACAGGTACAGCTGCCCATGCAGCTTCAACACGATTCCACATTTCATCATGAGTAGTGACTGGCGTATTCTGACGAGCCAGTTGCTCAGCCACCATTGACCAGACGTTTTCAATTGGTGAGAGATCTGGAGAATGTGCTGGCCAGGGCAGCAGTCGAACATTTTCTGTATCCAGAAAGGCCCGTACAGAACCTGCAACATGCTGTCGTGCATTATCCTGCTGAAATGTTGGGTTTCGCAGGGATCGAGTGGTGGGTAGAGGCACGGGTCGTAACACATCTGAAATGTAACGTCCACTGTTCAAAGTACCGTCAATGCGAACAAGAGGTGACCGAGACGTGTAACCAATGGCACCCCATACCATCACGCCAGGTGATACGCCGGTATGGCGATGAGGAATACAGGCTTCCAATGTGCGTTCACCGCGATGTCGCCAAACACAGATGCGACCATCGTGATGTTGTAAACAGAACCTGGATTCATCCCAAAAAATAACGTTTTGCCATTCGTGCACCCTGGTTCGTCGTTGAGTACACCATCGCAGGCGCTCCCGTCTGTGATGCAGCGTCAAGGGTAACCGCAGAGATGGTCTCCGAGCTGATATTCCATGCTGTTGCAAACGTCGTCGAATTGTTCATGCATATGGTTGTTGTCTTGCAAACGTCCCCATCTGTTGACTCAGGGACCGAGACATGGCTGCACGATCCGTTACAGCCATGTGAATAAGATGCCTGTCATCTCGACTGCTAGTGACACGAGGCCGTTGGTATCCAGCACGGCGTTCCGTATTACCTTCCTGAACCCACCGATTCGATATTCTGCTAACAGTCATTGGATCTCGACCAACGCGAGCAGCAGTGTTGCGATACGATAATCCGCAATCGCGATAGGTTACAATCGGACTTTTATCAAAGTCGGAAACGTGATGGTACGCATTTCTCCCCCTTATACGAGGCATCACAATAACGTGTCACCAGCCAACGCCGGTCAACTGTTGTTTGTGTATGAGTAATCGTTTGGAAACTTTCCTCAGGTCAGCACGTTGTAGGTGTCGCCACAGGCGCCAACCTTGTGTGAATGCTCTGAAGAGCTAATCATTTGCATACCACAGCGTCTTCCTCCTGTCCGTTAAATTTCGCGTCTGTAGCACTTCATCTTCGTGGTGTAGCAATTTTAATGGCCAGTAGTGTAGGATGTATTTATGTTAAATTAATAAGAGAGTAACAGAACCTAATAAAACGCGAAGGTCAGAAAAATATATTTAGGTGTTGTGGGACGCCAACCGCCAATACATCAAAAATTTCAGTAGTAACCTGTGCTGATATTCATTGTGCTAAGAAGACCCCAAACATTTAGCCACCTTGTTGTTGTTGTTGTTGTCTTCAGTCCGGAAACTGGTTTGATGCAGCTCTCCATGCTACTCTATCCTGTGCAAGCTTCTTCATCTCCCAGTACTTACTGCAACCTACCCAGTGCCCTGAGAGCTTTAATCGTAGCTATATACTAACTGAAATATAACAAACTGCAACAAGAACAATGCGTGTTTAAAGGATCCTCAACATGCCGTTGCCTTCAAGTAGCATACTCTAATATTACACAAGTTACAATAATCCATTTACCAAGAATCTCATGTTTCTTGTCATTTTATTACAACGAATCATGCAATTCAAGGCGGGTTTTCCAGAGCTCCCCAGTTTGTTGGTGCTCAGAAATGACATATATAGGTACGGTCTTCAAATGAAAGCCAATATGGCGCCTCACAACTTTGCACCAGAGGGACATGGCGTGCATGTGACGTAGGTGGTGTTCTGCCATCTCATTGGTCAACGTTCAGACGCACGTTCAGAATACATGACATGCTAGATATTGCTCTGCACATTCGGAAAGACTCCTTACAGTCTGAAACTACTGCAGACAGACGGCAACTGAGAGATGATGACTCATGGATATATTTGGAGTCAAGACGAGCACTGTGTGGTCTATAGACTCGTGCTGGAGCATTATTCACTGTGAACAGTACTGATTCGTCGAAAAATATCACATATCCGCCAGTCACAACAGACATTTTGCTCGAAGAGCGCTAATCGACAAAGTTTCTGATCATTACAGAGCCGCTCCTTTACGGTTACACATTTTCTTCGCAGTCCAGCAAGTGCAGAACAGTGTGAACTGATCAAGGGAAGATAGTGGTATATTTTGATTGCAGTACGTTAAAAAAATAATTTTGCCGTTCTGTATTTACATCTTCACTATTCAGGATTGATGTCACACGCCACCATCAAGCTACAACACGCCTACTGCATCCTGCTGTCACACGGTAACAGTTTGTCCATTGTTGCGCTTTTGTGCTCATGTACGCTCAGGTTCGCCTTCCGACGCGGTTGAATTCCTTTCCTCTACAGGAGCTACGATGCAGTCGTGAATAACTGAAACAACATTGGACGAATAAAAAAAATTTCAATGATTGGGGAGAAATCACGGAGTCCCACAATGGTCAATTTTGGTTTCACTCCGAATCCATATCTACATACGTGAGTGACCAACCAGTTAACATTCAGCACTAGAGTTGGTACTTTTGGCAGACGATACTAGGATACAATAAATCTCATTTGGGGGGAAAGCAACAGATGAGATTTTTAACGAGTTTTTCAGCTAATTATTAAGTGGTATTCTGAAAATGAACTCTTTCGAAATTTTGTGCAAACACTATATTAATTTCTGCAGAACAAATACCAATAACTGATATAGTGCATGGGTAGGAGTCAGTAAACAGGATAGATTGCTCCACATGTTTGGGTTTACTTACTAATGAAAACTTTAACTGGAAGAAGCATGTTACTGAGGTGCTCAAACAATTAAGTTCGCCTGTTTTTGCTCGTTATATAATTGTTACTCTTCGTAAGAAATCAATCAACTTCCTAACATAGTATGGATATATCCACTCATTGGCCGGCCAGGATGACCGAGCGGTTCTAGGCGCTACAGTCTGGAACCGCGCGACCGCTACGGTCGCAGGCTCGAATCCTGCCTCGGGCATGGATGTGTGTGATGTCCGTAGGTAAGTTAGGTTTAAGTAGTTCTAAGTTCTAGGGGACTGATAACCCTAGAAGTTAAGTCCCATAGTGCTCAGAGCCATTTGAACCATATCCACTCATTAATGTGTTATGGAATAACACTTGGGTAACTTATCACTTAGAAAGTATTGATTGCACAAAAGCGAGCAGTATCATAATAAGTGGTGTTCACATGCGCTCTTCATGTAGGTACCTCTTCCAGACAGGCATTTTAAATGCGTCACAACATTCATCATAATTTGAGAAAAATTGTGATGTCCATGCCTACGAACGAGAGGATAAAATGATATTTAATGCCCGTTATTGAAGCTGTCAGTGGCTCAGAAAGGTCAACATACAGCAACAAAACTTTCTTATCATGTGGCCAATAACATAGAATGTCTGACAGGCAATATAGCGAGTTTTAAATCTAACCTAAAATCAAAAAAAAAAAAAAATGGTTCAAACGGCTCTGAGCACTATGGGACTTAACTTCTGAGGTCATCAGAACTTAGAACTACTTAAACCCAACTAACCTAAGGACATCACACACATCCATGCCCGAGGCAGGATTCGAATCCGCGAACGTAGCGGTCGCGCGGTTCCAGACTGCAGCGCCTAGAACCGTTCGGCCACTCCGGCCGGCACCTAAAATCATTTCTCTTTGAGAACACTTTCTATTTTATGGAATAATTTTTATTTAAAAATCCAGTATCGTGTAAGAAAAGAGTTTTTAAGTGTATTTGCATGAGTAGGACTAAAAAATAACATATTTATTGATGTTAACATTAGTTTTATATATATATATATCCTCTAAACCGACTAGTTCCAAAAGAAACCTTGAAATTACCTATGGAGCATGTGAATAAATGTTGCCCTACAGACTGTGGGACATGGCTTATGAACAGAATGACAGGACTAAAAGTAAGGTGGTTCAGGTATCAGGTATTGAGTCTTCTAGGATCACTGCCTATTATAGAAAAGATGATGCTATGAAAGACATAATTCGCCACGTTAGAACGTCAGTGATTGCGACAGTATACTTTCATCACTTGCTGTCCCGATGAATTACTCCAGAATGGCGTTCTCCACACTGTAAGTTGGTTCTACAATGACGTTAACCACATTATTCTCCCTAAATTTCCAATTAGTTACAGAAAACTTTTACTCAAAAAACACGTAAGAAATTAATAAACACAGAAAATATTAAGACACAGATATATTTAAAAAAATTTGATGGCGAAATCATTGGAACAACTTTGATTTTGTATCATATACTGCTCTCAGGTCTGATTTTTAATTGATTGACGAACGCGTTGCTGCTTGATCAAATGAGACGGCTCTAATGGATGTCGAGCAAATATAAAGAAAAGGAGAAAGGGCGGAAAAGGGAAAGATTCTCTGTGAGACGAACAGAGTCAAACAGATGTACCGAGTCAGGCATTTTATCTAAATCTCGGCGAATTTGGGAGGATAGAGACAAGCGGCAAGTACAGTCTTCTGCCATACCATTACCGCCACACTGTATGGCCGAGCTGCCCATTTAGTTCGCATTGTAAACCGCCATTAGGAGGAACGCATGCAAGCCGGAAGTATTCCATGACATCTCCATCTCTACTCCGCAAGCTACCATACGGCGCGTGGCCTCTGTCTGATGCCTACTTACCTGCTCCATTTGCAAATGACGCCTAGGAAGAATGACTATTGGTAAACCTCCGTATTAGGTCGAACTTGTCGGATTTTCTCGTTCAGGTCATTTTTCAAGACGTCTACGAGAGGAATTAATATGTTTTCCGGCCCTTTCCGGGTCGTACTCTCTAGGAATTCCAATGTCAGACCTTAACGTGGTGTACAAAGCCCATGTTGTAGCGTCTGCCCCTTGAGATTTTTAAGCATTTTCGAAACTGCCTCACGTCGACTGATTTAGCCCGCGACAAAACGCTTCACTCTTCGTTCGACGTTGTATCTCTCTTTCGATAATCTAACTTGGTAGGGGCCCAGAGTGATGAGCAATGCTCAAGAATCGGTTTTGTAGGTCACTTATTTCGTGGATGAGTTATATTTCCTTAGGATTCTCATACTGGTTCTCGGTCTGGTGTTTTCCTACGATTAGTTGTCTGTTGTCATTGCATCTTAGGTCGTTACCCCTGTGTATCTGATTGAATTTTCTCATGTTGAGAAATCAGAAGGAAGGTCTGTTGTACTTGGTAAAAACTTCTTGTACTTAAGATCGCATGAATTCTTAATTTTTGACAATCGGTTTCCAGAGATAACTGTCATCTTCAGGAAACCAATCTTTTTTTTGTCATGAAACGTGTTCACTATGAGAGAACCTCGTACCACGTTGTCATAATGGTGGATAAAATGTAACGCATTATAGAAATATTTGTCGGGAATAAAACATTTGCAGTTAAAATGCACCTCATACACTTGGTTATGTAGCGCCCATAGACGATCGTTAAGTCTTTAAACACAGGCGATTGAGATCTTTAAGACTTGACAATCATCTGTGGGCGCTACGTGTACGGACATGGCCATATGCACAAGGTGCTGTTTAATATAAATGTTTTATTTCTGACAAACCTTTGTATAATATACTACACTTTATCCACCATTATAAAAACATAGCGTGAGGTCCTAATTCACAATGAACAGGTTTCATTATAAAATTTTTTTGAAGGCCAGAAAATACACTCATATTTGTCGAAACCGGTTGTCAGAAAAAAAGAAGAATTTATGTGATCTTGCCTGTAGAAAGTTTTTTCCTTTTCATTTTACGGTAATTACTGTTTCCAGCGATTTGTAAACAATAGTTTAATTGTACAGTACAGGGTGTTTACGTGCAAAATGTAATATTTATTCACGAAGAGGATTAACTACCGATACCTGCACCACCCACCAATATGTCCCTGAAGGACTTACTGCAAATCGCTACAGTCCTCTGCCTCCTAGTAGACGATCTCATCATTTAAGAACAGCCTCTTAATTGTTCCATAGGTATCCACAAGATCATTGTATATACTGTAAAAAGTAAATTTCCTATTACAGTTGCTTAGGATACCCTGGAAACTACCTTTGGCTCCGCTAGAAGCGAAGTATTAACGTCTGCAAGAAAGTCCCGAACCGGGAAAGAAATCTGGTCCGACAGTCTGTAAGCTCGTTATTTTTTCAAAAAAATGGCTCTGAGTACTATGGGACTTAACATCGGTGGTCATCAGTCCCCTAGAACTTAGAACTACTTAAACCTAACTAACCTAAGGACACCACACACATCCATGCCCGAGGCAGGATTCGAACCTGCGACCGTAGCGGTCACGCCGTTCCAGACTGAAGCGCCTAGAGCCGCACGGCCACAACGGCCGGCTGTTCTTTTTTCACTAAGGGACAGGCCTAGAGTGCGTCAGAAGCCACCTGAAACATCTTTCCAACTCAAATAACATTAAAAATACATTGAAGAGCCAAAGAAACTGGTTCACCTGCCTAATATGGTGTAGGGCACCCGCGAACACGCAGAAGTGCCGCAAGATGACGTGGCATCGACTCGACTAATGTCTGAAGTAGTGCTGGAGGGAAGTGACACCATGAATGCTGCAGGTTTGTCCACAAATCCGTAAGAGTACGACGGGGTGGAGATCTCTTCTGAACAGCACGTTGCGAGGCATCCCAGATATGCTCAATAATGTTCGTGTCTCGGGAGTTTGGTGGTCAGCGGAAGTGATTAAACTCAGTAGAGTGTTCCTGGAGCCACTCTGCAGCAATTCTGCACGTTTGAGGTGTCGATTGTCCTGCTGCAATTGCCCAAGTCAGTCGGAATGCACAATGGACATGAATGGATGCAGATGATCAGACAGGATGCTTACGTACGTTTGACCTGTCCAAGTCGTATCTAGACGTATCAGAAGTCCCATACCACTCCAACTGCAAACGCCCCGAACCATTACAGAGCTTCCACCAGCTTGAACAGTCCCCTCCTGACATGCAGGCTCCATGCATTCATCAGGTTGTCTCCACACCTGTACACGTCCATCCGCTCGATACTATTTGAAACGAATCTCGTCCGAGCAGGCAACATGTTTCCAGTCATCAACAGTCGAATGTCGGTATTGACGGGCCCTGGCGAGGCGTAAAGGTTTGTGTCGTGCAGTCATCAAGGGTACACGAGTGGGCCTTCGGTTCCGAAAGCCCATATCGGTGATGTTTCGTTGAATGGTTCGCACGCTGACACTTGTCGATGGCCCAGCGCTGAAATCTGCAGCAATTTGCGGAAAGGCTGCACTTCTGTCACGTTGAGCGCTTCTCTTCAGTCGTTGGTCCCGTTCTTGCAGAATCTTTCTCCGGCCGCTGTGATGTCGGAGATTTGATGTCTTACCGGATTCCTGATACTCACGGTACACTCGTGAAATGGTTGTACGGGAAAATCGCCACTTCGTCGCTACCTCGGAGATGCTGTGTCCCATTGCTCGTGCGCCGACTTGAAGTCCAAGTTCAAACTCACTTAAATTTTGATAACCTGCCATTACAGCAGCAGTAACCGATCTAACAACTGCTTGTCTTATAGAGGCGTTGCCCACCGCAGCGCCGTAATCGGTGCATCTACATATCTCTGTATTTGAGTACGCATGCCTATGCCAGTTTCTTTGGCACTTTAGTGTATTTGGTAGCAAACCATACAACATAATATAAATAATAGTTTATTTGCAGTTTATTTTTCCACTCCACACGCAATGATGCAGAGATAAAAAAAAATGGCTCTGAGCACTATGGGACTTAGCTTCTGAGGTCATCAGTCCCCTAGAACTTAGAACTACTTAAACCTAACTAACATAAGGACATCACACACATCCATGCCCGAGGCAGGATTCGAGCCTTCGACTGCAGCGGTCGCGCGGCTCCAGACTGTAGCGCCTAGAACCGGTCGCCCACTCCGGCCGGCGGATGCAGAGATAGTGCGTTGATTAGCAAACAGCATGCGCATTCGGAAGGACGACGGGACAAATCCCCCTACGACCATCCAGATCTATACGACATTGCAGTGTCCGTGTTATTCCGAATTACAATGCAATGTTCCTTCGGATATGCATACATGTCCGAAGGAACGAGCGCTGCGACGACTACAGCCATTATGAAATACATGAAATGTAAACGCAGTTGCGAATATGAACAATCATGAGCTGTGTAATGGAATCACGACAGTGAGGATTTGTGCCGGGCCGGGACTCGAATGCGGATCGCCGCCTATCGCGAGTTTTCGTCTTACCAATATTTCGTTTTCGTTATTCCGTTACTTAAATGATGGTTATCCATATTCACAACTGCGAGTACTTATAATGCATCCAGATTTAGATTTTCCATGATGCCGTGATGGTTCCCTTGCAAATGATACGACCGATTTCCTTCCGCATCCCTTCAGTAATCTGAGTTTGTGATTCATCTATAATGACCGCGCTGTCGACGGGACGTAATATCTGTTCAGCCTTCCCTTTCTTCACTGTGGCGCATAGATTGTTCCATAAGGATGTTCATGTTAAAGTTGTCTCGAGAAGATGCTACAATGCTCCATATTAGTGAGCAAAAAATAAAATCACGAAGGAGGTGGTCTACCACGAAGGCTAATACAATTTAGGGGCACTGCATTTAGGGTTAAGTGTTTGCACGAGGATGCGGTAATCCTCTGAAAATTCATTAAAAATTTCTGCGTAATACATCACCCCTTGCGGATGTACGGCGGAGTTTTAATCAAGCGCCGGAAGTTAGTTTGTGGCCGAGACGGCTACGCAGCTGTCGGTCCCGGCAGGGGCGGCCACGCCGCAGCACCTCGCAGCAGCTCGCAGCAGTGCTGCAGCGCAGAGGGAGTCACACCGCGGCCGCGTGGCCTTGCGTATCGCAGCTAACCTCTGTTATCGCTGCAAAAATAGGCGACGCCCCAGCTGAAGTCCTTGACTCTCCTATAACGCTGTATACACTGATCAGCCAGGACATTATGACCACCCACCTAACATCCGGTGTGTCCACCTTTGGCACGGGTAACAAGGCCGACGCGTCTTGGCGTGGAAGCAGTGAGGCCTTGATAGGTCGGTGAAGGAAGTCTGTCGCCACGTTCAATCACATCCCTGATGTTTTCGATCTGGCTCAGATCTGGCAAGTTTGGGGGCCAGCACATAAACTACTTGCCATTAAAATTGCTACACCACGAAGATGACGTGCTACAGATGTGAAATTTAACCGACAGGAAGAAGATGCTGTCATATGCAAATGATTAGCTTTTCAGAGCATTCACACAAGGTTGGCGCCGGTGGCGACACCTACAACGTGCTGACATGAGGAAAGTTTCCAACCGATTTCTCATACACAAACAGCAGTTGACCGGCGTTGCCTGGTGAAACGTTGTTGTGATACCTCGTGTAAGTACGAGGAAAGCGTACCATCACGTTTTCGACTTTGATAAAGGTCTGATTGTAGCCTAACGCGATTGCGGTTTATCGTATAGCGACACTGCTGCTCGCCTTGGTCGAGATCCAATGACTGTTAGCAGAATACGGAATCGGTGCGTTCAGGAGGGGAATACGGAACGCCGTGCTGGATCCCAACGGCCTCGTATCACTAGCAGTCGAGATGACAGGCATCTTATCCGCATGGCTGTAACGGATCGTGCAGCCACGTCTCGGTCCCTGAGTCAACAGATGGAGGACGTTTCCAAGACAACAACAACCCGCACGAACAGTTCGACGACGTTTGCAGTAGCATGGACTATCAGCTCGGAGACCACGGCTGCGGTTACCCTTGACGCTGCATCACAGACAGGAGCGCCTGCGGTGGTGTACTCAGCGACGAACCTGGGTGCACGAATGGCAAAACGTCATTTTTTCGGATGAATCCAGGTTCTGTTTACAGCATCATGGTGATCGCATCCGTGTTTGGCGACATCGTGGTAAACACACATTGGGAGGGGGGGGGGCGGAAGGGGAGATTCGTTATCGCCATACTGGCGTATTACCCGGTGTGAGGGTATGGCGTGCCATTGGTTACACGTCTCGGTCACCTCTTGTTCGCATTGACGGCACTTTGAACAGTGGACTCTACATATTAGATGTGTTACGACCCGTGGCTCTACCCTTCATTCGATCCCTGCGAAATCCTACATTTCAGCAGGATAATGCACGACCGCATGTTGCAGGTCCTCTACGGGCCTTTCTGGATACAGAAAATGTTCGACTGCTGCCCTGGACAGCACATTCTCCAGATCTCTGACCAACTGAAAACGTCTGATCAATGGTGGCTGAGCAACTGGCTCGTCACAATAAGCCAGTCACTACTCTTGATGAACTGTGGTATCGTGTTGAAGCTGCACGGGCAGCTGTACCTGTACACGCCATCCAAGCTCTGTTTTACTCAATGCCCAGGCGTATCAAGGCCGTTATTACGGCCAGAGGTGGTTGTTCTGTGTACTGATTTCTCAGGATCTATGCACCCAAATTGCGTGAAAATGTAATAACATGTCAGTTCTAGTATAATATATTTGTCCAATGAATACCCGTTTATCATCTGCTTTTCTTCTTGGTGTAGCAATTTTAATGGCCAGTAGTGTAGTTATCCAACCCGGGAAAGGGGACCTACAGTTTAACGCGGAATCTGAAGCACGTGCGGTTCCTGGAGGCCCCTTAATGACAGACTGCAATTTTCCGTGGTTCAGCCGGAATTCGATCCCGCGACCTTTCGGTTACCGTGTACGTGCTTTACCGCCAGGCCACCAGGCCCAACGGTGTCCTCAGTGAAAGTGAAAAGAAACTGCAGGATGTGTTCTATGGAATGAACAATGAAGTGAGCAAACAATATGGACTGAAAGTAAGCCGAAAAAGGGCTAAAGTAATGAGGAATAACATGAATGAGATTAACGATAAACTTAACATCAAAACTGACGACCGCGAAATAGAGGAAGTAGAAGGTCTTCTGCTACGCAGGACGCAATGTAGCATGTGACGGAACTAAACAAGGATGATGTAAAAAGTAAATTATCATATAAAGAGGACATTCCTGGCAAAGAGAAGTGAAAGCAGTCCTCACCAAAGAAATCTGCTTCCATCAGACTTCCACCTTAATTTTAGGGAGCCATTTCTAAGGATATATGTTTACAACGGAGCGCAGAATGAAAGTGAATAATGGAATGTGGGAAAACTGGTAAAGAACGGAATCGAACTGTTTGAGATGTGATGCCGTAGGCGGATGCTGAAAAGTAAGTGGGCTAATAAGATAAGAAATAACGAGGTTCTCCGCAAAAACGGCAACGAGAGCAACACGAGGTAAACGTCCACAAGAAGCTGGAGCACGATGATAGGATAGGTTTTAAGACATCAGGGAACTACGTCCATGGTGCTTCAGGGAGCTGCAGAGGCTAAGCCATGTAGCGGAAAACACTGATTAGATTATATCCAATGAATGACTGCAGTTGTTGTCTGCGAGTGCTACAGGAAGTGAAATTCGTGTGGACAGCATAAAACCAGTCAGATGACTCGTGACTTAAAGGGCTACTTTGAATAGAAACGGATCTACCTCTTACTACACTCAGAATAAATTAAAAAATCCGGACGATTGAGAATAGGAATTAAGCTTTGGGGGCTCTATACAAACTTAATTATGTGTATAGATATGAATAATAATGAGAATTTTGTGTGGCTCAGCTGCCTGGTGCAGGTCTTCCTCATGGACGCCACTTTGACGACTTCAGTGACCCTAAGCTACCCCAGTAATCCAGCTGCGTAAACTGGACCCATAGTTTATCTTTGAAACCGAATCACGTGTTGTTTCTGGCGACTCCGCACATCGTTGAGAAGTGATGGCTGAGTTAATACGAAGACTGAACAATGTGAGATTCGATCCCATACCCTCTCGGCTTCCAGCGACGTGCTTACCGCTAGATCGCAGTCGCGAGATGAGGATAGATAATACATTCACAGATTTTGAAGAATAACTCTAAAAGTATGCACAAAAAATGGTTCAAATGGCTCTGAGCACTATGGGACTTAACTTCTAAGGTCATCAGTCCCCTAGAACTTAGAACTACCGAAACCTAACTAACCTAAGGACATCACAAACATCCATGCCCGAGGCAGGATTCGAACCTGCGAGCGTAGCGAAGTATGCACACACGTGGCATATATGACCGTATGTTTTGATTGCATTGTCTTGGAAGCTCAAGCTATATTGATTGAAAAAAAAATCGCAACACCAAAAAATAATTAATGCAGAGTAACAAATACATTTGTATGGGTAACACATTTAAGTGACTAACGTTGCAGGATCACAAGCTATTGTACGCGAGATGTAAACAACCGCAAACTGTGAAATGCTGGTACATTATTGACCGGTGTAACCACCAGAATGCTGAATTCAAGCACGTGAACGTACATGCATCGTGTTGTATAGGTTTTGGATGTCAGTTTGTAGGATAGAGTTCCACACTTGTTGCACTATGTCGGTCAATACATGGACGGTTAAGGCTGGTTATGGATCACGCTGGCGTTGTCGTCTGCTGATACCCCATATGTGCTTGATTGGACACAGACATGGTGATCGAGCAGGCCAAGGCAACACGTCGACACTCTGTACAGCATACTGGACTACAACAGCGGTACGTTGGCGAGCGTTATCCTGTTGGAAAACACCTCCTGGAATGCTGTTCATGAATGGCAGCACAATTGGTCGAGTAACCAGACTGCCGTATAAATTTTCAGTCAGGGTGCGCTGGAAAACAACGAGAGAGCTGCTGCTGTGATACGAAATCGCACCCTAGACCATAACTCCGGGTGAGGATCCAGTGCGTCTAGCACGCAGATAGGCTGGCTGCAGCTCCTCAGCTGGACTCCTTATAAACACCACACGTCCGTCACTGACACGAGGTCAGAAATAAAGTTCTCCAGAAAACACAACAGACCTCCGTCCTACCCTCCGATGGGCTCTCGCTCGACACCACTGAAGTCGCAAGTGCCAGTGGTATGGTGTCTGCGAAATGCATGCTGAAGGGCATCTATCACGGAGCTGTCCTCGAAGTAACCGATAAGTAACAGTTCGTTGTGTCACTGCGGTGCCAGATGCTGCTTAGATTTCTGCTGCACATGCAGTATCGTACACGAGCCATGGGCGGAACGCGAGGCTTTGCTCTCTAGGTAGTGCCACGTGGCCGTCCGGAGCTCGGTCTTCTTGCAGTCGTCCATTCCCGTGGCCACAGCTGCCAGCACTCAGGTACTGTGGCTATATCCCTGTCAACTCTTTTTGCAACATCGCAGCTTCTCGTAGCCCTACTACGTGACCTCTTTCAAACTCACTGGGGAGTCGATAATGACGTCTTTGTCGCCTCGACGGTATTCTGGTGTAACCTGAGTCCACCAAGCACAGTTTCAAAGGTAGCCACGCTCACAACAGTTAGAGCGCGTATTTAAAGCGAACATGATTCGCCCTCATAGCGGCGCAACTAGCGCCACAGTTCTGCGAGGGGCGCGTAATTTCGATAGATATCATCCGTCAGATTTAAAAACGCGTCTACCAACTATCGTTTATGTCACACAAGTCCTCCTTGGCGTTGCGAATTTTTCCCGTCAGTGTATTTTCACCGCCAAGAAATTCCACACCTTAGTACACTCCTGGAAATGGAAAAAAGAACACATTGACACCGGTGTGTCAGACCCACCATACTTGCTCCGGACACTGCGAGAGGGCTGTACAAGCAATGATCACACGCACGGCACAGCGGGCACACCAGGAACCGCGGTGTTGGCCGTCGAATGGCGCTAGCTGCGCAGCATTTGTGCACCGCCGCCGTCAGTGTCAGCCAGTTTGCCGTGGCATACGGAGCTCCATCGCAGTCTTTAACACTGGTAGCATGCCGCGACAGCGTGGACGTGAACCGTATGTGCAGTTGACGGACTTTGAGCGAGGGCGTATAGTGGGCATGCGGGAGGCCGGGTGGACGTACCGCCGAATTGCTCAACACGTGGGGCGTGAGGTCTCCACAGTACATCGATGTTGTCGCCAGTGGTCGGCGGAAGCTGCACGTGGCCGTCGACCTGGGACCGGACCGCAGCGACGCACGGATGCGCGCCAAGACCGTAGGATCCTACGCAGTGCCGTAGGGGACCGCACCGCCACTTCCCAGCAAATTAGGGACA
Source organism: Schistocerca americana (assembly GCF_021461395.2). Lineage (NCBI taxonomy): Eukaryota > Metazoa > Arthropoda > Insecta > Orthoptera > Acrididae > Schistocerca > Schistocerca americana. Next base: position 65,898,253 of record NC_060125.1, read on the forward strand.
CTGTTGCTCCTGGGGTATCGGCGAGGACCATTCGCAACCGTCTCCATGAAGCTGGGCTACGGTCCCGCACACCGTTAGGCCGTCTTCCGCTCACGCCCCAACATCGTGCAGCCCGCCTCCAGTGGTGTCGCGACAGGCGTGAATGGAGGGACGAATGGAGACGTGTCGTCTTCAGCGATGAGAGTCGCTTCTGCCTTGGTGCCAATGATGGTCGTATGCGTGTTTGGCGCCGTGCAGGTGAGCGCCACAATCAGGACTGCATACGACCGAGGCACACAGGGCCAACACCCGGCATCATGGTGTGGGGAGCGATCTCCTACACTGGCCGTACACCACTGGTGATCGTCGAGGGGACACTGAATAGTGCACGGTACATCCAAACCGTCATCGAACCCATCGTTCTACCATTCCTAGACCGGCAAGGGAACTTGCTGTTCCAACAGGACAATGCACGTCCGCATGTATCCCGTGCCACCCAACGTGCTCTAGAAGGTGTAAGTCAACTACCCTGGCCAGCAAGATCTCCGGATCTGTCCCCCATTGAGCATGTTTGGGACTGGATGAAGCGTCGTCTCACGCGGTCTGCACGTCCAGCACGAACGCTGGTCCAACTGAGGCGCCAGGTGGAAATGGCATGGCAAACCGTTCCACAGGACTACATCCAGCATCTCTACGATCGTCTCCATGGGAGAATAGCAGCCTGCATTGCTGCAAAAGGTGGATATACACTGTACTAGTGCCGACATTGTGCATGCTCTGTTGCCTGTATCTATGTGCCTGTGGTTCTGTCAGTGTGATCATGTGATGTATCTGACCCCAGGAATGTGTCAATAAAGTTTCCCCTTCCTGGGACAATGAATTCACGGTGTTCTTATTTCAATTTCCAGGAGTGTATTTGACACAAATTTCAGCTTGATACATCTACCCGTTCCTGAGAAAAAGCACTCTTAATAGACAGACAGACGGACAGCAAATGCCAAAAAAATATTTTTATGCAATATAATTACAAATGAACAATTTTCCAATCTTTTACATTCACTTCTACTGCGAGACCTTGTTTCGTGTCAAATTCCATGATTCTGTAGGTCTTGATGAGTGACATAAATGGCCAAGGGGCTGTAGACCTCAGTACGTGACACAAATTTCAAATTTCTAACTCAACCCCATTCTGAGAGAAATGGGTCGCAACTTTCGGACAGACAGGCAGACAGAGAGGGTGACAACAAAGTGATCCTATTAGGATTTCGCTTTTACCAATTGAGGTATGGAACCATAAAAATGGAGTTCTAATCCTAACTACACTACTGGCCATTAAAATTGCTACACCAAGAAGAAATGCAGATGATAAACCGGTATTCATTGGACAAATATATTATACTACAACTGACATGTGATTACGTTTTCACGCAACTTGGATGCATAGATCCTGAGAAATCAGTACCCATAACAACCACCTCTGGCCATAATAACGGCCTTGATACGCCTTGAGTCAAACAGAGCTTGGATGACGTGTACAGGTACAGCTGCCCATGCAGCTTCAACACGATACCACAGTTCATCAAGAGTAGTGACTGGCGTATTGTACGAACGATTTGCTCGGCCACCACTGACCAGACGTTACCAGTTGGTGAGAGATCTGGAGAATGTGCTGGCCAGGGCAGCAGTCAAACATTTTCTGTATCCAGAAAGTCCCGTACAGGACCTGCAACATATGGTCGTGCGTTATCCTGCTGAAATGTACAGTTTCACAGGGATCGAATGAAGGCTAGACCCACGGGTTGTAACACATCTGAAATGTAACGCCCACTGTTCGAAGTGCCGTCAATGCGAACAAGAGGTGACCGAGACGTCTAACCAATGGCACCCCATACCATTACGCCGGGTGATAAGCCAGTATGGCGATGACGAATACACGCTTCCAATGTGCGTTCACCACGATGTCGCCAAACACGGATGCGACCATCATGCTGCTGTAGACAGAACCTGGAGACATCCGAAAAAATGACGTTTTGCCATTCGTGCATCCAGGTTCGTCGTTGAGTACACCATCGCAGGCGCTCCTGTCTGTGATGCAGCGTCAAGGGTAACCGCAGCCATGGTCTATGTGCTGATAGTCCATGCTACTGCAAACGTCGTCGAACTGTTCGTGCAGATGGTTGTTGTCTTGCAAACGTCCCCATCTGTTGACTCAGGGATCGAGACGTGGCTGCACGATCTGTTACAGCCATGCGGATAAGATGCCTGTCATCTCAACTGCTAGTGATACGAGCCCGTTGGTATCCAGCACGGCGTTCCGTATTACCCTCCTGAACCCACCGATTCCATATTCTGCTAACAGTCATTGGATCTCGACCAACGCGAGCAGCGATGTCGCGATACGATAAACCGCAATCGCGGTAGGCTACAATCAGACCTTTATCAAAGTCGGAAACGTGATGGTACACATTTCTCCTACTTACACGAGGTATCACAACAACGTTTCACCAGCCAACGCCGGTCAACTGCTGTTTGTGTATGAGAAATCAGTCGGAAACTTTCCTCATGTCAGCACGTTGTAGGTGTCGCCACCGGCACCAACCTTGTGTGAATGCTCTGAAAAGCTAATCATTTGCATATCACAGCATCTTCTTCCTGTCGGTTAAATTTCACATCTGTAGCACTTCATCTTCGTGGTGTAGCAAGTTTAATGGCCAGTAGTGTATATAAAGATCGAACCCTGACTGACTATTTATAAACTGTATTCTTCAGAACCAGGCCAAGTTTACCAAAACGTACCGCTACAATCCAGAAACAAAGTTAACTAGGTCGGCAAGATTTTGCTCCGTCAGTATGTATAATTCAGTGTCTTGAAGTCTATTTTATATTCTAAGAGAGTTCAGCAATTCACTGCGTTTCAGACGATAGTATCGTGCATGTATCGCTTACCAATCGAAGCATCGTAGTGGTTGAAAGACTGTGTGCGCATTCAGGGGCAACGGGGGATTCTTTCGCCCCCTCCCCTTTCCCCCCGCCAATTCCGCCATCCATCCGTTACTTCCCAATTCCTCCCGTTAGCACTCACCGCCGCAGTCCACACGGATTTGAACTTCTGTGTGTTGGCTGAAACATATCAGGCAACTACCAGTATGTTCCACGGAACAAATCATGTGCGCTTCCAGTAAACGTCGTAGTTTAAGTGAAGTATTTACTCTGTCTCTTAATAACATGGGCACTGACGAGACGTGGACCATGAAAAAAAATGGAGAAAAAATACCTGGAAAGTTTTGAAATGTGATACTGGAGAAAAATAATAAACATCAGCTGGATCAATCGGGTGACAACGACAATGTACTGAGATGAGTGGAAGAGAAGAAACCTATTCTGAATATAATTCCCCAGAAAAAGGCTAACTGGATCGGAGACACACATATGTATTGGAGGCCCATATAAGACTTCATCGTAGGAAAGGTAAAGGAACTACAGGACGAGGAGGAAGATGATTTTAACATTTCGGTGACGTGGAAGATGGAAGGAGGTACAGCAGATTGACGGAAGAACTTGAGGATAGGGAATATTAGCGTCAGAAATTCTCCGTACGAGGACATGGAAGAACCACTAGACAGAACACTACATGATAATAACACTCAGTAAACCAAGTTTTTACTCATTCCAGGACCAGGTAGCTTTGGCTCGCATGGCCCCATGGTACCTAATAAATAAATAAATAAAAAGTATAAGTAGCCCAAGCTCATGTGTACGTACCTCGTCACGTACTGGGTTCCTAACCAGGAGAGACTTGCTAAACTTCAAGCTCGTCTGTTTAGAAATTATAGTGAACAAAGGGTGACCTCAGCAGTTTGCTCCCTTAAGAATCCACACACACACACACACACACACACACACACACACACACACACACACACACACAAAATTGTAGTGTCCCATTGACTCTTCAGCTGAACATAGGTACATGTGCTTTAAGGACAGTGCAAAGAAGTAAGTAGTAGATTTTACATTTTTAAGCGAACCAGCAACATCCTAAGTGTTATCAAGTACTGGATGAAAATCGGCTGTCTGGAGGGTGTTTTGCTGTGTATTTAGTATCAAAAATGGTTCAAATGGCTCTGAGCACTATGGGACTTAACATCTATGGTCATCAGCCCCTAGAACTTAGAACTACTTAAACCTAACTAACCTAAGGACAGCACACAACACCCAACCATCACGAGCCAGAGAAAATCCCTGACCCCGCCGGGAATCGAGCCCGGGAAACCGGGCGTGGGAAGCGAGAACGCTACCGCACGACCACGAGCTGCCGACTGTATTTAGTATCCGAACTCATTTATCTACAGAGATGTTTCAGGAAAGTGTGATTTCTCTTTTTATGAACGATGGAATTTTTGTAATAAAATTCGACAAGTCGTGAAAGGAATTGTCTGTAACACACAGTGTTTATTTTTTTTTTCCAAAAGCAACTATGTAGCGAGCTAAATGTATATCTATAGTCAGCCGGAACGGTGTTATTTTGCTTCCACTTTCCAGTAAAAAAAATAACATACTAGACTGAAACTAGTCCGTGTTGCAAGATTTCGTCCTCGCCCTTACCATAAGTCGCGGCTGTTTTCGAGAAAAGTTACATCGTGAAGATTGTCCCGCATTATGTAGATGAATTTGTCATTACCTGTGCAAAACCGTGTAGCTGACACATGTGCCTTTACCGTGTATTACCTGTTTTAATCTGCACTAGCCTGCTGTTACAGTAGAGTGCATGTTTAGACAGATGTGGCGTGTTAGTGGGACTTGATTGCAATCGAAGACAAAACAGAATCAAATCGCCAAAATGTTAGTGTTGGTTATACGAAAGATTAGCGAAGTTTCCGTCACTTTTTTTCCCTTCCGTCTTTCTTGTCTTACGTTTTATTTTATTATTACTTCACTATGTAGGCAAGTAATAAAAATAACAGATACACGATGTTAACTTACTCCTTACGGTGCGTAGGCACGGCCACGTTTCCCAAAGGAACCGACCAAGCAGCAATAAGAAAATGTTTAAAAAGTCCTGTTTCGCAAACTGTGCAAATGCATGAAACAGTCGTAGTCCCAGCAGAAAAATCTGTGAATATTAAACTCACATAAATATAATGCAACCTGTGCGTACTATCACTTACCGATAATGTTCTTTCGATATCGTGAAGGTTTTATGCAATATTAGGGGTCCAAATTATGATGTACGCCCATATAATTAAATTTTTTGGTTCAGGCTTGTAAGTGCAAGACTCAATTCGTGTGTGTTGAAATTCCAAATGCACACAATGACATACAGGAAAAACTGTGATAGTATGCTTCATGTCGAAGTGTAACTGCCGATCTGTGTTAAATAGGATATTTTGCTCCTGAGGCAGAGTCGCTAACTACCCGGCCTGAATATTTAGTTTTCAGAGAAGCGAGTCCTCCTAGCGGCTGCTGTGGGGACTTCACACCAGCTTTCGGTAGAAGGCCTCCACAACGCCTGAAAAGCGCGACGCTCTTGCCCTTCTGAACCAATCTGCGACCAGCGCAGCGTCGCCCTCTCGGTAGACCAAGTTTGTCCAATTTCGGGAATTTACAACATACGAGCACAGTTATCAGAGTTGGGCTGACTACCGCGTGAGACAATGGCTCTCCAGACGATGTTCTCTGAGCGTGGGATTACGGCGACCACTTGTTCATCTGGCGCGCTTCTAACACACACACACACACACACACTCACTCACTCTACGCCAGCTGAAACCGGAATGTTTCTCACCGTTTACGTTGAAAAATACACAACCTCCTCTAAACTACTGCAATCATCTACTTGTCAGCCCACCATCGTCGAAAGGTGTGGGCTCCACTTCCACACACCAGTCCCGGTGCAATTTCTGTGACTGGATCATGCCCTTTCCATGATAGTTTCCAAAATCAGGCTAAAAAATCTCTGTGAGTATAAGCATAACATTTTTGAAACCTAGACGCTTTCTGAGTCATTTGTCAAACATTATTTCTGATCATATTGTAGTGTCTTCAAAGCACACCTTTCACAAGCGTGACTTTTTCTTAGCACTGTGATTTTTGCCATCAGTTGCCAAACACTCCGATGGTGGTGTTTCAGAATTACTTGTGGGAATTTTAGCGCGTAGCATTTGCCTGTTTAATACATAATATTTTTTACCTACGCTACTACGGCTATAGTGGTCACCTGGCCACCAAATGTGAATTTCATGTTGCCTACCAAACGTCTTCCAGAGGCAAAAAAAGTTTGTTTAATTGTTGCATATAATTATTGACCAAATTTAAAATACTGTCACAAATACTCATTAAGAGATACTATTTTACGTTAAATGTTTAACACAATAAGCATTAAAGTTGAAACTGTGTATATGTCTGGAGGCTGCGCAATTCACAGCGCGTAAACTACACAGCCGATATTCATCCAGTACTAGATAACACTGCGGAGGTTGCTGGTTCACTTCAAAATGTAAAATCTACTACTTACTGCTTTGCACTGTCCTTAAAGCACATGAATCTAAGTTCAGCTGAAGAGTCTATGAGACACTACAGTTGTGTCAGTCGGGATCTCTAGCTCAGGTCCTTGTATTTCCTAGGTAGTAATCATCTTAAGTGAGTTCTCACGTCAGCCTCGCGGTTCCTCTGTGCCAGCATAGCGTCCAGCACGGTACCAGCAGCCTCTCCGTTTCTCATGGAATGTTGTGAGCACCGGATGCCGCCTCGTATGTAATCAGAAAAATTGTCTTCTGTTAGTAGATCTTCGGTCAACGATCTTCCATTGGTACTTGATTACTCACATCATTGTAAAGTCCACGTCTTCGTTTTGGATTTTTCATTACTCCGCGTGATGTTTCTCCGTCTGTAGGGGTGGCTGGAAGTTTGTGGTTCGTAATTCCTACTGGACTGTCTTGACTGGTGCTGACCCACCTCTGCTGCTCGAGGCCTTTTGTATTTTGATATTTATCTCGTCTAACTTTGGGTTTTTTACTGTCTGGCTATCTAACAGCTGCCATTTTCATCAGTACCGAGTATGCTATATGGATTGTCGAGTATGTCCATTGATATAAATTCATATACTGATCACATTTAAACAACATACGTTCAGGTATGCCTACCGGTGCACACTTACGAGTCTGTGTCATTATTTCGTTAATTCTAGATAAACTAATAACCGTACTCATTCTTGAAAGAACCGATGTTCCACAAATAAAACTGCTTCAAATCTCTGATTACTTTACAGATGAGTTATCGTGTTGAATATATGACGTTAAGCATATAAAACATGTATGGTGGAATACTTAAATCCATAGTTTTTACGCATCTCAATGTTTATGAGTTTACATATCATGAAATACACTGATAAGCCAAAACATTATGACCACCAGTTTAAATGTTTGTTTGTCCGTATTTGGAGCGAAATACATCACTGATCCTCCGTATCGGGGATCCGACAGTTTGTTTGTAGATTTGTGGAGGTATGTGGCACTAGATGTCTACGCACAGGTGATGTAAGTAGCGCCAATAAGGCGCCGCTGATCTTCGTACACGGTGTCGCGATGATGGCGCTCGATAGCGGCCCATAGAATTTACATCAGGCGAATTTGGTCGCCGAGACAACAAAATTACCTCAGTATAATGGTCCTGAAAGCACTGTAGGACGCCAGCCGAAGTGGCCGAGTGGTTCTAGGCTCTGCAGTCGGGAACCGCGCGACCGTTACGGTCGCAGTTCGACCCTGCCTCGGGCATGGATGTGTGTGATGTCCTTAGGTTAGTTAGGTTTAATTAGTTCTAAGTTCCAGGGGACTGACGACCTCAGACGTTAAGTCCCATAGTGCTCAGAGCCATTTGAATCACTGTAGGACGGTCCTGCCTCCGAGACACGGACAGTTATACTGCTCAAAAATGACATTGCCGTGTGGGAAGACATCAAGCATGAAGCGATGCAGGTGGTTCGCAGTTGTCAGCGAGTCTTCGATTATTTCCGCAGGTCGCATGCAAGCGCAGGAGAATGTCTCCCATAGTAATACTGCTTCCACCAGCCCGCGTCCGTAGCATGCTGAAAGTTTCGCGCCGCCGTTCGCCTCGATGACGTCGTTTCTGGAGACGACCATCAACCGAGTGTAGTAAAAATGTTATTCAGCCGACACGTTTCCATTGATCGACGGCCGAATATGAATGGTACCTTTCTCACTGCAGTCGTAATTGGCGATGTCGTTGGGTGAATATGTGAACACGCAGGGGTGGTCTGCTGCGGAGCTCCATGTTCAACAACGTACGATGAACGGTGCGCTCCGAAACACTTGTGCGGGCACCAGCACTGTTCTCTTTCGGCACAGATGTCACAGAACACCATCTATCCTACTTTACAGAGCAGACAAGTCTCTGAATCCCACGTTCTGTGGAGAGTCGTGGAAATCCAAACAAAAAAGTGGTTCAAATGGCTCTGAGCACTAAGGGACTTAACATCAGAGGTCATCAGCCCCTAGAACTTAGAACTACTTAAACCTAACTAACCTAAGGACATCACACACATCCATGCACGAGGCAGGATTCAAACCTGCTACCGTAGCGGTAGCGCGGTTTCAGACTGAAGCACCCAGAACCATTTGGCCACAACGGCCGGCGGACGTGCAACCATTTAGCACATAGTAGTAGTAGTTTCACTGATCTTCTACTTTTTTCTGTAGATGCGCACGACAGTAGCACGTGAACATTCGACCAGCTTCGCTGGTTACGAGATATTCGTTCACAGGCTCTGCGAAATAATAGTATGCCATTTTCAAAGTCGCTTGTATCATTGCATTTACGCTTTTGCAGCCCATATCTTCGCCCGGGTGACCGACTGACCGTGTCTGCTCCGCTCACATACTTTTGTTACCACGCAACTCCATCAGGCACCTTCCAACTTCTCGGTGAGCAGTGGTCATAACGGTTTCCTTGTCAGTGTATGTTTTATAGAACCAAATAATTTTTCAAGTACCTTCAGTGGTACATACAGTGGTAACACCGGCTCCCGTCAGATCACCGAAGTTAAGCGCTGTCGGGCTGGGCTAGCACGTGAATGGATAACCATCCGGTCTGCCGAGCGCTGTTGGCAAGCGGGGTTCACTCAGCCCTTGTGAGGCAAACTGAGGAGCTACTTGATCGAAAAGTAGCGGCTCCGGTCTCGTAAACTGACATTCGGCCGGGAGAGCGGTGTGCTGACCACATGCCCCTCCATATCTGCGTCCAGTGACGCCTGTGGGCTGAGGATGACACGGCGCCCTTTTGGTACCATTGGGCCTTCCAAGGCCTGTTCGAACGGAGAGTTTCAGTGGTGCATGTGGATACTGTCTCAAAATGTTTTGCGAACAGAGTTGGTAGTAGAAAAGAAAAAAATTAAAACGTCATGTCTACTGCTGAAGCTTTACTGCGTTAAGAGCGAAAATGAACTAATCGGTAATCTTTCTTATTTTTTAATTTTGTTGAGGTGTCAACGAGAAAAAATTCCGGAAAGGTTTGAAATCATGTGCAAAATTTGTTGAAAGTCGCTAAGTCCTCTCACTCTGAAGTAGTGGATGGATATAGAATAGAAATTAAGTGCCATGCTTCTTGGCAGAGCGTAGGGGAACGATGCAGGAGAACCGCACCGCCGTACTAGGCAAGGTCCTAATGGAGGTGGTTTGCTGTTACCTTCCTCCGACCGTAACGACGACGATGAAGGCGCCACAACAACACCGAGTCATCTCGGGGCAGGTGAAAATCCCTGGCCCCGCCGTAAATCGAACCCGGGACCCCGTGCGTGGGAAGTGAGAACGCTACCGCGAGACCACGAGCACGGTCACTGGATGAATATAGTGCGGATAATTTGCACGCTATGAGTTATGCTGCCTCAAGACATGTAAGTTTAATACTTGAACTGTAGTGTTAAACCTTTAACGTAGGAGGAGATCTATTAATGAGTGCATTTTGACATCAATTTTAATTGGTTTCAAAATGGCTCTGAGCACTATGGGACTTAACTTCTGAGGTCATCAGTCCCCTAGAACTTAGAACTACTTGAACCTAACTAACCTAAGGACATCACACACATCCATGCCCGAGGCAGGATTCGAACCTGCGACCGTAGCCGTAGCGCTGTCCCAGACTGTAGCGCCTAGAACCGCTCGGTCACAACGGCCGGATTTTAATTTGCGTCAACAATTATATGAATTACAGAAAGTCAAACGTTTGCTGCTTCAGAAACACGGCAGAAAACAATGGAAAAATTTGACGGCTCGAGATGTTTAATAGTACTGACATACAGGATAGGAAGAGTGTCTTGTAAAAAAATGTATCATCTATGTGCAGGGTTGGAACATTAATAGTGGCAACTATTTATTTACATCTTGTACAAAATAGATACGTGTTTCAAAGTTTTACTGACCTTCAGAGTAGTCACCAGCATTGTGTATAACCCGTTGCCAGCGATGTGGAAATCGTAGGATTCTCTTAGCAGTGCCAGTTGTGTTGACAGTTCGAGCGGCGCGATCTATTGGCCGACAAATTTGCAGCAGCTCTAAAGAGAATGCCATGAAGTGTTTCCTTCAGTTTAGAAATCGAGTTGAACTTACGAGGGCTTATGCCAGGGGAGTGCAGTAGGTGGTATAGCACTTAGCAGCCCCATCAGTCAAACAAATCAGTAACGGCTTGCACTGTACGTGCTTGAGCATTATCCTGCAAAATGATGGTAAGGTCCTGCACAAAATGTCATCACTTCTGTCTCTATGGTGATCATTTTTGGAACACAACCTACGACCAGCTTAGAGGCAGAAGTTTCTGTGACGGCTCCCTAACCCAAGGTCCTCGGCGGTACTTTTGGGGCAGCCACCACAAATTGTATAAAGCGTGGGTAGTGACCAGGATGCAGCTATGTCTGTTGGCCGAAAAATAATTAATGACAAGAATTGCGCCAGCTAGAATGAAGAGATAACTTATCTTTATTTCTGACGAAACCTGCACCAACAATACAAGTCCAAGTAATATCCAAGAGTAATCCGTGTACTGAGCCTAGTCGAATACAGTAGCAAATATCTCACTGCAATGGCACAGCTATAAACTCCACGAAAGGCTAGCAATAGACAATCGACAATAGACCGTCCGTCTCGATGCCAGCGCTCCTCCTTATATGCAAAAGGCAGAGGGCGCTGCGGAGCCGGGCTCAGCCAGGGCGCGATTTCTTCCGTCGGCGGTAACGCCCTGAGACAACGAAGGCCGCGACAGGAGCTGTGGCCAGTGATGTCACAGTCAGGGCACGCGTGCGCGAGTTTGTTGGTTGGTTGTTTGGTTGGTTGGGTCCGTGGATGCAACAGAAGTGATGACACTTCCTGCAGCACCTGACAATGCAGGACAATGCTCAAGCACGTACAGTGCAAGCTGTTGGTGATTTGTTTGACTGATGGGGCTGCTCAGTGCTATACCACCTACTGCACTCCCCTGACTTAGGCTCTCGTGAGTTGAACTCGATTTTTAAACTGAAGGAAACAGTTCATGGCATTCCCTGCAGAACTGCTACAAATTCGTTGGGCAATAGACCGCGCCGCTCGAACTGTCAACACAACTGGCACTGCTAAGAGTATCCTACGACTTCCACATTGCTAGCAACGGGGTACACACAATGCTGGTGACTACTTTGAAGGTCAGTAAAACTTTGAAACACGTATCTATTTGGTACGAGCTATAAACAAACAGTTCAAAAATGGTTCGAATGGCTCTGAGCACTATGGGACTTAACTTCTGAGGTCATGACTCCCCTAGAACTTAGAACTACTTAAACCTAACTAACCTAAGGACATCACACACATCCATGCCCGAGGCAGGATTCGAACCTGCGACCGTAACGGTCGCGCGGTTCCAGACTGTAGCGCCTAGAACCGCTCGGTCACCTCGGCCGGCCAATTAAATAGTTGCCACTATTAAAGTTCCAACCCTCGTGTAATTTAGTTAAGGGGGTTAGGACGTAAAATACTACCATTAGTAAACGAAAAAAATGATGAAATTTCACATGTAAAAAAAATTATTTCGTTATGTTTTCGAACTTCCACTGCAATGAGTGCGAATTGTGAATCCTTCCTGGTCATGCTGACAAAGTTTTATGATTTTTTTTTTTGTAAAAGTATAGACAGTGGAAATTAAAATTTCCTGTGGTACCTCTCCTGATCCAAGTCGGTCCGTTTGACGTCCTACCGCCTCGTGATGACTGGGTGTTGTGTGATGTCCTTAGGTTAGTTAGGTTTAAGTAGTTCTAAGTTCTAGGGGACTGATGACCATAGATGTTAAGTCCCATAGTGCTCAGAGCCATTTGAACCATTTGACGTCCTACCCCCCTTAAAGTCTTTCACGGATGGTTGAGAAAAGCGCGCTCGCTTGCCGTGCTATACTTCAGAAGTCGGACTCACGTTCGCATTTGGCAAGCATCCATCCGTTAATAGTTCCTAATCAGTCGTTTTTTTCCAGTAAAGATTCGTATCTTCGCAAGTTTACCTCTGCACAACCGAAGACGCGCAACTCGATATCGTAGTTTAGACCGCAGGGCAAATACCCAACAAGACCAGAAGGAGCAGCAGCTAGCCTGATGGGGCTGCAATATAAACACGAAGATTGTAGCAAGTAGTTCCCCTAGCAAGGAGTCAGTCCAGCGGCCGTGTAGCGAGGTGAGGCCGCAGTTAGGGAGGACTTCGGCTGTGGCTACGCCGACAGCCGCGGCGCAGCCCCAGGGCGGGCGGCTGGGTGCGTGGGGCGGCAGCGCGAGCGGGCAGCCGCAGCCGCCGCCGATTTCCCCAGCGGCCGGCCCACACAGTACACACTGCTGTGGCCGCTGGCCGCTGCTGTCGCCTGCGTGCGGCCCCGCGCCGTCAGCGCACCCTGCAGTCGCCGTCTACATCTACATCTACATCCATACTCCGCAAGCCACCTGACGGTGTATGGCGGAGGGTACTTTGAGTACCTCTATCGGTTCTCCCTTCTATTCCAGCCTCGTATTGTTCGTGGAAAGAAGGATTGTCGGTATGCTTCTGTGTGGGCTCTAATCTTTCTGATTTTCTCCTCATGGTCTCTTCGCGAGATATACGTAGGAGGGAGCAATAGACGGCTTGACTCCTCGGTGATGGTATGTTCTCGAAACTTTAACAAAAGCCCGTACCGAGCTACTGAGCGTCTCTCCTGCCGAGTCTTCCACTGGAGTTTATCTATCGTCTCCGTGACGCTTTCGCGATTACTGAATGATCCTGTAACGAAGCGCGCTGCTCTCCGTTGGATCTTCTCTATCTCTTCTATCAACCCTATCTGGTACGGATCCCACACTGCTGAGCAGTATTCGAGCAGTGGCTGAACAAGTGTACTGTAACCTACTTCCTTTGTTTTCGGATTGTATTTCCTTAGGACTCTTCCAATGAATCTCAGTCTGGCATCTGCTTCACCGACGATCAACTTTATATTATCATTCCATTTTAAATCACTCCTAATGCGTACTCCCAGATAATTTATGGAATTAACTGCTTCCAGTTGTTGACCCGCTATATTGTAGCTAAATGATAAGGGATCTATCTTTCTATGTATTCGCAGCACATTACACTTGCCTACATTGAGATTCAATTGCCATTCCCTGAACCATGCGTCAATTCCCTGCAGATCCTCCTGCATTTCAGTACAATTTTCCATTGTTACAACCTCTCGATATACCACAGCAGCATCCGCAAAAAGCCTCAGTGAACTTCCGATGTTATCCGCAAGGTCATTCATATATAATGCGAATAGCAACGGTCCTACGACACTCCCCTGCGGCACACCTGAAATCACTCTTACTTCGGAAGACTTCTCTCCATTGAGAATGACATGCAGCGTTCTGTTATCTAGGAACTCTTCAATCCAATCACACAATTGGTCTGATAGTCCATATGCTCTTACTTTGTTCACTAGACGACTGTGGGGAACTGTATCGAACGCCTTGCGGAAGTCAAGAAACACGGCATCTACCTGTGAACCCGTGTCTATGGCCCTCTGAGTCTCGTGGACGAATAGCGCGAGCTCGGTTTCACACGATCGTCTTTTTCGAAACCCATGCTGATTCCTACAGATTAGATTTCTAGTCTCCAGAAAGTCATTATACTCGAACATAATACGTGTTCCAGAACTCTACAACTGATCGACGTTAGAGATATAGGTCCATAGTCATAGCGCCAGTGTCGTCGTCTGCCTGCTTAGCTGAGGGGTACCGTTTTCACCTACCACGCAGTGGTCCCGGGCTCGATTCCCGTTCGCGAGACTTTCTCCGCTCACGGACTGGCTGTCGTGCTGTCCTCACCATCACCGACGTGCAAGTCGCACAGTGCGAGGCTGCGCGTGGCTCAGCCTGTTCGGTCAGACGGTCACCTGCCCCGTGTAACAAAAACACCGAGTGAAGGGGATCGACGATGTACTTGAACGGCTGTCATGCGACTCCGCCCTGAACAAATACAACGAACTGTAACGAAAAAAGTGAGATTTGGAAAAAAGAAGGTCTGGCGTCACCTGAAATAACACTTGAACCCCGCAGCCGAACTCCCCCGGAAGAGGCCTTTCGACCATCAGTGCAACACGGTCACCACACCACCGTCTACAGCACAGCACTAACAGGCGTCACCTTTGACCCTGAACGCTGGGAATCAGATTAAACCGTGCTTAGCGCAACACTCGCTCATAAAATCAATATCGCTCTGTGGCACTTCCGTGCAAAATGTTTCGATCTACCACAAGTGACATTTTAATAGAGGAAAAGAAAGTGATAACAGTAGCATGGGAGGGAAATTATACGCGATTCAACGACGTCAGTGTATCGATACATTTTCAATCAGCGGTGCCAAAAAACCTCGAAGTAATTATAATAGCGCAAAACACGCATATCCTACACACCTTCTACATCTACATCTACATTTATACTCCGCAAGCCACCCAACGGTGTGTGGCAGAGGGCACTTGACGTGCCACTGTCATTACTTCCCTTTCCTGTTCCAGTCGCGTATGGTTCGCGGGAAGAACGACTGCCGGAAAGCCTCCGTGCGCGCTCGAATCTCTCTAATTTCACATTCGTGATCTCCTCGGGAGATATAAGTAGGGGAAAGCAATATATTCGATACCTGATCCAGAAACGCACCCTCTCGAAACCGAGACAGCAACCTACACCGCGATGCAGAGCGCCTCTCTTGCAGAGTCTGCCACTTGAGTTTGCTAAACATCTCCGTAACGCTATCACGCTTGCCAAATAATCCTGTGACGAAACGCGCCGCTCTTCTTTGGATTTTCTCTATCTCCTCTGTCAACCCGACCTGGTACGGATCCCACACTGATGAGCAGTACTCAAGTATAGGTCGAACGAGTGTTCTGTAAGCCACCTCCTTTGTTGATGGACTACATTTTCTAAGGACTCTCCCAATGAATCTCAACCTGGTACCCGCCTTACCAACAATTAATTTTATATCATTATTCCACTTCAAATCGTTCCGTACGCATACTGCCAGATATTTTACAGAAGTAACTGCTACCAGTGTTTGTTCCGCTACCACATAATCATACAATAAAGGTTCCTTCTATCTATGTATTCGCAATACATTATATTTGTCTATGTTAAGGGTCAGTTGCCACTCCCTGCACCAAGTGCCTATCCGCTGCAGATCTTCCTGCATATCGCTGCAATTTTCTAATGCTGCAACTTCTCTGTATACTACAGCATCGTCCGCGAGAAGTCGCATGGAACTTCCGACACTATCTACTAGGTCATTTATATATATATATATTGTGAAAAGCAATGGTCCCATAACACTCCCCTGTGGTACGCCAGAGGTTATTTTAATGTCTGTAGACGTCTCTCCATTGAGAACAACATGCCGTGTTCTGTTTTCTAAAATCTCTTCAATCCAGCCACACAGCTGGTTCAAATGGTTCAAATGGCTCTGAGCACTATGGGACTCAACTTCTGAGGTCATTAGTCCCCTAGAACTTAGAACTAGTTAAACCTAACTAACCTAAGGACAGCACAAACATCCATACCCGAGGCAGGATTCGAACCTGCGACCGTAGCGGTCTTGCGGTTCCATACTGCAGCCACACAGCTGGTATGATATTCCGTAGGCCCTTACTTTGTTTATCAGGCGACAGTGCGGAACTGTATCAAACGCCTTCCGGAATTCAAGGAAAATGGCATCTACCTGGGAGCCTGTATCTAATATTTTCTGTGTCTCATGAACAAATAAAGCGAGTCGGGTCTCACACGATCGCTGTTTCCGGAATCCATGTTGATTCCTACAGAGTAGATTCTGGGTTTCAAAAAATGACATGATACGCGAGCAAAAATCATGTTCTAAAATTCTACAACAGATCGATGTCAGAGATATAGGCCTGTAGCTCCTTGCAGTACACGTGTTAGTCCTCGTAGTGCAGATGCTGGATTTCATGTAGTGATTAAAACAAAGAACAAGCTGCACACCTCAATAAAACCACATTTGTACATGCAAGCAAATCAGTATTAAAAACCATACTAATTAGATTGTCAAATAATAGTATGGGTATGTCAATGTCATAGCCCGCCTTTCGTCAAGCATATTGCAACGCATGCGCATACTTCGGTGCAGGAAACTGATTGTTTTGTATTGCGCCTGGAAGGCGGCGCGGGGGTCTGCTCCTATAATTTAGAGGGTAATCCGTATGTAGAAAGCTAGGAGGAGCGGGTGAGGTAGAACTCTCGCTACTGCAATTAAAGCAAAAGTGGTTTTACTATCTCTCAACACAATACTAAACGTGAATGCATAACTTGGTACTGAGGAGCACGTAGGTGCGAAGCCGGATTCATCAAAGCTAACAAAAGTTACACAGGCAAAATCTGTAGTGGCTCTCCCACTATGAAAATTAAGTCGCATAGTGCTCAGAGCCATTTGAACCATTTTTTACCTCTTGAAAACAGATGTGCACCTTATTTGCTACTCTGATTGTCATTCATAAAGCCACCCACATCAGTGGCGTAGCTGGGAATTGAGCTATGCACAGATTGCAACACTCTAGTTGTAGGTTTCTCTCCTCTGTGAGATAGTGTCGATGATGAAGACATTTCATACTGGAATTCACTCTGGTCACTGTTCCAAACCTTTCCTTTCTCCATGCCCTGATCTGTCATGAACAGTTCACTTTCTCCACAAATTTATGCTTCTGCTGTATACTGTTGTAGTCTTCTACGTCCTTAGGCGTGATATTTGAAGTAATATGCCTGCATGTAATGCCGTATTCAGCCTTAAGATTGTCGGTAAAAGGAATTTAAGCTCTTTGAAATTATCCATACCATCCATTTTAGACCCTTCTAGTGCCCACATTTACAGATGCCAATAGTAATCAGTAGATCCTTACGACCTTGCTCTATCGAATTTCGATAGTACATGCTCTTATATTGTTTATAATTGCGACAGTCCGTTTTCAAACGAGCTCTTGCTCGCCTTTTGCTAGACACGTAGTTTACAATTAATCTACAATTTGGCTTACTCTTAATGGACTTCTCGCACCACATTACTTTGCTATAGGAACTGAATCCACGACTGTAATAGTCTTCAATATTGTACCCTAGTACGCCGTCATCAATAGCTTCTATAATACTGGCCTCGTTTGTATGGGCAGAGGTAGTTCGTACTCACTATGACCGGACTGGTCCTGTTACTCTGGAGATGAACGGAGGGTATTGCTTGAATAGCTACCTTCAGGTTCCTGTTCTTCTTGTCCTTCAAAATCAGTATATCTGTCCAGCTAACGTAGTGTATTTCTCTATCATCCCCATTATATTTCTGAATTATTATGTTATACAATACACTGAAGAGCCAAAGAAACTGGTACACCTGCCTAATATCGTGTAGGGCACCTCAAGCACACAGAAGTGCCACATTACGACGCGGCATAGACTCGACTAATGGCTGAAGTAGTGCTGGGGGGAATTGACATCATGGATCCTGCAACACTCTTCATAAATCCGTAAGAGTACGAGAGGGTGGAGATCTCTTCTGAACAGCACGTTGTAAGACATCCCAGATAATGTTCATGTCTGGGGAGTTTGGCGGCCAGCGGAACTGTTTAAACTCACAAGAATGTTCCTGGAGCCATTTGTAGCAGTTCTGGACGTGTAGAGTGTCGCATTGTCCTGCTGGAATTCCCAAGTCCGTCGGAATGCGCAATGGACATGAATGGATGCAGGTGGTCAGACAGGATGCTTACGTACTTGCCACCTGGGGGTTGTATCTAGACATATAAAGGGTCCAATATCACTCCAACTGCACTCGCCACACACTATTACAGAGCATCCACCAGCTTGAACAATCCCCTGCTGACGTGCAAGGGCCATGGATTAATGAGGTTGTCTTCACACTCGTACCCGCCGATCCGATCGATATAATTTTAAACAAGACTCGTCCAACCGGGTAACATGTCTCCTGTCATCAACAGTCCAAAGTCAGTGTTGATGGGCCCAGTCAAGGCGTAAAGCTTTGTGTCGTGCACTCATCAAGGGTACATGAGTGGGCTCCTAAAGCTGATATTAATGATGTTTCGTTGAATGGTTCGCACGCTGACACTTAATGATGGCCCAGCATTGAAATCTGCCGCAATCTGCGGAAAGGCTGCTCTTCTGTCACATTGAACGATTCTTTACAGTTGTCACTGGTTCCATTCTTGCATGATCTTTTTCCGGCCGCAGCCATGTTGGAGATTTAATGTTTTACCGGATTCCTGATATTCATAGTATACTCGTGAAATAGTAGTACGGGAAAGCCCCACTTCATTGCTACCTCGCTGTGTCCCATCGATTGTGCACCGACTGTAACACCGCGTTCAGACTCACTCAAATCTTGATAACCTGCCTTTGTAGCAGCAGGAACCGTACTAACAACTGCGCCAGACACTTGTTGTCTTATAAAGGCGTTGTCGACCGCAGCGTGGTATTCTGCCTATTTACATATCTCATGCCTATTCCCAACGCCCGCACTTGCTTCTTTCTCTGCCACTGACGCTCTCTCTTCTCTCACGTACATTGGCTCCCTCTCCCTTTCTCTTCCACTGCCACTCTCAAATGCTCTAACTCCTGTATTTGCAGTATGATCAACTGTCATGGTCTCCTCTCTCACTTACGCGTTGTCTTCTGTTCCCACTGCCACTGCCTCCACCATACCTCTGCAGCCCAAAATTCTGCGGGGGGGCCTACTTATTTTATCCTTACACCTACGTGTTTAAAATTTCCATCCAAAATGCGCCAGCTCCTTATCTACGCAATAATTCTTTCGTCTGGAGATTGGGAGGGGGACCGGCAGGGAGCTGGGAGGGGGGGGGGGGGGGAGGTGGTTGGACAGACCCCAAATCTATTTATAGTTTCCACTCATTTCTCTTTTCGTTTCCACTGTCTCCTCTGTCTTTTGCTCCCACTGCTACTACCTCTATCTATCTCTCATTCTATTGCACGACCGCTGTCTCCCACTGGTCATGACTATTTCGTCTCTCTTTGGCTCCCACTACTGTTGTCTTCAACCATCTATCTCTCTCTTTCACTGCCCCCATCTCTCTCCGACTGTCACTGTGTACCCTCTTTCTCTGCCACTGACACTGTTTCCTCTCTCTTCCACCGTCTTTGTCTCTCTGCTATTCTCTTTCGGCACAAAAAGCTCGAATATGTTCGTAAGCCGAGCTTTTTTGTGAGAATGGAGAAACGAAAACTGAAGCAGGTGGTTTCCCACTTTTCTGTCAAAGTCTTTTAAATAGGCACGTATTCTCCTTTTCCGTGCTCCGACAGAAGCATATTTCTTATGGTTCTCTTTTTTTCCGAGCTACAGCAAAGTTTGCTGCTTATATAAAACGAATTCTCTTCCTCAGCAAAGTTTTAACATTTTATTTCTATACTTAGACCCGTTTACACCTCAAATACCAAATAAATACGCGTACTATAAGGTGAACACAAAATCATTTTCCTGGATACTTCCCTCGTCGATCGTAAGTCGTTGGAATCGCCCAGCTTACGATTTGTATCTTATAAGAGTAAAAATGTTATTAGAAATATTTTACTAAATTAGCAGTCTTTCTAGTTTTACATAATTTTTGGCAGGCATTTTAAAATCTTTTCACGCTTGGTAAGACCCCTTTTTGCCCAGTTTCTGTCAGTGCAGTACCACTTTGGGCATATTTCAACACTTGCTAGAAAGTACGATGACAAAATATTAGCGTATGATAAAAATGTCACGCAAAGTTCGGGTCACCTATATCCATTATTACGACTGTGGGAACCACTCAACTGCAGGTACGTTTTGGACAGACATCAGTTATAATTACAAATGTGCTTTAAAATGATTAATTACATATAACATTCGTCAAATTGTGCTACTAAGGTATTACAGAACTTATCATTTTCAAAATCGTTCCATAAAAAGCATGTAAATGTTTTTGAGTTCTGTTGAGAACTTCAGTTTGCTGTCTTCAGAATCCTTGCTATGACTCCACAGCCCTTTCCATGTGTTCACTACGTCAGTTAAAACTACATTTACGCCTCAGACCTTATATACAGGGTGTTACAAAAAGGTACGGCCAAACATTCAGGAAACATTCCTCACACACAAAGAAAGAAAATATATTATGTGGACATGTGTCCGGAAACGCTTACTTTCCATGTTAGAGCTCATTTTATTACTTCTCTTCAAATCACATTAATCATGGAATGGAAACACACAGCAACAGAACGTACCAGCGTGACTTCAAACACTTTGTTACAGGAAATGTTCAAAATGTCCTCCGTTAGCGAGGATACATGCATCCACCCTCCGTCGCATGGAATCCCTGATGCGCTGATGCAGCCCTGGAGAATGGCGTATGGTATCACAGTCGTCCACAATACGAGCACGAAGAGTCTCTACATTTGGTACCGAGGTTGCGTAGACAAGAGCTTTCAAATGCCCCCATAAATGAAAGTCAAGAGGCTTGAGGTCAGGAGAACGTGGATGCCATGGATTTTTTGGTTCGCCTCTACCAATCCATCGGTCGGTCACCGAATCTGTTGTTGAGAAGCGTACGAACACTTCAACTGAAATGTGCAGGAGCTCCATCGTGCATGAACTACATGTTGTGTCGTACTTGTAAAGGCACATGTTTTAGCAGCACAGGCGGAGTATCCCGTATGAAATCATGATAACGTGCTCCATTGAGCGTAGGTGGAAGAACATGGGGCCTAATCAATACATCACCAACAATGCCTGCCCAAACATTCACAGAAAATCTGTGTTGATGACGTGATTGCACAATTGCGTGCGGATTCTCGTCAGCCCACACATGTTGATTGTGAAAATTTACAATTTGATCACGTTGGAGTGAAGCCTTATCCGTAAAGAGAACATTTGCACTGAAATGAGGATTGACACATTGTTAGATGAACCATTCGCAGAAGTGTACCCGTGGAGGTCAATCAGCTGCTGATAGTGCCTGCACACGCTGTACATGGTACGGAAACAACTGGTTCTACCGTAGCACTCTCCATACAGTGACGTGGTCAACGTTACCTTGTACAGCAGCAACTTCTCTGACGCTGACATTAGGGTTATCGTCAACTGCACGAAGAGTTGCCTCGTC